>NC_090812.1:104860665-105485665 GCF_000390325.3 Nicotiana tomentosiformis
ACCGTAGTCGGAACTATGTGAAGACGAATCCGGAATGGAGTTCCGTCAGTTCCATTAGCTCCGTTGAGTGATTTTGGACTTAGGAGCATGGTTGGACTGTGAATATGAGGTTTGTAGCTGATTTAGGCTTGAAATGGCGAAAGTCGAATTTTTGGAGATTTGGACCGGAAGTGGACTTTTTGATATCGGGGTCGGAATGCGATTCTGAGAGTTGAAACAACTCCGTTATGTTATTTGGGACTTGCCTGTAAAATTTGACATTATTCCGGGTTGATTTGATAGGTTTCAACGCGAGTTTTAGAAGTTAGAAGATTTGTAAGTTCTTGAGTTTGATTCGTAGTTTCTCCGTTGTTTGATGTGATTTGAGACCTCGAGCGAGTTTGTATTAGTATATGGAACTTGGTTATATGCTTGGACGGGGTCCCGAGGTGTGTTTTAGACGAGTTTCAGATGGTTTGTTGTGATTGTGAAGAGGTCTGCATTCTGGTGTAATCACACCTGCGGACCTTGGGCGCAGGTGCGAAGATGGAGGCACAGGTGCAAGAAGAGCTGGACTTGGCAGTCTCCGCAGGTGCGGAGAATTTGTGTGCATCAGCGGCTCCGCAAAAGTGGATTCTGGGATGCAGAAGCGAGAGGAAGCGCAAGTGCGGTTGGACATGCGCATCTGCGGTTGCACAGATGCGGCTAATTATGTCGCAGGTGCGGTCACGCCTGGGAAGAAAAGAGAAGTTCTAGGGTTTGATTTCATTCTTCGTTTTTGGACTTGAGAGCTCGAAATTTGGCAATTTTTCGAGAATGTTTCAGAGGAAGCTTTAGGGTAATGATTCATAACACGTTTTTGGTTGTATTTCATTAATCTATAGTTGTTTTCTCCATTTAATTTCGGATTTGGGTTGAAAAGTTGGGAAAATGGGGGAAAAGTTCTTCAATCGAATTTATGAGTTTTGACTGGGATTTTGTTATCGAATTTTGATAATTTTGGTACGAGTGATCTCGTGAGTGAATGGGTGTTAGTATTTTATGACTTTTACCCGATTTCGAGATGTGGGCCCGGGTCGACTTTTTAGGGAGAATTTCGGAATTTTTGTTAAAGTATTGATTTCATTAATTAGATGAGCCTATTATAGTTGTATTTATGATATGCAATTGTTTCTGGCTAGATTTGGGCTATTCAGAGTCGGATAATTGAGAAAAATGCATTCTTACGGACTGATTGAGCTTGGTTCGAGGTAAGTATCTTACCTAACCTTGTGTGGGGGATTTCCCCTTAGGATTTGACTCTTCTATGTTGATTGGAGTCCATGTACGCGAGGTGGCGAGTGTATGGTCGGATTTATTTGTGAAAAGTTGGCATTTTAGGGTCTTAGGTCCTTATATTCACTGAGTATGAAGTTGTTCTTGATATGATTAAGTTCCTATTTACTAATTTCACCTCTATATGCTTTAATTTGAATTAGTTGCTTAAGGATTCACTCTTATTGCCTATTTGACTCTTATTTGGCTTAACTAAAGATTTTACCTCTTTTATTGTCATTCTATCTTATCATACCTGCTGATCTTTATTTGGAATTATTATTATCTCATCCTATAATTGTTCAGTCTTAATTGAGGTTATAAATATCTTTACGCGATTTATCCTTAATTGAATTGTTGAATATCCTTCGTAATTTCTCAACCTTAAAAGAAGTTTAGATATCCTATATCTTAGTCGACTTATTTTATTTAGAATTATTTGACTCGTGTTAGCTTCCCTGTTGTTGAAATGTATATTGTGGGATCGTTTCTACATATTAGTTTTCCCTTGTTGAGATGTTCTCCTCACGCCTAACATCCTTTACTGTGGTTATTCCTTGTGAATTGGTCCTACTATTTCTTTGTGATTTAAAGTTCTTGAGTTGATTTACTCGTCGTACTTTGTATTATTGTCATTATTGTTGTTGTACTTGTTGTGGTGATGCACGAGGTTTCTGTCATGCGGTCGGGCCGAGACCGGACTCCGTATAAAAACACGGTGGCATTGTGAGTTCTGACATTTGGAACTAAAGATTATTAACCTAAAAAGATGGAAAGATTGAATTGGAAACTATGTGATCCTTACTTGGTGTTTCTTTGTATTTCTATGAAGCACTTATTGATTATTATGACTGTCTTCTCTTTGTTTCACTATTCATTCTACTAAGATTGGTGTTTGCCTTACATACTAGTACTATTCGATAGTACTAACGTCCTTTTTGCAGGGGGCACTACATCTTTGAATGGATGTAGATGGTTCCATCGTAGACTGCGCTGATCGCAGATAGTGGTGCTCTCCCGCACACTCATCACAACAGTCTTGGTGAGCCCCATTTCTTCCTGGGGTCATGTAGTTCTTTTTTTTTTTTATATAAGTTACCACATTTTGAGGTATAGCCGGGGCCTTGTTGCCGGCATTGTCATGATTGTCATTTGTATCATTAGAGGCTCCGTAGATGTTTATGTGGGTCGTGTATGGGTATCGGAGTGGTCACCAGACTAAGTTGTATTTTGAAAACTTAAATATGGTATAATGTATATAATGAAAAATGGACTAGCAACGTTTATGCATGTATATTTGATCTCTCCCCTATTTAGCAAATTGTAACGCGTCCTCTTTTCGGATCATGAATGAGTCGGGTAGGGAAGGTCTAATAGGCTTGCTCGACCGGGTTCACTCGGTTGAGCGTCGGTCGCGCTCCTCGAGGTTGGGGCATGACATGATGGTCAATTCTGTCACTCCTAAACTTTGTTTCTTGAATTACAACCATAAATGTGCCTCATATGTGCTTTATGTGCCTTCCAATTTAGTATGATCCTGTCTATAGGCCTTGGCTAAGGCTATTGTTAGTCACAACTTTAAGAACTAAGTGTTTCTGCTTCAAAGTTGTTTAATAAATTCTATGTGTAGTTTGTCGCCCATGTGGCTAAGTTTGGCATCCATTTGGGTAAGTAAGTTATTCGTTGGGCCTGGTGTTTGTCCATATGTGTTACTGGACTTAGGCAATGGATTCGAGGCGCACTCTAGTTGTTTGGTGAGCCTCTGGTTTGGGGCATTTGTTTGTTCGGGGAGTAAGGATATTAAAGGCCTGGGATACCCCTGGGTTGCTTTGTATTGGGCCTGTAATTGTCTTAGTGGGCATGTATTCGTTTCAGCCTATATTTGGCCATCTTTAAGTATGTATTATTTCATTATCTGGGCCTGTAATAATTTAAAAACAAACAATTAGGGTGTTAGTAAAATTGGGGAAACGAGTATATTCTATTTTTTTGCATAAAGAGGTAGAAAACATGCCTATAGGGTCTACATGCTTTGTTTGATATTTTATTGACATGCTCTATTTCTACACACTAGTATAAATCATGCCTATAGGAATCACACACCTCACTTAGTTTGTCTAAGTACCTGTACATTATCAAAAGCATGCTGGCTTAAGTAATTGCCACACTTGTTTCCATATCTACTTCTGAACGCTTTAGACAGCATGTTTATATGAATCAAACGCCTTTCTTAACCATTAGACAGGATGCCTATATGATACAATAATGCACGGCTTTGATAATGCTCATCTAGATACCATGACTATAGGGTTTAAAATAATTAATCAGCTATTTTTTGTTACTTTTATACTGCCTCACTTAGATGATATGCCTATAGGGATAAAGTGTTATAAAACCAAGGCTAATTGTCAATGGTTAGAAATCCTACCTATAGGATATTGTCACTTGTATAAGTAACCGTTTACGAAATCAACGCTGCTAATTCAGAGCTCTCAATGCTGCTTTACTGTCCATTGCGTCACAATTAGGTATCATGCCTATAGGGTTTACAATGTTTATCATCTGCAATTCGGTTAGCCTAAAAGTCGTCACGCTGCCTGTACACTGCTGAAAATTAAAATCACCTAGAAATTATGCCTATAGAACTTAACAATTACAATGTTTCTCAACTCTAAAATTGTCCACTGCATAAATCTGTCGCGTGCACTTGTTGGTTAGGTGCGAGGGTTAACTTGAGCCTTTTCTTGCATTTATGTAAAGTCCTGTATGTTTTGAATATGCGCTAGTTTTATCATTTTTGAGCATCCTAAGTAAAGTCTAGAACCTCCCAATAGTAGGTCTAAAGGCTCATGGACCATAGGCAAGGGACGGGTAGTGCACGCATAGGACGCGACCTACAATTGAATTAGAGCGCCTTTAAGTAAACAACTTTAACATAGTAATCGAGTAGCAGGAGATGATAGTTTGTGCCCGCTGAATAATATGAGCAACCCCTACCCTAAGAGAGTTGTGAAGTATTATTTATGTTGCATGGGGTGATCCTTTAGGCTAAAAAAACTTAGGACCCCCTCCCCTTTATATGTTTGTTGTTCACACTTAGTCATCAAATATAGAGCAACACAATTATATCTTTATAAACTCTGAGACTTGTATTTATTATGTTGTTTACTCTATACTTGCTAAGAACCTTCAAATTCCGTGTCTTTCTGCACTTATATGATCACCTACCTTAATTGTAATAATCCACATAGCGTAAACTTTGGTCGGGGCCCACAATTGTGGAGCCTGAAGAGTGCCTAACATCTTCTCTTTGAGGTAATTTGAGCCCTTACCCGATCATTGGTAACACAGACTAGTTAAAACAGAGTTATTTGCAAATACATGCCCTAACACACCTTAATAATCGTTAGGTGGCAACTCTTCTCTTTTAATACCCATTTAAAAGAGTTGTCACATGTCAAAACCCGCTTTCGCGAGCAAATGGGGCGCGACAACATGGCGAATCTGCTGGGGATTTGCACTTAGGCTCTTACCATAATGAAATTGACTTGTGTGGATTATTTGATGGCATGCACATCCCTTCCCTTATTTCCTTCATTTGTTTGAATCGCTATGACATGCATATCCCTTCCCTTAGTTTCCTTTATTTGTCTAAATTGCTATGACATGAACATCCCCTTCCTTTTGTCTTTTATTTCTATTACATGTACGTCATCTCTCTATTTCATTCATCTTGTCTAAGACTGCTATATCATCTCTCTGCCATCCCCCTTTCCTTATTTGTTTCACTACGTTCTCGCACATTTTCATGAGTTAAACTGACTTCTCTCTTTTTCTTTCTATTTTTTCATTTCCTCCTCCTGTTCATCTTTGCCATATTATTTACTTTCTTTTTGTGTACTTTCATCATGTAAATATTTGGTAACGTGTTACTATTTTTGCATAAAGCATTCTTTCAACAACATACTCCACTCGTTCTTATAATCAACATAGCAGCGCTTGATGAGTGTCTGCGCTTTCCTAAAAACACCCTTTAATCTGGAAAGGCTTATTTGCGATAGACTAGTCGATCAGTAGTGCATTCGACGGTCCTGTGCCTTTCCCTCTCAAGTTTTCCACTTGAGAGTAATAGTCAAGACCTCTCTAGAACCCATACTCCAATTTGAAATGTACATGCATCGTGGTAAACCTAGTACAGATTAAGATGTCATTAACGTAACAACCCGCTTAGATGAACCGTGTCCAAAGTCCAATAGGATTTCCATAATCCCAAAGGATACCATCATATTATGTGCATTACTTGGAGAAAACGTGTAAACATGTTGATCATAATTGCGTAAATAGTCGAATCTGGAGGGGGGATAGGGCTAACTTTTATTTGTTTGCAGAAAATGAAGCACGAAATCCCCAGGTTCGGTATGGTCCAGAATATCTCGCCTTTGCAAATTGATTGGTGGAAAGACCTTGCATCCTGTGACATAAACCATGTGAAGAGAGTACTTGGTGACTTGCTAACTTTGCTGAACATTCAGCCAAATAGTGAACTGATCGGGGCTGCTACCATGTTCTGGGATGAGAAGAGAGTTGTTTTTTGATTTCGCAATATAGAAATGACTCCTCTCCTAGAAGAAATAAGGGGTTTCGCCAAGTTACCATGGGATAGTCCAGGACTACTAGTGCCAGAGAATCGCACTCCACACAGTTTTCTGAAGATGTTGGGTTTTAAGAAGAATGATGAATTGGTTTGTCTAAATAAATCTTACATCCCGTTTGAACTTCTATATGAGTGTTATAGGCATAGCAAATCATATCGCCTTCATCATGAGGAGCTAGCCATTACCTCTTTGGGATGGGTGCGCCGCCGGGTTTATGTTTTCATACTCTATTTCAGGGGTCTGTTGATCTTTCCGATGCAAGGGGGAATAATTCATACTCGCTTAGCCATGGTCTCCAGGACTTTAATAGAGGGTATCAAGGGGCAAAAGTACACTATCATCCTGATGATCTTAGCTGAGATGTACCGTGATGTGGATCGGTGCAAGCATGGATCCAGACACTTTGATGGTTGTAATCTCTTACTACAAGTTTGGCTTCTGGAACACTTTCAAAGGGGTGATTATTGCCAAGAACTTCTACGAAGGCCACTGAATTATTACATAGCCAGTCATCATCCAAAGAAGATGACATTTATTCTAGACAGGTTTGCAAAGACTGGAAATGCCTTAGGCTTGGTGCGAATCCTTCAACAATCTGAAAAATGAGCAAGTGCATTAGATATTTGAATGGTTTCCTAGTAGTGAGTTCATTATCAAGTCCAAAGGAATTACTCACTTAGTACTGATCAGGCTGTGAGGCATCTACCCTTACGCTCTTATAAGGGTAATGAGGCAAGCTGGAAGAAAAAAAGTCGTACCCTTGGGTTTCAAACATGGTTCGGTATAAGGCAGATTTCAAGGGGGTGTCATACCATTCAAGTTTGAATCGAAACACATGTGGAACAAAAATATCATCATGGAAGGAGAGACTATTGAATCAGACAGGTATCACGCCGGTCATATGTATTACTATCTCTCATGGTTAGTGGACAATATAGCCAGGGACGTCAAACCAGGAGTCAATTTGAGGGATATGATCATAGATGAGGTAGCTGAGGCACAAGTGAAGTATAAAAGGATACGTAAAAGGGTGTTTGAGTTTGAAGCTAAGCATCTGGAATAACATAAAGTGAACATGAGTCACGACCCAAATCAATGGGCCGCGACGGGCACCCGGTGCCTTACTCAACTGAGTAACAAAGTAACGTATCTTTTTTATCACACCATCATGGGTAAATGAGACAGAAAAACTGTCATGAGATAACCAGAATAAAACATAAGGGGATACTAGATATATGATGACCCAACATGATATAGAAACTTATACATCTGATATACGGGCCTATAAGGCTGACATGATCATTCCTACACTCAAAACATAGGCCGACAAGGCCATACCAGTATCCATACCCATAACATCTGTCTACAAGCCTCTAAGAGTACATAAACGTCATAAAGGCCGGGACAGGGCTAGGGCCCCGCCAAACCAATCAATATATGTCCAAATCATACAGACCAAATAGGCAACTCCGGAGCAAGTAGAGTGCACCAACACCTTCCGATGAACTGTTAGCCTACTAGAAGGACTGTCAACCTCTCTATCGGGACATACGGTCATGAAACACAAAGTCCCTAGGCAAAAAGGACGTTGGTACAAATAAAGTACCGAGTATGTAAGGCATAAAAAGCAGTATATAAAAGACATGAAAGAAACATGGAGTAAAGAACTCAACATGTAAGTCTGAATAGCTCTTTGAATCATGAAACATTTATAATGTCATACATATTCGTATAAATGTCATATCATGCATAGGTATATGCGTACATAACATTATCAAGGCTCTGAAGGGATCCCATCATATCATCTCAGCCTCTATGGGCAAAATCATCAACGTATACCAGCTGATCAGGTGGTGGTGTGTATATAACGCCATAACCTTTTCCCATACCCCATATATATATAATATATGCGTATATAACGCCATCTGGTCATGGGTCAATGTACATGTATAAATGAATGCAATGCATAATAAGTAAGTCAATAAGATCTATTGGGATGTCATACGATCAATATGCCTTCGGTTAATATCATGAAATAAATTTATCAACTTACGTATTTTCTGAGACCCATGAACAGACGATATAATAATAGGATACATGGGGAATCAAGAACATAGGCACCCCTAGTACTTCTAAGAATAGAGTCATTTGTGAAAGTTCTGTGTTTGCTCGTTTCATTTGTATCATAAGGATCATGCCAAAAGGGAAGAAGGGATATCCTTAACATAGCTTATCAAAATCTGTCTGATAACCATGTTGAACTCCTCACGTCGCAATTTTATATACCGTAATGATAATGATAGCTACGAAAGATGCAATGATCGTACAATGAACGACAAGCTTATTTTTATATTAAAATGGGCAGCATCTCCCCTATTTTCCTTAATTTATTGAGTCCATATACCAACATGAAACCATACAAACTTCACCTATATACTTTCTGAACAATAACACAAATCAAGCTACACAACAACAAGTGCATAAACATCACTAACGAAACTACTATTTAACACGACAAACGACAAGATCGTATTGAATCCCTTTTGAACCCTTTAACCCCAAAGTAATTCATTCATTGACTTAAAAACATAGCCAGAATGATAATAAGTACAATGTGAGGGCTTCTAACCTCCTATTCATCTCCTAATTAACCCTAAAAAAGCCCAACAATTTAACAACAACAATAAGTATAACTTTCCATTGTTATGTTATCCTTTCTCTTCATACTCACAGTGCCAACAACAAGTTCGACATGTAAAAAATATTTTATATTAGCAACATCATAAGAGAGTAATTTTCAAGGGTTTCCAACCATTTATTGTTCATGGAAACAACCTTTCCAAAACAGTCCTTTAAAAACAATAACATCTCAAACTATTTTAAGTCTTCTCTTGTAGTATCTTGCTCAAATAATGCAACCAACACACAAACAACTTCAAGTACATGTATTAGGATGTTATACTCACCTTAACCAGTAGAAATAACACGAAATTTCAGCCATGCACATGGTGTTGTATTCTCTTCTTGAATCAACTTTTGGTGTTCAAGTTGGTGTGTAAACACTTGTAGTTCGCCTTTCTAATATATATAAAGAAGATACTGATTATTAACTTAATCAACAAGAACAACACAAAATCTTAGGTTACTTACGTTTGAAGAACCCTCCAAAACAGCCACAAGATGAAGAACTACGATCTAGCAAGCACCACCGAATTTCTAGCGTTGGATTCATGTTTTTATCTTAAGTTTTCACCCTAGAATCATGGAGGAACCCTTGGAGAGAATTTGGTAGGGTTTAGGAACTGTCCCGTACGAGAAAAATGAGCTAAAACTACTTAGAATTGACTTTAATACGAGCTGGAGTTTTACACCGACTTTGTGGGTCCCATGGGAGCTACTTGCGCAGTCTCGCAAAAATACGAATATCTCTCTACTCCGATGTCGTATCAATGAACGGTTAAATGCATTAGAAACTAGACTAGTAGATATTCAATTTTGTAGGTATATCACCCCGTAAGGACAAGTATATTTGGAGAAAATCTCAGCTACATTGGACCTAATTTTCAGCACATTTATGAATGTAACTTGTGATGACCTTTGCCAACTTTTGTTCCACAACTCGCTTGACTTCAAAATATAACACACGACTATCGTACGACTACAATAACTCATACCATAATCTACTTATAATGTTAATCACCCTAGTAACACCCCAAAAGTATATGTTATACCATTCGAACTTGTCGACTTTCGACGAAACTTATTTTCTTCAATTCGTTTAGCTTCTAAGCCTTCCAGCCCTCTTGGTACTTGGTATTCATGATCTTAAATATTTGTTACCTCTATGGTAACATGATGAACTTACTTTATAAGTTTTTAAAAAATGATTTCATTTTTGAGCTTACATCAATTGACTTACGACATACTCTTACGTACGAAAACATGGGGGTGTATCATTCCCCCCTTTAGAACATTCATCCTCGAATGTTGACTGGTGCGCTTATCATTCTCATAAACCATAGCTCTTACAAATATTTTAATACATCTTGGAAACTGTTCTGTGAATAAATTCAAAGGCCAGGGCATTCCCCCCTTTAGGCCTCTTTCTCACACCACGACTTGTTGTGGGAATTCATCCAATATCGTAATTGTTGCTACCTTCTGTCATGCAGCCTGTATGACTTTGTCCTTGTATGTGAGCCTATGCAACTCTTCTTTCCTTTTTCCTCCAGCTTTTAGCCAATCTTTATGCCTCAGTTTGGGAACATATACAGAACTTTGACAAGTTGTCCGTCTCGACATCTGTAGGTGTACTGATGTTTTTCGCTCGGTACTTTGTCGAACTTACGACTATTGTTATATTTTGTTTCATGGTCTCAGTTATTTATCCTTATTCCTTAATACATCTAGGTAGGTCATACTATACCATAACACTTACTTCAGTTTATGATTACTGAGGTATGCTACCCAACTCCATGTTACTCTCACGCAGTATCCTATATGTATAAATCTAAGTCCTTTAGTGATTCCTCATTAATGTTCATCTTAATAATGACGGCCTAATATCATCTCATACTTTATAACTTTTATCCATCTATTGTTGATTTACCTTAACGTTGATCCATAATGTACCATTGGTAGCTTGAAACCTCTTATGTAATACCTTATCATTAGGACTCGCATTGCATCGGGGAACATATGAAGTGATTTGCCTTATCCACCTAGGGAGGATACTATACTTCATTAACCATATTTCATAACATCCCAACGTGATTCATCTTATGGGGGTATTCTAATCCCGTGCAATTCATGAAATCCCTTTTCTTAAAATCATTACTCAATCAAAGGCCTAAACGTCATCCTCTTATCTATCACCATGACACAGTTATTCTACTAACAGGGCAGCATTTTATCTCTTCTAATTGCTCCTAGTCTTAGACTCCTCTGAGTTCATTAAGGATGTACTGAGCTTTCTCTAACTTACGGAAACCATCTCTCTTGTTTTGATGGGTTTAATCTCGAGGACTTACCTATTCTCGTCACCTTCTCACTCACCTTTTCTTATCCTTACTCCTATATACTTAAAACCTTGTCACTATACGATACTTTTGCTTGTGACCTACACATATCTATTTATCCTACTCGCAACCTTCCTTTAACTTGCTAGCACCATAGATCTCCTTTCGTTCCTTCTCAGTTGTCATTAAATGTAAGCAATTACTTTTCCTGGTCGTTTTCCCACTTGTTGCATGGATACTTGAATTATCTTATTTCCCACAAATACTGGAATTTTCTGTAACTCATATGATCTCAAATATCACTTTTGATATTTGTTTTACTTCCCATTTATTGGTCACAATAGGTGACACTTTCTTATAGAGCGCATACGATGTTGTAGTGAGACTGTTACAAGATCATTTCTTCTTTAGGTCACTATGATTAGGTTGAAGCCTTCTTCCTTATTTCCTCATCTAGTATTTTGTGGTAGTACTTAGGGGAGAACCTCTGACTTCTGTAAAGCTACGAGCTTATCACATCGTATAGCCGAAGGAATTTTTGATGTTCTTACTCGCTCGTAATTATCCTTAGTTACTTACCTCCGTACTTTTGTGCTTGTAGGGTTGCTTCTGAACTGAAATTTTGACTGTCTCCCCGATGGCACACTCTTTTATTTCCATAACACATGTACAGTACCTTTAACTACCCCAACTCCTATCTGAATATTTCTTAAGGATCAAGATGTCATATCTGCAAGACTGAATTCCCTATGTTGGGGTTCACTATGTTTATCTTGCATGATCTGTTAATTTATCTATATCCTCTTGTCTAGCAATAACTAGACTCTTCCTGAATCAGCTACTAACTACTCGTTGGTCAATTCTCATATCTATATTTCGCGTAATCTCTCTTGGGTTATTTCCTTTGTCTTAACTTACCTCTCGCACTAGCTCCTTTTGTATCAAGTGTTCATTCCCAATTATTTATCAATATCATCCTGGGCAGGAACCCTTATTGCCTCTCCCCGGCGTCGTGCTTGCATAATGTTCTAGAGTCGTAACATATTTGTAGAATCTATATAAATGCAATCTTATTCCTTTTTCCTTTTTACCACATTCTTCCTTTACTATTACATAGTTACCCGAACAACATCACTCTGACTTGATACCATATTACAACATCTTCCCCCATTTAGGGGAGTACTAACATTTAATGCTATGAAGATTTACCTATAAATGTTTTACCTCTTCATCTTTGGCATCGTTTCACAACTTCACTGACTCTTACACACCTTGTGGTAACCCTTATGTACCAAGGATAATTGAATTTCTTACGCACGAGGGGGGAACCTAGTGTAACTGGCACAGTTATTCCCTTAAGCTTGACTCTGCTCATAGTGCTTGCTTTAGTCTAGTGTCTTCCTGAATGACCTTTAAAGGTTATTCTTCTGTTGTCCATTCTATTATTGCCGGAACGTGATCTCTAAAATTCTCACGATGTCGACTATTATCAAATCTTCCGATCCCTAATTCATGTTCAGTGTATCTTGTTCACTAGCCCATACTGATTTCTATTACTCCGGGGTCTACCTTTTTCTTCTGGTAATCACGTTGGAGTCGCCAACTTATCTCTCGAAATGAGGATATGACTTTATGGTTTATATTCTTTTATTGTTTCAAGGCATGTCTCCTCTTGTCTTTCCCTTCACTTGACTATAGTCTATGTCATCCTGTCATATTTTGATTTACTGTTATCACTCACTTATCACATCTTACTCATGATGCTTTATTTACTCTCTTCTTATTCTTCTTCTAGTATTTTTGTCTATCACCTTATTTTGAAAAACTTCAACAAAACACTTTTTTGCTTTTCACTCCCCTTGCTCCATCCATTGGATCTTCAATTTTCCTAACATTCTCTCTTTTCTAGGGACAGGAGCCATACCAAGGTAAATATTTATCCCTTCTAGGATTTCACTTCCTATCTCTTGATATTTCTGAACATTATAGTATTTATATCTGACTGTCTATTCTAGAGTGCACCATCTGGGTGTCTCACAAGGAGATTTATTACCACATTTTCACTATCCTTCAGAAATATTAGCTAATGATAACTATCCATCCACTATTTTGGGTTACTCTAACCCCAGATGGATCCTGATATCCCATTCTTCTCTTAAGCTATATTTGTTAGCTCCCATAGGGCATAACTGAGATGGGTGTGGCCAATTGTATATATCTCTGTTACTGTTGAAAGTAACTCAGAATGTTTATATTTCTCTGCCTGAATTGTAAATACTAATAATCTTCACTAACTAGGCACCTCGTACCTTTTTTCACCTTACTTCTTTTACTTGTTGAAACTAGTATCTAACTTCTCATTCTCTTATTGGTTTTTACCATATGGGTGGATAGATATTCATACCTTAGGGCTCCTTATCAAGAAGCTTACATATCTTACTACACACATGATCTACTGAAGACCTCGCATTTACTCATCATAAGCGTGATGCAAAATCGAGTTCCTCTGACTCAACTCTTCCACAACCACATTCAGTATCTTATCAACTATCATTCTGGATGTAGGTATTGTTTTATTATGAATAAAATAGAATTTAGGAGTGTGAATTCTTAACACTGAGATCTACCATACGGTCTAGTGTAAGAAGAAAGAGTGACAGTCATAATTGCCATGTAGTCTCCTGCTTAGAAGTGTGGTGCATAACACACCCATAAACAAGACTCAACTAGACACGGCTTGTAGACTCCCTAGGACAGAACTACTCTGATACCAGTTTTGTCATGATCCAAACCAATGGGCCACGACAGGCACTCGGTGCCTTACTCAACCGAGTATAAACATAATGTATCTTTCTTATCGCACCATCATGGGTAAATGGGCTGTCATGAGATAACCAGAATAAAACATAAGGGAATACTAGATATAGGATGTCCCAACATGATATAGAAACTTATACATGTGACATACGGGCTTATAAGCCCGACATGATTATTTATACACTCAAAACATAGGCCGACAAGGCCATACAAGTATCCATACACATGACATCTGTCTACAAGCCTCGAAGAGTACATAAAAGTCATAAAGGTTGGTACAGGGGCCCTCCATACCAATCAATACATGTTCCTATCATACTGGCCAAATAGGCAACTCCAGAGTAAGTGGAGTGCACCAACACCTTCTTCTAAACTGATAGCCTACTAGGAGAACTGTCAACCTATCTATCGGGATCTGCGGGCATGAAAAGCAGTGTCCCCAGGCAAAAGGGATGTCAATACAAATGAAGTACCGAGTATGTAAGGCATGAAAAGCAGTATATAAAAGACATGAAAGAAACGTGGAGTAAAAAACTCAACATGTAAGTCTGAATAGCTCTATGAATCATGAAACATTTATAATGTCATACATATCCGTATAAATGTCATATCATGCATAGGTATATGCGTACATAACATCATTAAGCCTCTGAGGGCATCCCATCATATCATCTGGGCCTCTATGGGTGAAATCATCAACGTATACCAGCTGATCAGTTGGTGGTGCGTATATAACGCCATAGCCTTTCCCTATACCACATATACATATAATATATGCGTATATAATGCCATCTATTCATGGGTCAATGTACAGGTATAAATGAATGCAATGCATAACAAGTAAGTCAATAAGATCTCTAGGGATGCCATAAGATCAATATGCCTTCGGTTAATATCATGAAATAAACTTTATCAACTTACGTATTTTCTAAGACCCATGGATAGACGATATAATAATAGTACACATGGGGAATCAAGAACATAGGCACCCCTAGTACTTCTAAGAATAGTCATTTGTGACTAGTCTATGCCACCAAAGATAGGGTAAGGGCTCAAATTACCTCAAAGAGAAGGTGTTAGGCACTCTTCGAGGTCCACAACTGTGGGTCCCGATCAAACTTTAAACTATGTGGATTATGTAATTAGGCTAGGTGATCAAATAGATGAAGGGAAATTTAGAAGTTGAAGAGTCTTATTATAACGCATGATAATCAACACAAATCTTAATAACTACAAGGACACAACTATATTGATCTATGTTAAATGACTAAGTGTAAATAACGAGTATATAAAGAAAGGGGGGGGGGGTCCTAAGTTTTTTAGCCTAAAGGATCACCTCGTGCAACATAAACAATACATCGCAACTTCCCTTAAGGTAGGAGGTTTCTCATATTATTCAGCGGGCACAGAGTATCATCTCCTGCTACCTGATTACTATCTTAAAGTTGTTTACCAAAAGGCGCTCTAATTCAAATCTAGGTCGTACACTATGCGTGCACTACCCATCCCATGCCTATGGTCTAGGAGGCTTTGGACCTCTATTTAGGTGGTTCTAGACTTCACTTAGGATGCTCAAAAATGATAAAACTAGCACGCATTCAAAACATATAGGACTACACATAAATGCAAGAGAGGGTTCAAGTTAACCTCCACATATAAACAACAAATTTCTTGTGGGCAGATTCAGCAATAGACAGTTTTCAGGATCATGAATTAAAATCCTATAGGCATAGTTTCTAGGTGGTTCTGGATTCCAGTATCGTATAAGCAGCGTTGCAACTTTAGGCTAACGTATTTAAAGATTAAAGGCATTACAAATCTATAGGCATGATCTCTCGGTATCTGCGTAATGAGTCAGTGAAACGATCCCTAAACTTTGAATTACCAATGATGATTTTACATACATGTTTTGTAGGTAGGTGACAATGTCCTATGGGTCGGATTTCTAGTAGTTAACAATTGAAATTGATTTTTTATACTTTATCCTTATAGGCATGTCATCTAAGTGTGGGAATGCGGCGAAGTAACAAAGTAATTGATTAGTTGATAAAGATCCTATAGTCATGATATCTAAAGGAGTAGCATATTAAGAGCAATAGTAGCATTTGATTGATTGATTAATTGAAACCCTATAGACATGGTATCTAGGTGGACATTAGCAAAACATATGTTATTGTATCCTATAGGCATACTATCTAAAAGCGTTAAGTAGTACACATTGAAACAAGTGTGGCAATTACTTGAGCCAACATGTTTTGATAAGTTAAATGAAGTGTGTGCATTATTCTTATAGGCATAGCTTTCTACGTGTGCACAAAAATAAAGCATATCGAATCAAAGCAATGCAAGTAGGTCCTATAGGCAAGTTTTCTATCCGTTTATGCAAGAATTAAGATACCCCAATCCTTTTTTTCACTAACCTCCCCATTGTTTGTTTACAAATTATTATAGGCCTAGAAGTAAGAAAAATTAAGCCCAAGTATTATAGCATTGAAATAACTACAGGTCGCGCAAATAGAGCAAGCCCAAGAGGAGATAACCCAGTACTGCCTGGGCCTTCAACAAGCTCATTCTTTGCACCAGCAGCAAACCCAGACCCACACTCGACTCAAGACCCATACCAGGCAAAAGTGGAGGACATACTCACCCAGCAGTGGTAGATGAACAACTTAACCTAACAACTACTTACTAAGTAAATTAAGAAAACTCTAACGTCCACACACTTAGTTCTCAAGGCTATAGCTATCAGCAGCTATAACCCAAAGGCACATAGACAAGATAACATTAAATTGGAAGGCACATGAGACATATATGAGGCATGCTCATGTTTGTATTTCCAAAACAATAATGTTTAAAGTGAGAACATTGAGCAACATGAGCTAGCAAGCCACCCCAAATAGAGTTTCAAAGTAAAGCATGAGTTAGAACCTCAAATGACAGTCTAGTATAATCATAGATAGGAAGAAAGTAGAGTATAATCCTCACATGAAGGGTTTAACATGAGAGTCTAATGAGAATATGGTTACAAACATACTAGTGGCATAGTTTGGCCAAAATATCACTTAGTTGAACATTAAACTTAACATGATGAGCATTTATCATAGCACAAAGATTCCAAAGAAACTTATGGTAGGTAAAAGAACAGATCATCTCTACGCCAACAGGACAAGAAGACATCAGAACTCTTGTCAGTTGATCACACATAAGAGAAGAAGCTAAACATTTATACTAGAAATCTTTGGCAATACTAAAGACTACAAGATTAACAAGTCAAAGAATTAAATCATCAGAGTTACAAATACCAGAAAAATATATTTGGCTAGATATTAAGACAATGTTGTAACATGGGATGGTCAGGGATCAATTTGCAGGGTAACAGTAAATTACACATACACGGTTTAGCAGAAAGACTTATTAAGGCAAATTGTAGGCAGGCATTAATTCCATAGAAGTTTCAGTACAAATGTTCAAAGTGAGGTATGAGAAAAGATTCGATACTAAACGACCAATGTAGGAATCTAAGCACACATAAAAATGACATTATCACACAAGAATAATAGCCCAAAATTCTTCTAAATTGACTAAACATAAATGAACATATGCAAGCTTATACAAGTCCTGATTAAGGATTGCAGAAGAAATTCAAAGCAAGGTTGGCACAATATCATATTGGCTTAGAAAGGTCTACATAACACAAATGTTCAGAAGCACGAACACAAACAAGGAATAAATATAA
Organism: Nicotiana tomentosiformis; assembly: GCF_000390325.3. Taxonomy (NCBI): domain Eukaryota; kingdom Viridiplantae; phylum Streptophyta; class Magnoliopsida; order Solanales; family Solanaceae; genus Nicotiana; species Nicotiana tomentosiformis. The sequence continues at coordinate 104,878,185 of NC_090812.1, forward strand.
TTGCGAGGGTTTGAACATTTACCAGTGTGAAGATTTAACAACAAATAGAGGAGAATCACCGAGTTTCAGTAGCAAAGTAAGAACAACATCAAAAACTGAAAACCCTAGTGCGTTAGAGTTCACAGGATCTTTGAACGAGCCCTGAGCAGTGCTCGCACTAGGGAGGTAGATAGAGAGGATTCTGGTAGCCTTGGCTTTCAGCCGACCAAGCGCCCAAGTTTCAGAATAGTATAGAACGAGTGAGAGTGAGAGAATAACCGTGATTAAGGTCCGTCCCAAGCGGGGAATTTGGGAGGGGCTATATAGTGGTAGAAATCGAACAAGCAGACATGGAAAACAATTAATCAAACACAAAATAAGGAAAGAAAATCACATGCAATCAATAATAGAATCAGTAAAGGAAAAGATTGAAATTGCAAACATTAGTTCGACGGAAATCAAGGATTGGTCGAGGATCTTGATAAATCGGACCCATATAACCTGGTAGTGAGTGTATATAGATAAAATATCGTCTAAATCTCAAAGGTGAAACTGGTTTTCCTTGATTCGGAGACTGGTATTTGCCAAAAGTGAGGCAAATACTAAGTAACACCATAATTTGGTAAGTAGCAATGAGGTAACGCGTAAAAGGTAAGAGAATCCCAGAAGGAATCCAAGATTTGATCGGATTCGGAGAGGATGGCGGCAAGGGTTTCCTTAGAGAAGAAGAGAGTAGAGAGGATTTAGGGGCGGCTGGAGTGTGGGAATGGAATTAGGGTTTGGGGTGAGGGGATATAAGGAAAGGGTAGGGATTTATTACGGGCCGTTGATTATTTGAGATCAACGACCAGGATCGAAAAGGGATTGGGGCAGATCGTTTAAACGGGTATCAACCAAGTTAAGATTAAAGGGGCCGTCTGGTTTGGGCTGGGGAGATTGGGCTTAGAGGATCTGGACGTTTGGGCCATTAAATTGGTCCAGAATTAGGTCCAAATTAGGCTACAAATTAAATACACGAAGAAATTATAAAAAGTAATTAACAAATAGTAAAAGTATTATTTTTGTCGTAATATGTTTTAAAATAATATTTTAACATTTAAAAATATAAAAATGCTATTTTGAGCACAAATAATGTAATAAAATGTGATTATGCACAACATATAGGCTATTACTGCAAAATTGTGTAAAATATCTTATATTCAAATATAATGATATAATACAAAGTAAAATATTCTGAAACATATATGTGGATGCAAATAATAACTTTGGATGATTAAGTCATCAAAAAATAATTTAAGGGGTAATTAATGCATATTCAAGTAATTTAAATGCAAGAAAGTTAATTTTAGAAATTATGAAACTATAGAAAATACTTGTATAACTCTTGTGAATTAAGTAATGAAGCAAAATGATACATTGAAAGTATACATATTTATTTGAATAAATATGAAGGCAAAATTAGGTATCAACAGCTGCCCGTCTTTACCCGGGAATGATGAAAGAGTTGTCGGGTAAAGAAAATGATGACCATTTTTGTCCGAAGTGAGTGAGGAATGATGTGTTCTGAAAAAAAATGGGGGCCTAACCTGGGTCTTGAGTTGCCTACATATCTCTGGTGTTACATGAATCAGGCTGTGTGTAGTTCTGGATCCAACGACGAACAAAATCGATGGAGTTGTTATAAGAGTAGTCATATGTTTCAAAAAGGGATCTTTTGGGTAGGATAGTGTCATAAGTGATGAATAATTTTTGATGGAGCCGTGAATGCGAATTGAACGCTACAGATGTATAACGCAAATATTTCAACGTTGTTAATGGAAATCGAAGCGAGAATTGCTCCTATTTGTAGAACGGCTACCTTCCGAGTTACATGCAAAACTTAAAACACGATGCACCCGAATATATATGGGTTATTGCGAAAATTTAAACATGATGGAAATTCCCTTCGGACCATGAGAGTTGTCTTTGGACGATGATGATGATGATGATGTCCTTAGACCATGACATCATGGGCCATGAAGCGTATAATAAGAGATTCACAGGCCATGAAATAGTGTCCTCGGGTCATAAGGATGGTGTCTCCGGATTATGATGCCTTTGAATAATGATATGCAATTTTGGGAGGTCCTTAGGCCATGGAATGATGTCTCTAGGCTATGAGTATGATGCCTTCGGAGAATGTGGCGATGTTTCAGCCCATGAAATGCAAGTATGTGGTAATATCGATCGCTTTATAGAGGAAACAGGTTATGCTTAGTTATATGCGAGAATGAGACGAGACAAGGCTTAGTCTCATGTGAAATGAGGGCAGTGCTTAGCCCGATGCAAAGAGTGGAGATAGTGCTTATTCTTATGCAAATAAAGGCAATTCCTAGCCTTATGCAATAATGGAGTCAATGCTTAGCCTCGTGCAAGGAATGGAGACAGTGCTTAGTCTCATGTCAGGAAATGCAGTTCTTAGCCTTATGCAATGATGAGGGCAGTGTTTAGCCCTATGCAAGGAGTGGAGCCAATGCTTAGTTTCATGCAATAAAAGAAGACAATGCTTAGTCTCTGGTAAGTAAAGGCAATGCTTAGTCTTATACAATAATGGAGGCAATGCTTAGCCTCATGCAAGAAAACGCAATGCTTAGCCTTATGCAGTGTGGAGGCAGTGCTCAGCCTCATGCAAAGTAAGGTCAGTGTTTAGCCCAATGAAAGGAGTAGAGACAATGTTTAGTATTATGCAAAGGAATGCAGTTCTTAGCCGCATGCAAAGTGAGGGCAATATTTAGCCCTATGCAAGGAGTAGAGACAATGTTTAGTATATGCAAAGGAAGGCATTACTTACCTTATGTAATGATGAGGGTAGTGCTTAGCCCTATGCAAGAAAAACAATGACTAAATTCGAGAGAATAAAGCATTTCTTATCTTGATGTTTGTGTTTGGCGACCTCTGTCGGTGTGAAGATAGTGATCTTGTTGTATATGCATATTTGAGTACGTTCTTTCTATATCCATGGTGCCTGCATCCAAAGAAAAATTGTGAGTTTGGAGGGGAAAAGGTTGGTTCGTGTTCTTCATTCCTTGCTTTGCTTTTGCTCCTATTTTGAGGTCCTGTTTAAGTCACCTCGGGTAGCGTCTGGCTACCACGAATAAATGAAATTTTTGAAAAACATGCATTTGTGAAAAAAATGTTTATATAAAAAATTGTAGTTGTTTGACATATGTGATAATGCATGAGAGCAGATAATTTGTTGAATTGATGACTATGACACGCTTTTGAGCCATTACAACCTCCTTAACTCAGAATTTTGAGGATTCTGCCCCAGTTTAAATGCGTACTTTTTGCGATACATTCCTTGGCGGTTCCAAACATGATGCGATTGAGCAAACTCAAGTTCTGACCATAGGGGGAATGAAGATTTTATTATGATATGACCGAACCCACAGGATTTCCTACGTATCCCCTCTTAAACGAGAATCAGGTCAAGCGTAGTTTAGTTACATCAAATAGAAAGTGCAAACATAATCTTAAACATAGTATCTCTTGACTGTGTCCGAATTATTGGGTTTTGGCCAAATCTCTCCATCTATTTCTACAAGTATAAGTGCTCTTCCTGTTAATACTCGGTGAAACATGTAAGGGCCTTGCCAGTTGGGTGAGAATTTCCCCTTTGTTTCATCCTGATGTGGGAATATCCATTTTAGTACCAATTGCCCCGATGTGAATTGCCTTGACCTAACCTTTTTGTTGAAATCTCGTGCCGTTCTATTCTGGTAGAGTTGACCATGACACAATGCATGCATTCGTTTCCTATCAATGAGAGCTAATTGTTCATACCGGCTTCGTACCCATTCCACGTCACTGAGTTCGTCTTCTTGTATGATTCTTAATGAAGGGATTTCCACTTCGACGGTAATAACGGCTTCAGTACCGTAAACCAGTAGATATGGATTTGCCCCAATTGATGTACGAATTGTGGTTCGGTACCCGAGTAAAGCAAACGGTAGCTTCTCGTGCCATTGTTTGTAATTGTCTACCATGTTCCTCAATATCTTCTTAATGTTCTTGTTGGCAGCTTCTACGGCTTCATTCATTTGCGGCCTGTATGTTGTAGAATTTCGATGCTTGATCTTGAATGTTTCACACATAGCTTTCCTCAAGTCACTGTTGAGATTGACGGCATTTTCCGTAATGATTGACTCAGGTCCCGAACAAAATCTGCTCCGACCTTCTTAGTTACCGCCTTACAGGACGCGGTTTCAACCCATTTTGTGAAGTAATCTATAGCCACTAGAATGAATCTGTGTCCGTTTGAAACAGCAGGCTCGATTGGTCCGATGATATTCATGCCCCAAGAAGAGAAAGGCTAGGGCAAACTCGTTGAATTGAGTCTGTTGGGCGGCACTCATATCATATCAGCATGTATCTAGGATTGGTGTCACTTTTGGACATATTTGATGCAGTATGTTTCCAAAGTCATCCAGAAATACATGCTCTTAATATCTTCTTGGCCAGAACGAAACCATTCATGTGGGCTCCGCAAATTCTGGCATGTATTTCCTCGAGCAATCTAGATGCCTCATTGGCATCGACACATCGCAGTAATCCCAGGTCAAGATTTCTTCTATACATAATTCCTCCGCTTTGAAAGAAATGATTGGCCAATCTCTGGAGTGTGCGCTTCTGAGTATGGGTAGCATTCTCTGGATATTCTCCTTTTTCCAAGTATTCCTTGACATCGTGGAACCATGGATTTCCGTCGAACTCTTCTTCAACATGAGCATAATAAGCTGGATGCTTATGAATTCCTATTGGGATAGGATCAATGATATTCTTTTCTGGGTGTTGTATTATGGAAGACAAAGTGGGTAGTGCATCTGCAAACTCATTCTGAATCCTTGAAACATGTTTGAACTCTATCTTTGTGAACCTTTTGATCAGCTCTTGTACACAGTGCAAATATGTCAATATTTTAGTGTTCTTCATGGACCATTCTCCTAGAACCTGGTGCACCAATAAATCTGAATATCCGATTACCAACAACCCCTGAACGTTCATGTCAATGGCCAACCTGAGTCCCATGATGCAGGCCTCATATTCTACCATATTGTTGGTGCACGGAAACTTGAGTTTTGCGGATACCGGATAGTGTTGACCGGTTTCTGATACCAAGATAACTCTGATACCCACTCCTCTGAAGTTTTCTATTTCGTCGAAGAACATCCTCCAACCATTGTATGCCTCAGTAATATCTTCTCCTACAAACAATACATCTTCGTCGGGAAAATATGTTTTTAATGGTTCGTATTCTCCGTCTACGGGATTTTTTGCCAAGTGATCCGCCAATGCTTGCCCTTTGACTGCTTTCTGAGTTACATAGCCAATTTTGAACTCACTCAGCAATATCTTCCAATTTGCTAACTTACCCGTAGGCATGAGTTTCTGAAATATGTATTTTAGTGGATCCATTCTTGATATGAGATATTTTGTGTACGCACAGAAATAATGTCTCAACTTCTAGGCTATCCATGTCAAAGCACAGTAGGTGCGTTCCAACAAAGAGTACCGGGCTTTATAAGGTTTGAACTTCTTGCTCAGATAATATATCGCCTGCTCCTTCCTTCCAGTTTGATCATGTTGTCCTAGAAAGCAACTAAAGGCCCCATCCAACACAAGTAGATAAAGCAGCAGGGGTCTTCCTGGTTATGGTGGGACTAACACGAGCGGTTTAGATACGTACTATTTGATTTTGTCGAAGGCATTCTAGCATTCTTCAGTCCAACTTGTTGCAGCATCTTTCCTCAGCATTCTGAAGATTGGCTCATATATCACCGTTGATTGTACTATAAAACGGCTAATATAATTGAGGCGCCCTATAAAACTCATCACATCTTTCTTATTCTTTGGCGGTAGCAAGTCCTGGATAGCTTTGAATTTTCACGGGTCTAACTCAATACCTCTGCGACTGACAATGAAACCTAACAACTTTCCAGCAGGTACCCCAAAGGCACATTTTCCAGGATTCAACTTCAAATTGTATTTTTGAAGCCGATCAAAAATTTTCTTCAAGTCTACTGTGTGATTCAAACTCCTTTTAGATTTGATGATAACATAATCCACGTACACCTCTATTTCCTTGTGTATCATGTCGTGGAAGATAGTTGTCATAGCCCTGATGTAGGTGGCCCCAGCATTCTTCAAACCAAACGGCATCATTTTGTTATAATATATTCCTCATGGTGTGATAAAGATAGTCTTTTCGGCGTCCTCTTCATCCATCCAAATCTGATGGTAACCTGCGAAACAGTCGACAAAGGATTGGAGTTCATGCTTGGCGCAGTTGTCAATCAGTATGTGTATGTTGGGCAACGGAAAATCATCCTTAGGACTCGCTCTGTTCAGATATCGGTAATCGACACATAATCTAACTTTTCTATCTTTCTTTGGAACTGGCACAATGTTGGCTAACCAGGTCGGGTGTTCGACCACTCGGAGAACCTTGGCTTTGATTTTCTTGGTGACCTCCTCTTTTATCTTCAAACTCATATCTAGCTTAAACTTTCTGAGCTTCTGCTTTACCGGTGGACACATGGGATTGATGGGTAGCTTGTGAGCTACTATGGATGTTCTTAAGCCAGTCATATCGTCATAGGACCATGCAAAGATGTCATCATACCCCTTTAATAATCTAATATACTCTTCTTTCTCAGACGGTGATAGATGAATGCTTAAAGGAGTTTCCTTGACTGTTTCGGAACCCCCTAAGTTAACGGACTCAGTTTCCTCCAAATTAGACTTTGGTTTGTTTTCAAAATTCTCTACTACTTCCTCGGAATCACTGTCTTTATGTTGCATTATCTCATTACACATCACAGTCGTAGGTTTATTGGGATATGTAATAATTATACTGAAAAGAATATAGAAAGATAATAATAAATATGAAAAACAGTACTGCATTAAAAAAACTTTAAAATGTCAATAAGTAACTCGATAGCTCGAGTAATTATTTCAAAACAAAATACTGGAAATGTCTTAAATGCTCAAAACAATTTGAATTTAAGTCATGCTAATTTGTCAGGATTGCCAGGAACTCGGCGAGCTCGGGATGGTGCAGCGGTCCAGTTCTTGAGAATAGCTCTTTCTTCCAATGTTTGAAACAACTTTCTCATGCAAGCCAAAATCTCATCTTACTCAGATCCCCACATCATGTCAGCCTGATGGAATGTCTGGTGCAGAGGTGGTATGGAATGTTCCAGTGGATAATAAAGGGCACGCCATGGCAGTGTCCAATCCTGATGTTCTTGCACGGTATATTCATACCTGATGCCATGATACTATGGTTGTATGGGTTTGGTGATCCCTTGAAGCTTTTTACCAAGACCCTTGCCTAGTTCATATCCCGTCCACATCAATATGCTTTCTATCTTGTTGCTCCACCATCGGTCCTTTTCAATTGCGTTAACTCGTTCAATGCGTTGATATGTTTCTCCACCCAACTTTCTCTTATTTTCGATGACTAGAACGGTCTGATTAGTGTAGATGGGGTTGCTTCCATCTCTAAGAATGATCACCTCCTGATGATTCCACTCGAACTTCACAGCTTGGTTCAGAGTTGAAGCCACTGCCCCAGCTGCGTGTATCCATGGTCATCCAAATAATAGATTGTAAGTAGCAGATATATCTAGCACTTGGAACTCAACATCAAACCATGTTGGACCCATCTGTAGATTGAGGTTGATTTCTCCGATAGTGGCTCTCTGAGATCCATCTAATGCCTTCACATTCATGCTTCCCATTCGTACCTCGTGCAGGCCTTTACCTAATCTCTTTAGAGTGATCAGTGGACATATGTTCAGACTCGAACCTCCATTTATCAAGACCCTAGCGATGAACTTGTCCTTGAATTGCATTATGATGTGCAACGTCCTGTTATGACTCAGTCCTTTTGGTGGTCACTCATCTTCATGGAAAGTGATTTTGTGGCTCTCCAATACTTGTCCAACCATGTTATCTATCTCTCCACTAGTGATGCCGGCGGGTACATAAGCTTCACTTAACACCTTCATCAAAGAATTCTTGTGTACGTCTGAGTTTTGCAACAGTGATAAGATGGATATCTAAGTAGGAGTCTTGTTCAGGTGGTCAACAACAGAGTATTCCCTTGCTTGTATCATTCTCCAAAGATCGTCAGTGTCAGTATCAACAATAGGCGGCTTAGGTGTATCTTCTTTGCTTGTTCCTCCCAGATTCTCAGGTGTGTAAACTCTGCATGTTCTGGTCATACCTTGCGCGACACCAGTTTCTTCCATTTTGGTTTTTCCTTTTTTTCTTACTTCCACAACATAATCCCATAGGACGACATCAGACTTGTAAGATATGTGGGAGCTACCATTACAGTGAAGGGTGTAGCTAACTCAACTTCAAATGGCACCTGGGTTTGTACCAGAACTGGCGTGAGGGTGACCAGAGAAGTTTTAGGAGCATCTCCCTCTCGAATGAGTCTGATGGACCCTTCCTCATCCCACTCCTCATCAGTTTCTATCATGTTCACTCCCTCACCTCTGTGATCCGGGAGAGGGTTGTTGCGAACATTTGGTGCAACTTCCTTTGCTTGTATAACCTTAGTATAACCTTAGTGTCGATCATCGTCTGAATCTTGTCTTTTAATATGAGACATTCCCCAATGGTATGACCCTTCATGCCTGAATGATAAGCACATATTTTGTTGGGGTTGATCCATTGGGAAGGATTTTCCACAACAACAGCAGGAATATGGGTGACATAACCAGGCACCTTCAGTCTCTCATACAGTTGAGCTATGGGTTCAGCAATTGGGGTGTATTGCCTAGGAGGTCTGCAGTCAAAATTTGGATGTGGCTTTGGGTAGTTTTGGCGGGCGGGCAGAGGTGAATGGTAATATGCAGGTTGAGTGTTGTAGGTATGGTAGGTGGCGGCAGGGTATTGGTATTTTGGGGGTGAGGGTTGATATGTGGGTGGAGGTGTTTGGTATATGAGGGGAGACTTAGGTCCCTAAGCTACCATTACGTCACCCATTTCTTTCTTCTTTGAAATACCTCCAGATTGCAAAGCTTTATTTGTGGCCTGCATCGCCTCAGAATTAGTTACCATCCTACTCTTGATTCCTTCTTCTATGCTTTCTCCTAACTTGATGATGTCTGAGAACTTGTGATTTTAGAGGACCATCAATTGTTCATAATATTGCGGATCTTCTGCTCTAACAAAGAACTTGTTCATTTGTTCTTATTCAAGTGCTAGCCTTACCTTTGCGGACTCTGATGTCCAACGAGTAGCATATGCACAGAAGGTTTTTGTCAGCTTCCTTTTGAGGTTTTGAATGTAGAAAACATCTGGCGCATTCTCTGTGTTGAACCTAAATCTGTCCATGAAGTCGGATGCCATACTTACCCAATTTGCCCACTTCTTTGGGTTTTGACTAATATACCAAGACAAGGCATCTCCTGTAAGACTTCACATGAACAGTTTCATGCGAGTTTGTTCATTTTTGCCCACTCCTACAAGCTTGTCGCAAAAGGTTCTCAGATGCACCTTTGGATCACCAATGCCATCAAACATTTTGATCTTGGGAGGTTTGTAACCCTCTGGCAGTTCTACATCCAGCTGAATGCATAGGTCCTCGTAATTTAGACCTTCAATGCCTTTCCCACCTTCAACAATATGGACTCTACCAGTGAGCTTCTTGAGTTCCTCCGCTAAGTTTTTCATAAGCAGACCCTTCTTAGTTGGTTCAGGTATGTATAGGGTTTGTTGTGGGGTATGGGGTAAGGTTTTCACATATATCTGATTACTTTGATGAGTTCCTGGAACTTGGGTATACGGGTGGTCATTGGTCAACTTTTGGGGATTGGGAGTAGGTTGTGGTGCATTTTGGGGAGTGTGATAAGTGGTGGTTTGCGGGAATTGAGCTGGATGATGGTGATGTTGTTGAGGAGTTTGCACTGGTGGTGGGTTAAGGTTCTGAAGAGGTGCGGGATTATGATACTTTTGTGGTGTGGGCGGATTTCGAGCTATGGGTGGTGGATTCGGGTTTTGTGTGTTTTGTGGTAGTGTTTGGTTCTGGGTAGTCGGGTTTTACCGATTGATGTCGGGAACATTGAAAGTAAGGGAAAGGTTAGCCAGATTTTGGACCTGCTCGAGCTCGCCTAGTAGTTCCAGGATTTTCTGCTCTAAACGAAAGACCAACTCATTCTGCCCCGGAGTACTTCTAGCATCTGAAGTTTAAACATTTTCTGCCATAGCAGCATTGCCTTTCCGCATACCACTTAAATCATCCATTTTTCCTTTGCCCTTGCTTTTGTTTTTTAGGTCGCTACGTGGAGGAGGAGGTGGAGGACCTCTGGATCTAGTGTGGTATGCGGATGATGCCAGTATGCACGAACCAACCTTTGGGAATGGGAATAATCAGAAAGAAAGAAAAAATAAAAAGTAACCAAGTGAGTAAGGTGAAATAATAGATTGTTTGCAATATTTAATCATGTTTCACACAGTCATGCAATAATTCATGTCCTAGTTTGGGGACCTCATTACGCCTGAGGTAGGCCTAAGAGACACATAGACTTAGAGAAAATTGATGCCAACTTTGCTTCATTTCATTAATGCGAAAATAGGCCAAAACAAACTTTCACTAAATCGACAATAATAAAAAAGTCACTAATGGCATCAAGCCTTATTACATCGAAATCTAATCTAAGCTAGAAAGCGGTAAAGAACATTATCTCCTAATTTACAGGGTCCCTGAATGGCCTTCTCAATGCTTGGCTCTTTTGACCACATCAATCAGGTATCCCAGATCGTGCATATCCAACAGTAAGTAAGCTTTTGCCAGATTTCCTCCTTCATTGTCATCTATGCCTTGACAATCTGAGAGTCTCTTTCTCATCTTCCCTTCTAGCTCCATCAGTCCTTGTTCCAAGTATTTCAATATTTTTGTTGACTTAGTGGCAATCTCTTTCCATTCCCTTATCGCCTCCATATTCACTTTCTGTTGCTCCAGATGTTTTAGCTTCGGACTCGAACACCCTTTTGCATAGCCTCTTGTACTTAACTTGTGCCTCGACCACTTCATCTATGATCTTATCCTTCAGATTAACTCCTGGCTTGATGTCCCCCACCATGTCGTCTTCCATCTATGATAGATAGTAGTACATATGACCGGCATGATACCTGTCTGGCTCAATAGTTTTTCCTTCCACAATGATTTTTTGGTTCCTTGAATGGGATGACATCTCTCTTGAAATCTTCCTTGTACTGGACCATATTGGAAACCCGAGGTATGACTTGTTTTCTTCCAGCTTGTCTCATTACCCTTATAGGAGCGTAAGGGTAGATTCCTCGGCCCCCGATTAGTACCAAATAAGTAGTCCTCTTGACTTGATGATGAACTCACTACTAGGAAACCATTCGAACATCCAATGTACCTGCTCGTCTATCAGATTGCTGAAGAAACACACCCAACCAACAGCATTTCCAGGATTTGCAAACCTATCTGGAATAAACGTCATTTTCTTTGGGTGATGGTTAGCTATGTAGTCATTCAATGGCCTTCGCAGAAGATCTTGACGGTACTCTCCTCTCTTAAAGTGTTCCATCAGCCAGTCCTGTAGCAATAGATTACAACTCTCAAAGTGATCGAATCCCTACTTGCATGAGTCTAGAGCGTGGTACATCTCAGCTAAGATCATGGGGATGATATTTTATGTTTGTCCCTTGATGCCATCCATTAAGGTCCTAGTGACCATGGCTAAGAGAGTATGAATCATTCCTCCTTTCATTGGAAATATCACCAACCCCAACAAGCAGACAACGAACACATAAACCTGGCGGTGCACCCATCCTAAGGAAGTAATGGCTAGTTCATCATGGTGAACATGATATGACTTGCTATGCCCATAACGCTCGTAAAGAAACTCAAAAGAGATGTATGACTTCTTTAGACATAGCAGTTCATCATTCTTCTTGAAACCCAACATTTTTAAGAAACCGCGGGGGGTGCGATTTTCTGGCACTAGTAATCCCGGACTATCCCATGGCAACTTGGCGAAACCTCCTATTTCTTCTAAGAGATGAGTCATTTCTATATTGCCAAATTGGAATACAGCTCATTTCTCGTCCCATAATATAGTAGCGTCCTTGATCAGCTCCCTATTTGGTCGAATATTCATCAAAGATGGCAGGTCACCAAGTACTCTCCTCACAAGGTGCAAGGTCTTTCCACCAGTCAAGTAGCAAAGGTGGGATATTCTGGACTATACCGAACCTGGAGATTTCGTGCTTCATTTTCTAGAAACAAACAAAGGTTAGCCCTTTCCCCTTCCAGATTTGACTACTTACGCAATAATGATTAACATGTTGGCACATTTTCAAGTAATTCATATAATGTTATAGTGTCCATTGGGATTATGGAAATCATGTCGGTCTTTGGACAAGATTCATCTTAGCGGGTTGTTACGTTAACAACGCTTCAACCCGTACAAGGTTTAGCATGATGCATGTATATTTAAAATTGGAGTAGGGTTTCTAAATGGGGTCTAGATTGGTACTCCCAAGTGGAAAACTTGACAGGGAAAGGCACGGGACCATCGACTGCACCGCTGATTGTCTAGTCTACCGCAAATTAGCCTTTCCAATTTAAAAAGGGATGATTTCAGGAAAGCGCGGACACTCATCAAGTGCCGTTATGTTGATAATTGGTACGAGTGGAGTATGATGCGGAGCATGATTTATGAAGAAATAATAACACGTTGCCAAGTATTTGCATGATAAAAGTACGTAAAATCAGTAAATAAAATGGCAATAGTGAACATGAAAAAAAAGAAAGAAAAGAAAAGACAAAAGAGAGAAGTCAGTTTAGCTCATGAAAATGTACGAGAACGTAATGAAGAAGGTAGAGAAATAGGGATGGAAGAGTCATAATATTGCAGTCTTAGACAAGATGAAGGATATGGAGAGAGGTCATACATGTCGTAGAAAATAAAGGAGATGAAGGATATGGAGAGAGGTCAAACATGTCTTAGACAAGATGAAGGATATGGAGGGATGTGCATGTAATAGCAGTTTAAAACAAATAAAAAAATAAAAGAAAGTAATCCACATAATTCAAGTTAATTATGGTAAAAGCATAAGTATATCCCCATCAGAGTCGCCATGTTGTCACACCCCGATTTCTCGCGAAAGCGGGTTTCGACGTGTGACAACTCTTTTAAATAGGTATTAAAAGAGAAGAGTCGCCACCTAACGATTTTTAAGGTGCGTTAGGGCACCTATTTGCAAATAATTCTGTTTCCATGCCCGAGTGGCAAGAGTGATTGTGAGGTATGCCCGAGTGGCACGAGTGACTGTGAGGGTTGCCCGAGGGGTTGTATATGAGTGATGTTTTGCCCGAGGGTCTGTTTATGATTTCATCATTTTTTTGTTCACCTTTGCATTGAGCCTTTGTTTGAAAAATTGTTGGAAAAATATCTTTAAATGATTTTTACTGGAACCGGGTTTAAACGAGATGACTTGAATCAAACACTGATTTTTTAAAGCATGTTATACTTTACTGAGTTTTCATGATATGAATGTTATATGCTTTATTGCTCGTCACTACTTCTCGGTATTTATTTATTGTTGTTACTTACTGAGTTGGTGTACTCACATTACTCCCTGCACCTTGTGTGCAGATCCAGGTGTAGCTGGACACGGTAGCGGTTGTTGATTGTTTTCTGGTTATAGATTTTCTCGGAGATTGCAAGGTAGCTGTTGGCGATCGCATCCCCTACTCTTCTCCCTCTTATCTTCCTCTAGTTGTATTTAGCTATTTTCCAGGCTGAGTTAGCCTTGATATTGTTAGACAGATTGAAGTAGATGCTCATGACTAGTGACACCCCGATGTCGGGCTTTTCCTTCCGCACTTTTATTTTGATTTGAACTCCTTTAAGAAGGTTTTTATGTTAAATAACATTGAAATTATCTTTGAAATGAAAACATCGGTTTGTTTTGGAAATGAGTCGGCTTGCCTAGTTCCACGATAGGCGCCATCACGACAGGGGTTAGTTTGGGTCGTGACACTCCTAGTCCTAAGCATACTGCCAATGGTCCATCAAATGTCCTTCTGTATAATGTTTCATCTTCAGCCAATGTGAATCGAGCAGCTCTGGTTCGTAGGTCCCTCGACTCTTTAGTGTCCGATGGGAGCTTTCCGTTCTTCAAATATTCAATATATTTATTCCTTCAATCCCAGGTTAAGCTTGTAGAGTTTATCTCGGCGTGACCTTCCCCGATTACGGATCTCTAGAGTTTAACGACAGTCCTCGAGCTGATCTCATCTTCCTCGACCGATGACCCTAAACTTGCAAGTGCATTGGCCTCACTGTTTTGTTCTCGAGGTACATGATGTAAAGTCCAATCCTTTGAAATGGTGTAACGTTACCTGCAGCTTGTCCAAATACCTTTGTATTTTATCCTCTCGAACTTCAAAGGTTTTGTTTACTTGGCTCACCACCAGTAAAGAGTCACACTTGGCTTCAATGACTCCTGCTCCTAATCTTTTAGCAAGATCGAGACCTGCAATCATGGCCTCATACTCGGCCTCATTGTTAGTCAACCTAGAAGTTTAGATAGATTGCCTAATAGTGCTACCTGTGGGCGGCTTCAAAACACTGCCTAGCCTGGACCCCTTCACATTCGAAGCATCATCTGTGAAAAGGGTCCATACCCCCGATGATGTAACCGATTATAACAAGAGTTCCTTTTTGACTTCGGGTTCGAGGGTTGGCATGAAATCGGCCATGAAGTCCGCTAAAATTTGAGACTTGATGGTCGTCCGGGGTTGATATTCGATATTGTACCCACTGAGTTCGACGGCCCATTTGGCTAATCGGCCCGATAGTTCGGGTTTATGCAAAATATTACAAAGTGGGTAAGTGGTTAATACGCATATGGGGTGATATTGAAAGTATGGTCTTAACTTTCTAGAGGCGCTTATCAGTGCAAGTGCCAATTTCTCCAAATGTGGATATCTAGTTTCTGCTTCTCCTAAGGTTCGACTTACATAATAAATGGGAAATTACGTACCTTGCTCTTCCCGAACTAGGATACCACTTACCGCGATTTTCGATAATACTAAGTACAAGCAAAGTTTTTCATCTGCCTTTGGAGTGTGAAGCAGTGGTGGGCTTGATAGGTATCGCTTCAATTCCTCTAATGCATGTTGGCATTCCGGGGTCCAGGCGAAATCGTTCTTCTTTTTGAGTAGAGAGAAATATCTGTGACTTCGATCCGATGACCTCGAAATGAATCGGCCTAAGGCAGCTATCCGTCAAGTCAGCCTCTGCACGACTTTTACACTATTCATGACGGTGATGTCTTCGATGACCTTGATTTTATCGGGGTTGATCTCGATCCCCCGATTCGATACCAAGAAGCAAAGGAACTCGCCCGAACCGACCCCGAAAGCACATTTCTCGGGGTTGAGTTTCATGTTATATTTCCTTAAAATCTCGAATGTTTCCTGCAAATGAGCCAAATGGTCCTCTGCGCGCATGGACTTAACTAGCATGTCATTAATATAAACTTCTATTGATTTACCTATTTGTTCTTTGAACATTTTATCTACTAGGCGTTGGTAAGTAGCTCCTGCATTTTTTAGCCCGAAGGGCATTACATTATAATAATATGTTCCATACTTGGTGATAAATGAAGTATTTTCTCGGTCCCCCGGGTTCATTTGGATTTGATTGTACCCGGAATAGGCATCGAGAAAAGTAAGGATCTAGTGGCCGGCCATGGCATCGATCATACGATCAATGTTAGGCAGTGGAAAAGAATTTTTGGGGCACGCCTTGTTTAAATCCTTATAATCTACACACATTCTAAGTTTGTTTCCTTTTTTAGGGACTACAACTATATTGGCTAACCATTCGGGATATTTCTCCTCCCGAATGGACCCTATTTTGAGAAGTTTAGTTACCTCGTCTTTTATGAACGCGTGCTTTACCTCAGACTGGGGTCTCCTATTTTGCTTCACCGGTTTGAACCTAGGGTCCAGGCTTAGCTGATGCGTCGTTATCTCCGGTGGGATCCCTGTCATGTCTAAATGGGACCAAGCAAAACAATCTATGTTATCAATAAGAAATTGAATAAGGTTTTTCCTGAGTTCGGGGGTTAATCCCGAACATGCTTTCCTGAGTTCGGGGGTTAATCCCGTTCCCAGGAATACCTTTCGCTCAGGTAGGTACTCGATTAATATAACCTGTTCCATCTCTTCGACCGTTGATTTGGTGGCGTCAGAATCTTCGGGAACAATAAAAGTTCAAGGGGTCAGAAAATCCTCCTCTTCTTCTTCTATCTCCTGCTTCCCTGATTCGATCGAAGCTGGTGACTGTAATTGCTATTTGACTTCCTGTTTACTTTTGATGCTCGACCTTTCCGAGGTTGATAGTGTCGATACCGGCATTACCTCATCGACCGCAAATATTTCCTTTGCAGCATGTTGCTCCCCGTATACTATTTTTACACCGGCCGACATCAAGAATTTCATCATTTGGTGGAGAGTTGAAGGGACTGCCCTTATATTATGAATCCAAGGCCTTCCGAGTAGGGCATTGTACCTCATATCGCCCTCGATTATGTGGAACTTGGTATCTTGAATGGTTCCAGCCACGTTCACCAGTAGAATAATTTCCCCTTTAGTTGTTTCACTGGCCATATTGAAGCCATTTAAGACCCGAGTTGCGGGCACAATTTGATTTTGTAGGCCGAGCTGCTCCATGACCCTCGATCGGATGATATTCGCCGAGCTAGCTAGATCCACTAAAACACGCTTAACTTGAACTTTATTTAACAAGATAGAGATTACTAGAGCGTCGTTGTGGGGCTGAGAAATGCCTTCTACTTCTTCGTCGTTGAATGATAAAGTGCCTTCGGGCACATAATCTCTGGTTCGTTTTTCCCTAGTGATTGATACCTTAGTGCATTTGAATATGGGTCCTTGTGGGGTGTCGACCCCACCGACGATCATATGAACGATATGTTAGGGTTCCTCATGTTCATTTTTCCTATTGGCGTCCCTTTCTCTAAAATAATTCTTGGCTCGATCGCTGAGGAACTCTCAAAGATGGCCCTCATTAAATAGACGGGCTACCTCCTCCCTAAATTGCATGGAATCCCCGGTCTTGTGACCATGCGTTCCATGATACTTGTACCTCAAATCTGGGTTTCTTTGGGAAGGATCAGTTTGTATAGGTCTGGGCCACTTAGTATCTTTGATCCTTCCGATTGCCGATACAATGGCCGATGCATCGATGCTAAAGTTATATTTTGATAACCGAGGTGCCTATGTGGGATCGGTATACTTGTCAAAACCACTTTTGTTCATAAGTCCCCGAGAATTCTATCCTCGATCACTTCTTTGATCGCTCTGGACAGAATTGCGTCCTGAACCATTGTTCCTTCGATATGCAGTATATGGTTGATATTGGTATCTGTTTGATCTTGGCTCCCTGTCGATGTCCCTCTGGTTTTTAATTGTCGACCAGTTTGTATGTACTGAACTGGAAGGGGTTCCTAATTAGTCGTGTCACGCCCCAAACCCGAGGAGCGCACCCGACGCTTAACCGTGTGAACTCGGTTGAGCAAGCCTATTAGATTTCCTTCTACCCAAACTCATTCATGAATAGAGAAAATATACATGTTTTCGTTAATCTACAAATAAAGTGATCATGTCTGTAATACCAATTTCTTACCATCAGTTACTTTATTTTAAAGTCTCAATTCCAAACACATTTTTCATAATCTGAAGTGGAAATAGTAATTCAAGCACAACACACGAGTTTGACTTCCCCGACACCATTATACAACACACACTATGTCTACAGAGCCTCTATAGATAAAGATGAATACAATGATAATACTGGCAAGAAGGCCCCGACTATACCTCAAACAAAATACATAAAGAACAAAAGATACATGACCCCGGGATGAAGTGGGGCTTACCAAGTCATCTGGGAAGAAGGTATGTTGCTATCACTGATCAATTACTCCTTCTATGGAACCACCTGCATCCATTTAAAAGATGCAGTGCCCCCGAAAAAAGGGGCGTTAGTACCGTCGAATAGTACTAGTATGAAAACTAAACACTAATTTAAGAATTCAGAAATACAAGATGAATATGATGAACCAGTGCAGCAACAGAATAATATAAATAACCGTTTAAACCATAGCAAGCTTATTAAAAGCTATCAATAACATTTATAGGATTTAAGATGAGATCCTATGTAACCATCTTCAAACAAAGCGGCCCTGCCGCCTCACCCGATGTATGCAGGTGGAAGTGTACGTACAATACCACAACTCTAATCATGTGGCCCTGCCGCCTCACCCCAATGTATGCGGGTGGATGTATAACCACAGTACCAAGAACTTACACAAAGCGGCTATGCCGCCTCATCCCAATGTATGCGGGTGGAAATGCATCAACGATACCAATACCAACACAAAGCGGTTATGCTGCCTCACCCCAATGTATGCGGGTGGTGGTGCCACAACAATACCAAAACTATATACAAAGCGGTCGTACCACCTCACCCCAATGTAAGCGTGTGGAGGTGTAGTCCCGCAATACCATAATCCCTACACAAAGCGGTCATGCCACCTCACCCCAATATATATACGGGGGGAGGTGTATCACAATCACAATCTCTATACCATAATCCCCACACAAAGCAGTCATGCTGCCTCACCCCAATATATGCGGGTGGAGGTGTATCACAATCACAATCTCAACACAACTTGGCATAATAACTTTCACATAAATCACAACTAGAAATTATAACATGTGGATACATAATCCATAGTTTGGGACACATCCTCAATTTATAATGCAATATGATAAGAGAATTTGAAACACAAATTGAACATGTATCTTCATCACAAAACTTATCGGAATACTCCATTTATAATCAATATCTCAGAACTTACAATGATATTGGGAATTCCAATTCTTAAAGAAGAGTTTAGCCAACATACCTCACTTGAGCTTCCTTACACTCTAAATGTTTTGAAATTCTTAGCAACTTCAATCTATTTTAGAAATATAACAAATTGAACCAAAATTAGGAAGATGATCATGGTTCTAGCTCTTTTGAGCATTTTATCAAACACAAGGTGTGCATAATGTTTCAAGGCCCTTTTATGGAGAATTCCATCATCCCACAACCCAATATTTACCATGCCTAGTTCAACAATCTTCCTACACCCCTTGATATCACATACATGTAAATAAACAACCCTCCTGCCTAGAAATTATCTTGCTAATTATCCAATTCTACACAAAATTCGAAAGTGAGGGTTAGGGTGTAGAATCTTACCTCCAGGATGAAGACCTAGTGAGTTTCCCTTCTTAATCTTCCAAAACTTGGGCAAGAATTGAAGAACAATTATTGAAGAATACCTTCTCACTCTAGGGCGCTCTCTCTCACTCTAAAATATCAGATTATAATTCAAAAATGGCCCAAAGAGTGTATTTAACAAAATAGGGTCGGGTTTTAAAAACCCAAAAATGGATCTCCGGAACGATTCTGCGGTCACATATGCGACCGCATAATGGATATGCGGACCGCATATCGGTCGCATAATTGCAGACAAAAATGATCAAAAATATGTCTGTGTATGCGGTCACTGTGCGGTCCGCATAACTGTTATGCGGTCGTGTAGTCGATTGCATAGCTGCTTCCAGAATGGCCCTCTCCTGCTCACTTCTACGGCCATTATGCGACCCATAGAGTGATTATGCGGTCACATAATGGACCGCATAAATGCATTTTTCTACCAATGAAACATTATTTTCTTTGCAAATTTTACCGGGCTTTACACTTAAGTACTTTGAAATTTTCCGGGGTGTTACAGGTCGTCCTCGACCCTGATCTTCGATTGATATCGATTGTGCACATCTGCCCAAGTTACAGTTGGACACTTAATCAAATTTTGTTTCAATTGTCGTGATGCTATTGAACTATGCTCGTTCAAACCTTCGATGAAAGCTTGAACGGCCCAATTATCTGTGACCGGTGGCAACTCCATGCGTTCTATTTGAAATCGGGATACGAACTCCCTCAGCATTTCATTATCCCTATGTCTTACCTTGAAAAGGTTTGATTTCCTCATTGCAACCTTTATGTCCCCGGCGTGTGCCTTTACGAAAGAATCTGCTAACATGGCAAATGAGTCGATGGAATTTGGTGGCAGGTTGTGATACCAAATCACTGCTCCCTTCTAATGGGTCTCTCCTATTTTTTTCAACAGCCCAGATTAGATTTCATCATCTTCTAATCCGTTACCCTTGATGGCACATGTATATGAAGTAACATGCTCGTTGGGGATGGTGGTCCCATTATATTTGGGTATGTCTTGCATAAGAAACTTCTTTGGAATAGGCTTCGGAGCCGCACTTGGAGGAAACGGCTTTTGTACAAACTTATTCGAATCCATCCCTTTCAAGATTGGTGGTGCCCCCTGTATCTGGTCAAATCGAGAGTTGTATGTCTTCAGTTTTTTATCGTTGGTTATGATTCTCTTCTCCCTCGATTCAATTCTTTTGGCAAGCTCCTCGAGAATTTTCATTACCGTAGGATTAGTCCCCAATTCGTTACCATTTGACCTTTCCGGTACTAGCTCGGTACGGCAAGTAATATTCGGCTCGACCCCATTCGGAGCTCTATGTTGATTTTGTAACTAAGCAATAGCGGCTTGCTGAGCCTGAAGCATCTCGAATATCACTTGGAGACTGACCCCTTCGTCTCCTCTGCCCTGTGTTCCTTGGTCACTAGATCAGCCTTCTCTGCATACGCTCCCCTCGAGACATGCGCCTAGGTCCGCATTTAGAGCAACGTGCGAACTAACATCGACTGGGTTGGCAACCGGTGCTCTCCCGAAAGTAGCATGTGGCACCTCGACTCCTAAAGCAATCACATTTTCGTTTTCACCATGGAATCTGTGGCCATTGTCACTGTGTGTGGATGCACTTTGTGAGTTTGACATGTTTTAACCTGAAAGCAAAGATACTTAACAAGAACAAGCGTAAAATAGTGCGTTTTACCAAAATCATTACTAAACAATCACTATTATCCTTAGCCCCATGGTGGGCGCCAAACTGTTTACCCTTAAAATTGAGTAACAATTAAACTTATATTGTGGTTTTAAGGATATGTGATTTAAACCAGCACCAATTGATAAACAACGAATTAAGTAGATAAATTGGACAGTAAAATAAATCAAACCAGTCTGCAAACAATGCCTCAAGCTTGATTCAAGATAGTCTCGAGGTTAGTGAATAAGAACAACAGAGGATGGAACAAGCAGTGATGAACAGTAAGTAAGACAAAGAAAGTAGCGTATATGTATATTTTTATCAGTGAATCATGATGCCTTACAAATTATTGGAACTTCTTTTTATATAGTATAGGAAATTGTATAAACAGCTAGTTAACTGTTTCTGATTTGGTCCGTTCCGAGATTCAGGCCATGATCTTCGACCGGTTACTGATATCTCACCATTCCATTATTATGCTTCCCTCGAAGTCGATCATACTTGGTCTCGATTGTTGCTGGTCTCGGTCTCAACGTACACTTCGATCTCTAGGCTCGATGTCTTATCTTCGAGCTCAGGTCTGATTTATTATGAGGCTACCCCTGATGCAACTCCCTTGTCTCGATCAAACAGCAAAATCGGGTGACCGTATACAAGATGATTTTGGTCAAAAACTTAGTGGAAATTCAAGCTATTGCTGGAACATAAATTTTTGGTTTAAGTTTTATAAATTTTTGAACGAATTCTACTATAAATCTCATGCAACACCATAATGAAGGATTTGTTATAAAATAAAAGCAACTTCGTAAAATATGAACAAGACATGTTGTTATGAAATAAAAGCAATTTAGTAAAACATGAACAAGAAATGGAGATAGAGAGAAGGAAGAGATTTTCTTCTTCAATTGTGTGTATTTTCTTATCTATTACAAGGCCTTTATATAGGCATGAAAAGTAAAGAAAAATATGTCATTGAATATGTCATTAAGCATAGAAATATGTCATTGAATATGTCATTAAGCATTTGAGAAGATCATGGAGGAAGAGTAGACATCCACCATAATTTGATTTTTCTTATAACACCCCCCCTTGATGTCCATAGATAATGTGCCTCGTTAAAACCTTATTAGGAAAAAACCCTATGGGAAAAACAATCCTAGTGAAGGAAAAAGAGTACAAATATTTAGAAATCCGCCTTTTGGTTGCCTCGTTAAAAACCTTGCAATTAAAACCCAGTGGGGCAAAAACTTGTAAAGGAAAAAGAGTACAACGCATATTAACTCCCCCTGATGAGAGCATCAATTCACATCCTTGAGCCTTCGCATCCCAATCTTGTACACTAGTTTCTTGAAGTTTGACGTCGGTAGAGATTTGGTGAACAGATTAGCCATATTATCACTCAAACGGATCTGTTGCACATTGATATCACCATTCTTTTGAAGATCATGTGTAAAAAATAACTTTGGTGAAATGTGCTTTGTTCTATCTCCTTTTATGAATCGTCCCTTCAATTGAGCTATGCATGATGCATTGTCTTAATACAAAATTGTGGGTAGTTTGTCACACTTCAAACCATATTTGTCTCGAATAAGGTGTATTATAGACATCAACCATACACATTCTTGACTTGCTTTATGAATAGCAATTATCTCAGCATGATTAGATGAAGTAGCCACGATTGATTGCTTAGTCGATCGCCAAGATATGGCAGTGCCTCCATATGTAAACACATAGCCTGTTTGAGATCGATCCTTATGTGGGTCACATAAATATCCAGCATCGGCATAACCAACTAGATCGGGACTACAATCATTGCCATAAAATAATCTCATATCGGTAGTCCCTTTTAGATACCGCAATATGTGTTTGATTCCATTCCAATGTCTCCTTGTAGGAGCAGAGCTATATCTTGTTAAGACATTAACTGAAAAAGTTATGTCAGACCTTGTAATGTTAGAAAGATATATTAGTGCACCAATTGCACTAAGATATGGTACTTCGGGATCAATAAGCTCTTCATTATTTTTATGAGGTCGGAATGGATGTGCTTTATCCATATATAATCGCTTTAAAATCATTTTAGTGTATGCTGATTGATAGACAAAAATTCCATCTTTCATATACTAATAAATTTCTTGGAAACCTTAATATGCTTCAGAACAATTTAAATCCTTCAATGATTTTCATTATACGCATATCACGTTTTTCTTGTATTGCCAGATTAAAACCTGAAATGGCGACATCCACCACAGGAGAACATGTCTCTATATAATCAATGCCAGGATATTTATAAATTTTCTTGTGACACAAATCGTCTTTATGTTTATCGACTTGATTTCTTTTTTCCGCACAAGAACGCATTTATACCTCCACTGGCTTTATACTTTCAGGTATTGAGACTATCCGTCCAACTTCATATTTTTCAGGTGAAATCAATTTTCATTGCGTATTTTTCATTTGGCCAATCATTTATCTGTCCAAATTTCATGATAGATTTGAGCTCAAGATCCTCGTCAATATTAATAATATTGAGCGCTATATTATATTAACAATATCGTCGACGATCATTTTATATCGGTTCTACTATTACTCAATAAAGACATAACTTATTGAGATCTCTTTATCTTATTATTTTCATGTACCTGAGCCTTTCCCATGAGGTCTTATGAAGTATTATGTCGTGGTGCTCTTCTAGAGCACTTGCCTCCTTATTATGACCATCTTGAACATTTGCTCTCTCCTTTTTCAAGGAGTTTTATCTTTGGAACTGATTAGTCTATTATGCTTTATGCATGCCATGGACTCTATTCATTATGAACTTTATTTTATTTGGAGCATTAGCAGCTGAATATGATATTTAACTTTGGGTCAGCAAATATGTCTGGCAATATTTTACAAATGAATTATCCCTTGAACTTCAAGTTTATATTTTCTCATACGAGGATCTAAATATACTCAAAATAATTCATTACATGCGTTACTTTTTCAGCTGCCCATTTTTCCCCTATTGTTGGGATCACCGACACATATCTCTAGCCTTATTTGGGGATCTATCTTTGTACATTGTAGTGGAACAATTAAATCATATAGAACATTCATATTTCTAGATGGAAATTATTTGGTTCCTGACCCTGAATCGATTGTGATAGGGAGAACTTATCTTAATTTGACTAGATGTGTACAAGTGCTATTGTATATTAAATAATACATCACATACCAAATTTTATTTTGGCAATTTTGTTCTCATAACTAATGGTTTAGCTATAATTGGAGGCATACAATTTCTGCTAAACTAACTTGGATTTAAACCAGCATTATCAAGATAAATAATCATAATTTATATTTTGGAATTGTGCTCTAATAATTTGAGCAATCAATCTTGCAAAAGCCAAACTACAAGTTGATAACAAATGCACATGTGACCAAAGAATAGATGCATCTATTAAAATCATATAATAGTAAACGGTCGATATGGCAGGTGACTGGGCCCATATATTTATCACCTTTTATTAGTTCCAAAAATCAAAGGATTCAATCCCAACTTTAACTGATATATCATGAGAATAAGCAGCACAAGAGAATTCTTGAAGAATCTTATATTTCTTCAATATATGTCAATGTAATTCTCAATTAATTTTTCGCATTATAATTGAACCGAGATAGTCAACCGCTCATGCCAACTAATATTTATTTTAGTAAACTTATAGTTTACTTGTGACATATGACTCCATCATCATGCTTATATTTGTATAGTACAAATAGAAAGAAAATCGAGTAATCTTTCATATTTATCCGTTATGATTATAGAAATATGAAAATATTCAATATTCCTTTCATTTATAGTCTCAGTATGCCAACCACTTTGACCTATACATTTGAAACTCAAAAAGTTTCTTTTGAGACTTTACAATATCAATGTCGTGAATACTTTTATTCATCCGGGTAGTAATAAATTAATTTTTTCGGAGCTCTTAACAACTTTTGTACTACAAGATCTTTTGTCACACCATTCATATAGTAAATATCTCCTTAATGGAGAAAATTATATCATAATAAATTGTCATTGTCAAAATTATCATAAGCAAAGTCATTTTTTGCTTTAATTTTGCCTTTAATAACCTACTATAAGGCACAACAAAATAGTTTTTGGCGTATCACATGTACGCGACCAATGACATATTCATGTAACCACGCAATAATATTTATTCTCTTTATTTCACTCAAACCTCCCTCAGAGGTGAGTTGTGTGGTATTCATCCAATCATGCATTGCATGTCTTTATTCATTACTTTTATCACATATTATAACATTCACCGTTAGGAATGGATCTGCATTCTCAATGCTTATCACAAGTCACATTCTCTTCAATGAATGTATCATAATCGGCGGCGTGCTTTATTATTTTGCATACCAATTTGATGGTAAATATTTCCTTCACATTTTGAAGAACTATTATTATTATTATTATTATTATTATTATTATTATTATTATTATTATTATTATTATTATTATTATTATTATTATTATTATTATTATTATTATTATTATTATTGTGAGGGCAATAATTACATCTTGAGTTAAACTATTCATAATGTCATTTGGATATAATTCTCAACAATAGACTTTCATTTACTCAAATCAGCTAAGTAATTAGTGTCAAACAGATATATGAAAATACAAAATAATATTGAAAATTTACATGTGGTCTTTGCTGCAATAAGCTTACTTCAAGATGAAAGTGATATGACTAGAACATTAAAGAAAAATAATGTATCAAATAGAATAATATAGTACTACTAGTTACCAAGCACTTTTATGGAAACTAAGTATTATGCTCTCTAGAAAAACAAAGAGATATAGCAGAACCTTTAATTGAAAATATCATTGACAATATTTTTAACATTAATGAAAAAGTTAATACTGGAATGACTCTACTATCTTGTTGCCTCCCACATCAATTATAAAATAGGAGCAGTTATGTATTTTAAGTCACAAGAAACTAAACCCCATTTTTTTTATTTAATGAAGTGTACTAAGAATATCGTGTACAAATAATGAAAAATTGGGTTGCATAGATACAAACTCACTCAATTTTTCAATATACAAGAATTAAAAGTTTTGATCGGCCAATGCTAATTCAAAATATTTTTCCATTTGGATCGTATATTTATTTATCAATAATGTATGCTAGTTGTGCTATTAAGATTATCGGAGAGAAACTTACCTCACATTACCTTTTCAAAAGTCAGAATGGTGCATGATTAAGATTACCTTTTATAGGAAAACGTTCGGTTAAGGGAAACTTTACATAAGGTTCTTGCTTTTTTTAACTAAGGAACCAAAGTTCCTCAAATGACTTTGCAAAAGCTATAGTAGCTCCCCAATTTCTTGTACTTCTTTTGGTCTTTGATTTAGTATGTAACTCTTGGTTGCATCATTATATACTTCTGATTCTTATAATAAGATCTATATAACCAGGATACGAGATGAAAGAGATCAGACCACACTTACAACAAATATTAGAAACTCGTTCATTGAAATGGATATTGATAATGCAACAAAATAAAATAAGTAAAACATGGAGTAGTAATTAGTTTACATTTAAGTATTTTCCTTTATAAAGTAAAACACTTAAGAATATGAATGGATTTGTAAGAAGAAAATACTTAGCATTGAAAACTTTCATAACAAATAAAGAACCTATGAGAAAAACGAATAAGAAAATGAATTAATTAAAAAGGATGAGAAAACGTATCTTAGCATTAGCATTATATGCCTTATCACAGTGTACTGGTTTCCTCAACCTTATTGTTACTTCAGTTATGTTTGATACCATTCTTTGAAATTGCTAAATGAGAAAGAAAAGCTTATCTCTTCAAGATGAATATAAGGCACGACGGGAACATGCCTTTTATGATGTAGGACAATTTTGTAGATGTAAGTAATTCAATTGATTAAGGCATCGTGCTGATAACGTGTTATAAAATAAAAGCAACTTAGTAAAATATGGACAAAACATATTGTTATGAAATAAAAGCAATTTAGTAAAACATGAACAAGAAATGAAGATAGAGAGAAGGAAGAGATTTTCTTCTTCAATTGTGTGTATTTTCTTATCTATTACAGGGCTTTTATATAGGCATGAAAAGTGAAGAAAAATATGTCATTGAATATGTCATTAAGCATTTGAGAAGATCATGGAGGAAGAGTAGACATCCACCATAATTTGATTTTTCTTATAACAGGATTAAATTTCTTAGGGACAGAAATTAATCTATATTAATAGCAAATTTATGGTCCCCACAAATTTATTTTTTTCTAATAAATACAGAGTTGCACTAGTCGATCAATTTGAACTATTGAAATGGATTTATCTTTTACTCCAATGTAAAACATGAATGGCTATGTTGCGGTACTCTTTTACGTTTGGCAATCTTCTTTCAAATTGAGGAGGCTGAGAATAATGATAAGTCGGACAAATTATATTCCACATATCTCGTTATAGGATTTGGGTTTTTGTTCAAAGTTGCAATGATTTGAAAAATAGAAATAACTTAGGGTGTATCTGCTATGGAATAAAATATTTTTCTGGAGAATATATAAAATGTTTTTCAAATTTTTAGAGTTTGATTCATCAAATATTTTTTTCTTGGAAAACATTATCTTAAAAACCAGGAAAACAACTTGATGGAAGTGGGAAGTCATTTTTCCTAAGTGATATTTCACATAATCGTCTCCTCGTCCCCGCCCCCACCCCCACCAGGACAAGGGAACGTATTACTCCAAGATTTACAACCTTTATATTCATGATTTTTCAACTATTAAGTGCAAAAACTATACCCAAAGAAAAGAAATGTAAGTTGGTATGGTTACGTTCCAGATTTTCTGACATCTCAAGGCTAAGGGTTAGGTTCCAGAATTGCTGACATACTAAAGACTAGAACTGGAATTCCTAGTGGAGTCAAATATTTGTAAAGTAGTTTTTCCATGCCCTATTAACTAGTCCCTAAAAGAAAGTTTTATGTAAAAATAGTCGTAGATGGGTAAATTTGAATCTATTCCGTTACCTAAACACCTTATCGTCAAGAATTAATCTACAATGACTTAATGCCAAGTGCTTTTATATGGCAATGTTACAAGTCCACTGCGCTGCGTTTATCACTTTAGGAGCAATCAATTGCTTTGCAAAATAGTGTTGATATTCTATGGAAAAATTAATAAACTTTTCATGACAAGTATTTAATTTCGAGGAAGGTCAATACCTACAACTCTTCTGCCATATATCCATCTTTTTCAAAATAATATTATCTCTTTTGGTGAGTCAACGTCTTCTCCAACAATAATTAAATTAATTTTTGAGAAATGGTAACAATAATTAAGTAGGTCACGCTTGATTTTTAAAGTGGATTAAAAAAAACTTTAGTCGTTATCAGACACAAATTTATTTATTTGCTTAACCTTTGAACATGGCAAGAGTTAAAGATAATAAGTGGCGTACGTTTCTTAAACTTTCTTGCCTGCGGAATTTATACATACAAGGCCACCCGATTTCTCATTTGACAACATACCATAATATAGGGAAACACTTAGATTAGTTGATTACATCAATTCTCGTATGTTAAATTGAGTATATTAGATTTGATTGGTCAATTCGAAAGAGACGGAGTATTAGTTGTAGTTGATAAAAGTCTTAGCAAGTACAATAGCCAGTAGAATTGTTAGTTTAGATTAATTTACTTTTGTAATCCTAAATTAAGGTGACATAATGTCAACAACAAAAAATAAATATCGATGTGATCTAACAATTAATGAAATGGTTAAAAACCTTGAATACGTTGGTCAAATCCCAAAAGAGACTAAAATATTAAGAGCATGTTTGGAAAATTGTTTACCCTTAAAATTGGATAACAATTAAACTTATAATGTGGTTCTAAGGACACGTGATTTCACTTAATACCAATTGATAAATATGAAGATTAATAATAGAAATGAACTATAAAGTAAAGCAAACCAGTGTTAGAATGGAACTCGGCCCTCGAGTTTGGATACCCTCGAACTAGTTGATGTAAGAACAATTAAAACATAACAAACTAATGAACAATAGTATAAATGAGAAAGAGAATTACATTACTTTGATATTTATGAACAATGTGTATTACAAATGATTAGAACCTCCCTTAAAATGGTAGAGTAATTTCACTTATGGTATAATTCTAATTACAGAAGAAAATCTCATGATCAGATAATTAACCATTTCTGATTTGATCCGTTTCGAGATTTACGCTATGATCCTCGACCAATCACGGATATCTCGCCTTTCTGTTATTGTTCTATCTTCGATCTTGCTCGATGTCTGTCTCATTTGGCTTCGATCGCTACTAGCATCGATCTTGACAGGTACCTCGGTTCTGAACTTGGTACCTTATCCTCGTGATTTAGTCAATTCCGTTACGAGGTCATCCTTCGATGCAACCTCCCGGTCTCGGTCAAATAGTAAAATTGGGTGGACCCGATTTTAACCGTATACAGATAGTCCCCTCGTTTTTTGGATTGAAATGACAAGAAACGAATTGAGCCTTCGATTTTATAGCTCGACCTGTCATGACGTCATCCTCGTGACGTAAGAGACGGGAGTGATCGAAACGTCCCATCGGTACAGTTCCCCAAGTCATTAATGAGTGTCAGTTGGTGGTCGGCCACTAGTGCCTTGTAACCGTCGCCGTGAATATAATAAATAGACCCCTTCCTCATTGATTCAAACTTTACTTTCACTTCCTTCTAATCTCCAAAGCTTTCACATCTCTTAAGTTCTTTCTTTTTACAAATCTTTAGGTTTTGCTGTTAATCCTTTCTCAAACGTCAAGTCCTATTATCTTCCTCTTCTTCAAACTTACGCAAAAATGGCAAAAATATCGAAAACAGTACCACAAAAGGAGCTGCTTCATCTTCTTAACTGGCCGGCGGGAAAATACCGGTGGAACCCCGTCTTGAGGAATGCATTCCTGGGGGTGCGTGCTAAACTCCGATTTCAAGACCGATAAAGCCTCGTCGATTCTTGGTCGATGCGAGCCAATGTCGAGGTATATATGCTCGATAACTGAGGGATACCTTAAGCAGGTAAAAAAAGATTGCAATTGGGAGATCCATCAATATCAAATAACCCTAGGCCAAATCTGAAGCCAAAAATGCAACGGCCGAGGCAGAGGAGATCGTGGCCATCTACCGGGCCGATGCTGAAGCCGCTTAAGTCCAAGCGAGAGAGGCAGCTGAGACCTCTCAAACTCGAGCACATTGGATTGTTGAACTCGCCAAATGCCAATCTTGGAGGGAAACCCTCGAGGAGATCCATGCTCGAGGGTTCAATCTTACCGATGAGATAATAAAGGCTAAAGAGCATGAAGATGATGCTAGAGCGCTGGCCTCTTATGATGATGATGATGGCAGCAAGAGCGGGTCCGAGAATGGGGAGGACCTCAATGGAGAAGAAGCTGCCCCTGAGGAAAAATAGGAATCTTAGGCTTTTTCTTTTTTGATTTTTTGTGCGGGACCCTGATCGGTCCTTGTAAATATTTTCGTATAGATAAAAGATCTTTTTTCTCTTTGACTTATCTTTATTCTATTTCCTGCCTCGTGAAAATTCTATTTCATTCATGCCTTTATGCCTTATGGAGATAATGCTCACAAGTTTGGGACTTTAGGCAACTAGACCGAAGTCGGACCAGTGTAGTCTTTAAAATCGAGTGAATACTTGCTCGAACTCGAAGTAGAGTGACCCTTAGGTTTTAGTTGAGTAAGGACGATTTCTCGAACTCAAAAAACAAAATGGCCCTTAGGCTCTTGAATTAGGCCTATATGACCTCAAAAGAATGGCTTTTTCCCTTTTTCGGCTTGAAAAATTAATCATAAAAATTTGTCATGCCTTAGCACGAGATAAATTTGTACCCATTAGGTTTTTTGAGGATTGGTGTTATCGAAATTCTTTGCTTTGTTATGCCTTAGCACAAAATTGTCGGGGAGTTCGAACAATTCTCTACCCCTTAGGGTTTTTTTAGGGTCGATATTATCGAGACCCTTAGTAATTCAGCTGAGGGTTGCCTTTTTAAAACGGTTTATGAGAATATTTGAAGGCCTTTTTTATAACGGAATTCGAACATCTCTGAACCGTGTTAATTTGGCTGTAGCCTTTAGTTTGGGATTTTCCCCTTAGGCTTATTTCCCTGCTATACTTCGAACTCGTTCGAAGTGTCAGTCCCCGAGTGGGGTGGTCGTTGCCTATAAAATGGAGGATTGCCTTTTTAAGGTCTTACGATTTTGAGGTTTAGTAATTCGATCATGTCGATTATTTGGATGGCAGTTCCCGAGTATAGGGTAAATTATTTGAACTTCAGTTGTGATCGGCCCTTAAGCCAGTTTCCACAATCGATGATAAGTATGAAATTGTAAAGTATAAATTTCTCAAAGGCATGGAACATCTTGTAAGGAAAACTACTTCTTTCAATAGATTATACATACGTACATGTTTTGCCATTAGGGCTCAAGTAATCTACATGGACACAGTTCATTTGACCATTTGGTCCTTTACCTGTCGAGACCCTATCGACACGAAGTATTTTCCTTGTAACTATCAGAGGATGATGCCCCCAGTATTCGAGGTTGATTGTAAAGGAGCCTCAAATACTGTTGAATTGCTCTAAGTTAGCACGAACAATGGTTGACTCGTTAAAAACCTCACTGGAAAAACCCATTTGGGACAAAAACCGGTCTAAGGGAAGAAGATTGCAACGCGTGCTTTCAGACCTAAGGACTTTGTGTTTGAAGAATCCTTTGGTGTCTTCGATTAAACACCTGCAAATGGTTAGTATAAAATATAAACGAAAATGGAGAAGATCGTACCTTAGCAATAATATCGTTTGAGGAGTGATATGTTCCAATTGTTTGGTAATTATTCATCGTTCATCGTGCCAAGTTTGTAGGATCACTTTCTAATGATATCGAGGACCTGATACGGTCCCTCCCAGTTCGGGCCAAGTTTTCCTTCATTTGGGTCTCGAGTATTGAGGGTGACCTTCCTCAGAACCAAGTCTCCGATTTTAAAGTGTCGAAGATTGGCTCTTCGATTGTAGTACCTTTCGATCCGCTGTTTCTGTGCGGCCATTCGAACGAGGGCGGCTTCCCGTTTTTCATCTAAGCAATTCGAGGCTTGTATTCAAAGCCTCGTGATTTGACTCTTCCATTGCATATCGAAACTTGACGCTAGGTTCCCCAACTTCAACCGGGATCAGAGCTTCGGTGCCATATACTAAGAGAACGGTGTTGCCCCCGTACTGGATTTTGATGTTGTTCCATATGCCCAAAGGACTTCGGGCAATATTTCTCTCCATTTTCCCTTAGCGTCGTTCAATCTTTTCTTTAGATTTTGAATGATTGTCTTTTTTGTCGATTCGGCCTGTCCGTTCCCACTAGGATGATATGGCGTCGACAGGATCATTTTTATTTTGTGATCTTCGAGAAACTTTGTCACTTTGCTGTCGACGAATTGCTTTCCATTGTCGCATACGATCTCGGCAGGCATCCCTAATCGGCATATAATATGGTCCCAGATGAAGTCTATGACTTCTTTCTCTCTAATTTTCTCGAAAGCCTGTGCTTCAACCCACTTAGAAAAATAGTCAGTCACAAACAAAATAAATTTAGCATTACTTGGGGCCGATGGTAGAGGGCCGACGATATACATTCCCTATTTCATGAATGGCCATGGGGATAAGACTGAGTGGAGTTGTTCTTCGGGTTGGTGAATCATCGGCGCATAGCTTTGACATTTGTCGCACTTTCGAACAAACTCTTTTGTATCCTTTTCTATATCGGCCCAATAGTATCCTGCTCTGATGACTTTGTGAACCAATGATTCGGCACCGTAATGATTTTTGCAAGTGCCCTCGTGGATTTCTTGTAGGACGTAGTCGGTATCTCCTGGTCCTAAACATATTGCCAGTGGTCCATCGAACATCCTTCTATATAGTGTTCCATCGAACATCCTTTATATAGTGTTCCATCTTCGGCTAATGTGAATCGTGTGGCTTTCATACGTAGAGTCCTCAATTCCTTAGGATCTGATGGAAGCTTCCCGTTCTTTAGGTACTCGATATATTTGTTCCTCCAATCGTAGGTCAGACTTGTGGAGTTGATTTTGGCGTGGCCTTCTTCGATTACTGACCTTGAAAGTTGTACGACAGTCCCCGAGCTAATATCGTTGTCTTCTACTGATGACCCCAAATTTGCAAGGGTATCGGCCTTGCTATTTTTGTAACGACCCGGCCGGTCGTTTCAAGAGTTATAGCCATGTTTCCCCCATTTCTGCTTCTTTATGTGTTATTTAGATGCATTTTGTTGTAATGGGTTAGTTGGTTCGAGTCCTGAGTGGTTTCGGAGTGGTTTGAGACACTTAGTCTCTAAAGTAGAAGCTTAAGTTGAAAAAATTAACCGGATGTTGACCTATGTCTAAACGACCTCATATTTGAATTTTGATGGTTCCATTAGCTCCGTTAGGTAATTTTGGACTTAGGAGCGCATCCGGAATGTAATTTGGAGATCCGTGGTAGAATTAGGCTTGAATTGGTGAAATTGAAAATTTGGCAATTTTTGGTCAGTAGTGAAAAATTTGATATCTGGGTCAGAATGGAATCCCAGAAGTTGGAATAGGTTCGTAGTGTCAATTGTGACGTGTGTGCACAATTT
This sequence comes from Nicotiana tomentosiformis, assembly GCF_000390325.3. Taxonomy (NCBI): domain Eukaryota; kingdom Viridiplantae; phylum Streptophyta; class Magnoliopsida; order Solanales; family Solanaceae; genus Nicotiana; species Nicotiana tomentosiformis. The sequence goes on from NC_090812.1 coordinate 104,911,988, forward strand.
GAGGTCATTCGGACGTGGTTGATTGGTTTCGGCATCGGTTGTCTAATTTGGAAGTTTAGAAGTTCTTAGGCTTGAATTCGAGGGTAATTTGGTGTTTTGATGTTATTTTGAGTGATTCAAAAGTTTGACTAAGTTTATATATTGATATATGACTTGTTGGTATTTTTGGTTGAGGTCCCGAGGGTCTTGGGGTGATTCCGGGAGGTTAACGGATTTGTCGAAGTTAGAAAATGCAGATGAAGCTGCTCCTACTAATATTTCTGCACCTGCGGAAGAAGGAGTCGCAGGTGCGAGGTCGCAGCCGTTGAGGGAAGGTGTACAGATGCGAAGAAAAGGAGGTTGGTCAGTTTCAGCAGAAGCGAAGTGTGAGCGCGCAGGTGCGCTTTCGCAGGCGCGAGAATTTGTTGCGCAAATACGGAAAACTGTGAGGCCAAGGCTGTAGCGTAGGCGCGAAGGATTTGGCCGCACCTGCGAGCCCGCAGGTGCGGAAGCTGAGTAATTAAGTGGAGTTCGCGGATGCGGTGCCTTTACCTCATGTGTGGTCCCGCAGGCGCAGAAAAAGAGCCTGCAGGTCCGAAATTCGGGGTAGAAATCATAAATAGAACACTTCGCGAATTGTTGGTTCATTTCCAACATTTTTATTCGGTTTTAGAGCTTTTGGGATTGATTTGAAGAGGTAATCAAGGGGGTTTAAATTGAGGTAAGTTACTTGAGCCCTAATACTCGTGTTTATGGTAACTTCCCATTGTATTATCATGTAATTAGTGAAAGTGAGGGGTTAGGGCTTGGAATTTTAGAAATTTTAATTTAAGGATTTGAGGGACCAAACGATGTCGGATTTTGATAAATTTCATATGTATGGACTCGCGAGTGGATGAGCTTCCTAGTTTTGTAAAGTTTATCAGATTTCGAGATGTGGGCCCGGGGCCCGGGTTGAGCCAATTTTGGGTTTTGGGCTAATTTGATAGTTTTTCTTGTGGAATTCATTCCATTAGCATATATTGATGGTATTGTACTGATAGTGAATAGATTCAGAGCATTTGGAGGTCGAGTAGAAGGGCAAGAATATCGCGAGGTAGAGATTTGATCGGTTTGAGGTAAGTAAAGATTGTAAATCTAGTCCTGAGGATATGAAACCCCAGATTTCGTATCATTCTACTATTTTAAGGTGACGGGCGTGTGGGCGTGCACTGTTGGGGATTTGTGACTTGGTCCATCCCGTAGAAACTATAAAGTTGCATATTTTGTTGAAATTATATGATACTTATATGTTTTAGAAAGAGTTTCTATAAATTAGGCCGAATGCCATGTTTGGGCCTTGTGCCAGTGCTGTTTGGACCCTTAGGGGCCTTTTCTTACTATCCTATCATTTTGTTCGATTTAAAATCTATACTAAGTCATGGTTATACATGTTTACTACATAACTCAGTTTTTCTTACTCTATTTTGATGCATATAAATGTTATTATGGGCTGAGTACCATGTTTTTACTGAAATGCCTGAGTGGCTTGAGAGGTTTATGACTTAGTGAGGCTGAGGGCCTGATTTGTGAGGATATTTTTGGGATCGGGCTGCACGCCACAGCATGTTTGATATAGGCCGAGGGCCTGAGTGATATATGCCACGATTTGGCTTGATATAGCGCTTGGGCTGAAGGAGCCCCTCTGGAGTCTGTACACACCCCCAGTGAGTGCAGGTACCTACTGAGTGCGAGTGCCGAGTGACGAGTGCTGAGTGACTGGGAGGCATGAGTGATTGTGAGGTATGCTCGAGAGGCATGAGTGATTGTGAGGTTTGCCCGAGGGGCTGTATACGAGTGATGTTGCCCGAGGGGCTGCTTATGATTTCATCATTTTTGCTCACCTTTGCATTGAGCCTCTGTTTGAAACTGTTGAAAAATATCTTTAAATGATTTTTACTGGAACTGGGTTTAAACGAGATGATTTGATTCAAACACTGATTTTTAAAGCATGTTGTATTTTACTGAAATTTCATGATATGAACTTTATATGCTTATTGCTCGTCACTACTGCTCAGCCTTTATTTATTGTTATTACTTACTGAGTTGGCGTACTCACGTTACTCCCTGCACCTTGTTTACATATCTAAGTGTAGCTGGACACGATAGCGGCCGTTGACTATTCTGGTTGCAGATTTTCTCGGGGATAGCAAGGTAGCTGTTTGGTGATTGCAGCCGTGCTATTCTCCCTCTTATCTTCCTTTAGTTATATATAGTTATTTTTCATGCTGAGTTAGTCTTGATATTGTTAGACAGATTGTAGTTGAGGCTCATGACTAGTGACACCCCGATGTCGGGTTTTTCTTTCCGCACTTTTGTTTTGATTTGAACTCCTTTACGAAGGTTATTACGCTAAATAGCCTTCAAATTCTCTTTGAAATGAAAATATCAGTTGTTTGGAAAATAATTCGGCTTATCTTCGAGAGGCTGTAGAATCTTTAGGAAACTCCACATGCTTGAATTCTTGTCGTGCGAATCTGTTGATTCTAGTAACTAAACTTCTATTGTTTCATTCTCTCACAGATGGTGAGGACCCGCGCTACCGGACAGGGTGGCCAGCCACCAGTACTACCAGCCAGGGTCGCGAGAGGCCGAGGCCATGGTAGAGGCCATGGTAGGGGCAGAGGTGTAGTCCGTACAACAGTTGGGGCAGTACCTGCAAATCCATCGGTTGTCCCAGATCAGGACCAGGTTCCAGTTGTTGATGCACTAGCTCAGGCACCACCTATGCCTATTGTGATTCCAGGCCTTCAGGAGTCCCTAGCTCAGATTCTAACAGCGTGTACCGGCCTTGCTCATGCGGTCTCTATCTCGACGGTCGTAACTACTTCTCAGGCGGGGGGAGGCACAGGCACTCAGACTCTCATTGCTCGCACACCCGAGCAGGTTGTTTAGGGACTCCAGACACCGGGGGCACCACCAACCCAATAGGATACAGTTGCACAGGATTATGTGGTTCCTGCTATGCCTGAGGATGATCAACGTAGGTTGGAGAGGTTTGGGAGACTCCAGCCACCACCGTTCAGTGGCACAGAGAGAGAGGTTGCTAAGGACTTCTTGGATAGGTGTCAGAGGATACTCCGTACAACTGGTATTCTAGAGACTTGTGGGGTCTCATTCACTACTTTTCAGTTTTTTGGGGCTGCACTCAGATGGTGGGAGACTTACGAGAGGCGTAGGCCTATTGGCGCAGCACCCCTTACTTGGCAGCAGTTCTCCGTGGTCTTTTTGGAGAAGTTCGTGCCTCGATCCCACAGAGAGGAGCTACGCAGAAAGTTTGAGAGGCTTCTCCAGGGTGATATGTCTATGACGTAGTATGAGATGATTCTCGGAGTTGGCCCGCCATGCTATCTAGTTGCTTCCCAAGGACAGGGAGAGGATCATGAGGTTTATTGATGGTCACACTTTTAAGCTACAGTTACTTATGACCAGAGAGATGGTGTCTGGAGCTATGTTTGATGATGTTGTCGACATTGCTCGGTAGATTGAGATGGATCGTGGTCAGGAGAGGGTTGAGAGGGATGCCAAGAGGCCTCGTGGGCAGGGTGGATCTAGTGGTGCTCCTTTTGGGGGTCAGTTCTAGCACGGTAGAGGTCGTCATTTCAGACAGTCTCAGTCAGTTCGGCCATTTCACCGTGGTGCATCATCTGGACATGGTTCTCACCATTATCAATAGGGTCATTCATCTCTTGGTGCCCTTCCAGCGCAGAGTTCATCCCGTGCTCCACCAGTTCAGGGTTCGTCTATGCCGGGTCCTTCTGCTAGTCATCCCAATGCTCGGGGCTCCCTTCCGTTCCCACCACCAGCACCAGGGAGTTATTTTGAGTGTGGGGAGTTTGGCCATATATGGAGGCAATGTCCTCGTCGTCATGGAGGTGGTTTATCTCAGCAGAGGAGTCGGCCTTTGACTTCAGCACCAGTTACTTCACCACCCACCCAGTCAGCTCGGGGTGGAAGTCAGTCACCTAGGGGTCGCCCTAGAGGGGGAGGTAGATCATGGGGTGGCCTGGCCCATTTCTATACCTTCCCTGCCAGACCAGATGCTATTGCTTCAGATGCTATGATTACAAGTATTGTCTCAGTTTGTCACAGAGATGCCTCCATATTATTTGACCCTGTTCCACGTATTCATATGTTTCCTCGTATTTTGCCCATTTTCTGGATATGCCCCGTGAGTCTTTAGTTTCATCTGTTCATGTATCTACTCTCATGGGCAATAATATTGTTGTGGACCGCGTATATCGGTCAGGTGTGGTGACTATTGGGGGTATGGAGACCTAAGTGGACCTTTTGATGCTCAGTATGGTTGACTTTGATGTGATATTGGGTATATCGGTCAGGTGTGGTGACTATTGGGGGTATGGAGACCTAAGTGGACCTTTTGATGCTCAGTATGGTTGACTTTGATGTGATATTGGGTATGGATTAGTTATCTCCATGTCATGTTGTTCTAGATTGTCACGCTAAGACTGTGACGTTGGCAATGCCGGGATTTCTGAGGGTTGAGTGGAGCGGTTCTATAGATTATGTACCTAGTAGGGTGATTTCATATTTGAAGGCTTAGCGTATGGTTGAGAAGGGTTGTCTATCCTATTTGGCTTTCATGAGGGATGTTAGTGCAGAGACTCCTGCCATTGATTCTGTTCCGGTGGTACGTGATTTTTCGGATGTATTTCCTGCAGACCTGCCGGGCATGCCGCCTGATAGGGATATTGACTTTGGTATTGATTTGGTGTCGGGCACTTAACCCATTTTATTCCATTGTATCGTATGGCACTGGTGAAGTTGAAGGAATTGAAAGAACGGCTTCAGGAACTCCTTGATAAGGGGTTTATTCAACATATGTGTTACCTTGGGGTACACCGGTTCTATTTGTGAAGAAGAAGGATGGTTCCATGAGAATGTGCATTGATTACAGGTAGTTAAACAAGGTCACAATCAAGAACAAGTATCCTTTGCCTCGTATTGATGATTTATTTGACCAGTTTCATGGAGCGAGGGTGTTCTCCAAGATTGATTTGAGGTCCGGTTATCACCAGCTGAAGATTCGGGATTCGGATATTCTTAAGACAGCTTTCAGGACCCGTTATGGCCATTATGAGTTCTTGGTGATGTCTTTTGGGCTAACCAATGCCCCAACAACATTTATGCATTTGATGAATAGTGTATTCCAGCCCTATTTGGACTCATTCGTTGTTGTATTCATTGATGACATCCTTGTGTACTCTCGTAGCCAGGAGGAGCACGCTCAGCATTTGAGGATTGTATTACAAATATTGAGGGACGAGAAGCTTTATGCAAAGTTCTCCAAGTATGAGTTTTGGCTCAGTTCAGTAGTATTCTTGGGACACATGGTGTCCAATGAGGGTATTCAGGTGGATCCAAAGAAGATAAAAGCGGTGCAGAGTTGGCCTAGACCGTCCTCAGCTACAGAGATTCGGAGCTTTCTCGATTTGGCAGGTTACTACCGTCTCTTTATGGAGGAATTTTCATCTATTGCTTCGTCCTTGACCAAATTGACCCAAAAGGGTGCTCTATTCAGGTGGTCGGACGAGTGTGAGAAGAGCTTTCAGAAGCTCAAGACTGCTTTGACCACAGCTCCAGTGTTAGTTTTACCATCAACTTCAGGTTCTTAGACCGTGTGTTATGATGCCTCGAGGATAGGCATTGGTTGTATTTTGATGTAGGAGGGTAGGGTGATTGCCTATGCCTCGCGTCAGTTGAAGACCCATGAGAAGAATTATCCGGTGCATGATCTTGAGTTAGCAGCCATTGTTCACACCTTAAAGATTTGGCATCATTATTTGTATGGGGTTCATTGTGAGATTTATACTGATCATCGGAGTCTGCAACATCTGTTTAAGCAGAAGGATCTTAATTTGCGTCAGCGGAGATGGTTGGAGCTTCTTAAAGAATATGATATCACTATTCTGTATCATCCGGGGAAGGCCAATGTGGTGGTCGATGCTTTGAGTTGTCGGGCAGAGTTTGGGGAGTTTAGCATATCTTCCAGTAGCATAGAGACCTTTGGCATTGAATGTTCAGGCCTTAGTGGGCCAGCTTGTCAGATTGGATATTTCGGAGCCGAGTCGGGTATTGGCTTGCGTGGTCTCCAGGTCTTCTCTTTATGACCATATCAGGGAGCGTCAGTATGATGACGCCCACTTACTCGTTCTTCAGGACAGGGTTCGGAGAGGTGATGCTAGGGATGTGACTATTGGTGGAGGTGGATGAAGAAGGATATAGTTGGGTTTGTAGCTCGGTGTCGCAACTGTCAGCAATTTAAGTATGAACATTAGAGACCGGGAGGCTTGCTTCAGAGATTAGAGATCCCAGAGTGGAAGTGGGAGCATGTCACGCCCCAAAATCGAGGAGCGCGACCGGCGCTCAACCAAGTGAACCCGATCAAGCAAGCCTGTTAGATTCCTTCTACCCAAACTCATTCATGAATAAAGAAAATATATGTTTTCCTTAATTAAATAATAAGGTGGTCATGTCTGCAATTACCAATTCATTTCCAATTGTTTCATCATTTTTAAAGTCTCAAATGGATAGTAATACATCCACAACATAACATAGTTTGTCTTTTCCCAGCACCAATACACAACCCACACTATGTCTACAGAGCCTCAATAGATAAACAAGAGTACAATGATAATGCCGGCAACAAGGCTCCGGCTATACCTCAACCATAATACAGAAGGAACAAAAACATACATGACCCCGGGATGAAGTGGGGCTCACCAAGTCAGCTGGGAAGAAGATGTACTGCTATCACTGATCAATGTCTCCTGCTGTGGAATCACCTGCATCCATTTAAAGATGCAGCGCCCCCGGCAAAAGAGACTTTAGTACCGTCGAATAGTACTAGTATGAAAACTAAATACCAATTTAAGAATTTAGAAATACAAGATAATTATGATGAACCATTGCGGCAATAGAATATTATAGGTAACTGTCTCAACCATAGAAAGCTTATTAAAAGCTATCAACAACATTTATAGGATTTAAGATGAGATCCTATGTAACCATCTTCACACAAAGCGGCCTCGCCGCCTCACCCGATGTATGCAGGTGGAGGTGTACATACAATACCACGACTCTAATCAAGAGGCCCTGCCGCCTCACCCCAATGTATACAGGTGGATATATAACCACAGTACTAAGAACTTACACATAGCGGCTATGCCGCCTCACCCCAATGTATGCGGGCGGTGGTGCCACAACAATTCCAACACTATACACAAAGCTGTCGTACCGCCTCACCCCAATGTAAGCGGGTGGAGGTGTAGTCCCATAATATCATAATCCCTACACAAAATGGTCATTATGCCGTACCCCAATATATATATGCGGGTGGAGGTGTATCACAATCACAATCTCTATACCATAATCCCCACACAAAGAGGTCATGCCGCCTCACCCCAATGTATGCGGGTGGAGGTGTATCACAATCACAATCTCTACACAACTTGGCATAATACCTTTCACATAAATTACGACTAGAAATTATAACATGTGGATACGTAATCCATAGTTTGGGACACATCCTCAATTTATAATGCAATATGATAAGAGCATTTGAAATACGAATTGAACATATATCTTCATCAGAAAACTTATCGGAATACTCGATTTATAATCAATATCTCGGAACTCACAAGGATAATGAGAATTCCAACTCTTAAAGAAGAGTTTGGCCAACATACCTCACTTGAGCTTCCTTACACTCTAAATGTTCCGGAATTCTTAGCAACTTCAATCTATTTTAGAAATATAACAAATTAAACCGAAATTAGGAAGATGATCATGGTTCTAGCTCATTTGGGCATTTTATCAAACACTAGATGTGCATTAAGGTTTCAAGATCCTTTTATGTAGGATTCCATCATCCCACAACCCAACCTTTACCATTTTTAGCTCAACAATCTTTCTACACCCTTTGATAACACATGCATGTAAAATAACCAACCCTCTTGCCCAGAAATTATCTTGCTTATTATCCATTTCTACACAAAATTCGAAATTGAGGGTTAGGGTGTAGAATCTTACCTCTAGGATGAAGACCTAGTGAGTTTCCCTTCTCAATCTTCCAAAACTTGGGCAAGAATTGAAGAACAATTATTGGAGAACACCTTCTCACTCTAGGGTACCCTCTCTCACTCTAAAATGTCAGATAATAGCTCAAAAATAACCCAAAGAGTGTATTTAACGAAATAGGGTCGGATTTTAAAAACCCAAAAATGAAGCTCCGGAACAGGTTCTGCGGTCGCATATGTGACCGCATAGTGGTTATGCAGACCACATACCGGTCGCATAATTGCTGACAAAATGATCAAAAAGGCTGCCTGTGTATGCGGTCACTATGCTGTCTGCATAACTGCTATGCGGTCGCATAGTTCCATCCAACCAACCCAATTAACTGCCTCACTCTGCGGCCATTATGCGGTCCGCAGAGTGATTCTGCGGTCGCATAATGGACCGCAGAAATGCACATTTCTGCCAAAAATTTTTTTTACTTTCCGGTGCATTGTTCAACCCAAAAAGTCCAAGCCGCGAAGAATTTCTATAATCCTCAACACGTAAGCCTAGTCCGGCACCATGAAACATTATTTTTTTTGCAAATTTTATCGGATTTTACACTTTAGTACTTCGAAATTTTTTGGGGTGTTACATTCTCCCCCACTTAGGATCATTCGTCCTCGAATGAGGGTAAATACCCGTCATTAGCATCCTATGTAACTCAGTTTGTTTCATACCATATTCGAGCAGCCCCACATTTGACTAACTCCCAAAATTTTCAAATATTTCACTAGAGTTTCCTTTGTAATTAGGCTTATCCACCTGTCAGAGAGCCCCAGAAACACATCCTAACAGCATATACATAATCCAACAACGTAACATAATACAAATCAACACCAACTGTGGCCTCACAAGTAATTATATTACTAGAACGGAACACCCTTAACACCAAATGTACAAGTCATACATATTTCATAGGAATATCCCTTAGCATTTTCATAAGTCACAACTCATAATTACATGGTTATTCAAATAAATAAGGATACTTTTTCTTCATTTCTTCTTCGGCCTCCCAAGTAGCCTCTTCAACCTGTTGGTTTCGCCATAGCCTTTCACGGATGCAATTTTTTTGTTTCTCAACTTTCGGACTTGCCGATCAATAATAGAAATCGGAATCTCTTCGTAAGTCAATCTATCAATTACCTCAATAGTCTCGACCGGAACAATGAGTGTCAGAGCTCCAACTACTTTCTTCAACATAGACAGATGAAACACCGGGTGTACTAATGACATCTCAGGTGGTAGCTCAAGCTTGTATGCTACCTCACCGATACTCTGAATGATTTTGTACGGTCCGACATACCTCGGACTCAATTTTCCTTTCTTACCAAATCGCATTACACCCTTTATGGGAGAAACTTTCAAAAATACCCAATCATTTTCTTTGAATTCCAAATCTCTACGACGAACATCCGAATAGGATTTATGACGACTCTGAGCAGTCTTTAACCGCTCCTTAATGATTTTAACTTTTTCCATAGCCTGATGCACAAGGTCTGGCCCTATCAACTCTGCTTCCCCAATTTCGAACCACCCAATGGGAGATCTACATCTCCTACCATATAAAGCCTCGAACGATGCCATCTGAATGCTAGCATGATAGCTATTGTTGTACGCAAATTCTATAAGTGGTAAATAATCATCCCAGCTACCTTTGAAATCTAGCACACAAGCACGCAACATATCCTCAAGCGTTTGAATAGTCCGCTCTGTCTGCCCGTCAGTCTACGGGTGAAAGGCTGTACTGAGATTCACCTGAGTACCCAAACCTTGCTGAAATTTCTTCCAAAAATTAGCAGTGAATTGTGCTCCCCGATCAGAAATGATGGAAACTGGGGTGCCATGCAACCTGACTATTTCTTTGATATAAACACGTAAGCCTAGTCCGACACCATGAAACATTATTTTCTTTGCAAATTTTACCGGGATTTACACTTTAGTACTTCAAAATTTTTTGGGGTGTTACAGAGCGGATCATCATGGACTTCGTAGTTGGGCTCTCACAGACCTCGAGAAAGTTCGATGTTATTTGAGTGATTGTGGATCGGCTGACCAAGTCCGCGCACTACATTCCAGTTGGTACTACTTATACTTCAGAGCGGTTAGTTGAGATTTACATCCGAGAGATTGTTCGCCTACATGGTATCCCAGTTTCCATCATTTCAGATAGGGGCACTCAGTTTACATCGCAGTTTTGGAGGGTAGTGCAGTGAGAGTTGGGTACTCAGGTTGAGTTGAGCATAACTTTTCACCCTTAGATGGACGGACAGTCCGAGCGCAGTATTAAGATATTGGAGGACATGTTACGCGCTTGTGCCATTAACTTTGGGGGTTCATGGGACCAGTTTCTGCCACTCGCAGAGTTTGCATATAACAACAGTTACCAGTCGAGTATTTAGATGGCTCCGTATGAGGGTTTATATGGGAGGAGGTATAGATCTCTAGTTGGATGGTTTGAACCGGGTGAGTCTAGGCTCTTGGGTATAGACTTAGTCCAGGATGCATTAGACAAGGTGAAATTGATTCAAGAGCGTCTTCGCACGGCTCAGACTAAGCAGAAGAGCTACGCGGACAGGAAAGTCCGTGATGTGTCTTTTATGGTTGGGGAGAAGGTTTTGCTAAAGGTATCACCCATGAAGGGTATTATGAGGTTTGGGAAGAGGGGCAAGTTGAGTCCCCGGTTCATTGGGCTTTTTGAGGTGCTTCAGAGGATAGGGGAGGTGGCTTATAAGTTTTCCTTGCCACCCATCTTGTCGAGTGTGCATCCAATGCTTCATGTTTCCATGCTCTGGAAGTATGTTGGCGATATGTCCCATGTTTTGGACTTCAGCACGGTTCAGTTGGAGGGTGATATGACTTATGATGTGGATCCGGTGGCTATTTTGGATCGGCAGGTTTGAAGATTGAGGTCAAAGGACATAGCTTCAATGAAGGTGTAGTGGAGAGGGCAACCTGTGGAGGAGGCCACATGGGAGACCGAGTGGGAGATGCGAAGCATATATCCACGCCTATTCGAGACTCCAGGTATGTTTCTAGACCCGTTCGAGGACGAACGATTGTTTAAGAGGGGGAGGATGTAATGACCCGGCCGGTCGTTTCAAGAGTTATAGCCCCGTTTCCCCTATTTCTGCTTCTTTATATGTTATTTAGATGTATTGTGTTGTACTGGGTTAGTTGGTTTGAGTCCGGAGTGGTTTCAGAGTGGTTTGAGACACTTAGTCTCTAAAGTAGAAGCTTAAGTTGGAAAAGTCAACCGGATGTTGACCTATGTGTAAACGACCTCGGATTTGAATTCTGACGGTTCCATTAGCTCCGTTAGGTGATTTTGGACTTAAGAGCGCATCCGGAATGTAATTTGGAGGTCCGTGGTAAAACTAGGCTTGAATTGGCAAAATTGGAAATTTGGCAATTTTTAATCGGCATTGGAAAATTTAATATCGGGGTCGGAATGGAATTCCAGAAGTTGGAGTAGGTCTGTAGTGTCAATTGTGACGTTTGTGCATAATTTGAGGTCATTTGGACGTGGTTTGATTGGTTTTGGCATCGGTTGTCGAATTTGAAAGTTTAGAAGTTCTTAAGCTTGAATCCGAGGGTAATTTGGTATTTTGATGTTGTTTTGAGTGATTCGAAGGTTCGACTAAGTTTGTATGTTGATATATGACTTGTTGATATTTTTGGTTGAGGTCCCGAGGGCCTCGAGGTAATTCCAGGTGGTTAACGGATTTGTCAAAGTTGGAAAATGCAGCTGAAGCTGCTGATACTGATATTTTTGCACTTGCGGAAGGGGGAGTCACAGGTGCGAGCTCGCAGGCGTGGAGGGAAGGTGCGCAGATGCGAAGAAAAGTAGGTTGGTCATTTTCAGCAGAAGTAGAGTGTGAGCGCGCAGGTGCGCTTTCGCAGGCGCGAGAATTTTCTGCGCAGATGCGGAAAAATGTGAGGCCAAGGCTAGAGCGCAGGCGCGAAGGATTTGGCCGCACCTGCGAGCCCGCAGGTGCGGAAGTTGGGGAATTAAGTGGAGTTCGCGGATGCGGCACCTTGACCACATGTGCGGTCCCGCAGGCACGGAAAAAGAGCTCGCATGTGCGAAAACCTGGGCAGAAACCATAAATAGAACGCTTCGCAAATTTTTGGTTCATTTCCACCATTTTTATTTGGTTTTAGAGCTTTTGGGAGTGATTTGAAGAGTTAATCAAGGGGGTTTTCACTGAGGTAAGTTACTTAAGCCCTAATACTCGTGTTTATGGTAACTTCCCATTGTATTATCATGTAATTAGTGAAAATGAGGGGTTAGGGCTTGGGATTTTGAAAACTTTTATTTAAGGATTTGAGGGACCAAACGATGTTGGGTTTTGATAAATTTTGTATGTATGGACTCGCGAGTGGATGAGCTCCTAGTTTTGAGGTAAGTTGCATATTTTGTTGAAACTATATGATACTTATATGTTTTAGAAAGAGTTTCTATAAATTGGGTTGAATGCCATGTTTGGGCCTTGTGCCAGTGTTGTTTGGACCCTTAGGGGCCTTTTCTTACTATCATATCACTGTTTTCGATTTAAAATCTATACTCAGTCATGGTTATACTTGTTTACTGCATAACTCAGTTTTTCTTACTCTATTTTGATGCATATAAATGTTGTTTTGGGCTGAGTATCTTATTTTTACTGAACTGCCCGAGTGGCTTGAGAGGTTTATGGCTGAGCGAGGCCGAGGGCCTGATTTGTGAGGATATTTTTGGGATCGGGCTGCACACCGCAGCATGTTTGATATAGGTCGAGGGCCTGAGTGATTTATGCCATGATTTGGCTTGATATTGCGTTTGGGCTGAAGGAGCCCCTCCGGAGTCTGTACACACCCCCAGTGAGCGCAGATACCTACTGAGTGCGAGTGTCGAGTGCTGAGTGACTGGGAGGCATGAGTGATTATGAGGTATGCCCGAGTGGCATGAGTGATTGTGAGGTATGCCCTAGAGGCATGAGTGATTGTGAGGTTTTCCCGAGGGGTTGTATATGAGTGATGTTGCCCGAGAGCTGCTTATGATTTCATCATTTTTGCTCACCTTTGCATTGAGTCTCTGTTTGAACTGTTGAAAAATATCTTTAAATGATTTTTACTGGAACTGGGTTTAAACGAGATGATTTGATTAAAACATTGATTTTTAAAGCATGTTGTGTTTTACTGAGATTTTATGATATGAACTTTATATGCTTATTGCTCGTCACTACTGCTCAGTCTTTATTTATTGTCATTACTTACTGAGTTGGCATACTCACGTTACTCCCTGCACCTCGTGTGCAGATCCAGGTGTAACTGGACACTATAGCGGCTGTTGACTATTCCGGTTGCAGATTTTCTCGGGGATAGCAAGGTAGCTGCCTGGCGATCGCAGCCCTTCTCTTCTCCCTCTTATCTTCCTTTAGTTGTATTTAGTTATTTTCAAGGCTGAGTTAGTCTTGATATTGTTAGACAGATTGTAGTAGATGCTCATGACTAGTGACACCCCGATATCGGGCTTTTCTTTCTACACTATTATTTTGATTTGAACTCCTTTACGAAGGTTTTTACACTAAATAGCCTTGAAATTATCTTTGAAATGAAAATATCGATTGTTTGAAAAATGAGTCGGCTTGCTTAGTTCCACGATAGGCGCCATCACGACAGGGGTTAGTTTGGGTCGTGACAGTTTTATTCTCGAGGCACATGCTGTAGGGTCCATTCTTTAAACCGATGTAGAGTCACATGTAGTTTGTCCAAATACCTCTGTATTCGATCTTCTCGAACCTCGAAGGTTCTGTTGACTTGGTTTACCACAAGCAGGGAGTCACATTTGGCCTCGATGACCTCTGCTCCCAAACCTTTAGCTAGCTCGAGACCTGCAATCATGGCCTCATACTCGTCCTCATTGTTAGTTAACTTGGAAGTTTTGATAGATTGTCTAATTGTATTACCCGTGGGTACCGGGTCTCACCCTCACCTAAAGTTCGACCAACATAGTAAACAGGAAATTGCGTACCTTTCTCTTCTCGAACTAGGACCCTACTTACCGCGATTTTCGAGACTACTAAGTACAAGTAGAGTTGCTCGTCCGCTTTAGGAGTATAAAGCAGTGGCGGTCTCAAGAGGTACCGCTTTAATTCTTCCAATGCTTATTGGCATTCCGGGGCCCATGCAAAATTGTTCTTCCTTTTGAGCAGTGAGAAGAACCTGTGACTTCTATCTGAAGACCTTGAGATGAACAGGCCTAGGGCGGCTATGCGCCCTGTTAATCTTTGTACGGCATTAACATTGCTCACGACTGTGATGCCTTCGATTGCCTTGATCTTATCGGGGTTGATTTCGATCCCCCGATTTGATACCATAAAGCCGAGGAACTTGCCCGAGTCGACCCCGAATACACATTTCTCCGGGTTGAGTTTTATATAGTATTTCCTTAGTATATCGAAGGTCTCCTGCAAATGTGTCAAATGGTCCTCTGCTCGCAGGGACTTAACTAGCATATCGTCAATATAAACCTCTATTAATTTACTTATTGGTTCTTCGAACATTCGATTTACTAAGCGTTGATAAGTGGCACCAACATTTTTTAGTCCAAACGGCATTATATTATAACAATAGGTGTCGTACTTAGTGATGAACGAAGCCTTTTCCTGATCCTCCGAGTTCATTTGTATTTGATTGTACCCGGAGTAGGCATCGAGAAAACTAAGGATCTCGTGGTCGGTCATGGCATCGATCATGTGGTCGATATTCGATAGAGGAAAAGAGTCTTTAGGACATGCTTTGTTTAAATATTTATAGTCTACGAACATTCTAAGTTTATTTCCCTTTTTAGGGACTACGACTACGTTTGCTAACCATTGGGGATATTTTAATTCCCGAATGGATCCTATTTTGAGAAGTTTGGCTACCTCATCCTTGATGAATGCATGTTTTACCTCGGACTGGGGCCTTCTCTTTTGTTTTACTGGGCGAAACATCGGGTCCAAGCTCAGTCGATGAGTAGTGATCTCCGGCGGGATCCCTGTCATATCTAGATGGGACCAAGCAAAATAATCCATATTATTGATAATAAATTTAATAAGTTATTCCCTGAGCTCGGAGGTTAACCCCGTACCCAGGTTTACCTTTCGATCGGGTAGATGCTCGATCAATATGACTTGCTCCAACTCTTCGACTGTCGATTTGGTGGAATCAGAATCCTCGGGGATTATGAAAGATCGAGGGGTCCAGTAGTCATCGTCCTCATCCATTCCCTGCTTCTCCGACTGAGTTGAGGCTGGTGGTTGTGGTTGCTATTTAGCTTCTTGTTTTCCTTTGGACTCTGATCCCTTTGTTGACGAAAGCGCTGATACTGGTATTACTTCATCGACCGCGAACATCTCTTTGGCAGCATGTTGTTCCCCATACATCATTTTTACTCTATCCGGTATTGGGAACTTCAACATTTGGTGAAGGTTTGAGGAGACCGCCCTCATGTTGTGAATCTGGGGTCTTCCGAGCAGTGCGTTGTATCTCATATCGCCCTCTATCACATGAAACTTTGTTTCTTGAATAGTTTCGGCTATATTTACTAGTAGGATGATTTCACCTTTAGTTGTTTCACTCGCCATGTTGAAGCCATTGAGAATCCGAGTTGCGGGTACTATCTGATCTTGTAGGCCGAGTTGCTCCATGACCCTCGATCGAATAATATTGGCCGAGCTTCCTGGATCAATTAAAACATGTTTAACCTAAATTTTATTCATAAGGATAGAGATTACCAAAGCATCATTGTGGGGTTGTGAGATCCCTTCTGCTTCCCCATCATTGAATGATAAAGTGCCTTCTGGCATAGAGTCTCGAGTTCGTTTTTCCCTGGTGATTGATACTTTAATGCGTTTGAACACGAGCCCTTGTGGAATATCGACCCCACCAACGATCATGTGAATCACGTGTTATGGTTCTTTCTGCTCGTTTTTCCTATTTGCATCCCTGTCTCTGAAATGGTTTTCGGGCCACCTTCTCCCTTAGTGCACACACTACTTTACGCTTGTTCTTTAGAGTGTCTCTAATTCTCGAAGGTGGCCCTCATTGAATAGACGGGACACCTTCTCTCTTAGTTGTCTGCAGTCTTCAGTTCTATGACCATGTGTACCATGGCATTTGCATGTTTGATTGGGTTTCTTTGGGATGGATCGGTTTGTAGGGGTCTGGGCCATCTAGTATCTTTGATTCTCCCAATGGCTAACACAATACCTGATGCGTCGATGCTAAAGTTGTATTTTGATAATCGTGGTGCTTCTGTGGGATCAGCATGTTTATCAAAGCCACTTTTGCTCATGAGCCCTCGAGAGCTCTGTCCTCGATCGTTCCTTCGATCATTTCAGATGAGATTGCGTCCTGGGCCGCTGTTTCTACGATCTGCATTGTATGATTGATACCGATCTCTGTTCGGCCGGGGTTCTCTGTCGATATCCCTTTGAGTTCTGTCGACGTGCCTGTTTAGATAAACGGAACCGGAAGGGGTCCCCAATTGATCATCCTCGACCCTGATCTTTGACTGGTACCGATTATGTACATCGGCCCAGGTTACCGCTGGATATTCAATTAAATTCTGCTTTAGCTGTCGTGATGCCACCGAACTTCGTTCGTTCAAACCTTGAGTAAAGGTTTGAACAGCCCAATCATTTGTGATCGGTGGTAGTTCCATGCGTTCCATCTCGAACCGAGATACGAATTCCCTCAACATTTCGTTGTCTTTTTGTTTCACCTTGAAGAGGTTCAACTTCCTAACCACAACCTTTATTGCTCTGGCATGTGCCTTTATGAAGGAGTCTGCAAGCATGGCGAAGGAATCGATGGAATTAGGCAGCAAATTATGGTACCATATCATTGCTCCATTCGAAAAGGTTTCTCCAAATTTATTCAGTAGAACAGATTTAATCTCATCATCTTCCAAGTCATTCCCTTTTATTGCGCATGTATACGAAGTGACGTGCTTATTAACTAATTAACCGTTTCTGATTTGATCTGTTCCGAGATTTATGCCATGATCCTCGACCAGTCACAGATATCCCGCGTTTCTGTTATTGTGCTATCTTCGATCTTGCTCGATGTCTGTCTCATTTGGCTTCGATCGCTACTAGCCGCGATCTCGACAGGTACCTCGGTTCTGAACTCGGTACCTTATCCTTGTGATTTAGTCTATTCTGTTACGAGGCCATCCTTCGATGTAACCTCCCGGTCTCGGTCAAATAGTAAAATTGGGTGGGCCCGGTTTTAACCGTATACACTTTTATTGCGCATGTATAAGAAGTGACATGCACATAAAGGTCGGTGGTCCCATTGTACTTAGGAATTTCTGGCATTCGGAATTTCTTCGGAATGGGTTTAGGAGCCGCACTTGGAGGGAAAGGCTTCTGTATGAATTTCTTTGAATCCTTACCCTTTAGAATCGGCGGTGCCCCCGGTATTTGGTCAACCCGGGAGTTGTATGTCTCTACTTTCTTGTCATTTGCCTCGATTTTATTTTCTCCCGATTCAATCCGTTTAGTGAGATCCTCGAGCATTTTCATAATGGTGGGGTCACTCCCCGATTCGTTGCGTTCGACCTTTCCGGCATAGGCTCGGTCCTGTGGATGACTTCTGGTTCGATCCTACTCGATGTTCGGTGCTGATTTTGTAGTTGTGCTATAGCGGCTTGTTGAGCCTGTAACATTTCAAATATCAATTGGAGGCTAACTCCACCATCTTCTACGCCTTGCGTACCTCGACCACCTGATCGAACTTTCCTGCGTACGCTACCTTCGGGATCAATGCCCAAATTTGCATTTAGGGCGACATGTGAACTGACATCGACGGAATTTGCAATTGGTGCTCCCTCGAGGTCAGCCTGAGGCGCCTCGATCCCTGGGGCGACTATATTGTCATTTCCCCCGTGAAATCTGAGGCTGTTGTCACCATGTGTAGGTGTTGCTTGTGAGATCCTGAAAACAAAGATTCTTACGAGAACAAGTGTAAAGCAGTGTGTGTTATCGGAATCAGTATTATGCAATCACTATTATCCTTAGCCCCACGATGGGCATCAAACTGTTTACCCTTAAGATTGGATAACAATTAAACTTATAATATGGTTCTAAGGACACGTGATTTTACTTAATACCAATTGATAATTATGAAGATTAATAACAGAAATGAACTATAAAGTAAAGCAAACCAGTGTTAGAATAAAACTCAGCCCTCGAGTTTGGATACCCTCGAATTGGTTGATGTAAAAAAAAATAAAATATAACAAGCTGATGAACAATAGTATAAACGAGAAAAAGAATTATATTGTTTTGATATCTGTGAACAATGTCTGTTACAAATGATTAGAACTCCCCTTTAAATAGTAGAGGAATTTCACTTATGGTATAATTCTAATTACAGAAGAAAATCCTATGATTAGCTAATTAACCATTTCTGATTTGATCCGTTCCGAGATTTACGCCATGATCCTCGACCAGTCACGGATATCTTGCCTTTCTGTTATTGTTCTATCTTCGATCTTGCTCGATGTCTATCTCATTTGGCTTCGATCGCTACTAGCATCGATCTCGACAGGTACCTCAGTTCTGAACTCGGTACCTTATCCTTGTGATTTAGTCAGTTCCGTTACGAGGTCATCCTTCAATGCAATCTCCCGGTCTCGGTCAAATAGTAAAATTGGGTGGACCCGATTTTAACCGTATACAAAAGCCACATAGGAATTGAATTTGGATGTAATTATACAGTTTTACATGTTTGTTTGGCAAGTAATTACTTGGTCATCATTAGAATTGGATGTAACTAAAGAAGTATAATTACACTCTCCAATTTTCAAGGGGAGGTAAGATTTAATGGTAATTATACTATGTAATTACAAGCTAATAAAGCTTTTAAAAAAGATATTAAGTACTATTCTTTTTACAATATTTTTCTTTCGTTTCTCTTATTATCCCTTTTCAACTTTTTCAATGTTTTGCTTATATGTATTTTCATATAATTTTGCGACTTTTCATATTTTGTTTCTTTTCTTCTTAGTTGCTAAAAATAATTTTATATTTTACTAGCTTTATTTTCTACTCATCAGTATAGATAATTATTAAGAAATAATACATTCTGAATTTATGTCTATATTTTTGTCATTTAAATAGTAAAATAAATCATAATTTCATATTATATTCATATGAGTTGGTAAAAAAATTAAATTTAAAATTGAAACTTCTATTAATTATTTTTAATTAAAATATTAATTATTTAAAAGATAGATATTGATTATCTTTTACGATATCAGTTCTCAACTTATATTTATTTAGTACTTTTATCCAAAAGAAAAATATATAGTTTAAATACCTAATTATAGATTTTATATATATATATATATATATATATATATATATATATATATATATATATATATATATATATATATATATATATATATATATATATGCTTTATTTACATTTCACTAGTTTTATTTTCTAGCCTTTAGTATAAATATTTGTTATAGAAATACTATCTAAGCTCATATCTAACTTTTTAATATTCTCATGAGTTGGTGAAAATATTTTGAAAAATTAATTAATTTAAGGAACTATATATTTATTTATAAGATACCGATTATTTTTATGATATTATTTATTAATTTATAATTCTTTAATTGTTTATAGAATATATTTATTTTAAATATCTCATAATAAATTATTTTTGATGATTATTATTTACATATATGTTTGTCAATTAGTAAAAGTTATCTTGATCTGAACTTGTTTATTTAACTAATTAATTATACTTCTTCAATTAAATGAAAATTATGTTGTAATTACATTGGAGCAAAAAAACAGACTATTATAATTATTATACTGATGTAGTTACTAAGGTGTATAATTATAACTCTACTAATTATATTGTCACGTAATTACATATGACTTTCCAAATAGACCTTAAGTGATATTCTTCCTATTTGTTAGATCTTGATAGGTAGAGTCATATAATTGTGTTGATAAGAGATAGTAACATGTAGGGGTGTACAAACCAGATCAGAAAATCGCACCAAATCGAAAAGTCAAACCAAGCCGATTAAAGAACTCTATTAGGTTTGATTTTGTATTGAGTAAAAAAAATCCAAACAAAACCGACATATAAATATATAATTTTTATATATACTTTTAAGACTTTTTATAGAATATTCTTTAAAAATATCTAGAAATATTCGGGATTCTCTTATGGGATGTAATATTTAGTTAAATATGAAGTGCTCCATATTTATTATCTTTAAATAATAGGTTGTATGATCGCTTTCTTATCAAGTGTTAGTAAAGTACGTTAATCTCTTTGTTCTTCCATATTCATATGTCAAGATCTATTAAATTCTTATATATTTTTTGAATTTGAAATGGTATTTCGATAATTTAAAATTAAATAGAACATACCACTATATATATTCATATTTATTTTTATGTTTAATTATTAAATTCGGTTAACCTTGAAAGTGTACATCAACGTAAAATTATTGTCAGATGACAAAACAATAACTATCGTGTATTACTAAGAAAATTATTTCATAAGAATATTTTAATAGATCATATATTTGTCAATTTTTTAAATTTTTTATAAACATATATTTACTTATAAAAAATTTAACAAAGTAAGATTGAAATAATATTCATATAATTAAAAAAAAAACCAAAAAACTCGACAAAACTGAACCAATCCAAACCGATATAATTGGTTTGGTTTAATTTTGATAAAAATCAAACCAACTCGGTCCATATACACTACTAGTAACATGTATGATAAAATTATTGAGGTGAAACCAAACTGATCCACATATTATTTTTATTTAAAATAAAATTAATTTAATGTGTGTGGGAGTGTATGGATGACACTAGAAAAATGGCTACTGACAATTTGATCGTTTTCCTACAGAAGTCATTAGGATACAAAACAAATTGCTTGTACATCAATAATGTTAGTAATGTTATGGAGTAATAGAAAATAAAGTAAAACAAGAGGAATTTAGAGGGAGATAATTAATAAACGTTTCTACATCTTATTCTTCAAGTGTTTAGGCCTATTTATAGGCATTTTTACATGAAAGGATTTGGCCACTTGTCCAAAGTCTTGACACTTGTTGAAAAGATTTTGCCACTTGTTGAAAGTCTTGACATTTGTTGAAAAGGTTTTGCCACTCGTTGAAAGTCTTAACATTTGTTGAAAGGCCTTGCCATTTGTTGAAGGCCATGCCACTTGGCCATAATTTACTCCCAAGTAATTTTATAATACATGGACATTCACTCTTAATATTATTTATAACCCCCCCTCCCCCCTCCCCCCTTGAATATTCATTAGTAGATAATGTGCCTCGTTAAAACCTTACTAGGAAAAATCCAGTGGGAAAAAAATTCTAGTGAAGGAAAAAGAGTACACATGTTTAATAATACGCCTTTTGGTTGCCTCATTAAAAACTTTGCAAGGAAAATCCAGTGGGACAAAACCTTATAAGGGAAAAATAGTACAACACGTATTAACCCCCCCTTATGAGAGTATCAATTCACATCTTTGAGCCTTCGCATCCCAATCTTGTACACTAGTTTCTTGAAGGTTGACGTTGGTAGAGATTTGGTGAACAAATCAGTCATTTTATCACTTGAACGAATCTTTTGCACATTAATATCACCATTCTTTTGAAGATCATGTGTGAAAAATAACTTTGGTGAAATATGCTTTGTCCTATCTCCTTTTATGAATCCTCCTTTCAATTAGGCTATGCATACTGCATCATCTTCATACAAAATCGTGGGTAGTTTGTCACACTTCAAACCACATTTTTCACGAATAAGATGTATTATAGACATCAACCACCGACATTTTTGACTTGCTTCATGAATAGCAATTATATCTGCATGATCAAATGAAGTAGCCACGATTGATTTCTTAGTCGATCGCCAAGATATGGAAGTGCCTCTGCATGTAAACTCATAGCTTGTTTGAGATCGAGTTTTGTGTGGTTCAGATAAATACTCATCATCAGCATAACCAACAAGGTCGGGACTGCAATCATTGACATAAAATAAGCTTATATCGGTAGTCCCTTTTAAATACCCCAATATGTATTTGATTACATTCCAATGTCTCCTTATAGGAGCAGAGTTATATCTTGCTAAGACATTAACTGAAAAAGTTATGCCACGCCTTGTAATGTTAGCAAGATACATTAGTGCACCAATTGCACTAAGATATGGTACTTCAGGACCAAGAAGCTCTTCATTCTTTTCTTGAGGTCGGAACGGGTCCTTATTCATATTAAGTGATCGAACAACCATCAGAGTACTTAATGGATGTGCTCCATCTATGTAAAACCGTTTCAATACATTTTCTATGTAGGCGGATTGATGAACAAAAATCTCGTTTGCCAAATGTTCAATTTTCAAACTGAGACATAATTTTGTCTTTCTTCATCTCGAATTCCTTCTTTAAATAATCAATTGCCTTTTGGAGTTCTGTAGAAGTTCCAATAAGATTTATGTCATCAATATATTCGGCAAGTACAACAAACTCCAATGTTATTTTCTTTATAAAAATACATGGACAAATGGCATCATTTATATAATCATCCTTTAATAAATACTCACTAAGGCGGTTATACCACATTCTTCCTGATTGCTTTAGACCATACAAAGATCTTTGTAATTTGATTGAAAATATTTTTCGGGACATTGAGTTATGTGTGTCAGGCATTTTAAATCCATCGGGAATTTTTATGTATATTTCGTTATCAAGTGTGCCATAAAGGTAGGTTGTAACCACATCCATTAAATGCATGCCAAGCTTTTTATGGAAAACAAAACTAATTAGATAACTAAATGTTATTGTATTCATAACAGGGAATATGTCTCTTTATAATCGACATCAGACCTTTGTGAAAATCCTTGTACAACAAGGCATGCCTTATATATTTGTACCTTATTTCTCTCATTTCTCTTATGTACAAAGACCCATTTATAGCCAATAGACTTAACACCATTAGGTGTTTGGACTACAGGCCCAAAAACTTCACGTTTCACAAGTGAATCCAACTCAGATTGGATTGCTTCTTGCCATTTTGGCCAATCATGTCTTTGTCGACATTCTCCAACAGATTGAGGTTCAATATCCTCATTATCTTGCATAATTTTAGATGCAACATTGTATGCAAAGACATAATTCACCACTATATTCAATTGATTCAAATTTGTCTCAATATCGATTGGATTTATTAATAGTTCTTTATTTTCTTGAGTCTCAGGCTCATTGATTCCTCATGAATCTCAAGATTGGTTAAATCATTGGTTTCTTTATGAGACTCATTTGTAGTGTCACCTTGATCATTTATTTTCCGTTTTATAGGATTTTGATCCTTAGAACCCAATGGTCTGACACATTTTAGGCGTGCTTTTGACTCATTAACTATGACACTAGAAAATTGTCCAACAGAGACATCAATACGTATTAGAACATTCTCTGCAGGGATATGTGATTTCGTTATCCTTTTCAGATCCGTAAATGCATCTGGCATTTGATTTGTTATTTTCTGCAAATGGATTATCTTTTGCACTTTTTTTTCACAAATAGAGGCACATGGATCAAGATGAGACAATGATGGATTTTTTCACAAAATTTCTCGTTTGGTTTCACTATTTTCTCCGCCTGATTTTGGGAAAAATGTCTCATCGAATCGACAATCTGCAAATCGAGCAGTGAACAAATCTCTCGTTAATGTTTCGAGGTAGCGAATAATAGATAAAGATTTAAACCCAACATATATTCCTAACCTTCTTTGGGGACCTATCTTGGTGCGATATGGATGTGCTATAGGCACATATACTGCGCACCCAAAAATTCTTAAATGGGATATATTAGGTTTATGACCCAAAACTAATTGCATCGGGAAATATTTATGATGATTTATTGGTCTAAGACGAACTAGTATTGCTGCATGCAAAATGGCATGACCCAAAACAGAAGTGGGTAACCTCATTTTCATGAGTAACAATCTTGCTATCAATTACAGATATTTAATCAATGACTCTGCAAGGCCATTTTGAGTGTGAACATGAGCTACATGATGTTTCACTTTTATCCCAATTGATAAGCAATAATCATTAAATTCTTGGTATGAAAACTCAAACAACATTATCAAGTTTAATAGACTTAATTAGATTATCGGGGTATTGTGCCCCTAATCGAATTAGTTCTGCCATTAATTTTGTAAATGCCAGGTTGCGAGATGACAATAGGCATACATGAGACCATCTAGAAGATGCATCTATTAATACTATAAAATATCTAAACGACCCACTAGGTGGGTGAATAGGTCCACAAATGTCCCCTTGTATACGTTCCAAAAATGCAGGGGACTCAATCCCAACCTTTGTTGGTGATGGTCTAATAATTAACTTGCATTGATAACAAGAAGTGCAAGAAAATTCATTATTAAAAATAATCTTTAAATTCTTTAATGGATGCCCATTTGAGTTCTCTATAATTCATCTCATCATAATTGATCCAGGATGTCCCAATCGATCATGCCAAAGTACAAAAGTATTGGGATCAGTAACCTTTTGGTTTATGATAGAATGTGCCTCAATTGCACTAATTCTTGTCCAATACAGGCCACAAGATAAAGATGGGAACTTCTCAATAACCCTTTTCTGGCTAGAGACATTCTTGGTAACGATGAGATATTCAAGATTATTCTCATCTATTGTCTCAATATGATATCCATTTCGGCGGATATTTTTAAAACTCAACAAGTTCCTCTTGGACTTGGAGGAGAACATTGTATTATTATGATAAGTATTGTTCCCCTAGTTATAATAGCTCTTTCAGTGCCTTCAATTAGATTACTACAATCAGAAATTGTAGTAACATCTGCCTTACACATACTTAAATGAGAGAAATATTTCTTCTCTTTGAATATTGTATGCCGTACATGAATCAATTAAACAAATAATTCTACAATTAAATTTTGATACAAGTTTGCTTTGTGAGGTATTCATATTTGCTTTCCATGATTTGACATACAAAAGAAATATACGAATAAACATTAGTATTTTCAGAGAAAAGGGGAAAAGAAACAAAGTTAAATTAATGATTCAATAATGACCTTTTAATGTAATTTCGAGTAGCTCTAATTATGATACTAATTGATACTAATAACTACTACTTATGCAAAGAACTATAATTACATGATGTTTATTCACTAGCTACTATAAATAGATGAAAATAAAAATCAAACTATTCAATCGTCTTTAACCACGGATCCATCACCGATCAAGTGGTATATTTTTTCATCAGGGCGCTCAAAGAAGTCTGTCACATCCAAGTGGGTGATGTCAAATTCATTGTCAGAGACAAAATTAGCTTCTAGGCCTTTATTCTTTAAAGATGTTTGATAAAGCTCAACCAAATATTTTGATGTACGATAAATATTTGCCCAATGCCCTTTTCCACCGCAACGATAGCATTCAGTTTCTGAACTCGTTGCCTTTGGCTTCATATTTTTCCCTTTCCATTTTTTGTGGTTATTTTTCTTTGGGAATGATTAATACCAAAAAAAATTCTTACTTGTCCCCGGCCACAGCCATGGTTACGACCACGAACAGGGCCACGACATTTTTCACGCTTAGCATAATGGGAATACACCTCATCTACTCTAATGGTTGTCCAAACAGAGATCATGACCTTTTCGATGTTGCAGCGTTTACTCTTATGTCCTTGCATTGATCTGTGACAGCTTGTTTTTCCGATTTTTTCTGTTAATTATTTTTTGGTTGGTATGATTAAAATCAGTAATCAAGAATGTTTTACACAAAATGGCAAATAGATGTATCGAGTAGATATTGATCATGGGCAAGAGAAGCAACCACGCCCCCCTGCTGCAGATAGGGGTGAGGAATCAATCCATGCAGTTGGACAAGGGGGGATAGGTCAACAAATCCAATTCGAGAGGAGAAAAGGGAAATTGGCTTCTAAGGTGAGAAATGTTTTCTTCATACTTTCACCAGACTTACATCTTAATGCCTTTTGATAGTGCATGTGTACAAGTATGTGCCTTGTGCCTGCACTCTCTTCTGAATTCAATAAACTGTTATAAGATTACACACCATTGAGCTCTGATATTGAAGGAAGTTAATAATATTCTAAGCTGCAGCTAAATTTCTTCTGCACTAATTTGTTATTTATTGGCTTATAAAAAGGAACTAGCATGAAAGAGAACTGTTTTCTTCAATATGTTGTTCCATTATTCATGAAATTAAGGTTGCGTGAGATGGGGGCATCTAAGGGACTTGGATTAAAAGAAGCTAGTATGCCTCAAATATAATTTATAGCACGCTTGCTTTCATGGACATTAAGGTGTCACTTTGTCTACTTTCTTGTAATAAAATAAATACTAGATTAATGTTTGTAGTTTGTAGTTAGGTTCTCTACTAGGCTAATGACATTGATGTGGATTTTCAAGCGAATGGAAACTAAATTAAATAGCACCTAAAGAAGAGTCAAAACATGCTAAGTTGCAATCTTTATTAGGTGGAATAAAATGTTAAATGCTTGCCTTTTCCTTCTGAATGTCCTGCATATTTTCAGCTTGTATTTTGGCCTGAACCCCCTTGAACCTAAAGTGCTTTAGTGATGGGAACTTGCAGTCCTGGCACATCTCCGTTTTTGTAGTTAGCTAAGAATGAAGAAAGGAATAAGTATTCTCTGCTACAACTGCATAAAATCTTTTAAATTAAACGAAATTAAGGGTTGTAATACCTTTTGCTGAAAGATTTGCAGGTTGCTCAATGCTATGAAATTTTTTCCACTTGGTTTTTGCTGCCTTTAATTTTTTTACTTTTCCTTCTCCAAATCGCCCTCAAGTAGTACATTTTCTATCAATTTATCTTGTGATCAACTGAAGAACCCTTGGCTTTTATAGGAAAAAATTGAAGTCTTCACAGCAGTACTGCCTTTATCAAATAGAATGACTATTTAATGTTGATAACTTTTACGAAAGAAAACATGATGGACTAATGGCTGCAGCTCTTGTACTTGAAGAAAAGAGGTTGGGACAAATAAGATCTTTCGAATATCCTAAATAGCTGGAGTCTTATCTCTTGACTTCTTTTTATTACTAGTATATCTTTACATTTATATATTGGTCTCATATGTCTAAAACAAAGGTTCCTAAATCTAAAACTAAAACCATCAGAACAAGCTTCTAAAGCTTCACTCAGTTTGAACCGAGGACATTCCTTTCCCTTCCTCACAATGAAATAGTTTGAACTGATCCAGAAAGCAACAGTGAAGAGTATGCTACTATACTTGTAGTGGAATGGACTTCATTTACTCACTTGAGCTTTTCTTGTTGAATTTTTTGCTCAACTGACTTCCTAAAGGAGTAGAGATTCTCCATTTTTCTCTTCTTCACCTGATTAAAAGAAGGAAACTTTGGCATACTTCCGAAAAGTAGGATACTGTCTTGGAGACATCTCCCCAATTTGAGTCCCAAGTCTTAATTGACCTTAGGCACTTTTTGGTGTTTCCCAACAAGTAACTCATAGGCTTGGTTCGTGATAAGAATGGACCTTGGGCCTAACTCAACTCCAAAAGCTAGCTCATGAAGGGAGGATTGCCCAAGTCTATATAAGGAGACCACCAGCCAAATCGCCAACCAATGTGGGACTCTAACCCACTCTAATAGTTCGACACTTAAAAACTTTTAGGCATTTAAACCTTGCCTACTGGAGCTCCTCTAACTTGCATATTTGGACTCCTCTCTCTTTCTCCCAGTTGCCATAAATTAATACCACAGCAAAAATCCTGATTCCAATTTTGTTTTCCAGAGTCCATTTCCCTTCTTCTGTCATCATGCATCTCTATCCAAAAAGGAATTGCTACCTTCATTACTATCCATGCCTCTGAAGAAAAGCTTCGAAAATATGACAAACCTCAAGCAAACAACTTGAGTCAGCAAGCTCAACTTGACCATTGCCTTCACAAACACAATCAGGTGGCGTTAATCTTTAAATGCCTTTGTCACTAAAATGCAGCTTCAGCAGTGGGACCATTATTTATTCTTTTTTGCTTTTAGTTGTCCTTAGAATGACAATTTAAACAACCTCTGTTGAGAAAACATGGAACTGACACACTTAATGGAAAATCAAGGCGAGAAAGGGAACCTTAAAATTGAGAGTTATTTTACAAAATAGAAGTGGAAAACCTATGCCTGAATTGAACACTGCCTTGTATTCTTCTCCAGAATTTTAAGGTCATGAGATTTCTGTTAGATCTAGTAAAATATTAAGCTTGAAGACGTTTCTAGTGTTTGCATCTGTAATAGTCTGCCTCTAGAGCTCCATGGCACATATATAAGCTAGACTTAGATTCATTTTTTTTTGGGGGAGGGGGGGAAGTGGTTCTGTTGGGAGAGATCCTCATTGCGTCTGTGCTTTTCTCTAGCTGCTGATTGTGTATGAGACCTGCTGACGCCTTGGATATTTTGGCCTTGCAGTTTACTCTGGTTAATATTTCCAGTAATCTACTATTGGCATACCAAAGTCTGGGGGTGGTATATGGAGATGTGAGCACTTCTCCGCTTTATGTCTATAGGAGCATCTTTGTGGGGAAGTAGCAAAATCATCAGAATCCAGAAACACTATTTGGTGCATTTTCACTGATCTTCTGGACAATAACGCTCATTCCTTTGCTCAAATATGTGTTCGTTGTATTAAGTGCAGATGATAATGGTGAAGGTATGTACAAAAGGGACTCTAAATTGATCAGTACTTCTGGAGTAATACTAATACCTGATTTTACCAAATACCTTAGGTGGTGCATTCGCTCTTTACTCTCTGCTGTGTAGACATGCAAAGTTTAGTCTACTTCCCAACCAACAGGCAGCAGATGAGGAGCTATAAAGGGCAGCCCGGTGCACTAAGCTCCCGCTATGCGCGGGGTCCGGGGCAGGGCCGGACCACAAGGGTCTATTGTACGCAACCTTCCCTTGCATTTCCTGCTTACAAATATGGCTTCTCTGGGCAGTCGACATCATGTTTACAACTGAAGAGATTTCTTGAGAAGCATAAGAGGTCACGCACAGTACTGCTTATTGTTGTATTGTTAGGTGCTTGTATGGTCATTGGAGATGGTGTTCTGACTCCTGCAATGTCAGGTAGACAATACTAACAATAGATGCCTCCTTATATGGTATTTAGCCGGTTGCCTTTTAAATCCAAAAAGAAGTTTGTTTTAAAGTTGCTTATCGAATGTTAGATAGCGATTTTCAACTTTTAACATATAATAGGTGGCACCTTATAATGCATGTGGTGCCATCAGATATTCCATAAAAGATAATTGGATGCTTGAAGTCATAGTACTCAGTTGAATTTGAGTAAATCTTTAAACTAAGAAATACTTTACTTTGGCAGTTGTATCATCAATGTCAGGGATCCAGGCTGCTACTGAACACCTATCTCATGGTAGGTGTACTTTTGATATACCCCCTTGCAAAAGTCGACGACTTTCTAAAGTAGTCAACATCTTACTTCTGTCTGAGGCATTGACCCCATTCAGGCATCTTTCTTCGTAGGTGGTGTGCTACTTCTTTCTTGCATAATTGTTTGGTTGGCCTGTTTGCTCTACAGCATTCTGGAACCCACAGGGTTGAATTTTTGTTTGCACCTATGTGACTATTTGGTTGATATCTATTTTTGTCATTGGGCTGTACAGTACTATATTTTGGAATCCCGAGATTGTGTCTGCTCTTTCTCCATATTATATCATCAAGTTCTTTAAGGAAACTGGGAAAGATGGTTGAATTTCTCTAGGAGGTGTCCTCCTGTCAATTGCAGGTACCGTACATATATTGACTCTAATACAGTAATTCTTTATTCAAGTATATGCCTTGTAGCAGCCTTTTCGTGGAACCTCTTACTATTTGATGAAGGAGATGCTGTTAAAATCTCCTAGAGTTGGAATCCGGTTTCTAATTCATATTTCTACCATCAGGTACTGAAGCTATGTTTGCAGATCTTGGTCATTTCACTGCCTCCTCAATGAGGGTAAGTCGAGCATTTTGCAGCAACAAACACATAAAATTATCCTTCAGGAGACTGTTCTGTTCTAATTCTCTATTTAGCCTAGCAAAAACTCTTTTTCTGGGAGACCTGAATGCAGATTAAACTAGTTGGATTATGACGCAATGGTAGGAACATGTTTTAGGTGCATATATACAACTGGTTATAAGTCATCCCGACATTGGGAAAATTAGCTTCCAAAGTCCATTTTGTATTAAATAAATAGATTTTACAACTATCCAGACTCTGATTTTATTGTATTTCATTTTCATTTGAGCATAGAGGGACTTAGATAACTTTATTTACGAATATTTGAAATCCATATGAAGTAGCTTTGAGGAATACTATGTCTTAGATTTGGAATTCATATTAATTACTGAAAGTAAAACATTTGGAATCCATAATGAGCGAAAACACATAGAACAGCATGGCCAATTGGAGAACTTCCAGTGAGTTGACTCTTTTTTTTTCTTATGCAGATTGCATTTCCATTTTTTGTATACCGTTGCTTGGTGGTACAGTACATGGGTCAGGCTGCTTTTCTGTCCAAAAACATTGCTTCAATTCCAAATAGCTTCTATAATTCAATACCTGGTGGGTTTTTCTTTTCAGCTATTAGTCTGATTATTCTCAAGATTGTTGATAATTTAAATTCAATCCTACTAAACTGCTGCTCTTTGCTTCTCTTGCAGACATTGTATATTGGCCTGTCTTTGTTATCGCTACCCGTGCAGCCATTGTTGGCAGTCAGGCTGTAATCAGTGCTACATTCTCCATCGTGAAGCAATGTAATGCACTGGGTTGCTTCCCACGGGTCAAGATTGTCCACACTTCAAAGCATATTAAAGGGCAGATGTATGCCCCAGAAATAAATTGGATCCTAATGATTCTGACCGTTGCTGTGGCTGTTGGGTTTCAGGACACCACTTTAATTGGAAATGCATATGGTAAGCCTACTAGTCTTTTGACAATCCCTATTCTAATTCGTCAAATTCCACTGTATGTCACTGCATTCTTACATTTCATTCCCATAGAAAGTAGAGTAATCCCCATTATATGATCTCCACAACTATCCCAATTATATCACCCTTCAAAAGTAATTGAGTTTTTCTTATGCATCTGTCAGATCTGTGGTAGTATTATATTTATTAGTGTGCTGATGTAGAAATGGACTGTTGATTAATCCAACATTAAGCCGTCCATTGTGCCTGCGCTAAAATTTCCACAAGTAATTCTGTTTGCCAAATATTTCTGTTATACCTGATTAGTCTTCATGATTACGTATTTGTTTCCTCAAACATGCTGCTGAGCCTCTTTTCTTTTTGAAAAATCCTGATGAAAACAAAAACATATGAAATTGAAATGATGAATGGTGTGAACATGAAGGAATCTCAGATTTCATGACATATTAACAAAAGAGAGTATACCAATCACCTACAACCATATGGGGTTTAGGGGGTTCAAGTCACCAAGGAACTAAAGTGGAAAAGCTACTGTTGGGCTCCTAATTGTTTTTTGTGGAGGGGTGGGGTGGGGGGTTACCAAATCAGAAAAAAGACATAAGGAAGTAAGTAATCCCTTGTGGAAAGTACGAAGAATGCCAGGAGGGACATGACACTGATTTCCTTTCTTCATTACTGCGGACTTTTCGAAGCTGTTTATGTTCAAGCTGTCTTTTGACATAATTCTCGGTTTGGTTCTCTCTTATGAATTTATTATTCTTTCAGGCCTAGCTTGCATGACAGTTATGTTTATTACGACATTTCTCACGGCGCTTGTCATAATCTTTGTGTGGAAAAGAAGTGTAGCACTTGCCACTTCCTTTCTCCTTTTATTCTGGCGCATCGAAGGCGTCTACCTGTCTTCCGCATTCATCAAGATTCCACAGGGAGGATGGGTCTCCCTTGTGCTCTCGTTTGTTTTCTTGGCTATCATGTTTGTCTGGCACTATGGAACTCGCAAGAAGTACAACTTTGACCTGCACAATAAAGTTCCACTGATAAGTGGCACCTTATAATGCATGTGTTGCCATCAGATATTCTATAAAAAATATCCGAAAAAGTGGATGCTTGAAGTCATAGAACTCGCAGTTGAATTTGAGTATATCTTTTAACTAAGAAATGCTTAACTTTGGCAGTTATATCATCAATATCAGGGATCCAGGCTGCTATGGTAGGTATACTTTTGATATACCCCTTGCAGAAATTGACGACTTTTTAGGTAGTCAACATCTTACTTCTGTCTGAGGCATTGACCATTCATGCATCTTTCTTCGTAGGTGGTGTGCTACTTCTTTCTTGCATAATACTGGTTGGCCTGTTTGCTCTACAGCATTCTGGAACCCACAGGGTTGGATTCTTGTTTGCACCTATAGAGACTATTTGGTTGATATCTATTTTTGTCATTGGGCTGTATAATACTATATTTTGGAATCCCAAAATTGTATTTGCTCTTTCTCCATATTATGTCATCAAGTTCTTTAAGGAAACTGGGAAAGATGCTTGGATTTCTCTAGGAGGTGTGCTCCTCTCAATTGCAGGTACCGTACATATATGACTCTAATACAGTATTTCTTTATTCAAGTATATGCCGCGTAGCGGCCTTTTCGTGGAACCTCTTACTATTTGTTGAAGGAGATGCTATAAAAATCTCCTAGAGTTGGGATCCAGTTTCTAATTCATATTTCTACCATCAGGTACAGAAGCTATGTTTGCAGATCTTGGTCATTTCACTGCCTCCTCAATGAGGGTAAGTCGAGCATTTTGCAGCAACAAACACAAAAACTATCCTTCAGGAGAATGTTCTGTTCTAATTCTTTTTTTGGCTTAGCAAATACTCTTTTTCTAGAAGATCCTGAATGCAGATTAAACTAGTTGGATTATGCGGCAATGGTAGGAACATGTTTTAGGTGCATATATACAGCTGGTTATAAGTCATCATGGCATTGGGAAAATGAGCTCCATTTTGTGTTAAATAAATAGGGTTTGAAACTATCGAGACTCTGATTTAGTATTTCGTTTTCTTTTGAGCATAGAGGGACTTAGATAACATTATTAACATAAGTTTGAAATCCATCTGAAGTAGCTTTGAGGAATACTGAGTCTAAGATTTGGAATTCATATTAATTGCTAAAAGTAAAACATTTGGAATCCATAATGAGCGGAAACATATAGAATAGCATGGACAACTGGAGCCAAATGGTTCTTATTCCACCAAACGAGTAAACTGTCCTAGTGGTTAGCAGATTATATTGCATATATGATTACTGGATTCGAGGAACTTGCACCAAGTTGACTGAACTTTTTCTCTTATGCAGATAGCATTTCCATTTTTTGTATACCCTTGCTTGGTGGTACAGTACATGGGTCAAGCTGCTTTCCTGTCCAAAAACATTGCTTCTATTCCAAATAGCTTCTATAATTCCATACCTGGTTGGTTCCTTTTCAGATATTTGTCTGATTATTCTCAAGATTTTTTGATTATTTAAGTTCAATCCTACTAAACTGCTGCTCTTTGATTCTCTTGCAGACATTGTATATTGGCCTGTCTTTGTTATCGCTACCCTTGCAGCCATTGTTGGTAGTCAGGCTGTAATCACTGCTACATTCTCCATCGTTAAGCAATGTAATGCACTGGGTTGCTTCCCACGGGTCAAGATTGTCCACACTTCAAAGCATATTAAAGGGCAGATCTATGTCCCAGAAATAAATTGGATCCTAATGATTCTGATCCTTGCTGTCGCTGTTGGGTTTCAGGACACCACTTTAATTGGGAATGCATATGTTAAGCCTACTAGTCTTTTGACAATCTCTATTCTAATTCTTCAAATTCCACTGTATGACACTGCCTTCCTACATTTCATTCTCATAGAAAGTAGACTAATCCCCATTAAAAGATCTCCGCAACTATCCCTATTATATCACCCTCAGAAGTAGTTGAATTTTTCTTATGCATCTGTCAGAGCTGTGGTAGTATTATATTTATTGGTATGCAGGTGAAGAAATAGAATGTTGACGTATCGAACATTAAGCCGTCCAATGTGCCTGAGCTATAATGTTCACAAGTAATTCTGTTTGCCAAATATTTCTGTTATACCTGATTACTCTTCATGATTGTGTATTTGTTTCCTCATTTTCTTTCTGCATTACTGCAGATCTTTCGAATAATTCATCTTGCTGTTTATATTCAAGCTTTCTTTTGACATAATTCTTGGTTTGGTTCTCTCTTATGAATTTATTTTTCTTTCAGGCTTAGCTTGCATGACAGTTATGTTTATTACGACATTTCTCATGGCGCTTGTCATAATCTTTGTGTGGCAAAGAAGTGTAGCACTTGCCACTTCCTTTCTCCTTTTATTCTGGCTCATCGAAGGTGTCTACCTGTCTTCCGCATTCATCAAGATTCCACAGGGAGGATGGGTCTCCCTTGTGCTCTCGTTTGTCTTCTTGGCTATCATGTTTGTCTGGCACTATGGAACTCGCAAGAAGTACAATTTTGACCTGCACACTAAAGGTCCATTGAAATGGCTCCTTGGCTTGGGCCCCAGCCTTGGTATCGTTCGTGTGGCAGGGATAGGGCTGATATACTCTGAATTGGCAACAGGAGTCCCATCTATCTTCTCTCACTTTGTCAGATATGGTTACAAGGACATACAGCGAGATGATGGGAATTTTGAGGACCTTCTCATCCAGAGTATAGCAGAGTTCATCCAAATGGAAGCAGTCGAGCCACAACTGTCAAGCTCTGAGAGTCCATCATTTGACGGGAGGATGGCAGTTATAAGCACGAGAAGTGTACAGTCAGGCTCAATGTTACTTGTCTCAGAGGAGGTTTTGGTATTAGTAATTCCATTCAAAGCAGCAAATCTTTAACCCTCCAGAGACTAAGATCTGCTTACGATGATGAGAACCCACAGATGAGGAGGCGCCGAGTAAGGTTCCGCTTGCCAGAAAACCCAGGCATGGATACAGCTGTTAGGGATGAGCTTTCAGATTTAATTCAGGCAAAAGAGGCAGGGGTCGCATATATTATGGGGCACTCTTACGTGAAGGCGAGGAGATCATCTTCTTTCTTGAAGAAGCTTGTTATTGACATTGGATATTCATTTCTGCGCAAAACATTGTAATGGCCCCGCTGTGGCACTTAATATTCCTCACATTAGTCTCATTGAAGTTGGCATGATATACTACATCTAGGGTCTAGAGGGAAGACGGTTGGCCATGGACGAGTTATTTATTTGTCACACCTCTCCAGTTGTTGCCTGCTGAATGTTTCGTGGGGTAGTCTTATGGCTAATATTGTGATCCTCTGATAGAATATGTTGTGTAAGGCCATTTAAATTTTTTCGTATTCAGCACATTGAGTAGTTGTATGTATATAGGCATTATATGCGGGCTTTGATGACTTAGTATGCTGGAAATACACCCTGGATATGAGCAGGCACATATGTTTCAGCTCAGACTCATTTTTATTGCCACAAAGTAAAATAAAGTAGTCTTTGTTTGTATTTATTTAGTTTTTCCATTTCCATAATTCCCTTATAGTTTAATTAAATTTTCCAACTCAAGAATCACAACGAGGGATGAAGGAATTTGTTGCAGAGATTGTAAGCATAGGTCGTATCCAACACAGAAATTTAGTACCACTTTTAGGATATTGCAGGCGAAAAGGAGAGTTGCTTTTGGTTTATGAATACATGCCTAATACTTATTCGACCAACCAAAATTTACCCTCAATTGGAACAAAAGGTTTAGAGTCATTAGAGGCGTAGCATCAGGACTATTTTTCCTACACGAAGAATGTGACCGTGTAGTGGTTCGTCGAGACATTAAGGCTATTGGATGGTGAACTAAATGGAAGGTTCAGGAGACTTTGGCCTCGCGAGGCTATATGGTCATGGAACCGATCCTCACTCTACTCGTGTCGTTGGTACTCTTGGTTACCTTGCACTAGAGCATACTAGAAGAGGCAAGGCAACACCTAGTAGTGATGTATTTTCCTTCGGAGCTTTTCTACTTGAAGTTGCCTGTGGTAGGAGGCCGATAGAGCCAAGACAAGACAATGATGATCTAATTTTGGTTGATTGGGTGTTCTCGTGCTGGAATAGGGGCTAATATTCTTGAGGCTGTTGATCTAAACATAGGCAGATATTTTGTTCAAGGGCAAGTGGAGTTGGTCTTAAAGTTAGGCTTGTTATGCTCTCATTCAGAGCCTTCGTTTAGGCCAACCACACAACAAATCCTGTTGTGGCCATACCAGAGTTATCAGCACTTGGCGTTTCATCAGCTGGCCTGACATTTGACCATCGCGGTGGTTTTAATGATTTTGTCATGTCATATCCATCGTCTTTGGATAATGCACATTCCCGCTGTCTATCAGTAAGATACTCCCTTCTCTCTGAAGGCCGATGATTCATGATGAGTTGGATAGAATTTCTTGGAGGAATACTGATTTATTGAGCCTGGTAAATATGACCTAGGATTATGTACTTCTGATGAATTAGAGTATATTACAGTGGAATACTATTAACCTTTTTTCCGTATCCAGAATTCAACACTTGAAACAATGTATTGAGAAATGTCCAAGATATCAGCCATGGTATCCTGATTTTATTGAACAGTTGAAACAATGTATTGAACAGTTTCATGAACATTCGACAGGAAAATAATTCAGACGAAATATAGAGAGATAAGTAAAATGGATCGCCAACTACAACGAACCTCCACCTCTATTTTCATCTCAAGCGGAAGCAACATTAGAAGGGAACAACTATGTTATGTTATAGTATCAACATATTAGCTAATTTCCAAACATATATGTCCACATAGAGGTTAAATGAACTCAGAATGAAAAACCAAAACAGATATTAGGAGCCAAGCAGATATTCTCGAGAGCTGATTTTTACATTCATAAAGAGATTAGCCCTAATTTCGTCAACAAAAACACAAGGTCTAAAATAGATACTAACATTTTTTAACTAGTAATTCTAGAATAGCTCACGTACTCCTTAAGCACCATCTTCCTCATTGTTTCCTCCTGCACGATGGTATTTGATTGCTTCCTTTTGGACTTTTTTGGCGGAGAGACCATAGCGATGGGGGCACCTCTGTTTGTGATTCTCCAGCTCCTCAGCCGCTTGCACCCTGACCCCACAATTCTTGGTGCAGACAACAGTGAGCTCAGGATGAGCTTTGGTGACATGCTTCAACAGCAAATCTGCAGAACGGAATCGCAATGAGCACTCTTCACCTTCACAGATATACGCTACCTTTGCTAAATTTTTTCCCAGAGGTTTGGTTGCCATTCTCAACAGAAAGGAAAGTAGAGAAGTGAAATGCACAGTGAATTGAAGCGTGATTAAACCCTATATACGGGGTTTTTTATTTTATTTTTAACCCCCCCCCCCCCCCCCCGTAACTTTCTAACTTTGCAGGAAGGGGGCTGCAAAGTTAAACCAAGTTCGATTCTTTAAATTAAATAGAGTAATAAACTAAATCTTACTCCTAATATTTTCCCCAATGTCCTTTTATGATCCAATTCATATCAAATAGTAATTTAAAAAAATATATATACTGGTTAATTATTTTACTCCTTTCGTTTCATTTTGTTTGACACTATTTCCTCATTAGTCTCTTTTGAGAAGAATGTCACATTTCAAAAAAATACTTAATGATGTCAAATAAGGTTGTTGAACTCAATTTCATAATTTAAGAATTGGTCAAATTCATAGTCAATCCAGGGTCAACACAATCAAACTGCAAAACTAATTCAAATTGGAATTACCTATAACTATCCGAGTCAAAATTTATGTTAGATTTCAATTAGGAATTCGCTTAGCCCCTCAAATCCTTGATCTAGTATTTCTTTGTCTTAAGCCTAATTAAAATCCCCAATTTTCATAATTAAGTTTTATATTTTAATGGTTAATCTTAGCACAAAGTCATGATATGAACTTAAGTGAATGTTCAGAGCGCTTGCCCTAACTCAAATGATGAAAACTAAGTCCAAATCTCCATTTTTTGAATCTTAGAAGTGTCAATAATAGTGACAAAATGAAGATGGTTCCTGAAATTATAAAATTTATTTCTCAAGGTCCTTAACAGTGACCGCGACACTCGCGGTCCAGGACAAAAAGTAGGCCTATGTGATCGCGACCAAAACATCATCAAAATGTTCCTGTTGAGTATATGTTAGGATATGTCATTACATGTTTCCGTAGAGCGTAAAGGTTTTACGTTCCTATTTCTCTACATGTGTATATGAATCCTTCCCTCTAGAGTCACTGAACCCCATAATTCCATCGACAATATGCGTACAGGTGAAAGACTGCTAGGCCAAGCCTTTAATATAATCGAGGATCCCTAACTCTGCAATAGCACAAGATAACTACTTGGCCAACTTTGCGTAGCAGTAACTCATTTGTGATGGCGAATAATGCCAATTTCATGTCTTTATGATAACAACTTGACCATCGCGATTGCAGTTCACCAAATAGCAGAAGAATATGTTGTAAGCATGTAATTGTTTGACCTAAAACTGTTCCTAAAGTCTTTAATTAGTAACTTAAGTTATTTTTTTATTTTATAGGATTAATATGAATTTTATTTGTTGTTGTCTTACATTTTTAATTGTAATTTTTGTATTTAATTGTATTTTAATTTCATGTTTAAAACCATACAAAATCACAAAAATATTTTTTTTTAGTATATGTTAGTAGGTTAATTGCATAATTGGTCGATTAATTAGTGAATTGGGTGTTCAATTATTTAATAATCAACTCAGGTGGTTATTAGTGAAATTAAGATTAAAAATTAAAGAATTAGGATTGATTTGGCTATGATTTAAATCAGAAAAAGAGGAGAGGAATTTGAGGCCAGAAAGCCAAATAGGTCGTCCACACCTAAATCACTCAAGCCCAGTCTCCACCATATTACTTTAATTCGATCCGGTTTTGAGTCTGCCACTACAAGCTTCAAACTACATAGTATTACACAAAGCTAAATCGTTTTATCGTTTGCCCCTTTATAAACAAAACAAGAACTTAAAGATCAAATTTTTAGAGAATTTTCAAATCAAATTCTTTTTCCCTTTGCCATATTTTGGAATTTAGGGCAGCCGAAAATCATCTCTGCCGCCCTCCACCTTCCCTCCGTCGGTGGCGCCGCCTACCGTCGTTGCTGGAAAATTTCGAATCATCCCAAAATTACACATTTGCTTCACCTTACTCCCCTCTAATATGATCTTTCACTTGACTCATTCAAAACTCGGCCAAATATCATAAATCAGACCCACAAAGATTAAAACCCTAATCTCTTCATCCTTTTTTATTTCAGATCTAACTAGAGGACATATAAACTCCAAACTGGTACTATTCGATAGATCGTGATGAGGTTTATCGATTGGTACTAGTTTTGACCCCCTTCAACGACCTCTGGTGTCGGTCAATTCGCTGTTGACCGGCTAGAATCTTTGGATTTCTTCCTTTCCTCTTCTTTTTTCAGCTTACATCAGCTGTTGTGGCTTGTAGCATTGGATGGATTATAAAATCTAAACAAATGCTTATACTAGAATGACCCCTGTTGGTCGGAATCCTTCTTTTCTGATGAGCCAGTTTGTAAAGGTAATGCCCTTAATTTTCTTCTTTAATTGACATGCATGTCGTATTCACGGTCTTTTGTTTGAATGTTACTTAACATGAAGATTCCTTTAAGTTCAGTAGTTAGTTGATTGTATATTTGATTGATTCTTAAGTCTGAATACTAAATTAACTATTGTGTTCGAAGCCTTAAATAGAAGTGACTATACATCCTTTAAGATTAAAAAAATGATCACGATTACATAGTGAATTCTGCCTAAAAAATTCTTGTGGAACACGCCATATATCATACCACTTCCCAAACACTTCTCGAGAATAATTCTGAAAATAGAAAAACTATTTGTATTGGTAAAATTTGGCTTTGATATGTAAATAGCTTACATGGAAATATAATGCTGCTTGGGATAAGTGTCATTCTGAGGATAAATGAATAATGAGAGCTTGCCCTCACGAGAAATAACTTCGACCCGTTAGCTTCTTTCTAGGGAGATGGGAGCAATGCCTTGGTGAAGCACTCCTAAGACGACTTCAGAGATCCATTGATGAAACTATAGATCAGA
This sequence comes from Nicotiana tomentosiformis, assembly GCF_000390325.3. NCBI lineage: Eukaryota > Viridiplantae > Streptophyta > Magnoliopsida > Solanales > Solanaceae > Nicotiana > Nicotiana tomentosiformis. The sequence goes on from NC_090812.1 coordinate 104,952,341, forward strand.
GTCTTGCTTGGTCTTCAATCACTTCCTAACTATACAGGATTCACTCGTATCCAATATGTCTGACAATTATCCCACAACCGACGATTATCTCGGCGATCAACAACCACCTAGAACGATGTGGGAAGTGAAACTTGGGATGTGAACATCAGGTTTAGACTATAAATACTTATAGTTCTCTCACCTATGTCTCATTTTGATTCTGCTCTATTTACCCATTATTATAAGCTACTGCATTTCGTTCTTGTCAAGTTGGCCAATTGTTCTTTACTTTGCGAGCAGTGTAGCTCATAAACAATCTTAATAAGATTATTATTTCCTTTTCTTACTTTAATCACGTTATTATTTTCATTTATTGTGTATTTCGTCTAATTAGACGAGTTATTCAACTAAGCACGAATTTGAACCGATTGTCAATGAACTCATTAAACATAATTAATTATTTTATCATGAAGTTATTTTTATGTTAAACAATCGTGCTGCAGTCTTATAATGTAATTTCTTCTATTTAATCTTTAATTATAACTTAACTTGGTTGATTTCATAATACAACGATGATAAATATATATAATATTTGTTCTTGAGTATTGAACTATTTCTTTAGCAAACAAGAGATTAACCAATATTTAATTTTTAGTTTAGAAATTGTGATATTTAACACGAATCATGCATTATTTTAAAGGTCAAATTGAGCTTCAAAAATATTTTGAGAGACTATGCTCTATATAATCTAATAACGATTGGGCACAAAGAGTTTAATAAATAAAGACTTCTGAAATTTATTGTCTTAAATATGCAATTGCATTTGTGTTGATATAACACTTTTGAAACTTGTGATTTAAACATATTATAATATTTGTATGGCTATAAGAGCTTTTTACTACGGGCAAAATAATAAGTACAAATTAAAATTTTTAAATTTTTTTAAAACTTATTTTCTTCGAACAGACTGAAAAAATAGTAGCACATAAGCCGAAAATTGGCACGAACGGGGTATAAAATTTTAGTTTTAATATTTGCACATTGGGCAAGTGCTATTTACAAGCAACCAGTAATTTTCGTCTCTTGCTCCAATTTATTGTCATATGAATGGCTCATTTTCCTTTCAAGTTTTGATTTTATTGCATTCTAGTTCTCAGTAATAAAAATGTTAGAATGTAAGGCATTAATTTTAATTTTAGGGTAATACAATGTACATGTTGCCGGAATGGTTACCGACGAAGATTCAATCTTGGAAGTTGTTATTTGCTTCTAAAATTTTGATAATACCTTGAAATATTGTGTTCTCACTATGCGAAGTAATGTAATTTGGCATGAAAGTTGCATGCTTTCCAAATATTTTAAACGTATTTACTGAATATATATTTTGATATTAGGTTTATATGGAAAAAAGCATTAATGGAAGATGGGTTCTCGCAATACTGTTCATTTTTTTATTGGGCCTTTCGAGGTAAAGAGGAATTTTAAGGGAAAAATGACACTGTATAACCGCTGTAAAAATAATAGGCAAAAAATGTATAAATTTATATATTTTTTGTATATACATATACCACTTGTATATATACATACATATATATGTTATATACAAAAATTATACAAATTTTATACACTTTTTCGGCTACCAAATGTAAATAGTTTTTGGCGCGGGCTAAAAGTGATAATACCCCAATTTTAAGGCTGGTGCATTTTTATTGGGCTATACACCTTGTTAGGCTGTTGGTGGAACAGTATAGAGATAGGAAGAAGGACCTGCACATGATTTTTATTGACCTAAAGAAAGCATATGACAAGGTTCCTAGAGAAGTTCTCTGGAGATGCTTGGAGGCAAAAGGTGTATCTGTTCCTTACATTATGACGATTAAGGACATGTATGATGGGGCTAAGACACGGGTATGGACAGTAGGAGGCGACTCCAAGCATTTTCCGATTGTTATGGGGCTACATCAAGGCTCTGCGCTCAGTCCATTCCTATTCGCCCTAGTGTTGGACGCGTTAACACACCATATTCAAGGGGAGGTGCCAGGGTGCATGCTATTCACCGATGACATAGTTTTGATTGATGTAACGAGGGGCTGGAGGTTTGGAGACAGACTCTTGAGTCTAAGGGTTTCAAGCTGAGAAGGACGAAGACGGAATACCTGGAGTGTAAGTTCAGCGCTGAGCCGGGGGAAGTGGGTGTGGATGTGAGGCTTGACTCACAGGTCATCCCAAGTAGAGGCAGCTTCAAGTACCTTGGGTCGGTTATCCAGGGGGGAGGGGAGATCGACGAGGATGTCGCACACCGTATTGGGGTAGGATGAATGAAGTTGAGGTTAACATCTGGAGTCCCGTGTAACAAGAAAGTGCCACCGATACTCAAAGGTAAGTGCTATAAAGCGGCGGTTAGACCAGCCATGATATACGGGGCTGAGTGTTGGGCTGTTAAGAACTCACATACCCAGAAGATGAGATTAGCAGAAATGAGGATGTTGAGGTGGATATGCAGGCACACTAGGATGGATAAGATCAGGAATGTTGATATTCGGAAGAAGGTGCGCGTGGTTCCCATTGATGACAAGATGAGGGAAGCGAGGCTCAGATGGTTCAGGCATGTACAGAGGAGGAGCCCAGATGCCCCGATAAGGAGGTGTGAGCGGCTGGTTGTGGAGGGCAAGAGAAGAGATAGAGGGCGGCCGAAGAAGTATTGGGGAGAGGTGATCAGGCAGGACATGGCGAGGCGTCAAATTTCCGAGGACATGGCACTTGATAGGAAGATGTAGAGGTCGAGTATTAGGGTTGTAGGTTAGGAGGTAGTTGAGTCTTGTCTTATATCGTACCGTTGTGAGACTAGTCTTGTAGGGTTTTTGTCTAAGCTAGCTAGTGGCAATGTCGTGTCTTACTATTTTGCATTTCAGTGTTGGACCTATTTACTAGCTATCGTTTTTGTTTTTGCTTTGCATCTTTCTTCTGGATTTCATGTTGTTCATATTTTTCCTATAATTTTTGTGGTGATACTGATATTGTCTTATTTTATTTTGTCTTTTTGTCCTCTTGAGCCGAGGGTCTTTTGGAAACAACCTCTCTACCTCTTCGAGGTAGGGGTAAGGTCTGCGTACACACTACCCTCCCTAAACCCAACTAATGAGATTTTACTGGGTTATTGTTGTTGTTGTTATTGCATTTTTATTGAGCTATTTGCAGCCGCAACTTATATTTGTACCACCTTTTAACCTATACCATATTTTTAAAAATTATTTAATTGGTAGCCAGTTGATAAAAAATGCGTAATAATATGACAATAATACCCCTAACCAAAGATATAAAACCTGCATAAGACATTGATCGCGTGACTTGCTACCTCATTCGTGAAAGATCTTCTCCATCCCTCATCAAAGATCTCCTTCAACCATCGTCAAAGATCTCCTCTCCTCTCTAGTTTTTCATCTCACCAACTTCATCAAAAAACCATAAACTTGAACTAGATTCATCTTCAGATTCAAAATTATAGCTACATTGTAAGTATTGCAATTCATTTTAAGATTTCACATTAGTTTCTGCAGCTGATTGAGCTTCATGATATATGTTTCTGCAATTATTTTCATAATTTGTCCTACTTTTTAAGTGTTGAACTTAAGAAACAAAATCTGAAGTTAGTTCATGTCTATAGAAAATTTTAATAATTTTATGCTACTTACAGTCATTTACAAATCATATTTACTTGTATTCACTTATAGATCTTCAAAACCTTTTAAAACTTCAAATTTAACACATTAAATTTATTGGAATATTCAAAAAAGTATTTCCAGAAAACTTTAACCTAAAACTTCTGAAGTTTCAAGGATATATAAGCTAAAACTTCATGCCGCTATAGCATGAAGTTGTTTCATGTTGATATAGGCTGACAGAAAACTTCAGACTACATGAGTAGTGTTTTCCAGAAAACTTCAGCCTAAAAATTCTGAAGTTTCAAGGATATATAAGTTAAAATTTCATGTTGATATAGCATGAAGTTGTTTCACGTTGATATAGGCTGACAGGAAATTTCAGACTGCATGAGTAGTATTTCCCAGAAAACTTCAGCCTAAAAATTCTGAAGTTTCAAAGATATATAAGCTAAAACTTCATGTTGATATAACATGAAATTGTTTCACGTTGATATATGTTGACAGGAAAGTTTAGACTACAGGAATAGAGTTTTCCAGTAAACTTCAGCCTAACAATTATGAAGTTTCAAAGATATATAAGCTAAAACTTCATGCTAATATAGCATGAAGTTGTTTTCAGGTTGGTATAGGCTGACAGGAAACTTCAGCCTAGATGGTTAGTGTTTTCCAAGAAAACTTCAGCATAAAAGGTTTGAAGCTTCAAAGATATAGAAAGAGAACTTCGGACATATATAAAAATAACTTAAGACTGTGGAAATTCTTTTAAAAAAAGCTGGTAGTGTTTTCCAGAAAACTTCAGGCTATAAGGTCTGAAGATTCAACCATATATAACCTAAACTTCATGCCAAAAAGCATGAAGTTCTTTCACGTTGAAACTTCAGTCTAAAAATGAGTAGTGTTTTCCAGAAAACTTTAGCCTAAAAAGTCTTAAGCTTCAAAGATATATAACCTAAACTTCATGCTAAAATTTTAGGTTGATATAATGTAAGGCCCTAGAAAAATTTCTCTAATGATTTAATATTTTAAAGTACGCCAACGGTATTTGGGAATAGCGTGTTAGAGTATTATAGGAGACCCATGGGATAGAACCACATTATTTTGAAATGCAAAGTATATGTTTAAGGTGTATTGAAATATACTAAGGAGTTTTGTGAATGGAAATAATTCGTGTGGAACAAGTAGGATACATTAAGTGGAAAGGATGTCTCAATTCGCACAATATCCTACTTCAAATGTATTCTGCTACTAAACTATAATGACTTATGAGGTGATCTACCTATCGAATTAAAGCCCTTTGAGTCTAGTTTCTAACGATTCAAATCGTTCATTATTCGGACATTCCTACAAGAAGTTATGATCAAATACCCAAAGGCTGGCCTGTAGCTTGCAGAGCTGGTGTAAGACCATGCTTTAGCCTGGTGAGGCCAGGGGTAATACCAGGCTTTAGCCTGGCGAGGCCAGCCAAAAGCCAGGCTTAACCAGGCTTTAGCCTGGCGAGACCAGCCAAAAGCCAGGCTTATTCAGGCTTTAGCCTGGCGAGGCCAGGTCTGTAGCCTGGTCCGGAATTTCGGAAATATCCATTCTTTTATTGTTATAACCCGACCTAACTTCGATAAATAAGCCTTGAAGCTCATTTTGGAGAAAATATCTGACATTGTTAGAGAGAAGTGAGAGTGTTATAGAGAGAGAAAGAAACTCAAGTGCTTTGTTCATCAAGATTTTGTCCAAGCCTTGAAATCCAACAAGAAATCCCTCAAGTTCTTCATCTAAGAGGTAAGGTTCCATATCCTAGTTTTCAATTTCGAATTTGGGTTAAAAAAATGGTTGATTTGGAGTATGATTCTTGGGTGTGAGAGCATTATTTATACATTCATGTACCAATAAGTATTTATGGGGAGATTGTTGAGCTCAAATGGGTAAAGATTGGGTTGTGAAGTGAAAGAAATCTTGTGGAAGAATCTTGTAACCAATTTGCACATATATTGTTAGATAAAATATTTAAATGAGTTGAGACCATGAATATCTTCCTAATAATGGTTCAATTTTATTATGTCTCAAAATATATTGGGATTGCTAGAATTTTCAGAACGTTGTAGTAATTTAAGGAAAGCTCAAAGCAAGGTTCTCTTGGAATTGAATTCCATGATGTTTCCGTAAGTTCCAAGTATGTTTGTCTCAAGTTCCTTATTCTATGTTCCGAGTTATTCCTAATAAATTCGATTGTCCCGAATAAGCAAAGTGATGAGAATTGTGTAATCAAAACTTGTCCCGAATGTTTCTATCACATTATATTACCCTTTGAAAATGTGTTCAAGAATGATATGTGTATTAAAATGCTATGTCTTTGAGTCATGTTCCAAATGAAGGTTATGAGGCCATATTGTGTGAGAAAATCTTAATATTCCTAAGACTTTTAATTGCTCATAGGTGTACCTAAAGTATTGATTTGTAAATGTCTTATTGTTGATAATCTATAAAGATGGTTGGAAGTGAAATAAGTGAATTGGGGATATAGAGTGTGGCCAACGTGCCAAGAATTTAAGTTATAATTATGGCTAGTAGTGCAAATGATTTGAGAGGATGTGATAAAGAATATGAAATGAGACGCGACTCAATTGTTTAAAAAGGGATTCGAAAATAGAATTTTCTAAAAGTTTTTGTACTCAATTCATGCCCATAAGTGGCTGCTTTAGCTAATGCTTTGCTTTATAAATATATTCAGGGTGATTTGAGTTCTATATAATCATGTATTGAAATTGTACATTGTCATTTTCTGGGGAAGAGTATTGCAAGAATAAATTGTGTATTGATTGTTTATGATTTTGATGTGTGTTTCAATTGCTGGTTGGTATGCCTCATTCTTTGGGAAGAAACTATGTGTGTTTGAAGTTTCCATTTCAAATGGATTTGAAGTATATGATTTCTGAAATATTCTACATGTTGATATTTGATGGTGATCTTTGAAATTGAAAGGGGTGAAAGTGTGGAATATGCAATACGGCCATTGTGCCATGAAAGAAGAATCTTGTGTATGGACAAGAGAGCCAATGAAATAATATATGTAAATGACTTTGATTGCTAAGTCCCCAAGAGTCATGAACGTAGATAATGACCTCAAGAGGTCATGGGAGTGAATAATAAGATGCAAGGGAGATGTCCATTGATAAATGACGATGAACCTTAAGAAAAGGAATTGGGCCCATATGCCATTGAAATCGACTTATTGATTTACCATGCATGCGCTAATGTAATGAGTTATGTTTCTCCATGATGAGCATGAACATGAACATGCCATATTCCAATGATATGAGTAATTACGACGTTAAATGTAATGACAAACTATGTTGCTTTGTGTTTATATATGGTATTGTGATTGTGATACACATTCACCCGCATGTATTGGGGTGAGGCGGTAGGACCGCTTTGTGTAGGGATTGTGGTATTGTGGAATACACCTCCACCCGCATATATTGGGGTGAGGCGGTAGGACTGCTTTGTGTAGGGATTGTGGTATTATGGAATACACCTCCACATGCATATATTGGGGTGAGGCGGTAGGACTGCTTTGTGTAAGGATTGTGGTATTGTGGAATACACCTCCACCCGCATGTATTGGGGTGAGGCGGTAGGACCGCTTTGTGTAGGGATTGTGGTATTGTGGAATACACCTCCACCCGTATATATTGGGGCGAGGCGGTAGGACCGCTTTGTGTAGGGATTGTGGTATTGTGGAATACACCTCCACCCGCATATATTGGGGTAAGGAGGTAGGGCTGCTTTGTGTTGGGATTTTGGTATTGTGATACACCTCCACCTGCATATATTGGGGTGAGGCGGTAGGGCCATTTTTTGTTGGGATTCTGATATTGTGATACACCTCCACCCGCATATATTGGGGTGAGGCGGTAGGGCCGCTTTGTGTTGTGATTCTGGTATTGTGATACACCTCCACCCGCATATATTGGGGTGAGGCGGTAGGGCCGCTTTGTATTGGGATTCTGGTATTGTGATACACCTCCACCCGCATATATTGGGGTGAGGCGGTAGGGCCGCTTTGTGTTGGGATTTTGGTATTGTGATATACTTCCACCTGCATATATTGGGGTGAGGCGGTAGGGCCGCTTTGTGTTGGGATTCTGGTATTGTGATATACTTTCACATGCATATATTGGGGTGAGGCGGTAGGCCGCTTTGTGTTGGGATTCTGGTATTGTGATATACTTCCACCCGCTTATATTGGGGTGAGGCGGTAGAGCCGCTTTGTGTTGAGATTGTGGTATTGTGATACACTTCCACCTGCATATATTGGGGTGAGGCGGTATGACCGCTTTATGTAGAGATTGTGGTATCGTGATACACCTCCACCCGTTTATGTTGGGGTGAGGCGACATTGCCGCTTTGTGTGAAGGTGGTTATAGTAGATCCCCGACTAAGTATCTATAAATGTTAATGGAAGCTCTAAATAAATTTTCTTGACGTTGACGGCTATCTAAGCCCATTTATTGTTGCTATGATTCATCGTATTCATTTCGAATTTCTAAGTCTTTGAATTTGTGTACTTGTATTGTGTAAGAGAACACTGTGAACGGTCTATCATACGCATATGTGTACAATATGAAATGTGAACACTAGTATTGTGAACATCGGTATTGTAAACACTGGTATTATGAACATTGGTATTGTGAATAGTGATATTGTGAATAGTGGTATATCGGTGTTAATGATCTCCCAAACAAAATTGTATATGAAGTTTGTATTTTGGAAAATTATCATGTTTTTAACTAGACATTTGGATATTGTGGATTGTGACTATTTATTTCTATGTGTTGCTTTTTTTTATATGGGCATTTATTTTGAAAGAGGATTTTTAACTATACATACTAGTGCTATTCGACAGTGCTAACGTCCCTTTTGCCGGGGGCGCTGCATCTTTTAATGGATGCAGGTATACTTCTATAGAATGATATGGACCTTTGATTGTGATCTTTTAACAGTGACCGCGACACTCGCGGTCCAGGACAAAAAGTAGGCCTATGTGATCGCGACCAAAACATCATCAAAATGTTCCTGTTGAGTATATGTTAGGGTATGCCATTACATGTTTCCGTAGAGCGTAAAGGTTTTACGTTCCTATTTCTCTACATGTGTATATGAATCCTTCCCTCTAGAGTCACTGAACCCCATAATTCCATCGACAATATGCGTACAAGTGAAAGACTACTAGGCCAAGCCTTTAATACAATCATCGATCCCTAACTCTGCAATAGCACAAGACAACTACTTGGCCAACTTTGCATAGCAGTAACTCATTTGCGATGGCGAATAATGCCAATTTCATGTCTTTATGATAGCAACTTGACCATCGCGATTGCAGTTCACCAAATAGCAGAAGAATATGTTGTAAGCATGTAATTGTTTAACCTAAAACTGTTCCTAAAGTCTTTAATTAGTAACTTAAGTTATTTTTTTATTTTATAGGATTAATAGGAATTTTATTTGTTGTTGTCCTACATTTTTAATTGTAATTTTTGTATTTAATTGCATTTTAATTTCATGTTTAAAACCATACAAAATCATAAAAATATATTATTATTTTTTTAGTACTTGTTAGTAGGTTAATTGTATAGGTCGATTAATTAGTGAATTAGGTGTTCAGTTATTTTATAATCAATTCAGGTGGTTATTAGTGAAATTAAGATTAAAAATCAAAGAATTAGGATTTATTTGGCTATGATTTAAATCAGAAAAAGAGGAGAGGAATTTGAGGTCAGAAAGCCAAATAGGCTGTCCAAGCCCAAATCACTCAAGTCCAGTCTCTGTCTTATTACTTTGATCTGGTCCGGTTATGAGTCTGTCACTATAAGCTTCAAACGACGTAGTATTACACAAAACTACATCGTTTTATCGTTTGCCCCTTTATAAACAAAACAAGAACTTAAATAAATTTTTAGAGAATCCCCAAATCTAATTCCTTTTCCCTTTGCCACATTTTGGAATTTAGGGCAATCGGAAATCATCTCTGCTGCCCTCCACCATCCCTCCGCCGGTGGCGCCGCCTACCGTCGTTGCTGGAAAACTCTGAATCATCCCAAAATTACACCTTTGCTTCACCTTACTCCCCTCTAATCTAATCTTTCACTTGCCTCATTCAAAACTCAGCCGAATATCACAAATCAGAATCACAAATATTAAAACCCTAATCTTTTCATCCCTTTTTATTTTAGATCTAACTAGAGGACATATGAACTCCAAACTGGTACTATTCGTTAGATCGTGATGAGGTCTATCGATTAGTACTAGTTTTGACCCCTTTCAACGACCTTTGGTGCCGGTCAACTCGCTGTTGACCGGCTAGAATCTTTGGATTTCTTTCTTTCCTCCTCTTTTTCAGCTTACATCAGCTGTTGTGGCATGTAGCACTGGATGGATTATAAAATCTAAACAAGTGCTTATACTACAATGCCCCATGCTGGTCGGAATCTTTCTTTTCTGATGAGCCAGTTTGAAAAGGTAATCCCCTTAATTTTCTTCTTTAATTGCCATGCATGTTCTATTCGTAGTCTTTTGTTTGAATGTTAGTTAATTAGGTTTTCATTATTTTAGCATGAACATTCATTTAAGTTCGGTAGTTAGTTGATTGTATATTTGATTGATTCTTAAGTCTGGATACTAAATTAACTACTGTGTTCGGAGCCTTAAATGGAAGTGACTATACATCCTTTAAGATTCAAAAAATAATCACGATTATATAGTGAATTCTGCCTAAAATATTCTTGTGGAACACGCCATAGATCATACCACTTCCCAAACACTTCTCGAGAATAATTCCGAAAATAGGAAAAATATTTGTATTGGTAAAATTTGGCTTTGACATGTAAATAGTTTACATGAAAATATAATGTTGCTTGGGATAACTGTCATTCTAAGGATAAATGAATAGTGAGAGCTTGCCCTCACGAGAAATATCTTCAACCTGATAGCTTCTTTCTAGGGAGATGGGAGTAGTGCCCCGGTGAAGCACTCCTAAGACGACCTCGGAGATCCATTGATGAAACTATAGATCAGAGGCTTGCTTGGTCTTCAATCGCTTGCGAAATATTTAGGATTCACTCGTATCCAATATGTTTGAAACTTATCCCACAACTGGCGATTATCTCGACGATCAACAACAACCTAGAACGACGTGGGGAGTGGAACTTGGGATGTGAACATCAGGCTTAGACTATAAATACCTATAGTTCTCTCACATATGTCTCATTCTGATGCTGCTCTATTTACCCATTATTATAAGCTACTGCATTTCGTTCTTGTCAAGTTGGGCAATTGGTCTTTACTTTGTGAGCCATGTAGCTCATAAACAATCTTAATAAGATTATTATTTCCTTTTCTTACTTTAATCATGTTATTATTTTCATTTATTGTGTATTTAGTCTAATCAGACGAGTTATTCAACTAAGCTCGAATTTGAACTAATTATTAGTGACCTCATTAAACATAATTAATTATTTTATCCGGAAATTATTTTCGTGTTAAAAAATCGTATTGCAGTCTTATAATGTAATTTCTTCTATTTAATCTTTAATTATAAGTTAACTCAGTTGATTTCATAATACAACGATGATAAATAGATATAATATTTGTTCTTGAGTATTGAACTATTTCTTTTGCAAACAAGAGATTAACCAATATTTAATTTTTAGTTTAGAAATTGTAATATTTAATACGAATCATGTATTATTTTAAAGGTCAAATTGAGCTTCAAAAATATTTTGAGAGACTATGCTCTATATACTCTAATAACGATTGGGCACAAAAAGTTTAATAAATAAAGACTTCTGAAATTTATTGTCTTAAATATGCAATAGCATTTGTGTTGCTATAACACTTTTGAAACCTGTGATTTAAACATATTATAATATTTGTATGGCTATAATAGTTTTTCACTACGGGCAAAATAAAAAGTTCAAATTAAAATTTTCAAATTTTTTTAAAACTTATTTTCTCATAACAGACTAAAAAAATAGTAGCACATAAGCCGAAAATTGGCACGGACGGGGTATAAATTTTAGTTTTAATATTGGAATTTTTACCTTCCTATAAACTATTTGAAACTTTATTATCAAAAATGTCCACATTTAGTTAATTACCCGACCTAAACAAGTTTTGTTTACAAAATATATACATTCCACCTTAAAAGACCCTTAATCCATTATTAGTGCCTTCAATCAAGGGATTTAGTTATACCTTTCCCCTTTTTCTCTCCTCTTTCCCATTTTCTCTTCAGATCTTCCACCCTTGTAGCAATTTAGTGATCAAGTCAGTGGACAACTCTTTCATCTGGTTGATCACGTAGCCATGTCTTAATAGTACTTACAATTTTGTATTATTTCTTCTAATCCTTTTTCTTCTTCTTCTTTTTAACCCTTCAGTTTTACGTTGGAATTTAGTAAGAATTCCTCTATAATTAACATGAAGATTAGGTTAATATTTGGGGATAACTTTTTACAAGTTCTTTTTATCGGGATTCAAGATAAAACCAAAATTCTAATTTAAATCCTTAAAAAGGAATCAAACTCTGTTACCTGCCCATCAAGTTTATTTAATTATTATCCAATTAAGAACTTGTTGAAGTTGCTATTCAAAATACAAAATCAGAAGGGCACCCATTTCCAAAGAATTATATCCTGTGCTTTTCACTTTCTTTAGGTAGGAGTAATAATTAATAGGACATCCCTAGTTAGATAGAATATATCTGGAGGGCATTATTCTACAAATCATACTCAACAATGGTTATACTTTTTCTTGCAAAATAAGATGGAATCCTTCTTGCACGTAATGCTGAAGATAGGTAAGTTTACCTTTTATGAGAAGTCGATCTGAATTAAGTTGCAAGGTAATTCATGAAATTAAGTAATGTTTTAAACTGTTTTAACACGTTTAGGCAAAGAGCTTAAAAGCACAATGTAAAAGCACAACTAATCTACAACTTTCATACATTATTTCTATATAGTTAAATACAACTATAATATCATACAACTACAATACAATTTTTATACAATATGTCCTTTTTATATTTTGTATCTAATTTATACATAGTAAAAATAAATTTCATACAACTAATTATATATTATACAACTTATCTATAACTTATCTACAACTTTCATACGTTATTTCTACCTAGTTATATACAACTACAATATCATACAAATTAAATATATTTTTTCAATATCGTTCAACTTTCATACAATATTTAAATAAAAAATATATATATAAATAACAGAATACAATTTTTCTACAATTTTACTATAATTTTACTACAATTTCATAAGTATAATGTATGCCATGTCTTCTTCTTCTTCTTCTTCTTCTTCTTCTTCTTCTTCTTCCTCTTCTTCTTCTTCTTCTTCTAGTTTCAATCTGAAATTCAACCAAAATCAAGTCTAATATTCACCAAAACACCCTAAAAATGAGATATATACTCCAAACAATATTTTTAATTGTTAGCAACAACACCCAATCCAAACAAATATTGGTTTTTGAAAACCCAAATTCGAATTCAAAACCTTTTAATAGCTATCAATGGTGGAATTGCTGCTCTCTTACTGGAATTAGGGCTGGTTTTCGAAAGTGTTTTCTTCTTCATTAAAAGTTAAGCAAACAACAAACGTTAATGGAGGTGTGTGGTAGAGTATTTAGAGCTTGAATCTATAAAAATGGATAGGGATTTTTAAAGAAATGTGGAAAAAAATAGACTGATTTTGAAGAAGAGTGAAAATAGGTATTAATGGAGGGATACTGAATTTTGTGGAGAGAGAAATGTGGGTGAGTGCAAGATACGTGGTGGGGTTGGGTGGAAGATACGTTAGAGTGATTTTAGGACACTAATTATTATCATTAAATGCCTAAAAATATATATAATTGGTAATTTGGTATATAATATGTAATTATATTAAAACTTGAGTAGGGAGGGTAATAAAAATTGAAATAGTATATAGGAATGTAAAAATTTCTATTTTAAATAGCGGGCTTAAAAGTGACTATTGCTACATTTCACCCCCTAAAAACTCATAGTAGGCCCAATATGTGACCATCCCACCCAAATTTTCTTTTTAAAGTGGCTTATTATGAATATTTTTAGGAAAAATATTTATATACATAGGCTTATAGGACTAAGATGCACCTCCTTAAGCGGGCGACCTTTTCAAGAAGTATTACGGAGGAATACTTCTTCTGGTAAAAAGCAAAGGTGTAAGCAAGCTTCTTACATCTTATAACATAAAGCAAGGTGTAAGCAAGCATTTCTCCAATCAGATTGACATGAGTGAGCCAGGTTTAAGGAGATTTCTATGTGTTGAAACTAATTCATCATGTTTTAATCTGTTTTCTTTTTCTTTCTTTTTTTGGTTCTCCTGATATTCAACACTCGTTTTAGGGCCGACTAAGGGATCCCACTTTGGGGTAAAATACTCCTTGGCAACTCTATTTCCGGAGCTCGAGCCTGGCAGTAAGTTGGCCTAGTCTCTCGCCCAGCCTTCGCCTTCTTCAGTGGCCAAGTTGAAGCGTTCAACATCGGCCTACCACCTTTTTTTTTTCAAGGTGAGCTCGAGCCTTCTGATTGAGGATAAAGGATACTTACCCCCGCCACAATCTGTAGTAGTGAATCTGTTTTCAATTTAACCAGCATTTGCTCTGTAATCCGAGTGTCCTCCACTAGGTAACACGTAATGATTATTCATTACCTAGTGAATTTGCTTTCACCTTGAAGGACATAATTTTATCAGTTACATCCTGCCCTACTTGATGGACGAGTGTGCTGCTTCTGAATCTTTTGGTTCTTGCATTCATCAACTGCATGCAATCATTCATGAAGCTGAAACTGCAAAGGGATTAGGGGATAAATCTTCGGAAAGATACTGCCATGAGCTTCCAAAGAATTAAAGTTCCCATGACTCTCTGTAACAACAACTGGTTAAACTACATTGGTATTGTGAATACTTTACATTATCCATGTATACAATTTAAATCATAAAAGATATGACATGCTTATCCTCCTGAGATAATTAAAAACGAAGAAGTAGATATTTTGATATTGGTTACATAAAATTGTGTGCTTCATTGTAGAGGCAAGAAGTGAAGAAAGATCAAATTTCTCCCAGTTTTTCATTCTTTGCTGCCAACTTCCCTAATTCGTCCAGCTTACCCACCAGATAATAAATTCAACGAAATAACCTTGACTGCAGTATGAAGCCACAGCATCCCATTAATCTATTTCAAGAAAGAGAGACTTGACATCGACATGTGGATGGCCACAAGCATTCGAATCACAAACCGTTGGGTAAGTACAGGTGGGCAGGTTTTGTTGGCTTTTAGCTGTTCATACCGGAACAGTTGTCCCACCTGGTATTTCTGATTACCTTTGCGAGAAGTATGGGTGTTTTAGAGCCTCATCGACACTAGGTCGATCTTCCTGAAATGAGGATGCAGTTAACAGCCACAGAGTCAGATACTAATTTCATCTCAGTTAATTAACAAGGAGAAATGCCAAATAGACAACATATGCATCAGATGTAGGTTTTAGGCGTTAAGACTTATTGAAGACAGAACTTACAGGATTCCATTGTAATAATTCACGTACTAGTCGCAGTGCCCATATGTTTGGGAACCTGCAGCAATAAAAAATATTCTCAGTGAGCTAGCAACTTGAAACTTTGTTGCCTCATAGTTTGTCCTTTTGATCAGGGTAAAAGGCATCGGGATTCTGGTAGGGAGTTCGGAGAGCAGACATGAATACAAACCCTATCTTCAGAGGATCCCTGTTTTTTATTTGACGAGAAAAGAACTCTTCAGAGCATTTCCACGGAGCTGGTGAAACTGAGGCCTGAATGAAGAAATAAGAATTTAAATGAACACAGATGAGCTCTAAACACTGAAGCTAATCATTCCCAATCTCTAAAAATTATCACGGCTATAACACAGGTACACGTTTAGTGGTATACCTCAAACATTGAATAAGCTATCAGAATAGATGGTGGAAAGATGTGAAATAAGAATGATTCACCCCAGTAGTTAGACTAAGAAACTAATATCATAAAAAAGCAAATAAAAGTGAAAAGAGCATTTTGACAGATAAAATCTGAAAATACTGACCGACACAAGTTAGCTTTTCAAACTGCAAATGTGGAGAAGTGAGACTCGACTAATTCAGTCTACTTATCAGACAAATGATACGTCACAAAACCATTAGGCTCAGAAGTTTGGGAAAAGCATTTCACGGATTTAATGTGAAACTGAATCACAATATTCCACCACCTAATACTTCCTGTTACATGTGAGGTGTTCTTTTACACGGTATAAAACTTCCAAAACTAATCGGCTTCAGAATGTAGGGAAGGCATTTTTCACAGGTTAGATATGAAAATGAAATACGTTTCCACCACCTAATATCTCCTGCCATAAACAGGTATAAAACTTACACCATCCAGGGAAGTGTTCAAATAACAAACATCCACTTATATTGGTAAAATAAGGGGGAAAAATGAAAAATATGAGATAGAAGAATAAAGAATCAGTTGGATGACATTGAATAAATCTAATCCGTATTGGTGTAACTTGAACATCATTGCAAGAGCTTGAACAAAGGTGATCTTTAATGACGTACTGATTGCTCAATACACAACTAAAACAAACCCACTTTGCAATAGTTCCAAGAAAGTGTCAATACTTTATCACATTGAAAGTTCCTAAGAAATACTTGTCATTACAACAACAACAACAAACCCAGTATAATCCCACAAGTGGGGTGTGGGGAGGGTAGATAGAACGCAAACCTTACCCCTACAGTGAATGTAGAGAGGTTGTTTCCAGTAGACCCTCGGCACGAGGAAAAATGAGAAAAGAGCAGTAGCAACAAGCAATAACAATACTTGTCATTGTCAAACATAAATCTCTCAGACAAAACCCTGGCAACACACTGGATGTCTGTGGACGAATAGATTTAGAAGAAGACCACTCACCTGGTCATATTTTGACCTAGTTTGATGAAGTTTTGAGGTAACTCCAGGGCTCAGAATACACATTTCCATGAAAGATCTAAGCCTGTCAAAAAATATATTGCAGCGCTATATTTAGCAGAATGCCAACCTAACTGGAAAGAGTAAGAGCAATCCTTCAAACCAAAATTATCTTTTTCATGCTCCCATCATCAGACAGTAAATGTGTAAAGCTCCTTTCCTCTATTAATTGATACAAAGTAAAAAACCTTTCCTCTCCAATGCAATGACTAACAAGTAGCACAAATTGATTAGAGCAAATCTCCATCGAAGTATCTTATATAAATTAATACGAGTGGAAAAAAATTGAAATTCATTTGTAATAAGACTGTTGGTGATTTGTAAGGAAAAAGCCCGAAATCTTATGGGGTTTATGGATAAACTTTTCCTTACAAGTACTCAATCATATACGAAGCATAATATGATGTTTTCCATTAACAGAAGTACCAAGCACTCGGCACCTGCCAATTGGCTTAAGATTGTTTCAGGAATTTAACTTCCTTTTTATTTTCTAATGAATCGTAGTCATTTAAAATGAAATTTGAAATCTAAATCAGTTGTTATTAGATACCAAAGTGACACCACGTATTTCAATCAAAATTCCCGGCTGTGTCTTAACATGTGATTAAGGTACACATAGCAAGTCAACTACAAAGAAGAGTAACTTCAGATTCTTGTTAGAATGTTAACTGTTAGCGATATAATGTTAGATTAGAGTATTAGAAGAGTAATGTAATTGCGTTAGACGTCCCAGATTGAAAAATATAACATATCTTGTATTTAACACCTATAAATAGGTGTCTTATATTCATCAAATCATCAGGTCTTTAATACATCTTCTATTCTCTTAAAATTCTCTCACAGTACAACTCTATTCTTTCTCCATATTCCCATCACCTTAAACACAGATTGCTGCAGAAATATAAGTCATGGCTAAGACATAGTTTCATCAGCTTTTAATCCTCAAGGTTCTGATTTCAATTGTGCAGAAATCAGACACCTTGTCTTCAGTGGTACTTAAGGCAGATCGACTACATCTTTTTGTGCAGGATTAACTGAAGACAATGTTATACTTATATATACTACCATATTGTAAAACAAGATACCAATCACTTTCCACATGCAAAAATAATCAAAATAAAATGCAACATATATGGTTAACACGTGAATTTTTTTCCAGGAAGTCGAAAAAGTACTCTATCGAGTTGGCATAATCATTTCTAAACTGGACTTACTTGTAAGCTAGCTCCTTCAAGCTTTCGTTCCAACCCTCTAGGTGCTGATCTAAAAGAGCACGCGTCCTAGAACTCACCTGAAACACGTCTGGAGTACCCAAAACCAGTTCTAAGATCACTACACCAACACTCCACATGTCATACCTGTTCAACACAAACATAATGAGAAGCTCTGTGAGACTAGTGTACGTAACATTTACAATAAACACTTATGATTAAGCTGATGTTCTTGAGTTTTTTTTTTTTTTTTTGGATAATTGTAGTGTTCGGGCCAGCTTGCGCGCACCTCGACTAATTCCACGGGATACCTACCACCTCCCACCAGCAACAGATACCAGGTAACTCTATCCACCAAGGCTTGGATAGATGGGAAGAAATCACCTAGTATTTTTTGCCTGTGCTGGGATCTGAACCTGAGACCTCATAGGTTCTCACCCACTCCATTTACCACTAGGCCATACCCTTGGGTGCGGTGATGTTCTTGAGTTAATGAATGAATTTACATTAAGTGAATACCAATCATAATGATGAATAAAAATCTGGTTGCCTTCAGGAGTCATTCAGTTCCAAATTAGATACTCAAAAGACGCATATGATGAATGCACAACTTATGTTATACAATTGTGGAAACATAATAAATGGCATATAACCAAAACTAAAATTCAGAAGTAACAAGAACCTGACATACTTCATAGTAGTGAGAGTCAGCCCTTGATACCAACTGGCATTCAAAAGAGCTTCAGGTGGAGTATATTCATAAGTTTGTTCAGCTCTGTGAAAAAGAAAAGGAAATAGAAATGAGAAAAATAAAAAATGCAAGAATATAAAAAGGTGGTGAAATTCCTCTATATATCAGAGAAAAAATGGCTAGGAGCAGCAAAAGAGAGCATATGATTTTTTAAGTATACATTTCTCAGCACAAAAAGTAGAAGACAAACATTCCATCATTTGGGTTATCACCAAATTCATGTTCAGCCCATACTTCGAGAGATTGTCGGAAGCCCTGTGATTAGCCCATATGAAAGTAGGGAAATGGTAATGCTCAACTGGTTATCCCAGTGCTTGGATCAAATGGACAACTAGTAACCTAATGCTAGCAGGATAACTGAAGAACTAGATTAATCAGTGATACACTGAAACAACCATACATTTTCCACGATGGCAATGTCTTATTTGGGTTGCATGTCCCGTGATGTGTCATCCTTGTTGTTTTTGATATACCAACCTTTTCACCTTTAGATCAACCGACTTAAATTACTTCATGTAAGTGCCGTATATGCTCTACGGCATAGGCAGACAACTAGGGCGGGTGGTGGAACCACTGATTACAGTGTTTGTTTAGTTCAAATATACATGCTACTATAACACTCAGCCAGCAAACTGGGAGGGAGAGATCAACAATGCTACTCATCTTATATCACCATAATAGACAAGGGTTACAAAGACGACCGCACCATGATCGATTAGTGGGAACAAATAAATATCAATAATATAAAGAACTCAGTAGTGCCGCCAAGCAATAGCTGCATAATGCAGACGGTATACAAACATGATAGGAAATGACATCTGAATTCTATATCAGGTGACAATATTTGATCTTAGTTGGCAGGCATAGAGTCACATGACACTATAGACGGCACACCCAAAAGAAAAACCACCACTCTATAACTAGGATTTACAAGTAAATGTACACTACAAGTTCAAAGTGCCTAGATGTCATTCAGTTAAAAGCAAAAAAAGCCGAAAAGAAAGATTCAGCAAATATGATACCTTGAAGGCCCAATAGACCCATACAAGTGCTTCAATGTGAAATCATCCACTGCGCTACCAAAGTCAATAATACGCCTGAAAAGTGGTAAAGCTACTCAGAATAGGCAAGAAAAACGTTAATTATTATCCATCTACCAAACTATTAACTCATAATATCCGAGTCAGTGTGAGTCAATGTCCAATATGGGATAACTATTTTATTGAGTAATGACAAATTTAGTTAGAGGCTGGGAATATTCGTGCTTCCTCTTTCCTTTTGATGACTCAAAAATACAACTTTAACCTTTAATAAAGGTAGAGAAACATTCTTTCTAATCCAAAAAGACAAGCTAAAGAGAATCCTCTTTTTTTTTTTCTTAGCCCATTCTGTCCTCTCCTTTCCCAAATTCCATCATCTCCACCCTGGCCTCTTTTTCCTTCTTTTTCTTGCCAGACCTCCCATTCTGAGGAAACAAGTACGAGATACACACAGTGATTAACTTTCACTGAGACTACAGAAGTTTCTTGAATCAAGGGAAATCTCTGAATTAGTGGAATAAGAAATTCCTGAATGCAGGAAACAAGAGTAAATTGTGTGCATACACTTCTCCACCATTACAAGGAAACAAGATACTTTTATGCACAGTCAACTGTCACTAAGACCAAAGATAATTCAGAAAGGAGATATTAGAAGTGGTGTGTTCCTGTGCTAGAACTATAAGAGCCATTTTAGGAAAGTTAAGTTCTTAGGTTGAGTATCATCCCACATCGATAAATATCATAGGTGTTGTGTTGACACCTATAAAATAGACCATCTTGTATTCAATAAATCATCAATAAATATCTTCTATTTATCTATTTTCTCACAGGAGCAAATACTTATGTCAGAGAATTAAGAAACTCCTGGAAGGAGGAAATAAGACCACGTTGTCTTCATGGAAATTAGTTTCTCAACCATTCCGAGGAAATAAGGCACTTACGAAGAGAGACTGTTACTGAGACTAAATCAGTGAACTTAAATCCCTGGAAGTAGGAAAAAGAGTACATTTTCAGCGCATAAATTACTTTCCCAGACACTTGATGACGTATCACGAAGTGGGAACCCAAAGGACGCAAATAAGAAAGCTACTTTGCAGCAACAGGGTTTCAACCGAAACACGAGGTCATGTATTTGAGATTTCACTCAAGAATCTACAATAAACATCCAGCAGTATTAGCAGTTGACTATAATGTAGAAGACAACTCAACACAAAAGATGTGGAAGAAATAGATAAGTTGACGTACATCTTAGTTATATAATTCTCATCTTCATTTGGATGCCCTTTCAAGCACCTCCCAGAATCTTGATCCTCAAAGCAAACGACCATATTCTCTTGCATAAGACAATCAGAAAGCATAATAGTATAAAATTCCATCCTATACATAAAAAACTCATTGATATGTCATAGAAAACTTAAAGTGGAAAGCCTAAGACCTAAAACAATCAAAGAATTGACAACTGTACTTCACAT
Organism: Nicotiana tomentosiformis; assembly: GCF_000390325.3. Classification (NCBI taxonomy): domain Eukaryota; kingdom Viridiplantae; phylum Streptophyta; class Magnoliopsida; order Solanales; family Solanaceae; genus Nicotiana; species Nicotiana tomentosiformis. The sequence goes on from NC_090812.1 coordinate 104,973,526, forward strand.
GCATATAGACAGTGAATACTTAAAACAAAGCTAAGAAATTACATAAACCAGATTCTTTAAATAAGCTAAGAAAGAAAGAGCGAGATCAGCAATGTGTATAAGCATGAATTTCATGGATGTTTAATTTAGCATCAGTGAGAAAGTAGAAAGCTAAAAAAAAATAAAAAAAATACAGCTGACAATCAAAATTTATAATCAATAACTCAAGAGAAAACCATCATCAAACATTCTGGAAACTTCTTTTAAATCCAGTTTGACTGGGCCGGCATATTGAAAGCATATCTTTTTGTTCTTACAGTTCCTTTTTGTCTCAGTTATAAGTTATAACATAACTATTCATCCTAAAACTTTAACTGGAATCCGACAAGAAGTAAGCTCCAACTCTAATTTATGCTGAGATAGTCCTTGTCCATTTTTCTCTTCAAGGCTCAAGCATAATCTTTTTGTGTATTGACGTTCTGTATCCGGCCAGCTTGGCGCATCTCAGCTGATTCACTGGGCAGCTGGTAAAGCAACAAGCACAGGTGTCGCCTTACACTAAGCTAGGAGTACATTGACTCAGACTCAGTGTTGTAACTGAGACTCAAAACCTGGGATCTCCAGGTTATTACTCCTATGTCTCAACCACCCGGTCAGGATTCAGGAATCAAAGCTCAAATGTAACTCAAGAATCATAGAAAGATAAACAGAGGAAATAGTATTGTTCTTCAATTCAATTTGGTTGGAATAATCAAGAACATATATCGATTTTATTTATGGTACTCCTTTATCTTCACTATTTTTGTTTGAGTTACATTGAATGATGTTCCAAAGGTTCTTTAGTTTTGAAGCAACATCATCCTGTTCCAACAATAACATATCTTCTAATACTTCAATCTGCCCAGATCCTTAGTCTGGAAGTGCTGAAACAGATGCCGCTTCAGATTAGTAATATCATCCTGATCATTGCAAGTAATAACAATATCATCAACATAAACCACCAGATAAATACACAGATTAGGAGCAGAATGCCGACAAAACAAAGAATGATCAGCTTCACTACGAGTCATGCCGAACTCCTGAATAACTGTGCTGAACTTACCAAACCAAGCTCGAGGGGACTGTTTCAAACCATATAGTGACCTGCGCAATCGGCATACAAGACCACTAGACTCCCCTGAGCAACAAAACCAGGTGGTTGCTCCATATAAACTTCTTCGTCAAGATCACCGTGGAGAAAAGCATTCTTAATGTCTAACTGATAAAGAGGCCAATGACGTACAGCAGTCTTGGACAAAAAGAGACGAACAGATGCTACTTAAGCCACGGGAGAAAAAGTGTCAGTATAATCAAGCCCGAAAATCTGAGTGTATCCTTTTGCAACAAGACAGAGCCTTAAGCCGATCAACCTGGCCATCCGGGCCGACTTTGACTGCATAAACCCAACGACAACCAACAGTAGACTTACCTGAAGGAAAAGGAACAAGCTCCCAAGTGCCACTCGCATATAAAACAGATATCTCGTCAATCATAGCATGTCGCCATCCTGGATGAGATGTGTCTCACCTGTAGACTTAGGGATAGAAACAGTGGACAAAGATGATATAAAAACATAATGAGGTGATGACAGACGATGATAACTTAAACCGACATAATGAGGATTAGGATTAAGTGTGGATCTTACACCTTTGCGAAGTGCAATTGGTTGACTAAGAGGAGACAAGTCCGCAGTAGGTGCAGAATTTGATGCAGGAAGCGAATCACCTGGGCCTGATGTTGGACGTGGACGACGATGATAAGTCAAGAGTGGTGGAGCTGCAGAAGGTTGAACTGGACTAGGTGGTGGAACTGGAGCTATAGGTGGTGGAGCTGCAACTGGAGCTGTAGATGGTAAGCTGGAGTCGTAGAGGGAGATGAATGGGAGATAGTGACTGAATCTCCAAAAGATGAAACTGGTAGCACCAGAAATATCTAAGTGATTACCTGGACCTGTGAAGTATGATTGGGTTTCAAAGAAGGTAACATCAGCGGACATAAGGTACCGCTGGAGGCCAGGAGAATAGCATCGATACCCCTTTTGCGTTCTTGAGTAACCCAGAAATACGCACTTAAGAGCACGAGGAGCTAACTTATCTTTTCTTGGAGTAAGGTTATGAACAAAACACGTGCTTCCAAAGACACGGGGTGGAAGAGAGAACAAAGGTAAGTGGGGAAACAGGACAGAGAATGGAACTTGATTCTGGATAGCTGAAGATGGCATACGATTAATAAGATAGCAAGATGTAAGAACTGCATCCCCCAAAAACGCAATGGAACATGAGATTGTATGAGTATGGTACGAGCAGTTTCAACAAGATGTCTATTCTTTCTTTCAGCTACCCCATTTTGTTGAGATGTGTACGGACAAGATGTTTGATTAATAATCCCATGAGAGTTCATAAACGGCTGAAATAGAGAAGACAAATACTCTAGGACATTATCACTACGAAATGTGCGGATAGAAACCCCAAATTGATTTTGAATTTCAGCGTGGAAGGTCTGAAAAATAGAAAACAACTCAGATCGATTTTTCATTAAAAATATCCAAGTGCACCTGGAGAAATTGACAAAGTAGCGAAATCCCAAGGTAGAACTGACCCGACTAGGACCCCAAACATCTGAATGGACTAAAATAAAAGGTGACTCTGCTCGATTATTAAGACGCTGAGGGAAATGGGAGCGTGTATGCTTACTGAGCGGACATGACTCACATTCTAGAGTGTACAAGTGAGATAAACCAGGTACCATTTTCTGAAGTTTTGACAAATTGGGATGTCCCAACCGTTTATGTAATAAATCTGGTGAATCGGTAACTGGACAAATTGTTGAAGGAAGACAAGATGTGAGTCCATGTGATTTTGCAAGGATAAGAAAATAAAGTCCATCTGATTCACGCCCGTTACCAATGATCCGCCCTATAATGCGTTCCTGTATAAAAACAAGGTCATCAAGAAATAAAATAGAGCATTTAAGTGATTTGGCTAAGCGACTAACGGCTATGAGATTAAAAGGACTACCGGAAACATAAAGAACTGAATCTAAAGGTAAGGAAGGAAGTGGACTTGCTTGACCTATTCCGGTTGTCGTGGTTTGAGACCCGTTGAAATAGTAGCGAAAAGAGATTTATTACCAGAAATATGATCAGATGTACCTGAATCAATGACCCAAGACTCAGATGCTGAAGATTGGGAGACACAAGCCACGCTACTATCTGTTTGAACAACGGAAGCTATACCTGAAGATGTCTGTTTACATGCTTTGTACTGAAGGAACACGATATAATCCGGTAGAGAAACCATTCATACTATTGGATCCCATTTCGCTACAATTTATTTCTCAAAATCTTGACTAAAAGTACTAGGGTTAACTTGAAATAGTGGAAATCAGTAACTCCTGCGGGAAAACTGAAGAAATAGCGGGGAAAAAACTGTTCACAGCAGAAAAACAGAACATCATTTTACGCGCCGGAAACACTGTTCACACCGGGAAACACTGTAACTCGTCGGAAAATTCCAAAGTTGTCGGAATTTATTGGGAATAGCACTGGTCGACTTGGAATTACTGTGCGAGTAAGCTTTCCTGAAGGAAGTTCGTCGGAATCTGGCTGTAAGGAGTCTCACGCGCCCGGCGCGTGCACAGATCTCGCCGGAAAATTTGGAGTCTGCCCGGCGCGTATGAGTTTTCCGGTGGGATTTTCTGGGATTTGATCGCGGGACTACGGCGGACCTTGTGGTGGTGTTGGTTTGTTCACAACACTGATAAATGGTGACTTTGACGCAAACAGTCACTTAGGTCACCGGAAAATTGCATGGTGACTGAGTTCTTTCTTCCTGGATGTCGCTGGAATGACGCCCAGCAATCTTTTCTCACTGAAGCTCTGATACCATGTGAGAAAGCACGGGAGAAAATATTATTAATTATCTAAAGTGTTGTACAACGCCCTATTTATATACAGTGATTACATAATAATAGGTACCTACTTCCCGATGTGGGACACTATATATGACTAACTACTTAACACTAATATCCATGGTTGTTGATCTCATCAGTTATATTGCACAAAGTTTAGATAAGAAAGGCCAGCAGAAAAACAACTCCTTTAGTGCATGTCGGTTAAGTGTATGAGATGTAATCTTCTTATATGGCCTTGTATTTTCAATTGAGCTAACTTTTGGGATTGAGTTAGATGTAAGGTCTATTTTCAAAACATGGTTTTAAAGCAGATAGAGGTCTTTGGTTCAAGTATAACCGCCACCTTTTATTAAATAAGAAATTTCACGTGCTTGACCCGTGAAAAAAATTCATTCTTGCACGTGAGGTGTGTCGAAGTCATAATTAAGTAAATAAAGGTGTGCCTTCATTTATCAAGTAAATAAAGGTGTTTCAAACCTTGCCTTCTACACTTTTCCTTATAAAAAAAAAAAAGGTATGCCCTATTTAACAGCTTAATCTTTTAGATGAGATGGTCACACAAATCAACATGATTTCAAAGCCAGACCTACCCCTGACGTTGGGCTACCCAACAATGGGGCACCCGTTACTCCACGCTTCCAGATTTCCAAGCCTTAACGTGCAGGGTGGCATTAAATGCCACACTGGTTAAGTGTGTGTGTTGTAGTCTCCTTATGTAGTCTCGAAAATCTTCACCACTTGAGCTAGCTTTTGGAGTTAAGTTAGGCTCAACATACATTTTCTTAGCAGATATTATACTTATAGGGATACAAGATGTGAAGTGATACAAAGCCTTGTCATTTGGTAAAATCTTTGTTTCGAACCACTCTGAAGCTGAGAAGGGTCTTCTCCCCGAAACGAATCAGTTTATCCTCTCTTTTTTCCTTATTTTGTTACTCGACCTAAAACCTCCAAAAATGTGGCTGACGTTGATTGAAGATGATGTTAAGCAGCATGCAGAACCAGTGCTGAAGTGAGTACACCGTGAAGCATTCAGAATTTCATTGTGGCCTTAGCTATGTGTAACATCAGATAAGTAGCCTTTACCAATATTCAAATAAAAATCAGCTGCTATAATTATAAGTTTATAACTCTAGAGTGTATTTTCCGATCCTTTTTGATATTTTTGTACAAAGCTTTTTCAATTCTTAACGGGCAAAACGCAGCTGAAGTTTTGGACATATTCTGGTGACACATTACCCGCAGGTATTTCAACCATCAACTGATGTGTAACAGAGCAGAAGTAAGACTCCTTTGTACAGTAAACTGTGAGTACTACGCATAGGACTCTTGGCATGCAGCCTCTTAGTCTATTCAGGACAGTCCAAGTAAACAGCTTAGATAACAGATAGCTACCACAAAGACAAAAGTGACAATATCTTTTAACTTTTCGAGAGAAATTAGCTATAAAAAATTACAGAAGTGCATGTAATGAAAAACTCTTACCAGGTTTTATATCTCTATGGGTGATATTACGATCATGACAAGATTTAAGTGCCATCAACTGCATAGAACAGAAATATTGAAATGAATAGCTTCATGAGGAAATGGAAGATCATTCATCAGGATGGAATAAGATACTTGGAGGACCCTTTCAAATAAGAAAATGGTATGGTGCAAGCAAAGTAATCAAAAACATGATATTCCGATTATTAGTAGTAGTTACTTTCATATGAAATGTGAAAATTCCCGCAAGGCAAAACCCCAGCTTTCATTACTACATGACTAATTCTAGATGATTAAACCTGCAGAAGATGACATTGGAAACAAGAACATTCTAAGTCTTTAGACTGGCGATGTGGCAATCAACTGAACAATGTTTTTGCAAGCACGTTTAGCACTTTAGATTAAACTTGCAGATGATAGTGGAAACAAGAACATTTTGGGCCGTTATGATTGACAATGTGGCAATCAACATGAAAAATGTTTTTGCAAGCATGTCTGGCACTTCTGTGCTATGCAGCCACCTCAACATAGGAAATCCCAAAAATTTCCAGCACGCTCCTGACTATAATCCATAAGGAACAGAAAAAGATATCCACAGTAGAATATAGCACTATAGCTGCATATATATACCATCGTCTAGAAAATGTCAAATGGAAGATCTTATTAACAACTAAGCCAAAGTAAGGATGAAAAAAGCTACTAGAGCACAATGCAATGTTTAAGGAACAACATCTCAACAATTATTTAATGCAGAGAGGAAAAAATGATAAAAAGAAGGATTGGAATAGCACATCAAAGAAATACCAATTGCCGAATCAGATTGCGCATTTCCTCTTGCCCTGCTTCTGTTGTTTTCAACCATTTCCACCATTTTGAAGGATGCAATATCTGAATATGCTTTATATTTTCATTTCCTTCCTCCGAATTATTTATCACTTCTTCAGCGGTATAGAGAAGCTTTGATAAGGATATCCCTTCATGGCGAAACACAAGCCATATATCATTGGATCGAGACTCAAAAGACTCGACATATCTGGCAATGTGATTAAGACCCTCCTCAGGGGCAGCTCTCAGCGTTTCCTTCTTTTTACCATATACTTTATCGAACTTCAAGGAGCCCTGGATCCCTAGATCCACTACTGCATTTCTTTCCACAGGATCATGAAAATCTGGTCGTATATTTAACAGGAGGGAATTTGATTCTTCAGCTCGCAATGAACCTCCAAGAACAGTATGAGCATTCAAGAAAATTTCACCAAAATATTTCTCCCGTAGCCCACTTAAATAGACAGAGGTGCCTTTCTCCACCTGTTAGCAGTTGCTAGCCTTAATCAACAGAAATGCTTCGATAACAATACAGCAGAACTGAATACCAGTCTCATGCTAATCTAGGTGTACACTAACCAAAACAAAAGCAAAATTTCTTAAAATCAAGATGTACAGCTAGCCAGAAAAAACAAAAGGAAAACAACTTAAAAATCAAGGTGCAAGAAAGGCAGAAGAAAAGTAGCCTAAAGGTCTGATAGAAAAGATCATCACATGCTATACACCACAGCAAGGTTCTGAGAAAATATTAGATAAATTCGGAAACAGATGCTTAGACCGCAAAGTTGTTCAACATTAGTGGTGGTGCTTTTTTATGGATTTCCACTTCAAGGATTTCTCCCGTTGGACTTCAAGATTTGGAATATGAAAAGTATGTTGTTGCTAGAATCACAACACTGTATTTCTTCTAAAAAATCTGAGATGTGGATCATCCTGATGTAGTCCTCCTGTTAGAACCGAGGTTTGAAACCAAGCTCCCCCTCAGAAGGATAGATGGAGCAATTTGGTGAGATCCAATGTAATCCAACTTTCGATTCACTTGTGGGATAAAGTGAACTGTATCTTTTTTGTGCTAGTTGACCTACGTCGCAATCTTATTGTTGAGTGGGACTTCACCTTTGAACCGTACCGGACAAGTTTTTGTCTCATACAGCAAAGGCCGAAGACCAGGGTAAGTTTAGAAGAGATGGAAAACCTAGCTCCTGCCAATTAGGACGCGGATAAGCTTGTAAATGCTGGACAAAAGCCATGTTATCTTTTTTATTTATTTATTTATTTTATTTATTTCTTTTGCATGTTATCTATTTTATTTATTCACTTATTTATTTATTTTGCATGAAGAGACTTGCCGAGGAAGTTTATACCACAGGTTTGTCACTCATGGAGAGTTTGGGTTAGTGTGTCGACTACTTCAATCCCTATATAGCCTCAAACAATCTCAAGAGTATGGTTGGCTGATTAAGTTCTATTGTCCAGCAATTTGGCATGCTTCAAAGTGAGGAAGATCATTCAGTATTGGCAATTGTATTTTCTTAATTGTTTATGTTAATAACATTGTTATAACATGTGAGAATTATGAAATTACCATTCAACACAGACATCTCATCGGTCAACTCCAGACCAAGAAGACTCATAGAAACTGAAATACTTCGGAGGCACCAAAGTTGCACAATCTAGCAGTAGTATTATTGATTCACATGTTGGTTTCCAAGGAATACATAAATTGGATATGCCGAAAGAAACTGGTATGCTGCATTAAGAAACTAATGATACCCTTATAGATCTAAATGCTAAACTTGTTCCTAGAGAAGGAAGCCTATATAAGACCCAGGTTAATATCACATACCAACAGGCAAATGTAATTATGTTACGGTTATGCGATCCAGTATCTCATTCTAGTTAGTGTGATTAGTTAATTTCTCACCTTGTGAAAGTCATTAGAATGCTGTAATCCGTATTCTAAGGTATATTAAGAGGTCTCCTGGACAAGAACTGTTATACCAGGACAGAGGACATGCATAGATTATTGGGTATTCTGATACAGACTATCCACCTTCGGATAGTGCAACTTGTTTGGAGATAATCGATTACTTGAAAAGGAAAGAAGCAATATATGTTGGCAAAATCAAGTGTGAAAGTTGAACACCAAGCCACAGCTCTAGCCACATATGAGCTTATATCATTAAAGCAGCTTCTTTAACTATTCTCCTAACCAAATCTTCCAAATCCAAACCCAAATACACATTGTTTTCCGAAAACCAAAACCTACCAAATTAAACGTACTCTTTAATCCAAAATCCACCTAGGTAGATACAGCCCCAACAAGCGGCTATTACTCAAAAGATCTCAAACACACCTTGAGTTCTGTCCACTGAATCAACAATCGTGGCGAGCACAGTTTCTTAGAAACGAAGAGCAAACTGCATATACCCCGGGGGATGGAGGAAACAAGAAAAACAAGCAAACAGGTTAAACACTCCTTGCAGACACTGTACCATGCTCGAGTATACAGCTTGAAATGATAAAACAGAACGAAGATTGGAACATTAACTAAATTAAAACATTTGGTCAGGACTTCACAAAGACAATTTCCGCACAAAGACTATCATTTATCGAGTCATCCATAAAGCATTTCTTGAACAAACGGGAAAAAAGAGCTTGTGAAGGTCAGTTACCTGGAATGTTAAAGAGGGGAAGGGGAATACAAGGAAAAAATAAGTTCAAATGCGATTTTGTTGTACCAAATCGACATGAATGTCACCTTTGATAAAGTGCTGATGCTATCAACCGTCATTAGGTAAAGGATAAAAGAGGTAACCACCACGATACAGCAAAACCAATTCTAAGAAATATTCTGAAGATTCAATACCAGGATAGCAACATTACCATGATACGCTTCAAAATGAACATGCTTCCTTCAGAAGGGCCATCATCATAGACATCAGCAGATGATGAATCCTTCCTTCTTTCACTATTCGCCCCTCTATCCGTAATATTAGCTGAGAAATTGTTACTTATTGAAGACTTGATGACATGAGAACAATTCCAGTAAAAAGCTAGCCAAACTTCACCATATGATCCACGATCATATTTCTTCTTTAGAATGTACCTAATGATATAAAATTAATTTGACATAAAAAGAAAGATACAGATCAAGCACTTATCACAAGGAACAAAAAACATACAGAAAAAAAGTAAAGAACCTGCACATACAGCTTAGGAAGAATAGTAGGATGAAAACACATTGGTCAACAAGCCATCAAGAAAAAAGACTGAAGCAGGTGATAAAGAAGCCATATGTTCCACAGGTGGAAATAGAACAAGTATAATAAGAAAAACTCATGACAACTATTTTAGCAGGTGAGAGAGTACAAGCATAAGTTTATTTCCAATCAATCCAAGTAAAATTCTCTGTGAAATCACATATATTATCATTTGAAGGTGATATATGAGCTAGTTACTGATCAAGCAAAACAATAGTCGATCCACTCGAATAGAATATGCAGTCATTCCAGGGTCCATTTTGTGTCATAAGGAGCAACGCTCGTAGTTTATCCTGCTGGCAGTCCAATTCAAACAGAGACTAATATATCTGCAGGTCAGTTTATAAGGATTATTGTATAGTGAATGCAACATGAACCAAAACGATTCGCTGAAAAGTACCTTGAATCTACTCTGGCATGATCATTTGTACTGCTATCATTGAACGGAATAGATTCAAGCAAACCAAGGAACCTAGCAAAGCCTTCAGGATTAATGCACTGGTCCTTGTTCTCACTAAAGTTCATCCCAAAATGAACACACATGTGCTGATCATTATATAAATCCAAAGCTCCACCTACATTAAACAAGGCAACAGGAAAATTAGTTATTGTGGTGCATAAGCAGCTTTACTGATAGCGGACTTCACATGCAGTCTTCAGAAAAGTGAAGAGCCAAACTGCACTTAAAAGAAGAGGGGTTAAATGATGTGTAAATATCAAAAGAACAAAGCAGTTTTCATACAGATTCACACAGAAGAAACAACCACATGATGAAAGCGCAGGAACTTCACTGCTTACCCGGATTCTGACCAATGCTATCAGGTAAAGCATGAAGGAGCTCATGTTCATATTCATGGATGTCCTTCTGAACCCAGAATGTATACTCATCGTTAACATCGAGGTTCTCAGATAGATAGAAACATCCATAATTGCTGTGTTTTCCTTCAACCTGAGACGAGTAGAAGAATTCATGTAGCTGTTAGCATCCTTTTATATGAGCCAAGAAATGCTTGCAGATCACACATTTGTTTAATACTACAGTGAATTTTACATGAAAAAATGCCCCTACTGTCACAGCAGATCTCCTACCCATGCCCTTCCCCTGCTCTTTCACCCCATTGACGAAGATTTCACACTCCGCACACCATTAAGTTGGACTATTGATTGCTGAATTAGCAGACCGCCCGGAAATCCCCACCCAGCCTCAACAAGCAAATTATAATGCTATGTCATAAAAAAGAAGCGAATGCATCAAATCATACACAAGTATCCTCAGTTCCCAGCCCCAAGATCAAAGAGGATGCATTAGTAAAGAAAAAGATCAACCCAGTTGTTTTCGGTCTTACCAATAATCTGCCAAAATTGGAAATAAGAGGATGCCCATGCTCCTCCTCAGTAAGCACTGTTAATCATAAATGAAAATAAGATGAGCTAGGTCCAAGAACCACATTAGGAAATGACGATCTGAAGGATCATAATCTTGACAAGAAAAAGGATGCCACTACATAAATGCATACACGACAATAAGAAATTGGGGTTCTAAAATACTATACATCAAGTCAGGAATACACCTGATAAAGGATGATTCCACAATATGAAATGGCTAACTGAGTTTCAGTTAAGCAAAATTTGCAGCTCAAACTACAACATTAAAGAACATACTGCAATATCATATTTGTAAAGTAAAGTCATTTTACTCCAAAGGATGGAGTTAACAATCAATGTTAAATCAACGGTGGAGCTCCTGCATTAAATAAAGGACATGTCTGAGTATGATCCTTCAGAAACCAATACAACGGACATGCAGAGAGAAGACAGAACTCGAAATTCACAAAATTATCAACTGCGGAATTAATTTTGAAAATATAACCCAATGCATGAGTCCCGCTTTTCAAAACACACTGCCACGATAGAACTCTCTTTTATCTGTTATACATTGCTTCACAAACTTCTAAACTCCATTGTCTATCTAAGTTGCTCGGACACGGGTGCGGATCTAGAGGTCGGATCCTTCTAGATGTAAATTTTAAAATAGGGAATACGGATCCCAGTACGGATACGAGTGCGAGATCTGGCTAAAAATAATTCAAAAATATATATATATAAAAATATCTCTAAATTATGAGAAATTTTGTGGAACACTTACGTATAGCTTGTCAAGTATGGATTTCTTTTTTATTCTCACGTTGTAGATAAGTAAAGGATTGATCTCTTAGATAAGGTATGCTATTTTCTTCAAATTTACCCTAGTTTTGATTCTGATTTCGGGAATCAAATTGTATCTCGTCTCGAATTTTTCCGTCTGTCGTGGCCAAAGTACCCAAAATTGTTTGACCAAATCCGGTACGGATCCCATACCCACACCCATACTAGTGTCGTGTCGACACAAGTGCGGCACCTAAACTACCGTGTCGGAGCAACTTAGTTGTCTATTCCCAAATTTCCTGTTTCTATCTCATAGCCATTTGAGATCCCGTGAGTAAAAAGCAGAAGAGCACTCAATTTTACCTGAATGTTGAGAAATATAATTGCTATCCCCTGAAGATGAGCAATCGAATTTTCTCATTCCTGCATGTGTTTTCTTCGCCAACCTTTGCAGTGAATCATTCAATCTAAATGGAAGGACAACAGCTGCCATGTTGTCCATACTTCCCTTTTCAAAAGCAGCATTTACTATGCAATCAGCTAAGGAATATGAACATGAATAAGTGAGTTCCGATCGCACAGTGAAATCAGCATGTAAATTCCACAATATGTCACAAATATCCTGTGAGCTAAGCTTTTCAAAAACGCCATCAGAAGCAGCCACCAAATAGCTGTCATTGGCTGTCAAAGGTTGCCAATCAGTGACCTCAGGTGCAGATATAACGCCATAACTGATAACACATTAAGTTGTTGACAAGTCATTTCTCAGGTTAAAATAGAAGTCTTTTGAAATTTCCAAAGATTTTACTAGCACTGCAGGAAAATTAAGCAGATGAATTCATGTGTGTCTTCTAGTTCAACAGTTAAAAACACAGACGACTCAAAGCATGCATCCAAGTTCACCAATTAAGATGCACAAAACTTAATGCATGCGTCCAAGTCCACAAGTTAAATCTGCAAACAAAGCAACGCGGGGAATGACATATCAATATAGATATCCTCCAGCATAAATGTGAACCTTACCTTTTAAAAGACACATCACCTATTGCTCTTGAAACAGCCAATTGACCATTAACCCTAGCTACGCCACTCCATTCAGAGACATGTCCTCCTGCAGTCTCCACTCGAGACCTCTCGTCATCCCTATCTGGGTGGTGGTCTCTAGTCAATTCCTTGGAAATCAGAAAAGGCCACTGGTCAGAAGCTACCAACTTGAAGCTATTGAAGTTCTTCACAGGTTCGAAAACCCCAAAGCCTCTTGTTTGCCTATATAACCTCAATAAATTAGCTGCAACCAAAAGAGAATTAAAATAACTATCTCTCCGAACTGTCCATGTAAAGCAACTCATACATTATATAAAAATGTTACTTGATAAAGACATTACAAATATGATTCTACACCATGAAGATTGTTACTTGACATAGAGCCAAAAGGGGAGAACTTCTCACCTTTAGCCTCTTCTTGAGATTTATATTCTTCAGAACATAAAAATGCCTTTGAATCTCCGATATTGGCAACTAAAATTTGATTTTCTGCCATAAGTATAACTGTGGCGGTAGAGCCAGAATCAAAATTGTGTCTAAATGCATCCTTCAGAAGCAGACAAGTTAATATTAAGACAATGCGTAACAAAGATTTAAGTCTGATTGGCCTAACGAAAAAGATGCCACTTGAGAGGTTACCCTTGAAAATGCAGAATCAATATCATCAATTGCCCTTAGCAATGCTTCCCTCAATATTTCCAAGTGAAAAGATCGATCAATGATTGAAGACACAGTCAGCTTGAGCCTACATAGAAGAAATGACATTTTTCCTTGGATATTTACATCATGTAAATTTTTTTGGACAATAAGAGATGCTATTCGATAACTAAATACAGATAGATGACACCCTGGAATAGCAAATCAAATCAAAAAGTAGACTGTAGCCTAAGATATCATTCTTTTATAAGTAGACTGTAGCTTATTTATCATTTTACAGAATCACTTTAGTTTGCAGTTAAAGATACATATATATATATAATAAATATATTCTTCCCCTTGACATAGTAATATTGAGGATCTAAGCAAGGACGGGCATCTACTCTCACTGTTCCTGTATACAGGTGTAAACTAACAATGATGCGACAGCCTTCAAGAGACTCCATAAAAGGAATCAGGAACTTTGCTCATCTTAGTGTAAGCCTTGGATATATTAAAAAACAAAATAGACGTGATGCCCTACCTTTTTGTGTGTTTCCTTTCTGTGGGTTTTCTTTAGAGTAGTGGGAAAGAGAGGGGAGTCCTTATCAATTCTTAAAAGTATATTTGTTGTTTAGCATGTGTTAGCATAAAGAAAGGGAACTTAATGGCATGTTGCCAAACAAACAACATTTTCATTGTTTTTGTTATCAGAACTTGTAGGAGTTAGTTTAATTTGAAAAAAAAAAAAGATTTACTATTTCAAGAGGACGACGAGAAGGAACAGAGTGTAGGAGACACCTCCCCAAGTTCATCTCATCCGGATTCCAGTTCAGAGTACTCTGTCCTCTTTCATTTGGCAAGAGTCCAATCACTTTCCTTGAAAGAACTGAAAATGTTGCATCAAGAAGAAAAAATGTATGCAGTGTGAAATACTGCAGTAATAGCTTTGATGCCATTTCACTTGCTTCAGCACCATTATGACCATCAAAAACTGCGACAACACCAACTGTAACCTCAGTAATACCATTAACACCTGCACCATAAAGATAATTTAGAGACAACAGTGCAACACAAGGACAAGTAAGACTGTATGTGCACCCACCATGGTAAGTAAGATGGGGTCTTACAATAGGTTAGGGTTTGAGTCTGATACAGCTATATGGAGTTGGTACTGCTGGGTAGGGTTGCTCTAGTGGTAAGCACCCTCCACTTCCAACCAAGAGGTTGTGAGTTCGAGTCACCCCAAGAGCAAGGTGGGGAGTTCTTGGAGGAAGGGAGCCGAGGGTCTATCGGAAACAGCCTCTCTACCCCAGGGTAGGGGTAAGGTCTGCGTACACACTACCCTCCCCAGACCCCACTAGTGGGATTATACTGGGTTGTTGTTGTAGTACTGCTGGGTAGGGTCGAGAAGTTACAACCGAATTATTGAGTCTTTAAACTGTTAGTGCCTGGGTTAAGCTCAAAAACATACCATATCTATGCTTAATCTAGAATTGTAATAGTTCTAAACATCTCTGATATACTGAATTCATCAAATCGAAAGTCCACTTCTCTTTCTTGGTCCATACCAAAACAATTTTCTTTTTGTTCTAGAAGGATATGTTTTTTATCTTATCAACTATAATTAACTTTACAAAAACTTGCATCGTATCCACATTTAGTTTCTTTTTGCATTATTTCTTTTAGCATGATCAACATTTAGTCTTCTCAATAAAACCTTTTTGTACTCCATTCTTCAATACTAAACAAACACCATGTTGCTCCACATATTCACATATCAAATGTTTTCATATGACTTTATACCATGTGTGGAAACTTCACATTTTTGGGGGGGAAATGTGGGTAAAATGTAAGTGCTTTAGTTTTCTTAAATATAGTAGAGATAAAATTGTATTTAACAAGGTAAAAGTAGGTGTGTAACTCTATATGAGTACTATATGCGTGAAAAGTTCGTTTCCCAATAAGCCGGACATTATCATGGAACACACCAAAAATGAATGGTGGACATTCAATTTGAAGTGGAAGGAACACTAAATATTTTATATTTTCAACTATTCTTTTAATAACAGTGTGACGTCAAATTCAGTCAATCAAATCGAAAGGACAAAAAAACTAGAATTCCACGTCAGGAATAGAATCAGATTTTGCACTCAGCTACACGCTCATAAAAAAAATCTCTTGTTTATCTCTAATAATTAATCTAGTGAAGTCAATGCAAGTTCTTCTCCACCAAGCTGCAACCAACCCGCAATTTCCATTTGAAGTTCGATAAGACACATAAGAGGTTTTCATTTTTTTGATAATTAACACATAAAAGCTTTTCCGGGTATCCTTTCTCCACTTTACCAAATTTTCAATTATTTATAATTTTTCTTTAAATACTTAACTGGAATAATTGATACAAAATAAGAGTGTCTTTGGTACTGCAAAAGAACTTTCTCATGGAAAATGTTTTTCGGTGTTTAGCTGGTGAGTGAAAAATATTTTTTCAAAAAACATATATATTAAGGATTAATGGTATTATTAATAAATCGAGTATTGAAGAGTAATAATAATGTCTTAAATGTTAGTTAAAGCAAGTAATATGAAGTTAAAAATTAAAGTAGTAGTACAGAAAATGACTTTTGCATATAAGTGAGGGAAGTCATATTCCCTCTTTTGATGGAAAATATTTTCCTTCTGGTAACTTAAACACCAGCAAATAGAAAATGAGCTTCACCATACCAAACACGCCCTAACATGAAAATAAGTAAAGTTTTCAAGTATAGGTTCTTACTTCTTATGTCATTATTAAATTAAAAAAAATGGATTCATACAATAGAATTATAGAAGTCAAGGTATTTGTTAACTATCAAAAGATAACAATAATAAAAACTAATGTAATAGTTTCAAAGTGTCCACCTGGATCCAAACACATACTTTTAGAACAGAATAGAGTAACATTTCACATATTTCACATGATGAGGGTAAAAGTTGAAACAGAAAATTTACCGGGGAAAGGGATGCGAATATCGAGAGCACAGAGAATTCGATCTTCTTGAGACTTGCGGCGACCTTGATGCAAGGCTGTTTGGCACCTCGCATTCGGCGATTTGGATTCGGAACCATGATCTGGAAGCTTCCAGCGAGGACATTTTGGAGATTGAAATACGGCAGGTGCACCGCCTTCTTTATACACCGTCAAACATGTCGACGATTCTCCGGAAGTACAAGTACTCACGCAAAGAACAAACCCTAACACGAAGGCGAGAAATTTGCATAAATTCATTCTGTTTTCTGCTTTCTGTTCATAGAGAACTTGAAATTAAAATTGAAGAAGAGGAGTTTCATGGTATTGAGAGGAGTGAGAGTAAGAGAACAAGATTCGCGCGGTGAATTTGAACAGACGGTGCTTTATAAGGGTGTGGGTCTTGGTCTTGCGGGTTATTTCACATAATCAAAATACGTTGGGTCTGTGCACGGAGTGCAACCGAAAAGTAATCCCTCCCATCTAATGGAAACTATTTCCGGAAATAAAAGTTCGAAGTTTGAAGCATCAAATCATTTAGGTAGAACTTTATGTGGATTTTTACAAATTTAAAAAGTATTAGTATTATATTCAGTAAAATCTAATTTACCCCTTAACCTTTATAGGTTGGAAACCTCCTTATGCATTCTTTTTCTCGGTAGGCTTCTTCTTCTTCTAGAAAAAATAATCTTTATTTATCCTTGATCTTTTTTACACATTAACGAATCATGATTAAATATAGAGGTGTGATTAATAGACAATCTTCTGCGTTGTAGCTCCTTCTAGATGAAAGCTAATTTACAGCCATTCTTTACTAAAAACGAACAAGCGAAAGCGAGTCTAAGAACCATAGAACACAATGTCATTAGATACCTAAACAACAACTGATAATACGATATTTATCAAAACTTTAGACCGACAAAGGACACTAACAAAAGATGCGGCAGCAGAAAAATATATTAGTATATAATAATGCCAATCTAGTCAGAGTGAGAATCCCATATCATCATCACTCTCTTCTTTCTCTTCCTTCTTCTCCTCAACTGCAAGTTGTTCTGCAGCCAGCTGCTGCACCACCAGAAGGAGCAAACATCCTTCATAACTGTATAATTTCAATTGTACCAAAGCAAATATGCCTTAAGTAAGTATAAGTACCAAAGATCTACTAATGTCACTGGAATTAATCATAGAACTAATTGATCAATCACATTTTTGACCATTAATCATCCAACATTCTAGATGCAAAGTTAATGATACTATCCCACTTACCATATGATTTTCCTACGTTGTTTTGCACAAGTTATCCAATTGCTGAAGCTTGAGTTGAAAACAAAACATTGGTTGCCTATGTAGTTGAGACGTTCTATATTGTGTAGCTCAAGAAGCTGTTTGACATGGTCTAGGTGGTTGAACCTTACAGAATCCAACAATTAAAAATTAAGAAATATTGTTGATACAACATTCGTTATTAACATACAAAAAATATCAACAACGCAGAAGATTATCCTAAAGATTTTAATCATGGTTAATTGATGTGTAAAAAAATTCAAGAATAAATAGAGAGTTATTTTTTCAAGAAAGAAAAAGAAAGCCTTACTCGGAAAAGAATGCACAAGGGGGTTCTTTTTCCCATTCAAAAAGTGGGGGTATCCTTTCCCAACCTATAAAGGTTAAGGGGATAAACAAAGTTTTACTCTATTGTAAATCCTAAATTTATAGTTAAAGAAAATTTATTTAACGTCTTTAATGATATCACTTCTATCAGGGGCGGATAAAGTCAAACATCTTTATAACAACCTCATTTGTTCCGATATTTTTTGGCTTTTATAGTGAATGGTTGTTATACACCTATAACAACATTTAACATACGTTTAAATATTTTTTGACTATTATAAATAAAACTTATCCAAAAATTAATTATTTTTCTTTTTTTAATGTTACATGTAAAAGATAAGAAGATTATTCAAATTTAAAATTTTAAAAGATATGCATATTTCGCTAGGTAAATATTGAAGAAAGCTAATACATTATTAATAAATTCAGAACTAAACGTATAAAGATTTAAACTCTAATGCACATATTTTAACGCTACTAGGAAAACAAAATCTTTCAAGATTGATGGAAGAACTTTATAATTGTAGTTGTTTCATAGATTTCATTCTCTTACTATTTGAATTTGCGAAGATTCGTGTCCATATTTGCAACAAAAAGGTATTCAATGGAAAATATGTCACGTGCAAATCTTCAAATCTTTTGTCTTATGCAAGATAGAAACTTTGTTCAATGGAAAAGATTGTGTGCATATTTTTAAAATTATTATTATTAATCTTAAAAATTCTATGTGGTTGTTATAGAGGAATAATTATACAAAGAGCGTTCAGCTATTGTCACACCTCCTTTTTTTCGAGGGGATACGGGATAGGGAGTTTTTCCAATTTAAGTGACATTATTCGAAATGAGATTATTTATTTATTCAGAGTCGCCACTTGGAATAATTTATGGTGTCCCAAGTCATCGATTTATTTTAGAATCCCAAATCGAGAAAATTTGACTCTTATTTTTGGTCCACGAACATAAAAGACCGAGTAAGAAATTCTGTTAACCTGAGAGAAGGTGTGAGGCACTCCCGAGTTCCGTGATTTTAGCACGGTCGCTTAACAATTAATACTTAGCGTAATTATCTGATTTATTACATGTTTTAAACCTATTGTGCATTTTTGTCTTTTAACGCTTTTTAATATTTATGGAATTTATTTGAACAAGTCGCGATGTCGCACACTTGTCGTTTTGGTACACATTGCAAACCGCGCCACGTGAAATGCACCCGCGATTTATAAAATATTTATTTTTATTATTATTTGAAGTTATGGTCAAGTCACGTAAAACGCGCACTTGAATTGGGATTTACGTATCATGACTATGCCACAGGAACCGTACCCATAGTCACGATGATTTATTATTAATCGCGTCTAAATCAAGCTACGGTGTTCGAATATTATTCAATTACTAATTTTGACATTATTGTAAGGTCATGAGGTATGTATATTGTTATGGAGGAAATGAAGTAAATTAATTATGGAAAAAGTTGGCTAGCTTGTGAATGTTTATTTGTTTTTGGTCATGTGCAACAATTAGCCCATAAATACGCTAGGAAAGTCCAATTAAAGTCTTACACCAATCATGGCCCAAACTAATCTCTTATAATTTTACTGCTAACCAATATTTGAAATTAGACTAAATTTATGGCAGAAAAAGATAGATACAGGCAGGACCAATTTAGTCACTAAGATAGGAGATCAAAATGAAACTAAAGCATGCTAAAATGGAAAGCCACTACTTCATTGAATAAATAAGAAAAGTAACGAATTAATACATATTCATCAATAATTTTTTTAGCGGCAAATCTCAACTTGCAACCTCAATTGACCTTGCAAAACTGACGATTTAGTGGCTATTTTTTGAGCTTTTTTTTTGGGGGGGGGGGGGAGGGGGGAGGAGGTTAATGATGGCTCAAAAGTGGTCAAGGGCTGGTGGTTTTGGAGTGGTGAAGCTGCTGGATTTTTCGAAAGAAAGGCAAAGAAAGAATGACACGAGTAGAAATTTCCTTATCCTAGAAGAAGAAAAATAATTTTTTCTCAACTCCTTCCTCCCTATTTTTTCCTCTCTCTCTCTCTCTCTCTCTCTCTCTCTCTTCATCACATTTCTCTTCTATTTATAGAAAAAAAAATTCGGAATTTTCAGATTTTTATTTTTTTATTTTTATTTTTTTAATTTTTAATTAAAAAGAATTTTCACTTCCTATTTTTCTTATTTTTTTAAAAAAACAATTCCCCACTTTTCTTTACTTTTATTTTTTAATTTCTCACTTTTTTTTACTTTTAATATATTTAAAATCCCACTTTTTACTTTTCTTTTTTTATTTTTCACTTATTTTACTTTTCTTTTTTTATTTCCCACTTACTTTTACTTTTTAAAAAAAAAAATGAAATACCCTTACTTTTATTTTTTAATTCCAACTTTATTTTACTTTTTATTTTTTAAATTTTCACATTCTTTTACTTTTTTATTAAACAATTTCTACCTACTTTTACTTTTACTTTTTAATTTTATATTTTTACTTTTCCTATTTTTTAATTCCCATCCGAAATTTGTTTAAAATAATAATAATAATAATTAATTTTTATTTATTTTTAGTTTTTAATTCATTTTATTTAAAAATAAAGATAAAAATAATAATAAAAATAATACTAATAGTAATAATTGACCTTTTAAATTATTAATAATTTTTCTATATATATATATAAGTGTAACAAAACTAAAAATATATATATTAAATTCTGAAAATATTTACATAGTTGAAGGTGATAAAAATTCAAATATAGTCAAAAATTAGGTGCTCACAGCTGCCCCTCTTTGCTTGGAAACATGAAGAGTTTTCAGGCAAAGACTAGGTGAGCCACGTGACTAATTTTTTACCAAACCATTATTCAAAAGGAAAAGAAATAAAAGATAGGGTGCAACCGAGTCCTGGTTTTGGACAGCCTACATATCCCGGGTTATAGGGGAATCAGGTCGCGTGTAGTTCAAGGAGAATGGTGGAATGATGAGTTGAGGAGTCGAGTGACGTTCCGTCGAGGCTCCGGTCCGCGGTCCTGCTATTATATCAAAATAAAAAAGAAACTAAACAAGCCTATCAATTATGAGTTACAAGATTCCTATCTATGAGTCTTCAGAAACTTGATCTTGAGTCTTGACTGGTTCTTCATGCAGACTCTGATCTAAACCTTGATGCTCGCTAGTTGTAGGTTCTAGTTCATTGTTCTATAGCTTCTTCTAATCAAAACGGGACTCCAATGCTCGTGGCTTCAGTCATGTCTTAGCATTTCACATCTTTTCAATTGCTTTTACATTTTGGATTCACTTATTTTTTTCTTTTCTTTTATTCTGAATTGAGACTTCTTCTTTTAATCATCTCGAACCCTGTGCCTCGAGGTAAAACCTACTCAGACACCAAAACAAACAATCAAACGAAATTTTTCTGCCCCAGTTTGCACTAGGAAAATTTCGTGAATTATTGTAAAAAAATTCTAAACTACTTCTTTATTGAAAGCAATAAAAGGTCGAGAGTGTTGTACCCTGAAAATATCATTTTTTTTTTTGGATTGTGTTCTTTTATTGTCAAAAGGATGTCTTAACTAAGGATTGGTGTACCTTATATTGGGAAAATGTGGCCAGGGAATGGGATACCCTATATTGGCAAAGATATCGGGGAATAGTATACCCTGCATTTAAGATCAAATCAACTACGGAGTGGAGACCCTATGTTGGAAAAAGCAACTAGGTAGTGGAGACCCTATGTCGAAAATAAAATCAAATAGGGAGTGGAGACCCTATGTTGGAAAAGACGACTAGGGAGTGGAAACCCTATGTCTACAATAACATCAACTAGGGAGTGGAGACCCTATGTTGCAAAAGCGACTAGGGAGTGGAGATCCTATGTCTAAAAACATCAACTAGGGAGTGGAGACCCTATGTTGGAAAAGAAACTAGGGAGTAGAAGAGACTAGGGAGTGGAGACCCTATGTTTGAAAAGAGACTAGGGAGTGGAGACCCTATGTCTAAAATATCATCAATTAGGGAGTGGATACCCTATGTTAGAAAATCATCAACTAGGGAGTGGAGACTCTATGTTGGAAAAGAGACTAGGGAGTGGAGACCCTATGTCTAAAATATCAATCAACTAGGGAGTGGATACCCTATGTTGGAAAAGCGACTAGGGAGTGGAGACCCTATGTCTAAAAATCATCAACTAGGGAGTGGAGACCCTATGTTAGAAAATGCAGCTAGGGATTGGAGACCCTATGTCTAAAAATAAAATCAACTAGGGAGTGGAGACCCTATGTCTAAAAATCATCAACTATGGAGTGGATACCCTATGTTGGAAAAGCGACTAGAGAGTAGAGACCCTATGTCTAAAATAAAATTAACTAGGGAGTGGAGACCCTATGTCTAAAAATAAAATCAGCTAGGGAGTGGAGACCCTATGTTGGAAAAACGACTAGGGAGTGGAGACCCTATGTCTAAAAATCATCAACTAGAGAGTGGAGACCCTATGTTGGAAAAGCAACTAGGGAGCGGAGACCCTATGTCTAAAAATCATCAACTAGGGAGTGGAGACCCTATGTTGGAAAAGCGACTAGGGAGTGGAGACCCTATGTCCAAAATAACTGCAACTAGGGAGTGGAGACCCTATGTTGGAAAAAGCGACTAGGTAGTGGAGACCCTATGTCGAAAATAAAATCAAATAGGGAGTGGAGACCCTATGTTGGAAAAGACGACTAGGGAGTGGAAACCCTATATCTACAATAACATCAACTAGGGAGTGGAAACCCTATGTTGGAAAAGCAGACTAGGGAATGGAGACCCTATGTCTAAAAACATCAACTAGGGAGTGGAGACCCTATGTTGGAAAAGAGACTAGGGAGTGGAGACCATATGTCTAAAATAAAATCAACTAGGGAGTGAAGACCCTATATTGGAAAAGGCGAGTAGGGAGTGGAGACCCTATGTCAAAAATAAAATCAACTAGGGAGTAGAGACCCTATGTTAGAAAAACGACTAGGGAGTGGAGACCCTATGTCTAAAAATTATCAACTAGGGAGTGGAGACCCTATGTGGGAAAAGCGACTAGGGAGTGGAGACCCTATGTCTAAAAATATCAACTAGGGAGTGGAGACCCTATGTTGGAAAAGCAGACTAGGGAATGGAGACCCTATGTCTAAAAACATCAACTAGGGAGTGGAGACCCTATGTTGGAAAAGAGACTAGGGAGTGGAGACCCTATGTCTAAAAATTATCAACTAGGGAGTGGAGACCCTATGTTGGAAAATCATCAACTAGGGAGTGGAGACCCTATGTCTAAAAACATCAACTAGGAAGTGGAGACCCTATATCTAAAAATATCAACTAGGGAGTGGAGACACTATGTTGGAAAATCATCAACTAGGAAGTGGAGACCCTATGTCTAAAAACATCAACTAGGGAGTGGAGACCCTATGTTGGAAAAGAGACTAGGGAGTGGAGACCCTATGTCTAAAATAAAATCAACTAGGGAGTGGAGACCCTATGTTGGAAAACGACTAGGGAGTGGAGACCCTATGTTTAAAATAAAATCAACTAGGGAGTGGAGACCCTATGTTGGAAAAGCGACTAGGGAGTGGAGACCCTATATCTAAAAATATCAACTAGGGAGTGGAGACACTATGTTGGAAAATCATCAACTAGGGAGTGGAGACCCTATGTCTAAAAACATCAACTAGGGAGTGGAGACCCTATGTTGGAAAAGAGACTAGGGAGTGGAGACCCTATGTCTAAAATAAAATCAACTAGGGAGTGGAGACCCTATGTTGGAAAACGACTAGGGAGTGGAGACCCTATGTCTAAAATAAAATCAACTAGGAAGTGGAGACCCAATGTTGGAAAAGCGACTAAGGAGTGGAGATCCTATGTCTAAAAATCATCAACTAGGGAGTGGAGACCCCATGTTGCAAAATGCAGCTAGGGATTGGAGACCCTATACTACCATAATTTTTTTTTTCTTTATAATTTCATATATTTTTTTAAGATAATGAGTAAAATGCGGGAAAGAGTTTGGAGAAGATTTCCCTTTTGCAGTAGTTGCTGCAAAACTGTTTCTAGCCTTTGCGTAATTTCATTTTGGTTGCACCTTCTTCTTGCAAGGTTGCTTTTCGATTGCACTTGTTTCCCTATTTTTTTTCAAATAAAGAACAATTTGTCAGTTTGAAACGGTGGTTGGTTTTTTGGCCTTGATTGTTTCAGTCACTTGGTCTCGGTCCTTTCAGTTGCAACTGGTTTTTTCCTGAATATCGATTGCATTTCTAACCTCGGAGACCTTTGGCTTTTCTGGACTTTGCCATGATGGTTAGTCACGTGGGACTTAACCTTTTCAACTTTTATTTTGCCCTTGTGGGCATTTGACTTTGAATTTCCTCTTTCAACAGTTTTTGATTTCGAAACATCAGCCAACATGGCCAGTTGGAGTCAACTTGATGCCCTTGCCGAGATTGGGTCCTTTTCTTTTGCATATTGGCTTGTATCAAGTGAGAATCCTGTAAATCAGTCCTGCCTTCCCTTCTTTGTCTTAGTTTTAGAACAGAGTTAAACCGAAAAGGATTCAAAGAAAAGCAAACAATGGAATGGACAAATGAATTTAGACAAGGGGTATCCCTTTTGGGGAAAAGAAAGAAGGACTTATCTGGAGTGTATACAGACTTCAATGAACATGACATGCTTCTTGGACTAGATACATGATCTGTGTAAACCGTCCAACTCTCAGAAATTCATCAAAACTCTTGCTTTGAGACTGAGAAACTTTGCCTAGGACTGTGTCGATGGCAGTGACTGTGAGGATCCTCTTTTCGATTAGTGGCGCCCTTTGCGGGTTTTCACCAGCTGGCCTCTCTCATTTCTCTTCTCACCATCGCCTTATAGTGCTCTTTGTGAGTTTTCACTAACAAAACTCTCTCATTTTCGAATTTCTCTACTTACCATCACCTTATGGTGCCCGTGAGGTTTTCACCAATAAGACTCTCTCATTTTATTTCTCTCATTTTGTTGTATCAGATCCGAGTAACTGTATCCTCCCATTTTGAATCTCTTTGCCGATTGATCGGGAGGACTTGAAAAGGATTTGGGTAAAAAGGATTTGGATTGAATTACAACTTTGGAACCTTTCAGACAAAACCATCGCCAAACCATTATAACATCTGCCCAGTTTCACTTTTGAGGAAATTTGGGTTTTTATTTTGGTGTGACTGAACCCCAGAGAGAGGCTGCCTACGTATCCTTTCGGAATCAAGTCAAACGTAGTTCAAGGAACTTTTTTTTTTTATCTTTTTCTTTTTTTCTCCTTTTCCGTAGTAACTTCCAGGTTCCAAAGAGGGTGATCAAAAAAACAAAAAAAAGGATCAAACATAATACCTCTTGACCGCATCTGCATTGACAGTTGTTTCGGGGTCATTTCTTCAATGTCTCCCAAGTACAACGCTCTTTTCAGCAACAATTTTTTTATAATGTATGGACCTTTTCAATTTGGAGCAAATTTTCCTTTTGCTTCCTGATGATGCGGGAGAATACGTCTCAGAACGAGTTTCCCCACTTCGAATTTCCTGGGTCGCACTTTCTTGTTGTAGGCACAAGCCATTCTTTGTTGGCACAACTGCCCGTGGCAAACTGCGGCCATTCGCTTTTCATCAATCATAGTTAATTTTTCCAATCGGGCCTTGATCCATTCATCATCCTCGATCTCGGCTTCAACAATGATTCGAAGAGAGGGAATTTTAACTTCTGCAGGTATTATGGCTTCAGTGCCATAAACCAATAAGTAAGGCGTAGCCCCAACTGATGTGCGCACGGTCGTGCGATATCCCAACAATGCGAAAGGCAGCTTTTCATGCCACTGTCTAGAACTTTGAATCATTTTCTTAAGGATCTTCTTGATATTATTGTTTGCAGCTTCAACATCGCCATTAGCTTTGGGCCGATAAGGGGTAGAATTACGATGCGTAATCTTAAATTGTTCGCATACCTCCCTCATCAAGTGGCTGTTCAGATTTGCAGCATTATCTGTAATGATAGTTTTAGGAATACCAAAACGACAAATAATGTTGGAATGCATGAAGTCCACCACCACTTTCTTGGTGACGGCTTTGAAAGTGACTTCTTCAACCCATTTTGTGAAATAATCAATGGCAACCAAGATAAATCTGTGCCCATTTGAAGCTTTCGGCTCGATTGGCCCAATGACATCCATAACCCAGGCAACGAACGGCCAAGGTGCTGACATAAGATGTAACTCTGAAGGCGGTGCATGAATCCGGTCACCGTGTATCTGACACTGATGACACTTTCGGACAAAACTGAAGCAATCCTTTTCCATGGTCATCCAGTAATAACCTGCCCGAAGGATTTTCTTTGCAAGGACATATCCGTTCATGTGAGGTCCACATACTCTCGAATGCACTTCGTTCATGATCTTTTCAGCTTCTAAGGCATCTACACACCTCAAGAGATTCAGATCTGGAGTTCTTTTGTACAAGATTTCTCCGCTCAAGAAGAAATCGCAGGCAAGCCTTCTAATGGTTCTCTTTTGGTCTCCACTAACCTGCTCGGGATATTTCTTTATTTTCATAAACCTTTTGATATCATGATACCATGGCTGAACATCTGGTTATATTTCAATTGTATTACAATAACCATGCCTCTCTCGAATTTGGATTTCTAGCGGGTCAATATGGACATTGCCCGGATACGGCAGCATTGAGGCCAAAGTAGCTAATGCATCAGCTAACTCATTGTGGAATCGAGGAATATACCTGAACTCGACGGACTTGAATCATTTTCTAAGATCTTCCACATGTTGCCTATATGGGATAAGCTTGATATCTCGAGTTTCCCATTCACCTTGGGCTTGCCGAATGATCAAATTTGAATCTCCCATGATTAACAATTCTTCCACATCCAGATCAATTGCCATATTCATGCCCATAATGAAGGCTTCATACTCAATGGTGTTGTTGGTACAGAAGAACCGAAGCCGGGCTGTGGCCGGATAGTGCTGACCGGTGAGCGAAACCAAAATTGCCCCAATCCCAACACCTTTTGCATTTACAGCTCCATCAAAGAATATTTTCCAAGCATTGGTGTCTTCTGGAATTACTTCAACTGAATTTACTTCCTCGTACGAAAAGTAAGTACTTAGGGGTTGGTATTCATCATCAACCGGGTTCTCAACTAGATGATCCGCCATGCTTGAGCTTTCATCGCTGTACGGGTGACATAGACAATATCGAACTCAGTGAGCAGGATTTGCCATTTTGCTAACCTTCCCGTGGGCATTGATTTCTGGAATATGTACTTCAGAGGATCCATTCTAGTTATGAGATATGTGGTGTAGGCCAAAAGATAATGTCTGAGCTTCTGGGCGACACAAGTTAGGGCGCAATAAGTTCTTTCCAAGAAAGTATACTTGGCTTCATAAATGGTAAACTTCTTGCTCAAGTAGTATATGGCATTCTCTCTCTTCCCGGTCACATCATGTTTCCCCAGGACACAGCCAAAGGAATTTTCCAAGACTGTCAGATACAAGAACAAAGGTCTTCCTGGCTCGTGTGGAACCAATACTGGCGGATTTGACAGATATTCTTTGATCTTATCAAAAGCCTCTTGACATTTAGCTGTCCATTTGATCGCTGCATCGTTCTTCAACAACTTAAATATGGGCTCACACATGATAGTAAGCTGAGCAATGAACCTGCTGATGTAATTCAATCTCCCTAGCAGACTCATGACCTCTTTCTTGGTTCTCGGAGGTGGCAAATCCCGAACAGACTTTATCTTTGTCGGATCTAACTCAATACCCCTCCGGCTTACTATAAACCCCAGAAGTTTCCCAGATGGAACTCCGAATGCACATTTGGCTGGATTCAATTTCAAATCATACCTGCGCAGACGCTCAAAGAACTTTCTCAGATCTCGCACATGGCCTTCTTGTGTTCTGGATTTAATGATCACATCATCTACATACACCTCAATTTCCCGGTGCATCATGTCATAGACGATGGCAGTCATGGCTCTCATGTAAGTTACCCTGGTATTTTTTAAACCGAATGGTATGACTCTGTAACAATAAGTGCCACACGGCGTGGTAAAAGCCGTCTTTTCTGTGTCGTCCTCATCCATCAGGACCTGGTGATACCCAGCATAACAATCCACGAAAGACTGTATTTCATGTTTGGCACAGTTGTCAACAAGAATATGAATGTTTGGCAGTGGAAAGTCGTCCTTGGGACTTGCTTTGTTCAAATCCCGATTATCAACACACACTCAAGTTTTACCATCTTTCTTCGGCAGTGGGACCATATTAGCCAACCACGTGGTGTATCGGACCACCCGAATCACACCAACTTTTAATTGTTTGGTGACTTCTTCTTTGATCTTATCACTGATTTCCGTTTTAAACTTTCTTTGCTTTTGTTGTACGGGTGGGTAACCGGGATAAGTTGGCAATTTATGTACCACCAAATCAACACTCAAACCTGGCATATCATCATAGGACCATGCAAACACATCCTTGAATTCAAATAAAAGTTGGATCAATGCATCCCTAGTTCTTTCATCGACGTGAATGCTTATCATGGTTTCTCGGACCTTTTCTGGACTACCCAAATTAACTGGCTCGGTTTCATTTAAGTTTGGCTTAGGCTTATTCTCAAATTGTTCCAATTCTTGATTTATTTCCCTAAAAGCCTCATCTTCATCATATTCTGGATCTTGATTCATTATTTCACAGTTAGATAGCGTTTTAGGATCTGGGCATGAAGTCCGCAAGCATATCATGTTATTTAAGTCCGCATTATTAGAACTGAAAAGGAAAAGATAAAAAAAAATAGCAAAATTAGAATAAAGAAAAAGGAAACATCCATTGATGATGAAATATTGATTTCATTTCATTGAATTGAAGATAAGAGGTTTTACATCGAAATCAAAAGACAATAAAATAAAAACATTCGAGTTACACCCTGAAATAACTCGTAATGTAGAAAAGATGGCAAGACTGGACTACCCGGATTCCCGCCTAACAGGGAATGGGGTAGCTTTCCAATTCTAAAGCTTGGAATTTGGCCCCATGTATAACACCTCAACAGTGCTCGTTCCTTCCCCCTACTGGACCATGTGGTACTCATACAACATTCATTTCATGGCTTTACAAATATCCTCAATCTCTTCAGTCGTGAAGGCCTCTTCTTCTTCTTCTTCTACATATTTGGGATCAATAAATGACTTTGCGAGATGCGGAATGGGCTAAGGAAGGACCCACCCATTTTTCTTGCGCTCATCAGCCCATTTTCTATCGGCCTCTGAAGCTCAAAAACCTACGCCGAAGAACTTCTCATTGGCGGTTGACATAACGGGCTCTATGATGCCTTGTAAATATGCCCCGAGCCCCTTTCCGGGCTTGTACCCATGTTTAATCATTTCAGTGGCGACCATGACCGAGGCATTAGATAAGCAAGATTGAGGGAACGGGGCCCCTTCTTCGCATTGATCAGCGATCACAATTTCGAGGGCTTGGTAGACAATGTGCTCACTTCCTTCTCTAGCTTCGAGACATGGGACTGTTCATCCTCCCCGTGGACAACAATTTCTTGGTTTTCATGTTCAAATTTGACCATTTGATTAAGAGTGGAGGGCACAGCTCCTGCAGCGTGAATCCATGGTCTTCCTAGGAGAAAATTATATAAAGTATCCATGTCCAGAACCTGGAAAGTTACTTCGAAATCCACAGGGCCAATGGTCAAAATCAAATCAATTTCGCCTATTGTGTCTCGTTTGACACCATCAAAAGCGCGCACACATACATTGTTTGGTCGGATTCTTTCTGTTCCAATTTTCATCCTCTGGATCGTTGAGAGAGGGCAAATGTCGACCCAGACCCACCATCTAACATGACTCTCTTCATATAATAACCTTCGCATTTGACAGTCAAGTGAAGGGCTTTGTTGTGGGCAGCTCCCTCTTGGGGCAAATCATCACGGCTGAAGGAAATCCTATTAACTTCAAAGAATTGTTCAGCCATTCTTTCCAGTTGTTCAACTGAAGTTTCAACCGGGACATATGCCTCGTTCAATATTTTCAGGAGTACCTTCTGATGTTCATTTTAGATAATAAAAAGAGATAAAAGTGAAACCTGGGAAGGAGTCTTTCTGAGCTGGTCAATTATTGCATATTCCGAAGTTTTCATTTTTCGGAAAAACTATTCTGCTTCCTCAGAACTCATAGGCTTCTTAGGCGGAAACCGTTTATCCTTGCTCAGTTTTAACATCTTTTGCTCTTCTGGGTTGTGGTACCTCCTAGGTTAGTTCATTTCGTTCACCTCTCCCATAATCTCTTTCCCCTTGTAAGTAACCACTGTTTTGCTATAATTCCAGGGGACTGCAGTGGGGTCTCTCATAGGGCTCTGTGGTGCGCGGCTAATACCACGGGCTCATTCAGCCTTGGTGAAATTACCGGCCCCCGTGCCACATAAGTCCCTTTTGTTTCAACATGAGTTGTTCTTTCCTTGGGGCCCTAGGAACATAGAGAATTGCGTCCTTAGCAGGTACTGCCCCAGTATTTGTTTCTGCAACTTGAGGAGTTAGAGTGATTTTCTTCTCATTTTTGGCTTGTTTCACCGCCGCTTTAGTTCTTGCCTCTGAATCGACAATGGCGATGATAGCTTTCAAAGCTGGATAAAACTCTTTATCATCACAAATCATTCCAATGACCGGCCCATTGTTGTGAGTCGGTAATGGATTATTAGTCACATTGGGGACTTCCTCATCCCTCAGCACCACTCGTTTTTGTTCTATCATATTCTCAACGACTTTCTTGAGAGTCCAACAATCCTCCGTATCATGACCATCTGCCCCCGAATGATAGGCACACCTAGTACAGGGACGGTATGATAAAGATTCCGGATTTTTCCGGTTTGGAGGCACAAGTTGCAATAGACCTATCTGGACTAATTTTGGAAACAGGCTAGAGTAGGACTCACCAATAGGGGTAAAGTCATTTCTCCTAGGATGCTCACGAGGGCGTGTATTATGTTGGTAATTGTTTTGTGGGGGACGGGGGTTATATGGAGCTTGGTAAGGATGGTTATTTCTGGGAGGTGGAGCTCGGTTTTGGTTGTAGTGTTGTTGTGGCCGTGTATAAGGTTGGGCATTCACCACCATATAGGGAGGCATTTCCACGGCATATGCTGCATCTTGATGAGGGTAGTAGTGTTGTGGGGTTCTGGAAGGCACGTAAGAATGATCGCGGGATCGATGGGGGCCTCTCAAACCTGAAGTCATCATGGCTCCTTCTTCCTTCTTCTTTCGATTTGCTAAACCTCCCGAGCCGTTCTGGATGGCTTGGGAGGTGGCTCTCAAAGCAGATTGACTTATGATTCGGCCAGTTTTCAAGCCATTTTCTACCATTTCTCCGATTTTTATGGCCTCTGCAAAAGGTTTGCCCATTGCAGACATCATGTTCTGAAAGTAATCGGCCTCTTGGGCCTGCAAGAAAACATTGACCATTTCTGCCTCATCCATAGGCAGTTTCACTCTGGATGCTTGCTCACGCCACTTGCATATTCACGGAAGATTTTCACGGTTTTCTTTTTGAAATTGGTCAGAGAATTCCTATCTGGAGCTATATCAATATTATATTGAAATTTCCTGACGAAATCTTGGGCCAAGTCATCCCATATATGCCAATGGGAGATGTCCTGATCTTTGTACCATTCTGACGTAATTCCCGTCAAGCTCTCCCCGAAATAGGCCATCAAAAGTTCTTCTTTTCCACCTGCCCCTCTTAGCTGATTGCAATATATTTTCAAATGAGCGATCGGGTCTCCGTGCCCATCGTACTTTTCAAATTTTGGCGTTTTAAAACCACCGGGCAAATGAACATGAGGAAACATACACAGATCGGAGTAGGAGACACTCTTTTGGCCACTCAGGCCTTGCATGTTCTTTAGACCTTTTCGGGGCTTTTCATCTTCCGAACCATCTCTTCTTGCTCGGGGTTTCTCATAGCTCTTTCATGTTCCATATAAGACTCAAACTGCGGGTGCTGAGGGTAAGAGTTTGGGGTAACATGAGCGTTGTCTAGCTAAAATTGCGGGACTTGAAAAGTGAAAGCTGAAGGCTCGAAGCATGGCCTGGGAACTGTTGGTTGTGCCGTAGTAGAGACTGGTAGTGCAGTGAATAATGTAGAAGGTACCCCTAAAAACGGTACCTGGGGGTGAACCTTAGAAGGCATACCGGTGAAATTGGCCGATATAGTGGGGTACCCAAACGGGATGAATGGGTTTGTTACGGGGATGGGGACATTAGAGATTCCACTCGTCCTGGGAAGATGTTTAGGAAATCCGGGGATTATACTGGGCGGTTCTTTTCCATTAGACCAAGCGTCCCACATTTCTAACATGCGGACGCGCAGCTTCCTATTTTACTCAGTGGCTGCGGACTCTGACTGTGGAATAGCCGATACAGGACTATCCTCAGGCTCAATAATTGGTAGATGACTTTCAGAGGCCATAGGAACACTGCCTTTAGATCTCGTGAAGTAAGGATGGGAAGCCAGATTACCACAAAACCAACCACCTAAACAGGACCTTTGATATTTGCACACACAACAACCTAGTTAGTTTGAGATATTTAACAGATAAGGAATCGCATATTGGGGATGCAATGCACTTAAATAATTAAATGTTTCTAAATGTCTTTGCAACGGCTGTATGTTTTATCTCGGCTTTACTATCTCTTTTCTCAAATTTCGAATCCTTATTTCTTTTTCCTTCCCTTATTGATGTTTTTGCTCTTTTATTTTTCACTCTTTTTTCTTTCTTGTTCACTCAATTTTCCTTCTTTTTCTCTCTTTTTCTTTATTTTTCACTCAGATTGTCTATAGCTACGATCGAATCCGATGGGGATTGCCTACGTATCATGACGCCGGATGAATCAGATCATTACATAGTTCAGGAAATAAATGCAGAATAAAAGAAAAGAAAATTTTGGTTTTTGGTTTTTTTCAATATTTCATTAAATAAAATCTTTTTGGGTTTTTCTATTACAAAGATTTTGGAAATACTGATGATTAAACATAATACTCAAAACAAAAAAAACAGACTCGAAAAGGTAAAATACAGACTCAAAGCCAAAAATAATAATAATAAAAAAATCAAGAATACATAAGAGCCTCTAATATTACTCCGGGGCCCCGTGGTACATCAGTCGGTCTCGACGTGGGCCTGCGTGCAATCTCTTCTTGAAGGTACTCTAAATCATCCATCACATGATGGAACAAAGTCATCACAGAAGTAAAGAATATGGACCTGGTCATATCTTTGCATTCATGGCATTTCATTGCGACGTAATCAGCGATTTCTTTAATCCTCAGTCTAATGATGCCCTTTTCTTGGAGCAAGCGTCCAATTTGCTGAGACCGGGCCTCCAACACTTGTGTGGCCGTATGGTTTTGGTCTTGCAATTGTTGTATGACTTCTTCCAATCGGGAAATCAATGTATAGCAATGCTCTTTTTCAGCTTTGAAATCCTTTGTCTGTTGGACCATTTTATTTTCGAGATTAGTCAGCTTTTCCCTTAAGATCGCGACCCCTCTATCATACTTTTGCTTTAAATGCTGAACACACCTTGCCCGTTCTTCTGCATTATTCGCCAATTTTGCCCGAACTTTTGCCAATTCATCCTCAGCCTTTGTCAAATCAAACCCATAATCATGAACTTTCCGCCTCAGATTGCTTATGAGTCTTTCATTTTTTTCGCTTTTTACCGGGTTTTCAGCAACTATTTTTATTTTCTGAATCTGAGCTCGGAGGGCTTCATTTTCTCGGGCCAACCTTTTCTTTTCTCCTTCATCCTCGGCAGCCTGCAAACTACTGTTAAATTTGAGGTTTTTGATTTGATCATCTAGCTTGCTTATGGTGGTCCGGTATTCCTTTTCTTTAGCTAACCAAACCCACTGTTCTTGCGCTCCATCGGTGAATTGTTGGACATGGGGTCATTTGGCGGGCTATTCTTGTCACGACCCAATTTCACCTATAGGTCGTGATGGCGCCCAACACTACAGCCAGGCAAGCCAACTAATAAGTCAAACGTACATTGGTTAAACTTTTATTCCAAGAAAATAATAAAATACTAACTTCTACCAATGTGTGTGTGCCAAGACCCGGTGTCACAAGTGCATGAGCATCTAGTAGGTTATACAAAACTTCAAATATTGTCTGAAATGAAATAGACAGAATATAAATATAAGAAGAGACACTGGTAGCTGCAGAACGGCTCAGAAAGGCAGCTCACCACTATGCCTCGGGATGACGTGGGTATATGATGATAGGTCCTCCACTAGTACTTGTCTCAGATCCTGCACAAAAAGTGCAGCAAGTATAGTATGAGTACATAAACAACGTGTACCCAGTAAGTATCAAGCCTAATCTCGAAGTGGTAGAGACGAGATGACCGACTTTGACACTCACTATGGGTCAATAATAATTGAAATAAAACTAGGATATTTAAATCAGCATGATTTACAGAATTTACAATAATTTATTTAATCAGCGGAAATAATCAAATTCCTTCAAATGTAACAATTCTCAATATAATAATTAAATTTCTTCAATTCAAATAAATTCCAATTTATCAATTAAATCTCATTTACAGGAGTAACAATTAATTCCTAAACAAGCAAGAATAATAATTCATTAAATTCCAAGGATTTTTCAATTTATTAATTAGCTTCACAAGCTGAAATAAATTATTAAAGTATCGTGTAATTATTATTATTAAGCACGAATTCTGCTGAGGACATACGGCCCGATCCAGAGTGTCGTGTACACTGCCGAGAGACGTGCAGCGCGATCCATAGATGCATCTATCCTGCCGAGTCATTTGGCCCGCTCCACAAGATAGGAGGACATTTTCTTATGTGCCTCCGGAAAGAGAGTATATTTATTATAAGATAAATTTGGGAGGAGAACAATTTTTTTTAATAATTAATTGATTTAAAGATAAATTTGGGAGGAGAACAATTTCTTTTAACAATTAATTGATTTAAACAAAAATTAAGCATATGAAAATTTCATATTTTTCTACTTTTCATAACAATTCACAATATATACATCAATTATTTTAATTAATAAAGAATACAATTCACACAAGTAATTCATGCTTTGAGTCTTAAACTACCCGGACTTTAGCATTAATAGTAGCTACGCACGGACTCTCGTCACCTCGTGCGTACGTAGCCCCCACAATTTAGCAACAATTGTTTAATCTTAATCACCTATGAGGTAATTTCCCCCTCACAAGATTAGACAAGAGACTTACCTCGTCTTGCTCCAATTTAATCCACTATAAGGCCTTTTTCACGATTATCCAACTCCGTCTGGCTCGAATCTAGCCAAAATAATTCGATACAATCACTAAATATTATAGGAATCAATTCTATAAGAAAATACTACATTTTGAAGAAAAGATCCCGAAATTAATTAAAAATTCGCCCGCGGGGCCCACATCTCGGAATCCGGCAAAAGTTATAAAATCCGACAACCCATTCAATTACGAGTCCAACGATACCAGTTTCACTCAAATCCGACTCCGAATCGATACCGAAATCTCAAAAATTCATTTCTATGAGATTTCTAAAACTTTTCCCAAATTTAAATCTCAAAACACTAATTTATGGTGAAAACAATGGTATACTTGTATATGTAGACCAAATCCGAGTTAGAATCACTTACCCCAATATTTTTCCCTTGAAAATCTGCCAAAAGTCGTCTCTGCTCAAGCTCAAGTTCGTCAAAAATGGCAAATGAGACGAATGCCCTCTTTTTATAAAACTGCCCAGCAGCCTTCGGAAATGGTCCTCGAACTGGGCCTCGATCGCGGAACCTATCAAATCAACTCCGATTGACCTCAAATTTTACACACAAGTCATAAATGACATAACAAAGCTATGAAAATTTTTGGAACTGGATTCCGACTCCGGTATCAAAAAGTCAACTCATCGGTCAAACTTCCAAACTTAAATTCTTGTTTTTTAGCCATTTCAAGCCTAATTTAACTACGGACTTCCAAATAAAATTTCGTACATGCTCCTAAGTCCAAAATCACCATACGGAGCTATTGGAATCATCAAAATTCTATTCCGGGGTCGTTTCCACATAATTAGACATCCGGTCACTATTCGAACTTAAACATTTTAATTTTTTCTTCAAAATTCCATATCTCGGGCTAGGGACCTCGGAATTTGATTCCGGGCATACGCCTGTAATGACCCAATCAGTCATTTTAACTTTTAGAACCCCGTTCCCTAAAATAAAACTTTTTGTAGGTGCTTGTAATGATTTATGACTTACGGGGATGGTTGGTTCGGAATTTGGAAGTGATTGGGGTGAAACCGGAACATTTGGTTCCTTAAGTTGGCCTTAAAGTGCTAAGTTTGACTTCGGTCAACATTTTGAGAAAAAGGATCCCGGAATAGAATTTTGATGATTCCAACAGCTCCGTATGGTAATTTTGGACTTAGGAGCGTGTTCGGAATTTTATTTGGAAGTCCGTAGTTAAATTAGGCTTGAAATGGCTAAAAACAAGAATTTAAGTTTGGAAGTTTGATCGATGAGTTGACTTTTTGATACCGGAGTCAGAATCCAGTTCCGAAAATTTTCATAGCTCCGTTATGTCATTTATGACTTGTGTGTGAAATTTGAGGTCAATCGGAGTTGATTTGATAGGTTCCGACATTGAATGTAGAAGTTGAAAACTCTTAGTTTCATTAAGCTTGAATTGGGGTATGATTCATGGTTTTAGCATTGTTTGATGTGATTTAGAGGTTTGACTAAGTTCGTATGATATTTTAGGACTTATTGGTATATTTGGTTGAGGTCCCGAGGGCCTCGGGTGAATTTTGGATGGTTAATGGATCAAAAATTTTGAGTTAAAAAGCTACTGCAATTTTTCCTCTTCTGTTGGACATTCTGGGTTGTGATCGAGCCCAGATATATGGTGTTAGGAAACTACCTTTCTTCATATTCCATCATGCAATTGATGTAGTACTAAATATGCTTCTCTTATTCTCTCACAGATGGTGAGAACACGCTCTAATGAGATTCCAGACCAGGGAAGAGCTACTCCCCTAGTTGCTAAAGGCCGAGGCAGAGGCCGAGGGAGGGCTCCAGCCCGTGGTAGAGGGCGAGGACGTCCTAGGACTATTCCAGTTATGCCGCCAGTGGTTCCAGCAGAGAATCCCATTATTGAGGAGCAGGGTGAGGTGCTTGTGGCAGGGCCAGCTCCGATGGACTTCACATCTGCACCGAGATTTCAGGATGTCATGGGTCGTATGCTGCAATTCATGGACAATATGACTCAGGCCGGTTTATTTCCGGCAGACCCAGCCACATCTCAGGCGGACAGGGGAGCACAGACCCCTACCGCGCAGGCTCATGGACAGGCAGCTGTTGTATATCAGACCCAGGGTGCACTACCCGTAGGTGGAGTCCAGCCAGTGGCAGCAGCTACACCTGAGCCCAGGCCAGTTGTAGCCGCCGATCCTCAGAAACTATTGGACAGATGGACTAGACTACATCCTCCTATCTTCGGGGGTGAGCGACATGAGGATCCACAGGATTTCATTGATCGTTGCAAAGATAGACTGTACAACATGAGGATATTGGAATCCCATGGGGTTGATTTTGCTACTTTTCAGCTAGAGGGTAGAGCCCGTAGATAGTGGCAGTCTTATGCTCTTGGCAGACCAGCAGATTCTCCTCCCATGACATGGGACAAGTTCACCCGTATCTTCTTGGACAGGGATATTCCACCCTCCCAGAGGGAAGAGTTGCGGTTTCAGTTTGAGCAGCTCCAGCAGGGTCAGATGTCAGTGACTGATTATGAGGTGAGGTTTTTTGAATTATCTCGCCATGCACTAATGATACTCCCCACTGAGGCAGAGAGAGTGCAAATGTTTGTAGCCGGTTTACATACTGGTATTCAGGCCACTATGGCTCGAGATGTTGAGATGGGTACTTCTTATGAGCGAGTTGTGGAGATAGCCTGGAGGATTGAGGGTGTACGTCAGCGGAGCCGAGAGCAGATTATGAGAGATAAGCGGTTCAGGTACTCTGGAGAGTTTAGAGGTGCTCCGTCCGGGGGAAAAGGTCAGTTCGTGAAGGGGCAGTCCAGCAGACCCCCATATCTAGCACCACCACCTCCTCGAGGTACTCCAATACGACCTTGTTTCAGTGCTATACCAGAGAGTTCTTATCGCCCACCAGCTATTCAGGGTTCTTTCCGTGGGTATTCAGGTCCCCAGGGCCAGACACTTAGTCAGCAGCCCATCGCACCGAAGAGTTGTTACGAGTGCGGGGATCCCAGTCACATACGGAGGTTTTGCCCCAGGCTTCGAGATAGACCAGTACAGCAGGGTCAGCAGCCTATGCTTACCGGACCAGTTGCTCCAATAGTAGTCCGACCACCCAGAGGTGGAGGACAGGTGGGTAGGGGACGTCCTAGAGGTGGAGGTCAGCCAGGTGGAGGCCAGACGGTTGGCGCTCCAGCTCGGTTCTATGCTTTTCTGGCTAGACCAGATGCAGAGGCCTCAGATGCCGTGATTATAGGTATTATTTCTGTTTGTGGTAAAGATGCCTCAGTATTATTTGATCCAGGATCTACGTATTCATATGTGTTATCTCTATTTGCTCCATTCTTGGGCGTTTCTCGTGAGTCCTTGAGTACTCTTGTTTATGTGTCCACTCTTGTGGGCGATTCTGTTGTTGTGAACCGGATCTACCGGTCCTATATTATTATATTGTGTGGTTATGAAACTAGAGCAGATCTCATATTGCTTGAGATGACCGATTTTGAAATTATTCTGGGCATGGACTGGTTATCTCCATATCATGCTATTCTAGATTATCATGCCAAGACGGTTACCTTGGCTATTCCAGCATTGCCTAAGTTGGAGTGGAAAGGTTCACATGTTAGTTCATTTAATCGAGTTATTTCTTTTATAAAGGCTCAACACATGGTTGAGAAGGGTTGTTTGTCTTATCTAGCCTATGTTCGGGATACTACTGCAGAGACTCCGGCTATTGATTCAGTGCCTGTAGTTCGGGAGTTCCCCGATGTATTTCCTTCAGATCTTCCATGTATGCCACCTGATCGTGATATTGATTTCTATATTGACTTGGCTTCAGATACCCAGCCTATATCTATCCCACCGTATCACATGGCTCCGAAAGAATTGAAAGAACAACTTGAAGAGTTACTAGCCAAAGGGTTTGTCAGACCAAGTGTATCGCCTTGGGGTGCACCAGTATTATTTGTAAAAAAAAAGGATGGAACAATGCGGATGTGTATTGATTATCGCCAATTGAACAAAGTCACTATTAAGAACAAGTACCCGTTGCCGCGTATTGATGATCTATTTGACCAGTTGCAGGGTGCTAGGGTATTCTCTAAGATTGACTTGAGGTCGGGGTACCATCAGTTGAATATTCGGGATTCGGATGTTCCGAAGACTGCTTTCCGTACTAGATATGGTCATTATGAGTTTCTGGTAATGTCTTTCGGTTTAACTAATGCCCCGACAGTGTTTATGGATCTGATGAACAGGGTATTCATGCCATATATTGACTCATTTGTCATTGTCTTCATTGATGACATTTTGATCTACTCACGTAGTAAGGAGGAGCATGAGCAGCATATGAGAGTAGTGCTTCACATATTGCGGGAACAAAAGTTATATGCTAAGTTCTCTAAATGTGAGTTTTGGCTAGAGTCTGTAGCATTTTTGGGACATATCATATCAGGCGAAGGTATTAAAGTTGATCCCAAAAAGATTGAGGCAGTTCAGAATTGGCATCGTCCCACTTCGGCGACGGAGATCAGGAGTTTTCTGGGTTTGGCAGGTTATTATCGTCGGTTCGTGGAAGGTTTTTCATCTATTGCAGCACCTTTGACCAAATTAACCCAGAAGGGTGCTCCATTCCAATGGTCCGATGATTGTGAGGTAAGCTTTCAGAAGCTCAAGACATCATTAACTACAGCACCAGTGTTAGTGTTGCCTTTCGGTTCGGGGATGTATACAGTGTATTACGACGCTTCGCACGTTGGCTTGGGTTGTGTATTGATGCAGGAAGGGCAAGTTATTGCATATGCTTCACGTCAGCTGAAGGCCCACGAAAAGAATTATCCGGTACATGATTTAGAGTTAGTTGCGATTGTTCACACTCTTAAGATTTGGAGGCATTATCTTTATGGGGTGTCTTGTGAAGTTTACATTGATCATCACAGTTTGCAGCATTTGTTCAAGCAGAGTGACCTAAATTTGAGACAGCGTAGATGGATGGAGTTACTAAAAGATTATGATATTACTATCCTGTATCATCCGGGCAAAGCAAATGTGGTTGCAGATGCCTTGAGCAGAAAGGCAGAGAGTATAGGTAGTATGGCTTTTATTTCAGCAGAGGAAAGGCCATTAGCCTCAGATATTCAGTCCTTGGCTAACAGGCTTGTGAGGCTGGATATTTCAGAGCCCAGCCGAGTTCTTGCATGTGTTGTGGCCCAATCATCACTATTTGAGCAGATCAAGGCTCGCCAGTATGATGACCCACACCTGGTGGTTCTTCGTGAAACGGTACTATGAGGTGGTTCCAAGGAAGTCACTATTGGTGTAGATGGTGTTCTACGACTCCAGGATCGTCTGTGTGTTCCTAATGTGGATGAACTGAGGAAAAAGATCCTGGAGGAGGCACACAGTTCTCGATATTCTATTCATCCAGGTGCTACGAAGATGTATCGTGACTTGAGGCAGCATTATTGGTGGCGACGAATGAAAAAGGACATAGTTGAGTATGTACCTCGATGTCTAAATCGCCAGTAAGTTAAATATGAGCACCAAAGGCCAGGTGGCCTACTTCAGCAGATGACCATACCAAAGTGGAAATGGGAACGAATTACTATAGATTTTGTAGTTGGGTTGCCGCGGACCTTGAGGAAGTTTGATGCAGTTTGGGTGATTGTTGACAGGTTGACCAAGTCGGCACATTTTATTCCTGTTGTGACTACGTATACTTCAGAGAGGTTGGCCCAGATTTATATTCAGGAGATAGTTCAGTTGCACGGTGTGCCAATTTCCATCATATCAGATAGAGGCCCTCAATTTACTTCACATTTCTGGAGAGCAGTACATGGTGAGTTGGGGACCTGTGTAGAACTCAGCATAACCTTTCATCCGCAGACTGACGGGCAGTCAGAGCAGACAATTCAGATTTTGGAGGATATGCTCAGGGCATGTGTGATCAACATTGGAGGTCAGTGGGATCGTTTCCTGCCTTTGGCCGAGTTTGCTTATAATAACAGTTACCAATCCAGCATCGAGATGGCTCCATTTGAGGCTTTATATGGTCGGCGAAGTCGTTCACCTATCAGATGGTTTGAGCCAGTGAGGCTAAGTTATATGGTATTGATTTGGTAAGGGATGCCTTGGAAAAGGTAAAGTTGATTCAGGAACGACTTCGTACAGCACAGTCCAGGCAAAAAAGTTACGCAGATCAGAAAGTGCGCGATATATCATTTATGGTAGGTGAAAAAGTTCTCTTGAAGGTTTTGCCGATGAAGGGAATTATGAGATTCGGGAAGAAGGGCAAGTTGAGCCCAAGGTTTATAGGCCCATTTGAGGTGTTGAAACGAGTTGGGTAGGTTGCTTAAGAGCTTGCATTGCCTCCCAGCCTATCGGGAGTTCATCCGGTTTTCCACGTATCTATGCTCCGGAAGTATCATGCCGACCTATCACATGTATTAGACTTCAGCACAGTTCAGCTAGATTATAGCTTGGGTTATGAAGAGGAGCCAATTGCCATTGTTGATAAACAGGTTTGCCAGTTGAGGTCCAAGAGGGTTTCTGCAGTAAAAGTCCAGTGGAGGGGCCAACCAGTCGAGGAAGCGACTTGGGAGGCCGAGGAAAACATGCGGAGCAGATATCCAGACTTATTCAGCACTTCAGGTACAATTCTAAACCCGTTCAAGGATGAACATTTGTTTAAGAGGTGAAGAATGTAATGACCCAACCGGTCATTTTAACTTTAAGGGGTGAAACCGGAACATTTGGTTCCTTAAATTGGCCTTAAAGTGCTAAGTTTGACTTCGGTCAATATTTTAAGAAAAATGACCCCGGAATAGAATTTTGATGATTCCAACAGCTCCGTATGGTGATTTTGGACTTAGGAGCGTGTTCGGAATTTTATTTGGACGTCCGTAGTTAAATTAGGCTTGAAATGGCTAAAAACAAGAATTTAAGTTTGAAAGTTTGACCGATAAGTTAACTTTTTGATACCGGAGTCGGAATCCAGTTCCGAAAATTTTCATAGCTCCGTTATATCATTTATGACTTGTGTGTAAAATTTAAGGTCAATCGGAGTTGATTTGATAGGTTCCGACATTGAATGTAGAAGTTGAAAACTCTTAGTTTCATTAAGCTTGAATTGGGGTATGATTCATAGTTTTAGCATTGTTTGATGTGATTTAGAGGTTTGACTAAGTTCGTATAATGTTTTAGGACTTGTTGGTATATTTGGTTGAGGTCCCGAGGGCCTCGGGTGAATTTCGGATGGTTAACGGATCAAAAATTTGAGTTAAAAAGCTGCTGCAATTTTTCCTATTTTGTTGGACATTCTGGGTTGTGATCGAGCACAGCTATCGAGCCCAGGGTTGACGAGGTACAGGCTCGAGCTAGTGTATCGAAGCCATGATCGAAGGTCCAGCTCGAGGGTCATGATCGAAGGCAAGGCTCGAGGACCAGGATCGAGACCCAAGATCGAGGGTCATGACCGAGGTCCAAGCTCGAGCCTGTGATCGAAGCCGCGATCGAGGTCCAGTTCGAGGACCAGTTCTGAAGGCTGCTGGGCAGTTTTACAAAAAGAGGGCATTCGTCCCATTCGCCATTTTTAACAAATTGGAGCTTGAACAGAGGCGATTTTTAATAGATTTTCAAGGAAAAGACATTGGGGTAAGTGATTCTAACTTGGATTTGGTCTATGAACATAAATATATCATTGTTTTCACAATTTAATTAGTGTTTTGAGATTGAAATTTGAAAAAGTTTAGAAATCTCATAGAAACGAAATTTTGAGATTTCGGTATCGATTCGGAGTTGAATTTGAGTGAAACTGGTATGGTTGGACTCGTAATTGAATGAATTGTCGAATTTCATAGCTTTCACCAGATTCCGAGATGTGGGCCCCGCAGGCGAATTTTTAATTAATTTCGAGATTTTTATTAAAAATGTAGTATTTCCTTATAGAATTTATTTCCTATAATTTGTAGTGATTGTATCGAATTATTTTTGGCTAGATTCGAGCCAGAGAGAGTTGGATATTCGTGGAAAAGGCAAAATTGTGGATTAAATTGGAGCAAGACGAGGTGAGTCTCTTGTATAATCTTGTGAGGGGAAAATTACCCCATAGGGATTAAATTGAATAATTGTTGCTAATTGCGGGGGCTACGTACGCACGAGGTGACGAGAGTCCGTGCGTAGCTACTATTAATGCTAAAGTCCGAGTAGTTTAAGACTCAAAGCATGAATTACTTGTATGAATTGTATTCTTTATTAATTAAAATAATTTTTATATATATATATATATATATATATATATATATATATATATATATATATTGTGAATTGTTATGAAAAGTAGAAAAATATGAAATTTTCATATGCTTAATTTTTTTTTAAATCAATTAATTGTTAAAAGAAATTGTTCTCCTCCCAAATTTATCTTATAATAAATATACTCTCCTTCTGGAGGCACATAAGAAAATGTCTTCCTTTCTTGTGGAGCGGGCCGAATGCCTCGGCAGGATAGATGCATCTATGGATCACGCCGCACGTCCCTCGGCGGTGTACACGACACTCTGGATCGGGCCGTACGTCCTCGACAGAATTCGTGCTTAATAATAATAATTACACGATACTTTAATAATTTATTTCACCTTGTGAAGCTAATTAATAAATTGAAAAATCCTTGAAATTTAATGAATTATTATTCTTGCTTGTTTAGGAATTAATTGTTACTCCTGTAAATGAGATTTAATTGATAAATTAGAATTTATTTGAATTGAAGAAATTTAATTATTATATTGAGAATTGTTACATTTGAAGGAATTTGATTATTTCCGCTGATTAAATAAATTATTGTAAATTCTGTAAATCATGCTGATTTGAATATCCTAATTTTATTTCAATTATTATTGACCCATAGTGAGTGTCAAAGTCGGCCATCTCGTCTCTACCACTTCGAGATTAGGCTTGATACTTACTGGGTACACGTTGTTTACGTACTCATACTACACTTGCTGCACTTTTTGTGCAGGATCTGAGACAGGTACTAGTGGAGGACCTATCATCACATACCCACGTCATCCCGAGGCATAGTGGTGAGCTGCCTTTCTGAGCCGTTCTGCAGCTACCAATGTCTCTTCTTATATTTATATTCTGTCTATTTCATTACAGACAGTATTTGAAGTTTTGTATAACCTACTAGATGCTCATGCACTTGTGACACCGGGTCTTGGCACACACACATTGGTAGAAGTTAGTATTTTATTATTTTCTTGGAATAAAAGTTTAACCAATGTACGTTTGACTTATTAGTTGGCTTGCCTAGCTGTAGTGTTGGGCGCCATCACGACCTATAGGTGAAATTGGGTCGTGACAACGCCCAAGTCCCAAATCACGATACGGACCTACCGGAACTGTCAAAACACTGATCCGAGTCCGTTTGCTCAAAATGTTGACCAAAGTCAACTCAATTGAGTTTTAAAGCTCTAATCCATATTTTAAATCCATTTTTCACATAAAGACTTCCCATGAAATTTTACGGATTACGCACGCAAGTCGAGGAATGATAAATAGTACTTTTCGAGGTCTTAGAATACATAATTAATTATTAAATTTAAAGATGATATTTTTGGTCATCACAGTT
Source organism: Nicotiana tomentosiformis (assembly GCF_000390325.3). NCBI lineage: Eukaryota > Viridiplantae > Streptophyta > Magnoliopsida > Solanales > Solanaceae > Nicotiana > Nicotiana tomentosiformis. Next base: position 105,018,470 of record NC_090812.1, read on the forward strand.
CTGTCTCTTGATCGACTCGAACTCTCTTACCATACCAGGCTGTGTAGTTAGATTCTACTTCACCCGAGGAACAATCCCGTACTTGAGTCTGTGGCTCCAGAAACCTACATTGGTGCCAAATCTGGCGAACTTTTTCTTCTGGGAATGCGGCTTTTGGGCATAGTTCAATAACTTGTGGACTCAAATCTTCATCATAAGGGACTGTTTGGTATCTTCCCAATTGGCGTAGGACTTGATGCAGAGCTTATGGCTGAATACTCCGAAGTCCTATTAATAAAAGAAAGCACACTCCGGCAGATATGTAAATAATCTCATTGACTGTGAGCCAACTGAAAGTCCATTCAATTCGGTTTGCGGTCAAAAAACCCAAATACGCGAACCAAGCCTTAGTACCCCCCGGTAACTCATGACCGTTTACCCGGTTTCCGTATTCTTTAATGCAATCGAGTCCAGTCAGACCGTAGTTCATGTACCTCGGGCGATGGCAAAGATGTTCCACCAGCCACATTTGCAAAAGCAAGTTGCAAACCTCAAAGAACTTTATCCCAGCTCGACAGGCGGTTAGAGCTCGATAGATTTCTGCGAGAATCATCGGTATTAGAGTGTCGTTGGCTTTTTTGACCATAAAGTCGACCATTCCTGTAAGTCCTAGCTCTATATATCTGTCACTCCTTGGGCATATCAAAGTGCCTAAAAAGGCAACTATGAAGGCTAAACCTCTTCGTGCTTCCCATTAGTTTTTATTTCCCTGATGACTCAAACTATTGTCCGGAGCCTCAAATCCTCGGGGATCCCCATACCAGCTATATAAGAAGTGGAATGTGCAAAATCCTTTGGCCAAATTTCCATCTTTAACCTGCCGGCTAATGCTCAGAAGGTCCAAAAACTTATGAGGAGTTACAGGTCTTGGTGTTATTGGATATCGGTGCCTGAGATTCCCGCCAAGACCAACATAACCTGCCATCTCTTCTAGCAAAGGGGTCAACTCAAAATCAGAGAAATGGAAAACATTGTGCGTCGGGTCCTAAAACGGTATCAAAGCTTCAATTATATCAACCCTTGGTTTAATTTTCAGAAGCCCGGTGAGCCCACCTAAAGCCTTTGTCACATAAAGTTTGCTGACCTCCCCCAAGTCATTCTACCACATGTGGAGTCCCAGTGAAATCTCATCTACGACCCGAAAAGTTACATTCTCAACGGTGCTCATTCTGCACACAAATTGAGGAAAAAAACCAAAACCGACACATTTTCCAAAAACACAAAGTGGTTAATTTTAAAAATCCAAATCAGTAAATTTCGTAACAATTTTTTTTTTCTTTTTTACAAATACGGCCCTTTCAGCACTTGAGGAAAGTTTTTAGGGTTGTTTCTTCCAACTGAGGTTGGTTATAGGAGAAAAGACTAACTTGGGTTTACATTGTGGCTATTCTTGTAAAAACAGCCTTCCGGCGCTCCAGGAGAATGTTTTAAGGCTATTTTGAGAAGAACAACCCCGGGTGATGATCATGTTTCAAAAGGTTCTTATTTTGGTTAGTTTTGAAAAAATATGATCGGACCTGATAGGGTTTGCCTACGTATCCCACATCCGGTGAGAATTAGACCCGAATAGTTCGGTAGGTTCTGGAGCAATAGGAAAACACGACTTATTTTGAAAATAATTTTTTTTTCCAGAGTTTCAGTATTTTTCAAATACCTGAATTTTCAAAACCGGGTAAATTTTTTTTTTTCTACCTCACTCTTTGTTTTTTCTTGGTTCCCTTTCCCTATTCTAGAAGCCGGTCAACATGCAAGCCGAAACAAACATATGCACAAGTAGCACGTAAAATGTATCAAGATGGTCCAATATATTAGGTACACATGTCCTAGACAGACCCAACCCCTATGTTGAGTCCCCAAAGTCAAATGCACATGATGCAAATAAACGTTCCTACTAGGGATCCGGCATGAGACTATGTTATTCTAGGTTTAGATCTTAGGTGTGTTGTTCTAGATCTGGTTTACCCGAGCAGACAACTCGAGCTGCGGAGGGGGAGGGGGGGAGGAAGGGGGGCAGCGTACCGGAAATACAGAAGTTTCACCGGCTTTGCAACTTGTCCGAACCTCGTTCTAAAATTAGGGTATGACTCTAACAGAAAAGAAGTCACGCGAAGAGCACGCTTCCCAAAAGATTTAGAAGACTCAGAGAGAATAGGGTTTCGTAATAGTTTATATACAATTCAAGCAATATCAAAGAGGTAAAAAGCGGCATTTAGCGCATTAGGCTTAAACACGTAAAAATCAGATAATAAATAAAAGCCAAGTATAAGAGCTATTCTAAGCTCGAATTCTGAACCCTGAACCAGAGATTCTGGGTTCTTATTCCCCAGCAGAGTCGCCAGAGCTGTCACACCTCCTTTTTCCTGAGGGGATAGGGGATAGGGAGTTTTTCCAATTTAAGTGACATTATTCGAAATGGGATTATTTATTTATTCAGAGTCGCCACTTGGAATAATTTATGGTGTCCCAAGTCATCGATTTATTTTAGAATCCCAAATCAAGGAAATTTGACTCTTATTTTTGGTCCACGAACACAGAAGACCGGGTAAGAAATTTTGTTAACCTGGGAGAAGGTGTGAGGCACTCCCGAGTTCCGTGGTTTTAGCACGGTCGCTTAACAATTAATACTTGGTGTAATTATCTGATTTATTACATGTTTTAAACCTATTGTGCATTTTTGTCTTTTAACGCTTTTTAATATTTATGGAATTTATTTGAACAAGTCGCGATGTCGCACACTTGTCGTTTTGGTACACATTGCAAACCGCGCCACGTGAAACGCACCCGCGATTTACAACATATTTATTTTTATTATTATTTGAAGTTATGGTCAAGTCACGTGAAATGCGCACTTGAATTGGGATTTACATATCATGACTATGCCACAGGAATCGTACCCATAGTCACGATGATTTATTATTAATCGTGCCTAAATCAAGCTACGATGTTCGAATATTATTCAATTACTAATTTTGACATTATTGTAAGGTCATGAGGTATGTATATTATTATGGAGGAAATGAAGTAAATTAATTATGAAAAAAGTTGGCTAGCTTGTGAATGTTTATTTGTTTTTGGTCATGTGCAACAATTAGCCCATAAATACGCTAGGGAAGAAATTTCCTTATCCTAAAAGAAGAAAAATAAATTTTTCTCAATTCCTTCCTCCCTATTTTTTCCTCTCTCTCTCTCTCTTTCTCTCTCTCTCTCTCTCTCTCTCTCTCTCTCTCTCTCTCTCTTTTCATCACATTTCTCTTCTATTTATAGAAAAAAGTTTCGGAATTTTCAGATTTATTTTTTTTATTTTTTATTTTTAATTAAAAAGAATTTCCACTTCTCATTTTTCTTATTTTTTTAAAAACATAATTCCCCACTTTCCTTTACTTTTATTTTTTAATTTCTCACTTTTTTTACTTTTAATATATTTAAAATCTCACTTTTTACTTTTCTTTTTTTTATTTCCCACTTACTTTTACTTTTCTTTAAAAAAAATCAGATACCCTTACTTTTATTTTTTAATTCCAACTTTATTTTACTTTTTATTTTTTAAATTTTCACATTCTTTTACTTTTATTTTTTTAATTTTTCACTTTCTTTTACTTTTTTTATTAAACAATTTCTACCTACTTTTACTTTTACTTTTTAATTTTATATTTATACTTTTCCTATTTTTTAATTCCCATCCAAAATTTGTTTTAAAAAAAATAATAATTAATTTTTATTTATTTTCAGTTTTTAATTCATTTTATTTAAAAATAAAGATGATAATAATAATAATAATAATACTATATAATATATATATATATATATATATATATATATATATATATATATATATATATATATATATATATATATATATATATATATATATATATATATATATGTATATAAAGGTAAAAAATATATATTAAATTCTGAAAATATTTACATAGTAGAAGGTGATAAAAATTCAAATATAGTCAAAAATTAGGTGCTCACAGCTATAAATATGGATTGTTGCTATATAGGTAAAATATTATTATAGAGAGGTAAAATATAATTTAAAAATAGGGTATAAGAAAAACTTGACTTTTATAATGAATGGCTATTATAGAGAGGTCTAACTGTAGTTGTCTAATGACGGGTTTAATTGAACTCATAATTTTCGATGTAGAATATAAATTTATACGTAAAAAATTATTAAAATTGTAAAATAGTATATCTGAACCCATAACTTTAAAAGAGATGATGGGTTTAATGCTAAAAATTAACCTTATAAGTTGAATCCATAGAATTTAAATTTTGGATCCGCCTTTGACTTTTATTCCAATTTGATTGGCATTTATTATCATTTGTGAAGTAAAATTAATTACACAATACTTAATTTTTAATTTTTCAAATAATGTTTCGTTACAAAAATTATGTGTATAGTACTTTTATACAATTTTTGTTGAGATTAAAAGATTGGTGAATGAGAATTTGAGGGAAGAAAGTGGAGGAAAAATGAGCTCCCTTTTGCTTTGGAAAGAGCAAGTGTCCCTCATTGGTGGTGGAAAGAAAAGTGAATGTGCTTATATTGAGAAAACATTTCTCTTAGTGTTAAATGGGTTGGAAAGAAAGTAAACCTCGCATCGTCGTCGTCGTTGCTCGCTCGGCTTCGGCTGTCAAAGATTGATTGATTAATCTTTTTGGACAAAATTTCTTTTAATTATTTAATTAATTAGCAAAAATTTCAATCTGGAATAACCCAAGACCCGCGACGCGGTCCGTTTCTTTTCCGGATTATTTTAAATCCTTTTTTTCCGGAATATTGTTCTCACCTGTTCCAATAGCCATGGATGTTTCTGAAAGGTTGCAAACCTTTTGAGAAACAGTGCCAGAAAATTGCTATAAATATGCCTTGATCCCAGAATCTTTCTTTACGAAAATTTTTCTCATCTTCTTCTTCTTCTGCACAAATTTTTCAGTGTGTTTTACAGCCATTGAGTGGTTCGAAGTTCATTAGAGTTTTTGGTACCAATACACTGGTGAGTTAAAATGGTTCTATCCTGGGAGGATAATATTTCAGTACCTCGGGTATTTGAGAGGAATAATTCCCTTAAAGACACACTGTACATTCAGTGAGCTTAATTTATTCCGAAATTATTTTCAGATATTATTTCGACATCTGTTGTTGCTAACTTTCGGTTTCTGTTTTCTGTTTTAGAAAGTTTACTGTTTCATTATTCATTATAGTAATACACATATTGACTAGGAGTTTTTAGATATACAAATTCAATTCTAAGAATATTAAGAATCGGCGTCCTATACACATGAATAATATAGAATAGTTCTCGTACTTTCAGTATCACCTTCTCCTTTTTATGATGAATGGAGTACTTAGTGGTATTTTTTTTCTTTTCCCTTTTTGAACAGATAGAGTACTCGAAATACAGTAAATTACACTTAACTCTGCGTTGGTGTTTAGTTGGTGTTTAGTGTTTACCATCAAGCAAAACCATTTGGCATTTTTTTTTTTTAATTTAATAGGCATTTTATTCATCTTCAACAACAAATTACATTAGGTTGAGGGAGTAGCCAAAATCTACCAAACTCCCTAAGAGAAGGTCTGAGAGATAGACAACTCTATCTTTGATACAAAAGAAAAAGTGAATGCCATTGGCACTATCATAGTTGAGATAAAATTCAGTAGACTATTTCACTAAGCAAAATGCTATTTTAAAGATTACTGCCGGAACACAATACTTTCAATCACGGCGGATCATAAACAATATCGGTTTTTTTCGTGTTCGACATAGGAAAATTAGGCAGATTCCATCTATCAACATTAAGGATCCCTCTGTGACTTGGGAGGGATGTAAAGCTCTGGAAGATTTGATTTTGAGAGAAATTATAGCTCAAGGCAGCCATCCTGTCAGCAGCATGATTAGCTTCCTTGAAGCATGTGTGTCAAGGAAAAGCCATTATGTTCTTTATGTCTTCTTAATTCTTCCACTTCTTGAGATATTCGCCGGGGACTTATGTACAATCTATTCACACAGTCTACTAACAATTTTGAATCACTTTCAGCTATACAATGATTCAACATGTTAGTCATGCACCAATTAATACCAAATAACAGAGCTCGAACTTCTGCCCGGTTACTAGTTCCAGGCCCCAAAGGGAGGGTGTACGCGCAAATTAGATGGCCATCATTGTTTCTAATCACACCTCCCCCTCCACAAATGCCATCTTTGCAACTTCCATCAGAGTTGATTTTCACATAACTAGCTGCAGGTTTTATCCAGTTCACTAGGAAGATTTTTTTGAACAAAATGGTGCTTCCAAATAAGTTGAGATATGTAATATGTTATCCCAAGTTGTATTCAAATGTATGCTGGTGAAGGATATTAAGGACAAGGATCTCTTAATACTAGTCCTTTCAGTATTGTATTTTGCATTGCATCTGGACCTCCATATTTCTCAAGAAGCCACAACTAGTAAACACTTAGCAAACATAGCTGAGACAGGATTTAAATATTTTTTGCTCCACTAATTGATCAAAAATTGTCTATAGGATATGTTAGTGTAAGAAATACCTAGAGGTCTATATAGAATTTTTCATAGTTCTTTGTGCAAAGGTGCCACTACAAGACATATGTTCTACATCTTCAATACCAGGTATTTTGCAACATGACTAAAGAATTTCCATTTGGCATTCAACCACTTATAACTAAAGAATTTCCATTTGGCATTCAACCACTTATAACTAAAGAATTTCCAACATAGGAACATCGTATCCAATTTGTTCGGACTACAAGTTTGACTAACTGGAGAAACAAAGTGCTAATTGATGGCACTTCTTTTTGTAATGATGCATAACTATATACTATAATATATCTATCATCTTTTCAACCAAAAAAATCATATATAGTAACCTATAAAGGCGAAAAGGAAGATGGTTTCGTGCTATATCTTTATATAACAACTGACAGCTTGTATTATTCATAAACAGTATGTATCATTAGTAAAATAAGATATTAGGGGAATATAACACCAACCAATGCTATCGTAATTAGACGAAAACAACAAGCAAACTAGAAAAAGATGAAAAAGAAAACAAAGGCGTAAAAGGGAACAACATAAGGCGACAGAGATTAACGATTATTCATAATTAGTTCTAGCTAATAGCAACTCCAATTAACATACTCTGAAAGTATATACATTCCAATTAAATTGATTGATGAACAACATTGTAGTGTACAAATATTTAGTTGCAAATGACCGTAGAATTTGTATCCAAATAAATCAATGTTACTCTTAATCTCAATTACTTGTCACTTGGTGAACTCCATATCTTCTACAGTTGAGATGTAGGGTTCAAACTCCATTACTTGCGTATTACTTTTCCTTTTCCTCTCCCATATTCTGATGTAATAAAAAAAATTCTAGAAACAATAAGTTTGAATAAGTGGATTCAAAACAAAAAAATTTGAATAAGACAGATTCTGCATATATATATAATTTATTTTGCATATATGTTACTACTATTAATAAGCGAGAATCCAGAGGAGCTTCCGGTTCATGTGATTTTACATAAAAATCATAAAACTCCAGTTTATTCCTGTTTTGCCCATAATAGTCCTTGCCTCAAAAAGGGCTGCGAAATATTTTAAAACCAAACTTGGGCCTCATGCGCCTACAGTAATTAGACACGAGCTACCCTTTTTCTTCCCGATTTGACGCGTGCGTCCTGACCAAAATTTTTCCCGCCTGCACTCTTCTCTGTGGAGTCATCTTCATCTTATCACCGCTTCCTCTCTTTTCGTCCGTGACTTTCTCCTCTTTTAGCTATTCTGTACACCTATCCTTTTCCTCCAATTCTTACTATAAATTTTCAACTTCTGGATTTGTTCTAATATCCACAATATATCTACAATACTTCTTTTCATACTTAACATAGATAAGCGAGAATCCAGAGGAGCTTCCAGATCATGTGATTTTACATAAAAACCATAAAACTCCAGTTTATTTCTGTTTTGCCCATAATAGTCCTTACCTCAAAAAGGGCTGCGAAATATTTTAAAACCAAACTTGGGCCTCATGCGCAGAGTCTCTCCATATTTAGTTTATAGGATTATTTTTTTGTGTGTATTAGACAGAGAACAATTTATACGCTAAATTCAATTGAATTTAACTTCTACTCTTATTTGTTCCACTTAATTCCCATCTGATTCTGCACTTATTTCTACTGAATTGTAATTTATGTACTTCCTTCGTGTCAATTGAAAAGTTATGACATCCTTAAATTATGACCATTTTCTTTGCTCCGCTTTCTCTTTATGGAAATTTATGTATTTTGTACTGAACTTGTTGTAATTTTCACCATCTGAGACCTTACATTAAAAATATCTCCAAACGTCATTAAGAAACTAGACTTGACAAAGTGGAGGAAAGTAGACATTTTGAATATGCATGTATTTAGTTCTGTCAGATTAAAAGTTCTGCAGCTACAATAAGAACTGACTATACGAGCTGACACATCATAACTCTACGTGTCTCATTCTACAACTCAATAATGATTACATGCTATATGAATACTTTCTTGCATTACGTTTGACAATTCTTAGCTAACCACGACTATTTTATTGAAATTTGTTGTGCTTTGTTAATTTGAGTTTTACAAATGGTAAGTTGTTCGTTAGAGCAGCAGAATAGATTGGCGTCATTGCTTCCTTTAGAGATATTTGTGGTGTAAATATTAGATGCTTGATGTTCTATAATGGTATTCTTCATAATCATACGTGTTCATGACGAAATAAATAAAGTGAAATAGTTGTGTCATCTATGGTCAGTATCTCCTGCTATTTTATGAAAAAACTGTATTTCTATTGTTGCATAATGACGTTTAGGACAAATGCAGTATCAATAGTTGCACCAAACTTAGATTAATGGATATTCGACAATCAAAAAAGTGCCCTCGCTCGGTGACTGCGAGATCATGTTAAGAATAGCAAACACCGTAAAGTAGATGATTCTGTAGCAATGACCTTGAAAGAAGAAAAGTTGTCGTCTCCGGCTGGGAAATAGTGAGATAAAGAAAAATTACATTTTCACTAATAAAAAGACTTGGCACAAGAATATTCTTTTTAAATGTGCTTTCTTACTATGGAGAGCTTTAAGGAATAATATAACCTACATGTTAATCTCTTCTAATAGAGCATCAAAATATGAAGAAACTTAACAATCTTTTATTATTTATTAAGACCCGGATTATGTTTGAGACATTCAACATTCTGCCCATACGTGAGTGATATTTTGCTATACTTATTTTATTTGACTATATTCAATTTTGTGACAACTGATGATCATGAGATGTGCTGAGAAAACATGAATGGAAACCAATGGAATTAAGCTAGATCCTAATTTATGATTTTACTCTCTTTTGTTGCCTATGTTAGTTAGAGCACATGGTACTTCAATGTTTCCATTAGTTTGCCATTTATCAGATGTTGAAGTTTGATGAACTAAGTGAATGAATGTAACTACACCACCTTCTGGTATTGCGAATAGCTCTATCTATACATTGATTTACCTCTCTAAATTACAGGCTAACAATATTTACTCTGAGTAAATATTGTTATCGTTAGGTCTTTTACCTCCCCTTTTGTATTATGAGAGATTAGCGTCGGCAACTACACGTACGCTAAAAGTTGCTGAATAGCCTGGCTATGACCTGTGACATAAGAACACTACATCATCTCTTCCCCTGTATATCTTTTTATTTTTTCCTTTAGTTCTTGATTATTCATTTTCCTGTTGGCATCTAGAGGTATTTTATCTATCTTTGTTCTATTTGAATTTGCTGCAAGCTCTCTGAATTTTAGTTGGAGTGCGAGTTGTACAAATATACTTACTTTTGAATATATGAAATCGAATTGCTAAATATAATATATTTGTCTCCATATTATAAATCAATTTCTCATTTCAATCGGAATTAGGTCACTTTGAAGATTGTTCGGACATAAAGATAGTTGACCAAATAAGTGATGTGGTAAGAATTAACAATTTTGAGAAATTATTTATCTTTCCTCGTGGGAATTGATCCTTTGGAAACCTGCAATTGGATCCGCGTCATGGAAATTAGTAGTTCATTCTATGATTTATTTCTACATGGCCTTTAGCTTTATTAGTTGATTCTAATCTTCTAAAATACATATTTGAACCTATAATTTAGTATAAATGTGATCAAAATTTGTGGGCATTACTGGCACAGCAAAAAAATTACATGGACTTTCATTAGATTGACTACATCTGGGTATAATCATCTTGCCTCAGACAGCTTTACCTGAGTACACAATTTTATCTTCATTAGTCCTACTAAATTCTTTCTGTAAATTTTGCAAAATTATTACTTTTCTCTCATTATATATACCAGACTCCAGGTTGTTCATTTTCTGTCATTTTAGCAGCTATCAGACTTTGTTATGTTTGCTATTTTATAACTTTGTCGTAATTGTATTGCTCTCTTAATATCTTTTGGTATTAGGTAACTCTTCTGCTATGTATCTTTGTGCGACTTGTGAATTCATCATTGGAGAATATAGGTGGATGCGTATCAAGTTTGATTGAAAGATAAAAATAAAGTCAACTCCTCGGTAATGTGAGTTCCAACGACATGTGACATATTTTACCCTGGTAGACAATGCGAGAAACTACTGAAGAGATGTTCGTCTTCGTCACTAAACATATACTTTTCTAGGTAGACTTTTGTTAATATTGCGGCTCTTGAATTTATTTGTAAGAACAGAGAAACCCTTGAAAGCGAATATGTGAGCTCAAATCTCCACCGCTGGATTAATTTGGTATTTGGTTACAAGCAGGGGGGATAACCAGCAGTTGATGTAAGCTTTAACTTCAAATAATTGTTAAACTAGTTGCAGGTTTTGAATTTCACTGAATTTTTGGAGATATTGTCATACAGGCAACAAATATTTTTTTATTATTTGACATATGAAGGGGATGTGGATGTGGATACAATGGATGATGAATTGCAAAGGTTGACGATGTTAATGTGCTTGACTCAAACATTTTCCTTGTGAACCAGGGCCTCACCATGTCCGTTAAGAAATGGGTGACCACCCAGTTGCAATCCAGTGAAAACTTCATCTTCTCTAGCTCACAGGTAAGTTTTATAGCAATAACAAGGTAGAGCATTATGATTAGTTAGTCAGCTTTGAAGTCGCTTTTAACTTTTCTTGCAGGATCCGTTTTTAGTTCTGATGTCCTTCCTTCCTCGGAAAATTGGGAGTCCTTTGGCTGAAAATATTAAACTTGCAGCATAATGCTTGGGAACATTATCAACATCTGATTGGTACCTGTGAAAACAGCTTTCAATTTATATGGCTAACTAATGATAGAATGGTGTGGAGCGTTAGACAACATAAGGATTGTCTAATTGGGTGCTTATAGTATTTTTGTTGAAAATTAATGCAAAAAGACATGTTTAAAAATAATAAAAAAGTTGATATGTTACTATCAGAATGGAAGGATAACAATATACTTTTGTTCACGTTGGGCAGGCGAAGCCCGGGCTATCCCACTAGTACATAGTACGAGTCACAAAAAAAAGTTAGCATATGCAGAAATATCTGTCTTAAATACAATATCAAAACACAGTCAGCCAGTATACTACTCAGATTTGACGCGACACCGCCTAATAATATCTTGCCTTTAGCATCAACCGAGGAGCCGAAATATATAAACGGCAGTTGGCTGTTTGGCACTTGGCAGAGCTTATCTTATAAGTTATAACAAGTAAGCACCTTGGCAGTAGAGCCCGTTTGGACATAAGAAAAAATTTAAATTTTTTTATTTTTTTTAATCAATGTTTGACCATAAATTTTTAAATTTTCATTTGATGATGAATTTTAAATTTTTTTAAAAATTTAAAAAATTTCAAAAAGTTATTTTTTAAAATTTTTACTCATATTACTCATAAAATTTCAAAAACGACCCAAAATTATATTCATGTCCAAACACAACTTTAATTTTCAAATACCATTTTCACTTTCAAAAAAAATTTACTTTTATCCAGAATTTTACAATTATTATATACGAACACCCACTTAATCTATTCTCTTCTTGAGTCATGAATATAATCCCTTTATTCTCTATTAACTATTTGTTTATTCATGCCGACGTTACGTTGTAAAAGAAATATCAGAAGTTCAGAACAGCAATACGTCTGCAATCTCTGAAAACATTAAAATTTAAAAATAATAAAAATTATTCGTCTGGAAAACTCTAGTACATACTAGAACAATGTAGAAGGTCAATTTTCTACTAATATATATGAGTAATTTTTTATATCCTACTTGTTCTTCGTGCTTGTGGTCCTATTAGCTAGAGTTGGTGCTTATCTATGTAGTCAAAGTTGGCCTATTTTATTATGTTATTAAATTCAATTATGCTGTTATTATATTCCAACATCGGGCGTTTCTTATTGTTCAGCTGATTAGGACAAAATATGCAAAATTGTGGGGTCATAATGGGGACACAAGTGGCACTTTAATATGATTTAATCAACGCATTAGGCATTTGCGTCTAGGTGGTGTCAGAATAAAATCCAATATTAATCCCGCTGTGAAATTAATTGGATATTCGTACGATCATGGTTTCCAACTTTGCCACGCAGCAAAACACGAAAACATAAAAATATAAAGAGAATCAACAAATTAATGACTTTTTTAATACAATTGTTGTTGCCAGTTGTCAATCACTGACATTTTGATCAAACAAATTTCAAACTTATGGGTTCGGATTCTAAGCATTTTAAGTTATCGAATTTTAAATTATTAAACTGTAAATAATCAATGACTTGTTTAAGATAAATAAAAGATTTGTACCAAAGTTACAGGGTTCGCCGAACCCGTAGCCAGAACACCGGCTCCGCCGCTACTTTCGATAGTAACTTTATGCTATTTTTGATACTCAATTCTATAATTTTGTAGGAAAACGTCCTTAAGTTATGCAAAATAGTCTAGATGCGTTAGAGAAGTTCATAAAAATCCGAAAAATCTAATCAAATTGAAAATTGAATCACATCGATCAAAAAAATCGATACTTTTTAGGTTTGGTTTGGTTTTGGCATTGAATTTTAAAAATTGATCAAATTTGGTTTGGTTTCGGTTTTAATAAAAAAATAACCGAAAAAACCGAACAAAACTGACTATAAAAGTAGCTATTTAAATTTATTATTATACACACACACACACACACACATATATATATATATATAAAGTTTCTAAAATTTTATGGTACATATTAGTCATTTATATTTTTATTCTATTACTTTGCTATTATAATAATCTAATTCTTTGCTTTTATATTCTCCGAAAACCGAACCAAACCGACCAAAAAAATAGATACTTTTTAGGTTTGGTTTGGTTTTGGCATTGAATTTTAAAAACTGATCAAATTTGGTTTGGTTTCGGTTTTAATCAAAAAATAACCGAAAAAACCGACCAAACTGACTATAGAAGTAGCTATTTAAATTTATTATTACACACACACACACACACATATATATATATATATATATATATATATAAATATATACATATATATACATATATGTATATATATATATACACACACACATATATATACGTATATATATATACACACACACACACACATATGTGTGTGTATATATATATATATATATATATATATATATATATATATATATATATATATAAACTTTCTAAAATTTTATGGTACATATTAGTCATTTGTATTTTTAGTCTAGTACTTTGCTATTATAATAATCTAATTCTTTGCTTTTATATTCTAGTTTGATTGGTAGTTTGTTAAGTACAAGAATTTATTTCATGTTAAAAATAATCGATTTTTAATTGAGTAATTAAATTATTCATCAGTATTTGATTCAATTATTATCAATATATCTTGATAAAAGATAGATTACTCAAAGAGAAATTGAGTTGATAGTGTTACGTTGAAAATGTACTCGCCACAATATGTGTTTGGTAGTGTATGTCTCATATTTAAGAAAAAAATCCGATAAATAACTAAAAATTCGACAAAAACCGAATCGATAAAAAACCGACTTAATTAGTTTGGTTTGATTCCAATATTTAAAGAACCGATTTAATTGATTTGATTTCTTTTTAGAAAAAAATTGATTTAAAATGAACCATAAACACATATGTTTTTCATTAATAGTTGCGGTCTGCATATCTCAGTCGTTAGTAGCATACATATTGTCACAGTTCAAGTCCGTGGAACTTATTGTTCGCTTTAGTCAACTTCATAGATTTATCTTTTAGGTTACGTTATCATCACATCCCAAAAGCACGTGTACTATATAAATTTATATTATGTCTTAGATATAAAGCGCTTTTTTTTATTTCGACGTGTGATTCGTATAACTTTGCACATTCTTCAAATAGAAGTCTCCCTAGAAGTCTCATAGTGTCACGATCTAAAATTCTAATCTTCGGACCGTGATAACGTCTAATATTTCATTTGTTAGGCAAGCTAACGTTAGAATAATATTAACCAATTTTTAAACAATCTTTAAATTATTAATAATCAAAGAAACAAATGCGGAAGCAAAGTTTGATATATAGTGAATAACCCATAAAAAAATAACGATGTCTAAATACCATCCCAGAATTGGTGTCACAAGTGCACGAGATTCTAGATAAATACAATTAAAGGTCTGACTAAAATAAAGCTATCTGGAAATAAACACACAACTAAAGTAAAATAGACGGGGACTTCAGAACTGCGGACGCCATGCAGTTATACCTCAAGTCTCCTCTGGTAGCTGAAATCCGAGCAAGTCTATGGTGCGCTGCTGGGACCAACTCCGAAATCTGCACAAGAAGTGCAGAGTATAGTATCAGTATAACCGACCCCATGTACTGGTAAGTGCTGAGCCTAACCTCAACGAAGTAGTGACGAGGCTAAGGCGGGTCACTTACATTAACCTGTACGCAAAATTAGTAACAACAACAATAATAGAAATAAATCAGATAATTCATTTATAATAATTGAAGCCAACTCCGCAGTCATAACCAATTATCATTTCCATTAATTCTGTTGCAGCGTGCAACCCGCTCTCACAATATATTCACATTCAATTCTGTTGTAGCGTGCAACCCGCTCTCACAATATATATTCACATTCGGTTCTGTTGCGGCGTGCAACCCGCTCCTCCAATATATTCATTTTAATCAAGTCTGTTTGTGGCGTGCAACCCGATCCCCCAATATATATATATATATATATATATATATATATATATATATATATATATATATATGTCGACTTTTAAATAAGTCTGTTGCGGCGTGCAACCCGATCCTCCAATATGGACTTTTAATAAGTCTGTTGTGGCGTGCAACCCGATCCTCCAATATATTCATTTCCATTAATTCTGTTGCGGCGTGCAACCTGATCCTCCAATATATTCATTATAATCAATTCTGTTGCGGCGTGCAACCCGCTCCTCCAATATATTCATTTACCAATTCTTATAGAAGAATTTTCCCAATAAATACAATAATTAATATAAAATTATAATACAACAAGCATACAATAATTACGATTTAATTACGAAACAAACAAAGACAATTAGCAAATTACTATAGAAATCAGAGAGAAAATATACAGTTTATTATTTAATATGCTAAATGTCAAATAACAATTAAGGCACATAATTCAAATAGCATGTAACAATTAATGCATGAATTCAAGAATTAATATTTGACGAAGAATAGGAGAGAAATAATTATTATAATAATTAATTTATGATTTAAAATAATTTATGATTTTTCAAGTAAGCAGGCAAACAATTTATTTGACGACGTATAGACACTCGTCACCTCGCCTATACGTTGTTCACATGCAATTCACATAACAAATAATTTAAAGGTTCTATTCCTTCAAGTCAAGGTTAACCACAACACTTACCTCGCTTTGCAAATTTCAATCAATTATTCAACCACAACTTTTCCTTTTAAATTTGACTCTGAAAGCTTCAAATCTATTCACAAACAATTCAATATATTCAATACTAATCATAGGAATTAATTCCATATGAATTTACTAATTTTTCGAAAAAAAAATTCAAAATTCATTAAAATATTTGGCAATGGGACTCACGTCTCAAATCTCAGAAAAACTTACAAAATCCGAACACTTATTCCGAGACGAGTCCAACCATACAAAAATTATCCAATTCCGATATTAAATGGACCTTCAAATCTTAATTTTTCGTTTTTGGAAGATTTTAGAAAAATCTGATTTTTTTTCTATAAATTCACGAATTCATGATATAAATGAGTATGAAATCATAAAATATAATCAATATAGGATAAGGAACACTTACCCCAATATTTTTCCGTAAAAATCGCCCAAAATCGTCTCTTGAGGTTTTAGGTTTTGATGATTTGGGAAATGAATCAAAAATCCCGTCCAAAAATCATTTTGTTCAGCTACAAGTGTCGCAATTGCAACCTGAGCGAAGCTCGCAAATGCGAAGAAACACTCGCAATTGCGAGGCCCTTCACAATCCCGTTGCCTTCGCAAATGCGAAGATTATGTCGCATTTGCGACAATTGGCCATTCGCAATTGCGAAGATAAACTCGCAATTGCGAGAACTGCTGGCCTAGGCTTTCTTCGCAATTGCGATATAAATCTCGCAATTTGCCATACCTGCTTGGTTTGCATTTGCGATACCTGATCTCGTAATTGCTAGATCAGAGGCATGCAATAGGTTCAGTAATACCAGCAAAATTTTCTAAGTTCAAAACATCCCGTGCCCTATCCGAAACTCACCCGAGCCCCTCGAGACCTTATCCAAATATCCCAACAAGTCATGTAACATAATACGGACTTACTCGGGGTCTCAAATCACATCAAATAACATCGAAATTGAAATTCACACCTCGATTCGGACTTTGAGTTTTAAACTTTTTCATTTGCAAATCTCGTGCCAAAACATATTAAATGAATCCAGAATGACTTCAAATTTGGCACACAAGTCATAAATAACATAACGGAGCTGTTCAAATTTCCAGAATTGGATTTTGGCTCCGATATCAAAAAGTCAACCCCGTGGTCAAACTTGAAAATCTTTAGCCTTTAAATTACTAGTTTCCGTTAAATGGTCATAGCTTGAGCTAGGGACCTCCAAATTAAATTTCGGGTATATGCCCAAGTCCCAAATCACGATACGGAGCTACCAGAACTGTTAAAATACTGATCCGGATCCGTTTACTCAAAATATTGATCAAAGTCAACACAGTTGAGTTTTAAGGCTCTATTTCACATTTTAATCCATTTTTCACATGAAAACTTTTCAAAAAATTGTACGAACTGTGCACGCAAGTCGAGGAATGAGAAATGGTGCTTTTTGAGGTCTTAGAACACAGAATTACTTATTAAATTTAAAGATAATATTTTGGGTCATCACATTCTCCACCTCTAAAACAAAAGTTCGTCCTCAAACGGAGTTAGAAAAAAAAAAGTCCCTGAGCTGGAGAAAAGGTGTGGATATTTACTCCGCATGTCCGACTCGGACTCCCAGGTAGATGCCTCTATCGGCTGACCTCTCCATTGCACCCGAACTGAAGAATAACTCTTAGACCTCAATTGTCGGACCTGTCGGGCTAGAATAGCCACCAGCTCCTCCTCGTAAGTCAAATCTTTGTCCAATTGGATTGAGCTGAAATCTAACACATGGGACAGATCACCATGATATTTTTGGAGCATACACACATGGAACACCGGATGAACCGCTAATAAACTAGGTGGTAATGCATTCCTGTAGGCTACTTCACCCACCATTTCAAGAATTTCAAATGGTCCGATATATCTAGGGCTCAACTTGCCCTTCTTTTCGAACCTCATTACACCTTTCACAGGTGAAACCCGGAGCAATATTCTTTCTCCAACCATGAATGCAATATCACGAACATTATGGTCGACATAACTCTTTTGCCTAGACTGAGGTGTGCGAAGTTGATCCTGAATAATCTTGACCTTATCCAAGGCATCCTGTACCAAATCGGTACCCAACAACCGAGCCTCTCCCGGTTCAAACCAACCAACTGGCGATCGGCATCACCTTCCGTATAATACCTCATATGGAGCCATCTGAATGCTCGACTGGTATCTATTATTATAAGCAAACTCCGCAAGTGGCAAGAAATGATCCCAAGAACCTCCAAAGTCTATAACACAAGCGCGGAGCATATCTTCCAATATCTGAATAGTGCACTCTGATTGTCCGTCTGTCTGTGGATGAAATGATATACTCAACTCTACCCGCGTGCCTAACTCATGCTGTACAGCCCTCTAGAAACGTGAGATAAACTGCGTACCTCGATCTGAAATAATAGACACGGCCACACCGTGAAGGCGGACAATCTCACGAATGTAAATTTCAGCTAACCTCTCTGAAGAATAGGTAACTGCCACTGGAATGAAATGTGCTGACTTGGTCAACCTGTCCACAATGACCCAAACTGCATCAAAGTTTCTCTGAGTCCGTGGGAGCCCAACAACAAAATCCATAGTGATACGCTCCCATTTCCACTCAGGAATTTCTAACTTTTGAAGCAAACCACCAGGTCTGTGATGCTCGTACTTAACTTGCTGACAACTCAGACACCGAGCTACATGTACAACTATATCCTTTTTCATTCTCCTTCACCAATAATGTTTCCGCAAATCTTGATACATTTTGGCAGTACCTGGATGAATAGAATACCTGAAACTGTGTGCTTCTTCAAGAATTAATTCACGAAGCCCATCCACATTAGGCACACAAATATGACCCTGCATTCGCAGAACCCCATCTTCCTCCACAACAATCTGTTTAGCATCACCGTGCTGCACCGTGTCCTTAAGGACAAGTAAGTGAGGATCATCATACTGCCTCTCTCTGATGCGCTTATATAAAGAAGACCGAGCGACTGTACAAGCTAGAACCCGGTTAGGTTCTGAAACATATAACCTCACGAACTGATTAGCCAAAGTCTGAACATCTGCAGCTAATGGCCTCTCACCAACCGGAATATACGCAAGACTTTCCATACTCACAGCCTTTCTACTCAAAGCATCGGCCACCATATTGGCCTTTCCGGGGTGATACAAAATGGTGATATCATAGTCTTTCAACAACTCCAACCATCTTCTCTGCCTCAAATTAAGATCTTTTTCTTTGAACAGATACTGAAGGATGCGATGATCAGTAAATACCTCACACGAGACACCGTAGAGGTAATGCCTCCAAATCTTCAGCGCATGCACAATGGCTGCCAATTCTAAGTCATGAACAAGATAATTCTTCACGTGAACTTTCAACTGCCGCGACGCATATGCAATTACCTTGCCATCTTGCATTAATACGGCACTAAGCCCAATGTGAGATGCATCACAATATACCGTATACGATCCTGAACCTGTGGGTAATACCAACACTGGCGCTGTAGTCAAAGCGGTCTTGAACTTCTGAAAGCTCAACTCACACTCGTCTGACCATCTGAATGGGACACCTTTCTGGGTCAATCTGGTCAATGGGCTTGCTATAGATGAAAACCCTTACACGAACCGACGATAATAACCCGCTAAACCCAGGAAACTCCGGATTTCTGTAACTGAAGTAGGTCTAGGCCAATTCTGAACAGTCTCAATCTTTTTAGGATCCACCTTTATGCCTTCTGCCAATACAACATGCCCCGAAAAGGCAACTGAGTCTAACCAAAACTCATATTTTAAAAACTTGGCATATAACTGATTATTCTTCAAAGTGTGAAGCACACTTCGAAGATGCTGCTTATGCTCCTCTCGACTGCTGGAGTAAATCAAGATATCATCAATGAATACAACCACAAAAGAATCCAAATAAGGCTTGAATACCCGATTCATCAAATCCATAAATGCTGCTGGGGCATTTGTCAACCCAAATGACATCACTAGGAATTCGTAATGCCCATACCGAGTTTGAAAAGCTGTTTTAGGGACATCAGATGCCCTAATCTTCAACTGATGGTAACCAAACCTCAAATCGATCTTCGAAAATATCTTGGCACCCTGAAGCCGATCAAATAAGTCATCAATTCTTGGCAGCGGATATTTGTTTTTGATAGTGGCCTTGTTCAACTATCGATAATCTATATACATCCGCATAGAGCCATCTTTTTTCTTTACAAATAATACTGATGCACCACAGGGCGAGACGCTAGGTCTAATGAATCCCTGGTCAAGCAAGTCTTGTAACTGCTCTTTCAATTCTTTCAACTTTGGCGGGGCCATACGGTATGGTGGAATAGAAATGGGCTGAGTGCCCGGAGTCAAATCAATACAAAAGTCAATATCTCTTTCGGGTGGCATCCCCGGCAGATCTGCAGGAACTACTTCTGAAAATTCACGAACAACTGGTACTGAGTCCATAGAAGGGACATCCGCACTGGGATCGCGAATATAAGCCAAATAGGCTAGACACCCTCTCTCTACCATACGCCGAGCTTTCATATAAGAAATAACCCTGCTGGCAGAATGGCCAGGAGTTCCTTTCCACTCTAACCGAGGTAACCCCTGTATAGCTAGGGTCATTGACTTGGCATAATAATCCAATATAGCATGATAAGGGGACATCCAATCCATACCCAAGATGACATCACAATCTACCATATCAAGAAGTAGAAGATCCACACTAGTCTCAAGATTATTAATAGTAACCACACACGAATGATAGACATGATCTACTATAACAGAGTCTCCCACCGGTGTAGATACATACACAGAAGCACTCAGAGAATCACAAGGCACAACCAAATATGAAGCAAAATAGGAGGACACATAGGAATAAGTAGATCCTGGATCAAATAGAACTGAAACATCTCTATGGAAAACTGGAATAATACCTGTGATCACAGCATTAGATGACTTGGCCTTAGGCCTAGCTGGAAAAGCATAAAATCGGGGCTGGTCCCCACCACTCTGAACTGCGTCCCTGGGACGACCTCTGACTGGCTGGCCTCCACCTCTAACTATCTGACCTCCACCTCTAATGGCCTGACCTCCACCTCTAATAGCCTGAACTCTAACTCTAGCTGCCTGACCCCTACCTCTAGCTGACTGAGCAGGCGATGAAGTAACCGGTGCCAGTATGATAGCACGAGAATCTTGCCGAGATCTGTTACTCGCCAATCTAGGGCAATACCTCCTGATGTGACCAATGTTCCCACACTCATAACACCCATCCTGATGCCGTGGCTGCTGAAGCTGAAGCTGACCCAAATGGGCCGGATAACCGCTGTAGTAACTCTGGAGTGGTGGTGCACTGATATGAGCTGAATGTGCACTGAATGCTGGCTACCCAGAGTAAGGCATAATAGGACCGTGACTCCCTGAAGCACCGGGAGATGCATGAAGTGCTGAATGAAATGGTCTGGGAGGATGACCCCTACCAAAATTACCTCTGCCTCCAGACGAGGCACCACTGTAACCACCGAACTGACGAGGCCTCTTATCGAACCTCTGCCCTCTCTCCTGTGCAAGAACCATCTCGATCCTCCTTGCGACATTAGCAGCCGCTGAAAAGAAATCTCACTTCCGATTTCCTTGGCCATCTGAAGTCTGATAGGGTGAGTGAGTCCCTCAATAAACCTCCTCACTCTCTCTCCCTCCGTAGGTAGTAAAAGGAGAGCATGACGGGCCAAATCCACAAAACGGGACTCATACTGAGTAACAGTCATACTGCCCTGCTGTAGACACTCAAATTGCTTGCGGAATTCCTCTCTCAGTATGATAGGGAGGAACTTCTCCAGAAATAGCTGAGAGAACTGCTCCCAAGTAAGTGCAGGTGGTCCGACTGGTCGGGTCAATGTATAATCTCTCCACCACCTCTTGGCAGAACCCGTCATCTGGAATACAGCAAAATCAACTCCATTGGTCTCAACTATACCCATATTCCGCAGCACCTCATGGCAGCATTCAAGATAATCTTGTGGGTCCTCAGAAGGTGTACCACTGAAGTGAACTGGAAAGAGATTAGTGAACTTATCCAGTCTCAATAAGGCCTCAAAAGACATGGCGGGCCTATCAACGGTCTGTATCGCAACAACCGGCTGAACTATCCCAACTGGTAGGGCTGTTGGAGCCTGATTCTGGGGAGCCATCTGCTCCGGAGCGGGAGTAATGGGAGTTTGTGCTTCTCCCCCAGCATGTGAGATGGCTGGTGCCACTGAAAATGTACCATTCTGGGCCACGCCCTCCATAAGACTTACCAAACGGACTAGAGCGTCCTGAAGTACTGGAGTGGCTATGAATCCTTCCTGGACCTGATCTGGTCCAACTGGTACATTCTGAACTGGAACCTCCTCCTGAAGGTCCACCTGAGGTTCAACAACAGGTGCAGCTGCTCGAGCTCTGGACTGAGCTCTACCTCGGCCTCTGCCTCGGCCTCTAGCACGACCTCGACCTCGACCTCTACCCCTGGCCATAGTTGTCACCGGGGGTTCTGGTCCCTGTCCATCGGTAGAGGTATTACGTGTTCTCACCATCTGCGAGCGAATAAGAGTAGAATGGTTCAATCATCGATAATAGAATAAAATCGCACGACAGAATAAGAAAAAAGTGATATTGTTCCTAAACTTCATAGCCTCTGAGAGATAAGTACAGACTTCTCCGTACCGATCCTTCAGACTCTACTAAGCTTGCTCGTGACTCGTGAGACCTATGTAACCTAGTGCTTTGATACCAACTGTCACGACCCGAAATTCCCACCTTCGGTAGCTGAAGTTCGAGCAAGTCTATGGTGCGTTACTGGGACCAACTCCGAAATCTGCACAAGAAGTGCAGAGTATAGTATCAGTATAACCGACCCCATGTAGTGGTAAGTGCTGAGCCTAACCTCGACGAAGTAGTGACGAGGCTAAGGCGGGTCACTTACATTAACATGTATGCAAAATTAGTAACAACAACAATAATAGAAATAAATCAGGTAATTCATTTATAATAATTGAAGCCAACTCCGCAGTCATAACCAATTATCATTTCCATTAATTCTGTTACAGCGTGCAACCCGCTCTCACAATATATTCACATTCAATTCTGTTGCAGCGTGCAACCCGCTCTCACAATATATTCACATTCGGTTATGTTGCGGCGTGCAACCCACTCCTCTAATATATTCATTTTAATCAAATCTGTTGCGGCGTACAACCCGATCCCCCAATATATATATATATATGTATGTCGACTTTTAAATAAGTCTGTTGCGGATTGCAACCCGATCCTCCAATATGGACTTTTAATAAGTCTGTTGCGGCGTGCAACCCGATCCTCCAATATATTCATTTTCATTAATTCTGTTGCGGCGTGCAACCTGATCCTCCAATATATTCATTATAATCAATTCTGTTGCGGCGTGCAACCCGCTCCTCCAATATATTCATTTACCAATTCTTATAGAAGAATTTTCCCAATAAATACAACAATTAATATAAAATTATAATACAACAAGCATACAATAATTACGATTTAATTACGAAACAAACAAAGACAATTAGCAAATTACTATAGAAATCAGAGAGAAAATATACAGTTTATTATTTAATATGCTAAATGTCAAATAACAATTAAGGCACATAATTCAAACAATTAATGCAGGAATTCAAGAATTAATATTTGACGAAGAATTTGAGAGAAATAATTATTATAATAATTAATTTATGATTTAAAATAATTTATGATTTTCAAGTAAGCAGACAAATAATTTATTTGACGACGTATATACACTCGTCACCTCGTCTATACGTCGTTCACATGCAATTCACATAACAAATAATTTAAGGGTTCTATTCCCTCAAGTCAAGGTTAACCACGACACTTACCTCGCTTTGTAAATTCCAATAAATTATTCAACCACAGCTTTTCCTTTTAAATTTAACTTCGAAAGTTTCAAATCTATTCACAAACAATTCAATACTAATCATAGGAATTAATTTCATATGAATTTACTAATTTTCTGGAAAAAAATCTGAAATTCCTTAAAATATTCGGCAATGGGACCCATGTCTCAAATCTCGAAAAAACTTACGAAATCCGAACACCCATTCTGAGACGAGTCCAACCATATAAAAATTATCCAATTCCGATATCAAATGGACCTTCAAATCTTAATTTTTTATTTTTGGAAGATTTTAGAAAAATCTATTTTTCTTCCATAAATTCACGGATTCATGATATAAATGAGTATGAAATCATGAAATATAATCAATATAGGATAAGGAACACTTACCCCAATGTTTTCCCGTAAAAATCGCCCAAAATCGCCTCTTGAGGTTTTAGGTTTTGAAGATTTGGGAAATGAATCAAAAATCTCGTCCAAAAGTCATTTTGTTCAGCTGCAGGTATTGCAATTGCGACGTGAGCTTCGCAACTGCGAAGCAAGAAAATGCGAAGAAACACTCGCAATTGCGAGGCCCTTCACAATCCCGTTGCCTTCGCAAATGCGAAGATTATATCGCATTTGCGACAGTTGTCCCTTCGCAATTGCGAAGATAAACTCGCAATTACGAGAACTGCTGGCCTAGGCTTTCTTCGCAATTGCGATAAAAATTTCGCAATTGCCATACCTGCTTGGTTCGCATTTGCGATGCCTGATCTCGCAATTGCGAGATCAGAGGTCTGCAACAGGTTCAGTTATACCAGCAAAAGTTTCTAAGTTCAAAACATCCCGTGACCTATCCGAAACTCACCCGAGCCCCTCGGGACCTTATCCAAATATCCCAACAAGTCCCGTAATATAATACGGACTTACTCGGGGTCTCAAATCACATCAAATAACATCGAAAGTGAAATTCACACCTCGATTCAGACTTTGAGTTTTAAACTTTTCCATTTGCAAATCTCATGCCAAAACATATTAAATGAATCCATAATGATTTCAAATTTGGCACACAAGTCATAAATAACATAACAGAGCTGTTCAAATTTCCAAAATTGGATTCCGGCTCAGATATCAAAAAGTCAACCCCGTGGTCAAACTTGGAAATCTTTAGCCTTTAAATTACTAGTTTCCGTTAAATGGTCATAACTTGAGTTAGGGACCTCCAAATTAAATTTCGGGCATACGTCCAAGTTCCAAATCACGATACGGAGCTATCGGAACTGTCAAAATACTGATCCGAGTTCGTTTGCTCAAAATGTTGACCAAAGTCAACTCAATTGAGTTTTAATGTTCTATTTCACATTTTAATCCATTTTTCACATGAAAACTTTTCGAAAAATTGTACGGACTGTGCACGCAGGTCGAAGAATGATAAATGGTGCTTTTCGAGGTCTTAGAACATAAAATTACTTATTAAATTTAAAGATGATATTTTGAATCATCACGGCTAGTCCTGCTTGACATGGGTGTCACACTCACCCCTTTTAGGGATTCAACGTCGTAACTTAAGTGCGTACTAAGGGAGTATGAGATTCTCATACCATGTTTGTCACAAGCTAAGCCTATGACATATATTGTCCATTTTATTAGCCTACAGACCTCATGAATTTGTCCTTTGGGATATGCCATCATTGAGCTCAAAAATGTGCGTACCAAATGAACTTTTGTTATGCTTCGTAAAACTTTTCATTATCCTCTTTTATTCCGATGTGGAATTCATCTAAGGTAATATGTGTACCTCTTCTTAAGAAGCTTACCAGCCTAGTAATCTTGCAGTCTTGCTTGACCCGCTACCTCTTCGGTTCCCTCTCTGTCATAGGCGTCACACATATGTCTTTATTGACTGGCAAAACATTAATTGAATATAATTAGCTTTAAGCACTTTGATTAGTACATGCGATTACCATGTAGCCCCACGTAGCTAATTATTAGCTGATGACATATCTAGACCATTTCATAAATTTTAGGAGTAGATTTAATTTTTTGTTGGACTCACTTTCCTTCGTCTTCCATAAAATCACCTCCCATAGTCACTTTTTCAGTCAAAAGTCATTCTCCACTAAATAGACAAATCTTATTTGTGTTATTCAATTATTCAAATTTAGTAAGGTGAAAGTTGCAACTTGCAACCACTATTCAAAGAATCAACACAACTAAAAAATGAGCATGTTTACATAAGGAATATAGATACAACCATTGCCCATCATAGGTTGTTAAAAAAACATGTCGAATCTATTTTTTTGGGTTGTTAGCTGTTGCCTGTTCACGAAGCCCCCCTTCACGAAGCCACTCCCCCCCCCCCCCCCCCCCCCCCCCCGAAAGATTTTATAATGGCTTGTTCTAGCATTTTTCTATCTCCAAGTACTACTCAACCAAGATAAAAAAGATTATCTTTATTCAGCTAAGCTATCGTTTGGCCATAGATTTTTAAATTTATTCTGAAAAAACTAATTTGGGTGAAGTTTGGTTTGAAGATGAAAATATGTTTGGACATCTGTTTTGGGTGAAGTTTGGTTTGAAAAAATATAAAACATGACTTATACCCACAAGTTCTAAAAATTATCACAAATACTCAACAGTACCATTATCAATAACATTCATTATATTATCGCAAACCATAGTCCTGAATATAAATAAATTTGATACAAAATTATCATTTTTATAATGAACTACATGATACACTATCATATGACCGAGAAAACGAAGCAACATCGTTACAAAATAATAAATGGTGGGCTATTTTATAAAATACAAAAGTTTGAGACAGTTTTTAAAAAAATATAATAGTGATATTTTGACCCAAAACCAGCTATTGAGCTGGTTTTGGGATTTGGGATTTGAGATTTGGTTAAAATGTAGGCAAAATCTATGGCCAAACATGTGTTTGCCAAATAAAATCCAAGTTTATTTTGGCAAAATCTATGACCGAACGGGTCCTTTACAAGCATCTCAAACTGAGTTATAAATACTTTTTGATTTATCTATGCATTTATTTGGTAAACACTTAAAATATTTATATATTAAGTGTTTATAAGCACATATAATTCTGAAAAATCGATAGCTTATAATTGGTAAACACTTAAAAGTCAAAGTCGATCACACCCAACTTATAGCTTATAAGAACTTTTAGTTTGACTAAAATCGATATATTTTTTACAAATACATCAACTGTTATTGTACACTTCTATCCGAATACCTAACCATTTATTCATAAAATCAGTTTTTACACTTAAAAATATTTTTTCGCACTAAAAACTTATTAGCTATTTATAATCATCTCAACCTTGTTTTGTTAAAGATATTTATTTAACCGGTTATATTATCTACTTTATAACTTAAAGTTTCTTCGTCTACAAAAGATATATATAAGAAATCTATTATAAACACTTTATCATTCTTTTTTATTGCAAGAATAGATAAACAACATTTTGAAATAAGATTAGGAATTTTTACCTTTCCAAGAATTAGATTGACTATGTAATTGTAATCTTTAATTCCGACGGAACTTATTTTTAGAAGAAAATAGAGTTCTTATTTTTCGGATTAGAAAGGTAACAAATTTTAAAAAAATGAGAGTGGCAAATCATAAGATCACAAAAAACTATTTACGTGGATAATGCTTTTCATCACCTACTGTCACGATCACAATTTCCCTCTGTACGATATCGTGATGACACCTACTCTCAAAGACTAGGTAAGCCTAACATACATGCAGAATATGACTGAAATAATGATAAAACTCTCAAATACTCAACAACTATCATAAAAGAAACTTCGCAACTCAGCATAACAAACTTTTCAAAATCTGATGATAACAAGTCACAAGCTATATGAATAAGAACTGATCATCCCTATACAACAATGTCTATAAAAAGGAAAGTAAATGAAGTAGACTAGATAGAGGGTGACTCCGAGAGACGAACGCCGGTAGGTATACATTGAAGTCTCCGAAGCTGAGCTCGTCTCACTGGTGCCTGGACTGGTAGGAGGTACATGGGTCTGCACAAAAAGATGTGCAAAAACGTAGCATGAGTACACCACAACGGTACCCAGTAAGTGCCAAGCCTAACCTCAGTAGAGTAGTGAAGAGGTCAGGTCAAGGCCCTACTGGAATAAATAAGAAATTGAACAGGTATATAATAGTGTAATAATGATAACAATGGAAATGATACAATAAAGAAATATACCAAGATTAGCTACACTAAACTAAGACAATAATGCGAAACAAGAAATGATATGCCAAGGAAACAAAACAACCAAAACACAAGTGAAGTAATAGAAAAGTATCAACAAGAATCGCTACCGAGGTATCGCCTCGTAGTCTCAAATCACAAAACAATTCACAATCTTTCTTTATATCACCGCGGGAGCCTTGCATTTAGTTTTGAAAATTATTTTTCCCGAAATAGCTTCCTGTGTTTTAGCCCACCTTATCACACCGCATGGCTTCAAGTAGTTCCCCTACTAGCAATACGCGTATCAAGCCCACCTTATCTCACCGCATGCGTTTCAACTCCAAATTCTTATACCAGCGCATGCGTATCAATATCACAACGTATCACAAATCGGACCTCAAGTGCCCAATATCACAACTTGCCAAAGAAATCAACAATAATGATGTTTTCACAATAAATAACTCATGGCTCAATCACAATATGCACAAGAGTCTCAACAATGATAAACGAAAGTGAATAGCTCAACAAGAATGCTATTTCATAACTTTTTTACCTCAATGTGAATCACGGCCTTCATAACTCAATACCAATTTCAACAATAAGATATTCCAAGTATAACAATTTCAAGTTTTTAAGGGAAAAATATACAATTTTTTTGGGTAGTAGCAGATGCTGAAAAATTAATTAGAATCTCGCCCAAGCACAAATTTCTGATCTAATATTGGTAAAATTATATTTTAAATTTATTGATCAAGCACAAACTACTACTCTCGGAAAGTACTTTTTTAAAGAAATCATTGGCAAAAAAATATTTCAAATTAAATAGACAGCTATTTTATATCCTTCAAAAATATGTTCTATGTTAGATACAATAATAATTACAGATAATTTATTAGAATTTTAGATATTTCTTTAAAAAATAGCACAAGCATATAAGATACAACGTTTGAGAGAGAGAGAAAATAGGAGCGACAACTTAAATAGAGTTGTAATTAATACCTAAAATTTTGATCATTGTAATTTATTAAAAATTATTTGTGTCACAGTCACAAGTTAGTTATGGATTGTGTTTTCAATGGATAGAAAATAAGCGACGAAATCTATTGAGTTATAATTGATGTCTAACTTCAATATTTTCATATACAAATTTGGGACTACCCAAACGAAGTTAACATTTAATCAAATTGCTACCTATCTTTCCACGATATAAGAAAATTAAAGGAGATAATTCATAAATTTTCATAGTCTCCCACCAACACTTCCAAGCTACAGCTTGTATTTGTATCGCATTTGTTCTTTTATAGTAACTTTCATGACATTCTCAGTGAATGATCGCTGGATTTGGATGCTAAAAGAAAATCAATAGGAAGGAGAAGGATAAATAAGAAGCAGAAGGAGACAAAGGAGGATATGGAGGAAGAAGAAGGAGATAAAGGAGAGCGTAAAGATAAATGTGCTAGCAAATCTAAGATTTTAAGAAGACTAGTTTAAGTGGTACATGTTGTACGTGTGTGTTGCGTCAAAAAAAATAATTTAAAGAAAATAAAATTTCATAAGTATTATTAAAAACATGCGTGGAGGTATAAAATAAAATTTAAAGAAAAAAAGAGCTAACTGCAAATGATGAAAGGTGGCTCTTTTAAAGAAAAAAACTCATGTATGCTTTATCATGGGTGATCGATGCCTAAATTTAACATTGTCCTAATTTGTGATCAAATATTTTGGTGGCTAATTTAAAGAAAAAACTCATGTATACTTCACTATGGGTGATCGACATGCCTAAATTTCAAGATTGTCCTACTTGTTGATCGAATAACGTTTCAAACAACTGATTTTTTAAATAATTTATTTGATAAAAATTTTATTAGTCTTATAGTCCTAAATATTACGATTGTCTACATAATTTAAATAAGGAATGATATTTAAGAAGTTAAATTTTAGTAGATTTTAATCTCTAAATATTAGGAAAATTATTATGTAAAAGACTATTCTGTCCAATATGAAATATATTTTAAAAGGGTAAAAAAGACGAACGACACTTCGCTAAGGGATTTCGTGCTTTTTATATAGTAAAGATATAGATAGGTAGATATATAGATATAGATATGTACACTATTACGAATAATTAAGCTTATTCAGGATTTAAATTTTAATGATCAACCTGCTCTTACCATTGAACAAATTACACTTCTGAAATTATATATTGAATCTTTTTTGTTGTTAAATTTTTATATTTTTTTACATGAATATTTAGTATGAAAAATGTTAAAATTAGTTATACTTATTAACTATATGATACATCTTCCACTGCTACTAGATATTTGATTTGATTATATAACATTTTAAAATTACAAAAGGAGATTAGAGATTACTTGGGGATGGAGTAAATCAAACAAAAAAAAAGTACTTATTTGAGACAAAAGATGGACATGAACATTGAATCCTCAACCTTACATGTAAAAGTACACTCAATAACCATTATACCATGAGATTTTTTAATATTGCGTGCATATATATATATATATATATATATATATATATAGTATTTGAATAGTTTTAGAGAGATTTAACATTATTATGTATGGTCTATGTAAAAAGGCATGAACGCATCACAGAGGCGGATCCATGATTTAAATTTTATGGGTTCAACTTTTAAATTTTTTAGCATTGAACCCATTAGATTTTTAAAGTTATGGGTTCATAACTACTGTTTTTTGTAATTTTAATAAACTTTTACACATAAATTTTTACTCGACGTCAAAAGTTATGAATTTTATTGAATCCGATAATACTATACTAATGTGCAACTAAGGGCATGTGAACCCACACTCCTCTACTTTGATATTTGATAGACTATTGTTAAAAAATAAATTAAAACAGAAACAAAATATAAAGAATGGCTTTAGAAAGGGCATATCATGTCTACTCACCATAGACAAGTGGAAAAGATTATCCCTATAACATTTTCCATGATATTCCTCCCCTCCCCCCCCCCCCCACACACATTTCTTTTGTCTTGGTGGTAGATAGTTTTCAAAATATTTTAAAGATGTCAGCCAATAATAGGAGAGTTTCACAATCCCATCAATCCAATTTCCTAAACCGCTGCATCAAAAACCAAAACCACTACTTGCAACTCCTGTGGACCCAAACCACACCTCCACCATACCTAAGTTCCAGAACTTTCCTCTCATATTCTGAAGAGAACCTTCCCCTCCTCCCAATTTCCCAATGAGAGACTACATATTAAAATAATGTATAATATTTTTTGATAAAAAGAAATTGGATAATTACATATTAAAATATTGAATAGAAGAGAAGCACAAGGAGGAAGATGCTCACTCCCCAAATGCCTAGAAGTCTAGAAACTTCCATTAAAACTATTTTACTTTTTATTATTACCCCTTCTTAAAATAGGAGGTGAATTGCTGATTTCTATTTATATATTTATATCCCTTTTAACACTTACTTCCAAAGCTTCTTTTATCCATTGTTTCTCTTGTTTATTCAGTAAAAAAAAACAGCATAAACTACCTTCCCCAAAGAAGAAACTTTAGATTTCCAAAAGTCTAATCCAAACTTCTTTTCCTGATTTATATAGAATCATAGTACTTGATCAGTTTGCATCCTTCATTTCTTCTTTTTCTTCCCAAAGGTACAATCTTTCTACTGTTTTTCACTGCCAAACACTCCCTTAAAATTTTGGGTTGTCCAAATCATCCTAACTTCAAGTACGATAATATGTACTTACAACAACAACAACTACGCCGTTGGGAGTACTTACAATGATGAATCCATTGTACTCGGTGAAAGAGGAGTACCCCGGATCAAGCTCCGGTGGTGGCGGCGGTGAGCCACCGCCGCCGGTAATGACATCACCACAGCCAATGGAGGGGCTACACGACATTGGTCCACCACCATTCCTCACAAAGACATATGAAATGGTGGATGATTCAAGCACAGATCATGTTGTTTCTTGGAACAGAGGTGGTCAAAGCTTTGTTGTTTGGGATCCTCATGCCTTCTCCACTAGTCTACTCCCCAGATTCTTCAAACATAACAACTTCTCTAGCTTTGTCAGACAACTAAATACTTATGTAAGTTCTCAATCTGGTCTTTATAATGCATCTTGAAGTGGGAAATTTATTTTTCAAATTAGTATTATTGTTATGTTTTTTGGTGCATTAAACGTTGCTCCTGATTGCTAAATCTTTGTGAACACACAAGTGAATCCACCTTATGGCCTGCTTCAGTGTTTACAAGGCTATTAGTAGGAAGGAAAATCTCAAAAAAAATTCCCACTTTTACTGTTTACTTGCCTATGTGAAACTTAACCTTTTAGAATTGTGTTCTTAATTTCAGACGAATTAAGATATTCAAAAAAGGTCCTCTCTGATCTGGATGTTCAAATGATGCTTCCTTCAAGTTCTCAGCTGCTTGGTAAAACCTATTAGTAGTAAAATATTTATCATACGGTCCACAAGTTGTGCGGACCAAAAAGAAGAAAAAAAAATTCACAAGTCTCAAGATTCAAGAATGGTTTGCTATCAGAAGAAAAAGAAAAAAGATAAGATAGCTCTTGCAAAATTGGATGATGATACTGAGCTGTAGATGGAATTTGATTGTTGCAGGGATTTAGAAAGATTGATCCAGATAGATGGGAATTTGCAAACGAGGCATTTCTAAGGGGAAACAAACAGCTTCTAAGGAATATCAGGAGACGAAAAACAACTAATTCTCAGCTTCTGCCTACAGAACAAGCTCTTGGTCCTTGTGTTGAATCAGGAAGGTTCGGATTTGATGGAGAAGTTGATCGATTGAGGCACGACAAGCAAGTTTTAATGATGGAATTAGTGAAGCTTAGACAGCAACAACAAAACACTCGATCTTACCTTCGATCGTTGGAGGTTAGGTTACAAGGAACACAGAGGAAGCAACAACAAATGATGAATTTCTTAGCAAGAGCTATGCAAAATCCCGAGTTTGTCCAACAGTTGATCCGACAAAAAGAGAAAAGAAAGGAACTAGAAGAGGCTATAACTAAAAAAAGACGACGACCTATTGATCAAGGGCCTAGTACATTGGATGTTGGAGGATCAAGCCGTCCCATAAAATCAGAACCTTTGGAATTCGGAGAGGGTAGTGGATTCCAAGTATCCGAACTTGAAGCACTTGCATTAGAAATGCAGGGATTTGGTAGAGCAAGAAGGGACCAACACGAAGAAGAGACGAGAGAAGGGCTCGGGCAATTTGGCAACACGGATAGAGAACTCGACGAGGGATTCTGGGAAGAGCTATTTAACGATGAGGACGTGTCTGGAAATGAAGATGGCGAAGAGGAAGATGTAAATGTCTTGGCAGAGAGGTTGGGTTTCTTGGATTCGAGCCCTTAGTAGAAGCCTGTAGACTAATTTAGTTGGTGCAATTTTTCGAAAACTCCTGGACCATGAACATCTAAACTAGTAAAACAGATCATGTAAAATCTTGTATGGACCTAAATTGTTTTATTTACTACTCTTACTATTTAACTTATATCTCTTGATTCTGTGTAGTTGGTTCTGAAGTGTTCAATGAAGAATGAAGAAAGCAGCTAAATGGATATGACTGCCTAATCTTTGGTAGTTTTTCTTCTGGAACCAATATTCCAGTCCCTTTCTGTGTAAATTTAGGCCTTATTAGTCATAACATAGTAGGATTTTTAATGTCATTTCAACTTTTCGCAATTGACAGGATAGATTTTTGAAGCACTCAAGAGTCAAGTCTGAAAATTTCTTCTTGGTGTTTCTGGTTACTTTAACATTCTGAATAACTGGTTTCCTTCCACTGCCTTTATTACATCTTAACTTCTCAGTCTTGTTTTTCTCTGGATCCAAATGCAGGCATAGGTTATGCAGATTTTGGTCAAGTCTATTGGTCTTTGAAGGTTGTTGTAAATTCTCACTTTGGGTGATATATTGGTCATTAAGTAATGTTGCAATATTTTGTTTATGTGGTGTTTAGATTGCTGTCTTGATGATGAAGCAGCTAAAAGTAGAAATGCCAGTTACTCCAGAATCAAGATTTTATTTGAAGTGTCGGTTTATAACTACTTTTGCCGGTAAAGGTTATTGTTGCCGGTTAGGGTTGGCAAACGGGCGGGTTGGTTGGATATAGGCAGGTGGAAACAGATAATGTAAAGACGAATAAAATATCCTATCCTATCCATAATTAATAAAGATAGAAAATGAATTAATCGATAAATAATATGGATATTCATATTATCCATGGCTTCTTGAATGTGATCACTTTTGGGAGAATTTCTAGCTAGCGTTTGGACATAGATTTGATTGAAACTTGAAAAAAAAGTTTTTGAAGTTGTGTTGAAAAATAACTTTTGAAAGTTGGAAGTTGTGTTTGGACATGCATTATATTTGAAGAAAAGTTAAAATTTTGTGAGTGGAGAGAATATTTTCACCCAAAAACTGTCCTAAACCAGTTTTTGGGAACTTGAAAATTTTCGATTTTTTTCCTCCTAAAACATGATCATATTTAATAAACAAACAATGTTTTCAATCTTTTTTTTTTTTTGAAAAGCTGAAGCCAAAATCTATGGCCAAACGGGAGCTTAGTCTCTCAAACTTGAGGAACCCTCAATTATAGTCTTTACAAATATAAAAGTTAAATCCATACGCTATCCATTTTTAAGTGGATAATATGGATCTTATCCATATTTACCCATTTTAAAAAAAATCATTATCCAACCCATTTTTTAATAGACTAGTATCTATGAACGTGCGTTGCACGTTAATAATGGCACATGATGATTTAAACATTTATTTATATGAAGGAACAATAAAATTTAATTAATGAAAGAAATTTTATGTATAATAATACACCAATTATCTAAATGCCGAAAAATATTATTACATTAGCATAACACATGAATTTAAAATAAAATAACATCATCAAAACTTACGCAAATGATCAATTTTGTCATGTTAGTTGGATAATTATGTATTATAGTTTAAAAGTATTTAATGTGATGGTATCTTAACGAACACTTCTTTGAGTGCAATATTTTTTTGTGTATGTTTCCTCCTGAGTAAAGGGGCTTGGGGATAGAGGGTTTTCTCTTTTTCTACGAGATGCTGGGAATCCCGTTGAGTTGCTCTAGCTTAACCAGAACTCTTGTTGTCAATCTTAATATCTCTCTTAAAAGTGCAACATATAGTTGTTCGTGCAAGAAAATATATTGCGGTAAGTATAGTCCAATATTTAGGATGTTTGTCCTTATGCTTTATTTATTATATTTGCAAAACATAACATACTAAAAATTATTTTCATACAAATTTAAAAGGATATTCCTTAGTTTCGGAAGACGAAAGTTGAATTTAAGGATAAGAATATACTTAGAAGCACATTGACTAGTATCATAATTTTTGCACGTATGACGTTATTGTAAAAACTTCTATATACCATCTGTGTGCTATTACATAAGTTATTCGGCGTATCTAAATTTTTCAGTAGCATGACGGCCACGAGCATATTTTTCTTCAAAATCAAACTATATACGATGGAATATCAATTTTAACTTAGTTCATTATATAAACAGTGGCACTAACATACGTAAAAAATAATAAACTTGACAACAAACATGTATGGTAGAATGCCATTTGGTATTAAAGTATTTAAGTATTCTTCTTGGTAGTAATTATTGGTATCATTTTCTGCTAAGTCAGAAACAGAATAACATTTTGTTTTTACTATAAAATTATACAATCAACCTTTTATTTAGTTAATCAACATATTCATTTCTGCTAGCTAAGATATTTTTTAAATCTATCATACAATTGCACAAATTGCGTTTTAATCTAATGATAGAAATATTTCTCTTATTAGATGCTCTATTATTGCCATTGTGATTGATTACCAAGTGTTCAGGAAGAACCAAATCATCTTTTTATGGATGCTCTTCTTCATTTCTGACACGAAGCAAGAAGACACTGAATACTGAATCTGTTCTTACTTTATATTTCTTGTCAGTTGAATCTTTTTCATTTGAGGCTAGAAGTATAACTTCGCAAGCTAGCTTTTACAGTATCTGCTTTTGTCGATTTTGAAACTACTGGTAGTGCGTGACATAAATTACATCCCAAACCATTAATTTTTCACCAAACGGTTCATTAATATCCAATATATCTCTAGAACTCCGGGCAATTATTTCGATCGTTTGACACTTAGCCATAAGTGCTTCATCCCATATTATCAATTTTGCATTCCTTATAAATTTAGCACCATTGCTCTTCTTTGATATATATGTGATGGTTATTTAAGTTGTTTGAAGAGGTATATCAAATCTAAAGTGGGTGCCTCACAATAAAATCGCTGTTGTTATACCAATTTCTATTATTGCTAACAGTATCATGCCTCTTGATATGATATTTGTAAGTAATGCATGACATAGAAATATTATTTCGATTCCTCCGGAGGCATCTACAAAGAATAATCCCGTTATAGTAGTGTCGACTCTTTATAATATAGTCTTGAAAAATTATTCTTGTTTAAGATTTAGCTTTGATTGTGCTTCCTCAGACACTTGTATATCATTTTGATTCTTAATAATATACTAACCTTTTTTATTTTGTGTTCTAACGCTCTTTTTATGGAATAAATTTATGTACCCTAAGATTTTTTTTAACTTGAATAAGAATTTTGCTCATATGATGAATTTAAAAAATAGTTGAATTGGATTCTCTTGCTAAATAATTAATTAAAAGATTTAATTATTTAGTTTTAAAATAAAAATTATTTATTCTATGTTGATTCAGATCTTAATATTAATTCATCTCTTGTTTTGAATATTTAATCTTAATTATAATTTTATCCACCATAAATTTTACTTTCAAAGAGTAAAAAAATTGATATGACATTTCACTTTTAGATCTTTATGTTTGTAGAATCATTAGTGGTATTGACTCTTACCAACCATCTTTTTTCTCTTTCTCACACATTTATATTATTAAATATTTTCTTAGTTGTTTAATAATTGGGTATTTTTTAATATTACATGAAAAATTGATTAAAAAAATATTATTTGAGTAGGAAAATAGTTCTAATATAATATAAAAATATATTATTGTAGGGTATTTTCTTTTCCCAGTTTCAACTCTTTATGCAGTCCATTTAATATTACTTTTATTTTTTTCTTGGTATTGAATATTATGGAGTGGTAATGTATTGCCAATACGGAGGATTCTTATAAAATTGATTTTATTAAACCTTCCTATATATTTTTAATAAGAATTTAATAGATAAAATTTTATTAATTTTAAAATCTTAAATATTAAAAATTATCATAAAATGTACCGTAGTCAAAAAATAGGTTATTACAGTTATGTCCTCTTCCTATGAGTTATTTCGTTCAATATTTTAGGGCTATTTTAGTATATTAATATTGTATTTATACTTTTATAATAATACATGCTCTCCTTTTTCTAAATGAATTTGGACAATATAATACATTCTCAAATTAAATTAGCAATAAGATATTATAATACGTTTTCAAATTATATTAGTGATAGGAATTTTTAAGAAGTATATCCTGAAAATAATAGGATTACATGACTAAAGATATTTACTTGTTCAATTTTATATGAATTAGACAGCCCGAAAATAGTTATATTAATAGGATTCCTAAAGGTAATCATGTAGGATTCCTAACGTGTAGTATTATGTTCTAAAACTAATAGGATTATAAGGCTAATATCTAGAATTTCGGTTATATCCTTTTATTATGAGTTATTATGCTTAATATTATAAGGTTATTTTGTAAACCGACATTATATTCATACTTTTATAATAATATAGATAGATAATATGAATGAGTAACTATTTTTTTAAGTCCATTTTGCCACCACTATTGCCAATTAATGCGGCCGTCTCTGTTTGTGGGAAATGTATAAGTTCATCTCCTAAATCCTAACAAAATTTGCTTCTTTTAGTTGGCCCCGTGCTAGCCAGTCTATTAGATTTTTCCTTTCCTTGCGTCTGTTGTTTTCAACATGTCTTGGGCAAATACAAATCTAGGATCTTAAGAATGAGTGTGATCTTATTATATGTGTTCATTTTAATTCACTTATTCATACATTTATATACACCGTTCAAATCGAATTACAATTAACATCAATTGAATTATTGAACTAGTCGGTGATACCAAGTAGAATTTCGGATCGCTTCAATGGAACTACAGTATAAAATTTTACTGAGACATCATCCCTGTCAAGCCATAGTCCTGTCAAGCAAACCTTAAACTATGGTCCTCCTCATGACTCTCTCAACGCCCACATGACTAATACGAGTCTTAAAGACCACCGGTTATGTTGCCATAACCAAGGATTACTGCCTGGACTGTTAAACTGCCTGGGCTCTACAGTCTTTATAATGACCCGACCGGTCGTTTTACTTTCTAGATCCCCGTCCCCCTAAATAAGACTCCCCGTATGTGCTTTTACTATTTTGTGACTTGCGGGGATGGTTAATCCGAGATTTGGAAGGGGTTGGGGTTGAAATTAGAAAACTTGGTTCTTTTGTTGGCATTTAAAAGGCTAAGTTTGACTTTGGTCAATATATTTTAGTAAACGACCTCGGAACTGGGATTTGACGGTTCCAATAGGCTCGTATGATGATTTTGGACTTGGACGTATGTTCGGACTGGGTTTTGGATGACTCGGGAGCGTTTCGACGCTTAATATTGATAGTTGGAACCTTGAAGGTTTTAAAATTCTTTAAATTTGGTTTGGAGTATGTTTTGGTGTTATCGAGGTCCGTTTGGGATTCCGAGCCTGAGAATAGTTCCGTATGGTGATTTGAGACTTGCACGCAAAATTTAGTGTCATTCCGAGTAGTTTAAGTATGTTTCGGCGCGTTCGGAGTAAGTTGGAAGAACTTGAAATTCATAAGTTGATTCAATTTGGGTTGGGTAATTACTCTAATAGTTAAATTATGAACTCTTGAGCATGTATTGATTAATTTATATAACATTTGACTAGTTTCAGGTCGTTTGGAAACGAGTTGAGGATGTAAAGTATATTTGTGGATCAAGAGTAAGCTTGAGAACGAGGTAAGTCTCTTGCCTAACCTTGTAAAAGGGAACTCATCCCCTTAGGCGTATTTTGTTGTGAATTGTATGTGTGGGGAGCTACGTACGCACTAGGTGACGAGAGTCCGTGCGTGGCTATATTCTATGTTATGTTCGGGTAGTCTTAGGCTTACACCATGCCTTGTTTGCTCTATTATGTTGGTGATACCTATTAATCGTCTTAACTAGAGCTGAGATTAAGGATTCTAAGATTTAAAGTCTCCCGTTTAAATTTCTTATGTGTGAGAAAGAATGGAAGAATTTTATAATAACTTAGAGAAATCTATGTTCACTCGCATCGCAAGTATTTTCGCGAGAGAAGTAAAATTTCCTCTACTCTCATGGGAGCGGGCCGTTCGCCTCGGCAGGTTAATAGATGCATCTATGGTTCGTGCCGTTCGACCCTCGGCAGTGCACAATATATTTCTGGATCGAGTCGTACGACCTTGGCATAAATCGTGCGTGACAATACTCAGAGCCTAACTTTTACTTGATATTAATTTATGGCTTGAGCGGTTACAATTATTTAAATGACATGAATTGATTCGAAATTTATTGTTTGTGAAGGAAATTATTATTCACTGCTTGTTACTGTGTTGTATTAATTGCTTATATAATCCATGCATATTTATGATTTTCGCATTTTATTTATAGCCCATAGTAAGTGTCGATATCGACCCCCCTGTCACTACTTCTTCGAGTTTAGACTTGATACTTACTGGGTACATATCTATGTACTCATGCTACACTTCTGCACTAATCGTGCAGGATCTGAGGCAGGTGCATCTAGTGGACATACCAGCGCATAACCCCGTTACCCGGAGGCCTAGTGGTGAGCTGCATCCTGAGTCGTTCTGCAGCACCTAGAGCCATTCTTTTGTACTTATTTTCTGTCTATGTTATTTCAGACAGTAGTTAGAGTTTTGTATATTCTACTAGTGCTCATACACTTGTGACACCAGATCTTGGCATACACTCTAGTAGACTTTATAGTTTTGGGTAACTACATATTTATGCTTGCATTCAGATGCTTTTATTTTAATCATTTGACTCTCTATTTCTCAAATTTCTAAACAAATGGGATTTAATTACTTGGAAATTGTTTAAAAGAAGAAATCACGTAGTAAATTTATCGTAGGCTTGCCTAGCGGCGATATTAGGTGCCATCACAGCCTATAAGAGAAATTGGGTCATGACAACATGGTATCAGAGCACTAGGTTCACGTAGGTCTCACAAGTTATGAGCAGGCCCAATAGAGTCTTGTGGATCGGTGCGAAGACGTCCGTACTTATCTTCGAGAGGCTATAGGGTGTTAGGAAACTACTCTTTCTTCATCTCCTATTGTGCAGTTGATGTAGTACTAAGTATTTTTCTCTCATTCTCTCACAGATTGTGAGAACGCGCACAACGGATGTTCCAGACCATGGAGGAGCTGCTCCCCCTATTGCTAGAGGCCGAGGTAGAGACCAAGGGAGGGCTCCAGTTCGTGGTAGAAGATGGGGGCGTCCTAGAGTTTCTTCAGTTACACCACCAGTGGATCCAGTAGAGGATCCCATTATTGAGAAGCAGGGTGAGGTGCCTGCAGCAGGACCAGCCCCGATGGATTTCATGTCCACACCGGATTCCAGGAGGTCATGGGCCGTATGCTACGGTTCATGGATTCTATGACTCATGCTGGTTTTTTTCCAGCAGACCCTGTCACATCTCAGGCGGGAGGGGGAGCACAGACCCCTACCACTCAGGCTCCAGGGCACGCAGCTGCTGTATGTCCGACCCCGGGCGCACTACCCGTGGGCAGAGCTCAGCCAATTGCAGTAGCTATACCTGAGCCCTTCCCAGCTGCGGCCGGCGATCCACATAGGTTATGAGACCCGAGCGAATCTTCTGTTGCTTGATATGACTGACTTTGAGGTCATTCTGGGCATGGATTGGTTATCTCCATATCACACCATCCTTGATTTCCATGCCAAGACTGTTATTCTGGCGATGCCAGAGTTGCCTAGATTGGAGGGGAATGGTTCGTCTATCAGTACACCTAGTTGGGTTATTTCTTTTCTGAAGGCTCGACACATGGTCGAGAACGGTTGCTTGTCTTATCTAGCCTATGTTCGGGATACTACTATAGAGACTCCGGCAATTGATTCAGTGCCCGTGGTCCGGGAGTTCTCTGATGTGTTTCCTTCTGATCTTCCAGGTATGCCACTAGATCGTGATATCTATTTCTGTATTGATTTGGCTCTAAGTACCCAACCTTCTAAGTACCCAACCTATATCTATTACCCCGTACAGCATGACTCCGAGAGAGTTGAAGTAGCAGCTTGAGGAGTTGCTAGAAAAAGGGTTCGTCAGACCGAGTGTATCGCCTTGGGGTGCACCAGTGTTATTTATGAAGAAGAAAGATGGGATTATGCGTATGTGCATTGATTACCGCCAATTGAACAAAGTTACCATTAAGAACAAGTACCCATTGCCGCGTATTCATGACTTGTTCGACCAGTTGCAGGGTGCTAGAGTGTTCTCTAACATCGACTTGAGTTCGGGGTACCATCAGCTGAAGATTCGGGATTCTGATGTCCCGAAGACGGCTTTCCGGACTAGATATGGCAATTATAAGTTTCTAGTGATGTCCTTTGGCTTGACTAACGCCCCGACGGCGTTTATGGATTTGATGAACATGGTGTTTAGGCCATATATTG
This sequence comes from Nicotiana tomentosiformis, assembly GCF_000390325.3. Classification (NCBI taxonomy): domain Eukaryota; kingdom Viridiplantae; phylum Streptophyta; class Magnoliopsida; order Solanales; family Solanaceae; genus Nicotiana; species Nicotiana tomentosiformis. Next base: position 105,060,451 of record NC_090812.1, read on the forward strand.
ATTCATTTGTCATTGTCTTCATTGATGACATTTTGATCTATTCGCGTAGCATGGAGGAGCACGAGTAGCACTTGAGAATGGTATTTCAGACCTTGCGGGAATAGAAGCTATATGCTAAGTTCTCCAAGTGTGAGTTCTGGCTAGATTTGGTGGCATTCTTGGGACATGTTGTATCAGGCGAGGGTATTAAGGTTGATCCCAAGAAGATCGAGGCAGTTCAGAGTTGGCCTCGTCCTACCACTGCGAATAAGACCAGGAGCTTCCTGGGGTTAGCAGGCAATTATCGTCGGTTTGTGTAGGGCTTCTCATCTATTGCAGCACCTTTCTATTTCTTCAAAATAAGAAGCAATAATTTCCTTCTTAGAAACAACTCCTTTTTTCATTTGAAATCTTCTAGTAACCTACTAAAATAAACTTAATTCTTCCACTTTGACATTTGTCATTTCCTGTTTGCTATAGGCTTCAATCTTTTTCTCGATATCCTCAATGATTTCTTGACCATAGATTTTTCCTTGTTGGTCTTTTTAGAGTAATTTACTCCAGAATTTTGTACAAAAAATTCTGTTTAAGCATGGGAATCCTTCCATGGTTTGATTTACCTCCACATCTCGTTTCATAATCCACGGAATGGAAAATTCTATAAATAAATATATTATTGCTATACCATCGAAAAAGATATTATCCTTTTGCAAGATAATAATCTTGGGAGATATATCTACCCATTGAGTATATAAACTTTTAAAATGTGGTGGAAGTATTTTCAAAGATGGACCATATGATAACCGCCATTTGCAGAATCAATTTGGGATTTGTTGTTCAAACAAGTTGGAACATAATTTTATGAACCAAGTGTGTTTTCTATTAGGGTTCTCATATAGTAAAGTTTTATTAAAACTTTCACTATAATCCCAGTAATTGAATTTTACCAAGATTTTCTGTTCTGGATAAGTATATTCCCTCTCTTTTAAAGTAATAATTCCCCATTCATCTGAGGCCAACACCTTTTTTTATAATGATTTTAGAGAAATTATAAATTCTCCTTGTATTTGCTGGATAAAAACGTTGAATTTTAGCTGAACTAATAAATGAGAGAATTAACTCGTAATTCATTCTGTATTTGTATGCAGTAGTAGCATATGATACTGTATCAAAATACATGTTCATGATTTGCCAGGGGTTATCCTTCCATTTTATGTCAGATTGTTCCAAGAGAATTATCAACTCTTTTTTTTCTTTTTGGTTATAAACCTCAATATTATCATGGCTATCATTTGCCAAAGCTGAAGAATATGATGGAGGATTGTTGTCCATGTCTTGTTTAAATTTCATAAAATCCAAAAATTCTTTGTACATCGGGTGGTCTGTATTAAGACCAGATGTTCCTATTATATTGGCAGCTATTAGCTGCTGATTTCTTATCTGGGCTAGGATATTTCCTTTGCCATAGGAAGGTTCTGATTTCCTTCCTCGTCCCCTCCCTCTAGAGGCCCTAAAAGCTGGTCTCATATCTTGTTATCACAAAATAAAGAGATTATTAACTCAAGAATTCTCTAGTAAGAAAATCAGGGAGGCTATTATCAGATCCCTTTTTATAAATTATTTCAAAATCAAATGGAGCTAACATGGCTTGCCATATTGCAAATATCTGTTTAGAAACATCATGTTTACAGTCTTTATTAAAGATAAACTTTGCTTCTTGGCAATCAGTTTTTATTATAAACTTCTGATTGTATAAATCAGTCTGGCACTTTAATACACATTTTACTATGGCAAGAATTTCCCTAGCCACAGTAGCATAATTCTTTTGGGAATTATTCTATTTTCCCGAATAGAATTGAACAAGATATTCTTGTTTATCAGTTGGGGAATATTATTTTAATATTCCACCATATCCAATATCTGAGGCATCAGTTTCAACATCCTTTGCCCAACTTGGATTAACAAGCGTAAGGCATGGAAGATTATTAACCTTCTGCTTAATTCGTTTGACTAATTTACTATGATCATCAGTCTATGCTTTTGGATTTTTCTTTAATATTTCATAAAGAATTAAACTATCCTTAGCAAGGTCTTTTATAAAAGGAGCAATATAATTAAGGCTTCCTAGAAGGCTTTGGAGTTGAATCTTATCAGTTATGACTTCAGAAAATTTGGATGCAAATTCAATGCTTCTTTGGATCAGAACTTTTCTTCCATTTTGATTATTATGACCTAAAAATCTTATATTGGTCTGAAAAAGGACCATTTTTGGTTTAGAAATTACTAAGCCATTTTGAAATATAATTTTTCTAAAAAGGTCCAAATGTTTAAAATGAATTTCAATATTTTTTGAAAATACAAAAATATCATCAATATAAACAATTATAAAATTTGTATAAGGCATGAAAATATCATTCATTATTTTCTGAAATTCAGAAGGGGCATTTTTAAACCAAAAGGCATAATATTCCATTTTTACTGACCCATTGGGACATTAAAAGCAGTTTTGTATTTATCTGTCTCAGATATCTGAATCTGCCAATAACCAGATTTTAAATCAAAATTTGAAAATATTATGACATCATGCAATCTTTCCAATAAATCATTTTTTATTGGGGATTGGATATCTAATCCACTTTAAAACTTTATTAAGGGGATTATAATTGATAACTAATCTTGGAACTCCCCGTTCCTGTTCAACATGTTTATTAAACATAAAAGGCAGTACACGACCATTTAGACTTTGAAGGTCTTATAAGACCTTTTTGCAGCAAAGAATCTATTTTTTTTTTTGTATAATTCCAAATAATATGAATTCATTTGGCAAGGTCTAGCCTTAGTCGGAATATTACCTTCCGAAAAGTATTTTTCATAGAGAAGACTAACCATATATTTTTTCCTATTCCAAAATTGGTTTGGATGGTCCCCACATATTTGTAATGAAAGTTGATTTTTCAAAAAATTAATTTTTTCTATAAGCTTTGGATTTTGTAAATCTTATGCAATAGTAAGACTACAAATTTCATTTTTCAAGGAATCAATTTGTCTATTTTTTGCAGAGATGTTCTCAGTCATTTCATTTAAAAATCTTTTAAATGGTTGAGTTATAAAATCTAAACTAATTTCTTTATTATCAAAGGTTCCTGTAAAACCTCGGGCATCCCATCTAGTAAAAGGAATTACATGATGAAAAAATGAGACTCCTAATATGATATCATGGGATATATCTTTTACCAAAACAAGTGTTTCAGGTATACAAACCTTATCCTGGCAAATAAAAGCTTTTGGCAATTATAAGAAATACTCATCCTATCATCACTAGCATTTCTTAATCTATGAGTAGTTTTATGAAAATATCTCGAAGGTATTATTCCTTTTTTAATACAATTCAAATCTGCACCACTATCAAATAAAGCAGTAAACTCTTTTTTGAAATTATAGTCAATTAAAAGAGTAACTTTTATTAAGAATTTTTGAGTAGTAAAAAGCTGAAGTTTTTGTAAAAACTCATTATCAGCCATATTAACTGCTCCTAAAAAATTACTTTTTGCTGCATCCTTAGAGGTACCAGCATTAATATCATCAAAACCTTCTTCAGTAATATTAGTACTGAATTCATGACTTATAGGGACATGAGAATCTTCTAATCTAATAATTCTCTTGTCTAAGGCTATATTTGAAGCCTTTAAGTTCGAGATTTCTCCTTTGAGATTATTAATCTCATTATTCAAATCTTGAACAGTAGTTGGCCTATCAATGGCCTAGGGTTTTTCTCTTAAAATCCTTTTAACATCAGACATTGTATATGGTCCCTTTTGAGAAGGAATTTCTTCAATCTATGGACTTGTAGGAATTTTATCCTGAATTTTGTCCATATGATCAATTATCTGGGACCTTAATTCTGGTTCTTTAATAACCCTGAGAAGTTCTAATAAACTATCATTAGTCAGTACATTGACTTTTAGATCCTTAAATTGAGAATAGATATTAAAAAATTCATCATTTGTGTTGTTATTACAACACTGATTCTGATTCTGTTTGCAGGGTCCACATTCGTCTTATGAGAAAATGTATTCTTCCTCTTGTAGAACCCTTAAATCTTTATCAGTTGATGAATCTCTGTAATTACTCTCTTGGTCAGTATTATCAAGAGAGGAATTTAAAAGAATCTTATACAAAGAATCTTTAATACTATCATCAATATCAAGGTTTTTAATCTTATCCTTGACTTTGCAATCTCTAGCATAATGGCTTACTCTGCCACATTTATAACAAGCATCGGGCTTATTGAATTTTATAAAATCCTTTCTATGCTTATAAACCTTTCTTGCTTTTTCCTTTCGCTCAAACCTTTTATCAAAAGATCATTTCTTCTTCTTTTTATACCTATAAGGTTCTTTCTTATGTCTATGAGACTCCTTTTTATTCCAAGGTATATCTATGAAAAATTGTTCACAGAACTCCCCTAACCGTTGTCTTTTATTAAGACGATGTTTCTTAATTTCCTGGCTTAACTTAATTTCATTGCATAAAGCTAAGCCTTCTTGTTTACATACACTAATAAACTTTCCATATGAATAGCTATTATAATCTATACTCATTGCTGTTCTACGAAGAGTTTTTCTAACCCTTTCAACAAAGAGTGTTGGGAGTCCATCAATAATTTTGGATTTTCAGTGAGTGCTATTACACTCTGGTAATTCCATCACCCTGGATAAGAAAATATCCTTATACAATCTAAAATTTGTAATGACCTAAACGGTCATTTTAACTTTTAGAACCCCGTTCTCTAAAATAAAACTTTTTGTATGTACTTTTAATAATTTATGACTTGCGGAGATGGTTGGTTCGGGATTTGGAAGTGTTTGAGTTGAAATCGGAACACTTGGTTCCTTAAGTTAGCCTTAAAAGGCCAAGTTTGACTTCGGTCAACATTTTGAGAAAATGACCCCAGAATCAGGATTTGACGGTTCCTATAGGTTCGTATGATGATTTCGGACTTGGGCGTATATTCGAATTGGGTTTTGGATAACCCGAGAGTATTTTAGTGCTTAATAGTGAAAATCAACTATTTGAAGGTTTAAAGTTCTTTAAATTTGGTTTGGAATAGGTTTTGGAGTAATCGAGGTCTGTTTGAAATTCCGAGTTTGGGAATAGTTCTGTATGGTGATTTAAGACTTGCACGCAAAATGTGATGTCATTCCGAGTAGTATAAGTATATTTCGGCGCGTTCGGAGTAAGTTTGAAGAATTTGAAATTTCTAAGTTGGATCAATTTGGTTTTGGGTATGATTCTTAGATTTGATGTTGTTTTACACGTTTTGAGAGTTCGAGCGAGTCCGTTTTATGATTTCAAACTTGTTGGTATGTTCGGGCCGGGCTACCGAGTGTTAACCGGACGAGGCTCGGATCAATTTTAGAATTTTGAAGAATAGCTGAAGCCTTCTGCTTCTCGTACATTCGCACCTGCTCTTGGACAGCCGCAGGTGCGACCCTCGCATATGCGAGTTGTATGCACAGAAGCGAAAAAGGGAAGGGGCAGTCGACCGTAGATGCAGATGTCTTTGCGTACCTGCGAAAGCGCGGGTGCAAAGCATTTCGCGCAGATGCGAAAGGGCCAGCTAATTGAAACACGCACCTGTGAGGCTTTTCCGCAGGAGCAAAAGCCATAGGTGCGGCACACCTTCTGCAGGTGCAAAACACCTGTTCGGGCAGAGCCTTAAAACGGATGAAGCTCAGTCCATTTTAGTTTGTTTTTCTTCCATGTGTGGACGATTTTAGAGCTTTTTGAGAGGAGATTTCGACTAGCAATTTGGAGGTAAGTTAATTCTGCACACCTTGAGTTAAATACATAGATTATGGGTAGATTATAACTAGTAAATCTTAGAAATCAAAGGTTTAGATGAAAAACCTAGATTTTTATAAAAACGAGATTTTAACCACGAAAATGGTTATGGAATTGGATAGAAATCATATATTTGAGTGTTTCTCGTGAGTCCTTGAGTACTCTTGTTTATGTGTCCACTCTTGTGGGCGATTATGTTATTGTGAATCGGATCTACCGGTCCTGTATTATTACATTCTATGGTTATGAAACTAGAGCAGATCTCTTATTGCTTGAGATGACTGATTTTGAAATTATCCTGGGCATGGACTAATTATCTCCATATCATGCCATTCTAGATTGCCATGCCAAAACTGTTACCTTGGCTATTCCAGAACTTCCTAAGTTGGAGTGGAAGGGTTCGTCTGTTAATGCATCTAATCGGGTTATTTCTTTTATGAAGGCTCAACACATGGTTGAGAAGGGTTTTTTTAGCTTATCTAGCCTATGTTCGGGATACTACTGCAGATACTCCGACTATTGATTCAGTGCCTGTAGTTTGGGAGTTCTCCGATGTATTTCTTTCAGATCTTCCAGGTATGCCACCCGATCGTGATATTGATTTCTATATTGACTTAGCTCCAGATACCTAGCCTATATCTATCCCACCGTATCGCATGGCTCCGAAAGAATTGAAAGAACAACTTGAGGAGTTACTAGCCAAAGGGTTCGTCAGACCGAGTGTATCGTCTTAGGGTGCACCGGTATTATTTGTGAAGAAGAAGGATGGAACAATGCGAATGTGTATTGATTATGGCCAGTTGAACAAAGTCACTATTAAGAACAAGTACCCGTTGCCGCATATTGATGATCTATTTGACCAGTTTCAGGGTGCTAGGGTGTTCTCTAAGATCGACTTGAGGTCGGGGTACCATGAGTTGAAGATTCGGGATCCGGATGTTTCGAAGATTGCTTTCCGGACTAGATATGGTCATTATGAGTTTCTGGTAATATCCTTCGGTTTAACTAACGCCTCAACATCGTTAATGGATTTGATGAACAGGGTATTCAGGCCATATATTGATTCATTTGTCATTGTCTTCATTGATGACATCCTGATCTACTCGCGTAGTAAGGAGGAGCACGAGCAACATATGAGAGTGGTGCTTCAGACGTTGCGGGAACAAAAGTTATATGCTAAATTCTCCAAATGTGAGGTCTGGCTAGAGTCCGTAGCATTTTTGGGGCTTATTGTATCGGGCGAGGGCATTAAGGTTGATCCCAAAAAGATTGAGGCAGTTCAGAATTGGTAGTATCTCACTTCGGCGACTGAGATCAGGAGTTTTATGGGTTTAGCAGGTTATTATCAACGGTTCGTGGAAGGTTTTTCATCTATTGCAGCACCTTTGACCAAATTAACCCAGAAGGGTGCTCCGTTCCGATGGTCCGATGATTTTGAGGTGAGCTTTTAGAAGCTCAAGACAACATTGACTACAACACTAGTGTTAGTGTTGCCTTCCAGTTCGGGAATGCATACAGTGTATTGTGATGCTTCACGCGTTGGTTTGGGTTGTGTATTGATGCAGGAAGGGCGAGTTATTGCATATGCTTCCCGACAGCTGAAGCCCCACGAGAAGAATTATCCGGTGCATGATTTGGAGCTAACTGCTATTGTTCACGCTCTTAAGATATGGAGGCATTATCTTTATGGGGTGTCTTGTGAAGTTTACACTGATTATCGCAGTTTGCAGCATTTGTTCAAGCAGAGGGACCTAAATTTGAGGCAGCACAGATGGCTGGAATTACTGAAAGATTATGATATTACTATCCTATATCATCCGGGCAAAGCAAATGTGGTTGCAGACGCCTTGAGTAGAAAGGCGGAGAGTATGAGTAGTTTGGCTTTCATTTCAGCAGAGGAGAGGCCATTAGCTTTGGATATTCAATCCTTGGCTAATCGACTTGTGAGGTTGGACATTTCAGAGCCCAGCCGAGTTCTTGCATGTGTTGTCGCTCAGTCTTCACTATTTGAACAGATCAAGGATCGCCAGTATGATGATCCACACTTAATGGTTCTTCGAGAAACGGTACTACGGGGTGGTGCCAAGGAAGTTACTGTTGAAGCGGATGGTGTTCTGCGACTCTAGGATCGTCTATGTGTTCCTAATGTGGATGGACTGAGGAAAAAAAAAATTCTAGAGGAGGCACACAATTCTTGGTATTCTATTCATCAAGGTGCTACGAAGATGTATCGTGACCTGAGGCAGCATTATTGGTGGCGACGAATGAAAAAGGACATAGTTGAGTATGTAGCTAGGTCTAAATTGCCAACAAGTTAATTATGAGCACTAGAGGCCAGGTGGCCTACTTTAGTAGATGACTATACCATAATGGAAATGGGAACGCATCACTATGGACTTTGTAGTCGGGTTACCGCAGACCTTGCGGAAGTTTGATGCAGTTTGGGTCATTGTCGACAGGTTGACCAAGTTGGCACACTTTATTCCTGTTGTGAATATGTATACTTCAGGGAGGTTGACCCAGATATATATTCAGGAGATAGTTCGGTTGCATGGTCTGCCAATTTCTATCGTATCAGATAGAGGCCCTTAGTTTACTTCACATTTCTGGAGAGCAGTACAGAGTGAATTGAGGACCCGTGTAGAGCTCAACACAACCTTTCATCCGCAGACCGACGGGCAGTCAGAGCGGACAATTCATATTTTGGAGGATATGCTCAGGGCATGTGTGATTGACTTTGGAGGTTAGTGGTATCGTTTCTTGCCTTTGGCCGAGTTTTCTTATAATAAAATTTACCAATCCAACATCGAGATGGCTCCATTTGAGGCTTTATATGGTCGGCGATGTCTTTCGCCCATCGGATGGTTTGAGCCCATAAAGGCTAAGTTATATGGTACTGATTTGGTGAAGGATGCCTTGGAAAAGGTAAAGTTGATTCAGGAGCGACTTCGTACAGCGCAGTCCAGACAGAAAAGCTACGCAGATCATAAAGCGCGTAATTTATCATTTATGATGGGTGAAAAAGTCCTCTTGAAGGTTTCGCCGATGAAGGAAATCATGAGATTCGGCAAGAAGGGCAAGTTGAGCCCAAGGTTTATAGGCCTATTTGAGGTGTTGAAACGAGTTGGGGAGGTTTCTTATGAGCTTGCATTGCCTCCCAGTCTATTGGGAGTTCATCCGATTTTCCATGTATCTATGCTCCGGAAGTATCATGCCGACCTATCACATGTGCTAGACTTCAGCACAGTTCAACTAGATAATAGTTTGGGCTATAATGAAGAACCAGTTGCCATTGTTGATAAACATGTTCGCCAGTTGAGGTCCAAGAGGATCTCTGCAGTAAAGGTCCAGTGGAGGGGCCAACCAGTCGAGAAAGCGACTTGGGAGGCCGAGGATGACATGCGGAGCAAATATCCACGCTTATTTAGCACTCCAGGTATTATTCTAAACCCGTTCGAGGATGAACGTTTGTTTTAAGAGGTGGAGAATGTAATGACCCAAACAGTCATTTTAACTTTTAGAACCCCGTTCCTTAAAATAAAACTCCCCGTATGTAATTTTAATGATTTATGACTTGTGGGGATGGTTGGTTCGGGATTTGAAAGTGTTTGGGTTGAAATCGGAACACTTGGTTTCTTAAGTTAGCCTTAAAAGGTCAAATTTGACTTCGGTCAACATTTTGAGAAAATGACCCAGGAATAGGGATTTGACGGTTCCTATAGGTTCGTATGATGATTTCGGACTTGGGCGTATGTTCGAATCGGGTTTTGGATAGCCCGGGAGCATTTTAGCGCTTAATAGTGAAAATCAACTATTTGAAGGTTTAAAGTTCTTCAAATTTCGTTTGGAAAAGGTTTTGGAGTACTCGAGGTCTGTTTGAAATTTTGAGTTTGGGAATAGTTCCGTATGGTAATTTAAGACTTGCACGCAAAATTTGGTGTCATTCCGAGTAGTATAAGTATATTTCGGCACGTTCGGAGTAAGTTTGAAGAATTTGAAATTTCTAAGTTGAATCAATTTGGTTTGAGGTATGATTCTTAGATTTGATGTTGTTTTACACGTTCCGAGAGTTCGAGCGAGTCCGTTTTATGATTTCAAATATGTTGGTATGTTCGGGCGGGCCCCCGGGGCCCCCGAGTGTTAACCGGATGAGGCTTGGATCAATTTTGGAATTTTGAAAAAGAGGTGAAGCCTTCTGCTTCTGGTACGTTCGCACCTGCGCTTAGAGCTGTTCATTTGGATCGGATATCCAAAATCCGAACCGATCCGTTCAATTTCGAATTTCGGAATTCGGATTGGATTGGATTTCGGATTGTGCTTATTAAAATTTTGGATTTTAGATCGGATTCGGATTGGTATAATTTTAATACGATCCGATCCGATCCGATCCGAAATCCAAAATTATTAGTGCATGTATAAATTTTAAACTTTAATTCGGATAATTAGTACTTCCTTTATATTTTCTCCAAGTTGTTACCTTTACAATTGATGGATTTAGCTCTATTGGCACCATAGTACTCTCATAATTGTATAAACATGAATTTTTCTTAATATATTGCCTCTTTTACAAAGAAAATATACATATGAGTTTGTAACTTTGAGGCATAATAATCCAATCTGAAATCCAAAAATTCGATCCGATCCAAACTTTAAAATCCGATCCGATATTAATTCGGATCGGATTCGGATTGCATTTTCTAGAATACGAAATCAGAAAATCCGATCCGAAGTGTGTTAAATCTGATCTGATCGAATCCATGCACAACCCTACTTGCTCTTGGACAGCCGCATATGCGACCCTCGCAGATGCGAGTTGTATGCGCAGAAAGGGAAGGGGGAAGTCGACCGCAGATGCAGATGTCTTTGCGCACCTGTGAAAGCGCAGGTGCGAAGCATTTCGCGCAGATGCGAGAGAGGCCAGCTAATTGAAACTTGAACCTGCGAGGCTTTTCCGCAGGTGCGAAATCCCGGTGTGGCACACCTTCCGTAGGAGCGAAAAACCTGTTCGGGCAGAACCTTAAAACAGACGAAGCTCAGTCCATTTTTGTTCGTTTTTCTTCCATGTTTGGGCGATTTCAGAGCTTTTTGAGAGGAGACTTCAACTAGCAATTTGGAGGTAAGTTAATTCCACACACCTTGAGTTAAATACATAGATTATGGGTAGATTATAACTGGTAAATCTTAGAAATTAAAGGTTTAGATGAAAAACCTAGATTTTTATAAAAACGAGATTTTAACCACGAAAATGATTATGGAATTGGATAGAAATCATATATTTGAGTTCTTGAGATTATGAGTAACGTTTTCATCCCAAAATTTTAGGAATCCGGGCACGTGGGCCCGGGGTGAATTTTAGAAATTTTACCATTTTGGGTTGGGTAATTTATTTAATAGCCTAAATTCGAATTATTGAATATGTATTAATTATTTTATATAACATTTGGATAGTTTCAGATATTTTGGCATCGAATATAGAATTTAACGCGATGTGGTAATCGAAAAGTGGACATTGAGACAAGGTAAGTCTCTTGTCTAATTTTGTGAGGGGAAAATTACCCCATAGGTAATTAAATTAATAATTATTGCTAATTTTGGGGGCTACGTATGCACGAGATGAAGAGAGTCCGTGCGTAGCTACTATTAATGCTAAAGTCCGGGTAGTTTAGGACTCAAAGCATGAATTACTTGTGCAAGTTGTATTCTTTACTTAATTAAAATTATTTGATATATATATATATATATATATATATATATATATATATATATATATATATATATATATATATATATTTTTAGATAAAAATATTAAAAGAAGAAAATCTCATATGCTTAATTTTCTGTTTAAATTAATTAATTATTAAAAGAAATTGTTTATTCCTCTCGAATTGATCTTATAATAAATATACTCTCCTTCCAGAGGTACATAAGAAAATATCCTCCTTTCTTGTGGAGCGGGCCGAACGCCTCGGTAGGATAGATGCATCTATGGATCGCGCCGCACGTCCCTCGGTAGTGTACATGACACTCTGGATCGGGCTGTACGACCTTGGCAGAAATCGTGCCTAATAATAATAATTATACAATACCTTGGCATTTCAATTGCCGCTTGTGAATTTAATTAATAGTTTGAAAATTGTTGCATTTGAAGGAATTTAATTATTTCTGTTGGTTAAATAAATTATTGTTAACTCTGTGAATCATGTTGATTTAGATATTCTAGTTTTATTTCAATTATTATTATTGACCCTTAGTGAGTGTCAAAGTCGGTCATCTCGTCTCTACCTCTTCGAGATTAGGCTTGATACTTACTGGGTACACGTTGTTTATGTACTCATGCTACACTTGCTGCACTTTTTGTGCATGACCTGATACAGGTGCTATAGTTGGACCTATCGGCGCGCACCCTCGATATCCATAGGCTTAGTGGTGAGCTGCCCTTCTGAGCCATTCTGCAGCAACCAGTGCCTCTTCCTGAATTATTATTCTGTCTCATACACTTGTGACACCAGGTCTTGGCACTCACACTAGTAGAATATTTTGATTTAATTATTTTCTTGGTTATTTTAATTTACCAGATCTTTTCATATTGTTTTTAATTCTTGCAAGTAAGAAGAGTTTAAATTACTCGGTTAATTTTTAAAAGAATTGAATATGGGTTTAATTTACTAGTTGGCTTGCCTAGCTGTAATGTTGGGCGCCATCAGGACCTATAGGTGAAATTGGGTCGTGACAACATGGTATCAGAGCCCTAGGTTCACGTAGGTCTCACAAGTTATGAGCAGACCTAATAGAGTCTTGCGGGTCGGTACGGAGACGTCTGTACTTTTCTTCGAGAGACTATAGCATGTTAGGAAACTACCTTTCTTCATATTCCATCGTCCAATTGATGTATTACTAAAATATCTTTCTCTTATTCTCTCACAGATGGTGAGAATGCGCTCTAATGAGGTTCCAAACCAGGGATGAGCTACTCCCCCAGTTGCTAGAGGCCGAGGGAGGGATCCAGCCTGTGGTAGAGGGCGAGGATGTCCCAGGACTGTTCCACTTATGCCGCCAGTGGATCCAGCGGAGAATCCCATTACTGAGGAACAGGTTGAGGTGTCTGTGGCAGAGCCAGCTCCGGTGGATTTCACATCTGCACCGGGATTTCAGGATGTCATGGGTCGTATGCTGCGGTTCATGGACACTATCACTCAGGCCGATTTATTTTCAGCAAACCCAGCCACATCTCAGGCGGGCGGGGGAGCACAGACCCTACCACACAAGCTCATGTGCAGGCAGCTGCTGTATATCAGACCCAGGGTGCACTACCCGTGGGTGGAGCCCAGCCAGTGGCAGTAGCTACACCTGTGCCTTGGCCAGTTGCAGCCGCTGATCTGCAGAAACTATTGAACAGATGGACTAGACTACATCCTCCTATCTTTGGGGGTGAGCGACATGAGGATCCCCAGGATTTCATTGATTGATGCAAGGATAGACTGTACAACATGAGGATATTGGAGTCTCATGGGGTTGACTTTGCTACTTTTCAGCTAAAGGGCAGAGCCTGTAGATGGTGGAAGTCTTATATTCTTGGAAAACCAGAAGATTCTCCTCCCATGACTTGGGACAGGTTCACCCGTATTTTTCTAGACAGGTATATTCCACCCTCTCAGAGGGAAGAGTTGAGGTTGCAATTTGAGCAGCTCCAGCAGGGTCAGATGTCAGTGACCGATTATGAGGCGAGATTTTCTGAGTTATCTCGCCATGCACTTATGATACTCCCTACTGAGGCGGAGAGAGTGCAGAGGTTTGTTGCGGGTTTACATACCGGCATTCATGCCACTATGGATCGAGAGGTCGAGATGTGTACTTCTTATAAGCTAGTCGAGGAGATAGCCCGGAGGATTGAGGGTGTGCGTCAGTGGAGCCGAGAGCAGGTTATGAAAGATAAGCGGTTTAGATATTCTGGAGAGTTCAGAGGTGCTCCGTCTGGGGGTAGAGGTCAGTTCGTGAGAGGGCAGTCCAGCAAGCCCCCATATCCAGCACCACCGCCTCCTCGGGGTGCTTTAGTGCGACCTTATTTCAGTGTTATACCAGAGAGTTCTTATCGCCCACCAGCTATTCAGGGTTCTTCTAGTGGGTATTCAGGTCACCAGGGCTAGACTTCTAGTCAACAACTTATCATACCTAAGAGTTATTACGAGTGTGGGGATCCCAGTCACAAACAGAGATTCTGCCCCAGGCTGCAGGGTAGACCAGTGCAATAGGGTCAGCAGCCTATGATCACTGCACCAGTTGCTCCACCAGTCGTCCTACCACCAAGAGGTGGAGGACAGGTGGGTAGGGGTCATCCTAGAGGTGGAGGTCATCCAGGCGGAGGCTAACTAGTTGGCGCTCCAGCTCGGTTCTATGCTTTTCCGGCCAGACAAGATGCAGAGGCCTCAGATGCCATGATTACAGGTATTATTTCTGTTTGCGGCAAAGATGCCTCAGTATTATTTGATCCAGGATCTACGTATTCATATGTGTCATCTCTATTTGCTCAATTTTTGGGTGTTTCTCGTGAGTCCTTGAGTACTCCTATTTATGTGTCCACTCCTGTGGGAGATTCTGTTATTGTGAATCAGATCTACCGGTACTGTATTATTACATTCTGTAGTTATGAAACTAGAGCAGATCTTCTATTGCTTGAGATGATCGATTTTGAAATTATCCTGGGCATAGACTGGTTATCTCCATATCATGCCATTCTAGATTGCCATGCCAAAATTGTTACCTTGGCTATTCCAGAACTTCCTAAGTTGGAGTGGAAGGGTTCGTCTGTTAGTGCATCTAATCGAGTTATTTCTTTTATGAGGGCTCAACACATGGTTGAGAAGGGTTGTTTAGCTTATCTAGCCTATGTTCGGGATACTACTGCAGAGACTCCGACTATTGATTCAGTGCCTGTAGTTCGAGAGTTCTCCGATGTATTTCCTTTAGGTCTTCCAGATATGCTACCTGATCGTGATATTGATTTCTGTATTGACTTGGCTCCAGATACCGAGCCTATATCTATCCTGCCGTATCGCATGGCTCCGAAAGAATTGAAAGAATTGAAAGAACAGCTTGAGGAGTTACTAGCCAAAGGGTTCGTCAGACCAAGTGTATCGCCTTGGGGTGCACCGGTATTATTTGTGAAGAAGAAGGATGGAACAATGCGAATGTGTATTGATTATCGCCAATTGAACTAAGTCACTATTAAGAACAAATACCCGTTACCGGGTATTGATGATCTATTTAACCAGTTGCAGGGTGCTAGGGTGTTCTCTACGATCGACTTGAGGTCGGGGTACCATCAGTTGAAGATTCGGGATCCGGATGTTCCGAAGACTGCTTTCCGGACTAGATATGGTCATTATGAGTTTCTGGTAATGTCCTTCGGTTTAACTAACGCCCTGGCAGCGTTAATGGATTTGATGAACAGGGTATTCGGGGCATATATTGATTTATTTGTCATTGTCTTCATTGATGACATCTTGAACTACTCGCGCAGTAAGGAGGAGCACGAGCAACATATAAGAGTGGTGTTTCAGACGTTGCGGGAACAAAAGTTATATGCTAAATTCTCCAAATGTGATTTCTGGCTAGAGTCCGTAGCATTTTTGGGGCATATTGTATCAGGCGAGGGCATTAAGTTTGATCCCAAAAAGATTGAGGCAGTTCAAAATTGGCATTGTCCCACTTCGGTGACTGAGATCAGGAGTTTTCTGGGTTTAACATGTTATTATCATCGGTTCGCGGAAGGTTTTTCATCTATTGTAGCACCTTTGACCAAATTAACCCAGAAGGGTGCTCCATTCTGATGGTCCGATGATTGTGAGGTGAGCTTTCAGAAGCTCAAGACAACATTGACTACAACACTAGTGTTAGTGTTGCCTTCCGGTTTGGGAATGTATACAGTGTATTGTGACGCTTCACACGTTGGCTTGGGTTGTGTATTGATGTAGGAAGGGCCAGTTATTGCATATGCTTCCCGACAGCTGAAGCCCCACGAGAAGAATTATCCGGTGCATGATTTGGAGCTAGCTGCTATTGTTCGCGCTCTTAAGATCTAGAGGCATTATCTTTGTGGGGTGTCTTGTGATGTTTACACTGATCATCGCGGTTTGCAGTATTTGTTCAAGCAGAGGGACCTAAATTTGAGGCAGCGTAGATGGATGGAATTACTGAAAGATTATGATATTACTATCCTATATCATCCGGGCAAAGCAAATGTGGTTGCAGATGCCTTGAGTAGAAAGGCGGAGAGTTTGGGTAGTTTGGCTTTCATTTCAGAAGAGAAGAGGCCATTAGCTTTGGATATTCAATCCGTGGCTAACCGACTTGTGAGGTTGGACATTTCAGATCCCACCCCAGTTCTTGCATGTGTTGTAGCTCAATCTTCACTATTTGAACAGATCAAGGCTCGCCAGTATGATGATCCACACTTAATGGTTCTTCGAGAAACAGTACTACGGGGTGGTGCTAAGGAAGTTACTATTGGAGCGGATGGTGTAGCTCAGAGTGAAAATGGGAACGCATCACTATGGACTTTGTAGTCGGGTGTCCACGGACCTTGCGGAAGTTTGATGCAGTTTGGGTCATTGTTGACAGGTTGACCAAGTCGGTACACTTTATTCCTGTTGTGACTACGTATACTTCAGAGAGGTTGGCCCAGATATTTATTCGGTTGCACGGTGTGCCAATTTCTATCGTATCAGATAGAGGCCCTCAGTTTACTTCACATTTTTGGAGAGCAGTACAGAGTGAATTGGGGACCCATGTAGAGCTCAGCACAACCTTTCATCCGTAGACCGACGGGCAGTCAGAGCGGACAATTCAGATTTTGGAGGATATGCTCAGGGCATGTGTGATTGACTTTGAAGGTTAGTGGGATCGTTTCTTGCTTGCTTATAATAACATTTACCAATCCATCATCGAGATAGATCCATTTGAGGCTTTATATGGTCGGCGATGTCGTTCGCCCATTGGATGGTTTGAGCCCAGAGAGGCTAAGTTATATGGTACTGATTTGGTGAAGGATGCCTTGGAAAAGGTAAAGTTGATTCAGAAGCGACTTCGTACAGTGCAGTCCAGACAGAAAAGCTACGCAGATCAGAAAGCGTGTGATTTATCATTTATGATGGGTGAAAAAGTCCTCTTGAAGGTTTCGGCGATAAGGGGAATCATGAGATTCGGGAAGAAGGGCAAGTTGAGCCCAAGGTTTATAGGCCCATTTGAGGTGTTGAAACGAGTTGGGGAGGTTGCTTATGAGCTTGAATTACCTCCCATTCTATCGGGAGTTCATCCGGTTTTCCATGTATCTATGCTCCGAAAGTATCATGACGACCTATCACATGTGCTAGACTTTAGCACAGTTCAACTAGATAATAGTTTGGACTATGAAGAAGAACCAGTTGCCATTGTTGATAAACAGGTTCGCCAGTTGAGGTCCAAGAGGATCTCTGCAGTAAAAGTCCAGTGGAGGGGCCAACAAGTCGAGGAAGCGACTTGGGAGGCCGAGGAGGACATGCGGAGCAAATATCCACGCTTATTTAGCACTCCATGTATTATTCTAAACCCGTTCGAGGACATTTGTTTGTTTAAGAGGTGGGGAATGTAATGACCCAAACGATCATTTTAACTTTTAGAACCCCGTTCCCTAAAATAAAACTCCCCGTATGTACTTTTAATGATTTATTACTTACGGGAATGGTTAGTTCGGGATTTGAAAGTGTTTGGGTTGAAATCAGAACACTTGGTTCCTTAAGTTACCCTTAAAAGGCCAAGTTTGACTTCGGTCAACATTTTGAGAAAACGACCCCGAAATCGGGATTTGATGGTTCCTATAGGTTCGTATGATGATTTCAGACTTGGGCGTATGTTCGAATCGGGTTTTGGATAGCCCGGGAGCGTTTTAGCGCTTAATAGTAAAAATCAACTATTTGAAGGTTTAAAGTTCTTTAAATTTGGTTTGGAATAGGTTTTGGAGTAATCGAGGTCCGTTTGAAATTCCGAGTTTGGGAATAGTTCCGTATGGTGATTTAAGACTTGCACGCAAAATTTGGTGTCATTCCGAGTAGTATAAGTATATTTCAGCGCGTTCGGAGTAAGTTTGAAGAATTTGAAATTTTTAAGTTGAATCAATTTGGTTTGGGGAATGATTCTTAGATTTGATGTTTTTTTACACGTTCCGAGAGTTCGAGCGAGTCCGTTTTATGCTTTCAAACCTGTTGGTGTATTCGGGCGGGGCCCCGGGGGTTAACCGGACGAGGCTCGGATCAGTTTTGGAATTTTAAAGAAGAGCTGAAGCCTTCTGCTTCTGGTACGTTCGCACCTGCGCTTGGACAGTTGCAGGTGCAACCCTCGCAGATGCGAGTTGTATGCCTAGAAGCGGAAAAGGGAAGGGGGCAGTCGACAGCAGATGCAGATGTCTTTGCGCACCTGCGAAAGTGCGGGTGCGAAGCATTTCGCGCAGATGCGAGAGAGGCCAGCTAATTGAAACTTGCACCTGCGAGGCTTTTCCGCAGGTGCGAAAGCCAGGTGCGGCACACCTTCCGCAGGTGCGAAAAACCTGTTCGGGCAGAACCTTAAAACAGACGAAGCTCAGTCCATTTTTGTTCATTTTTCTTCCGTGTTTGGGCGATTTCAGAGCTTTTTGAGAGGAGATTTCAACTAGCAATTTGGAGGTAAGTTAATTCTACACACCTCGAGTTAAATACATAGATTATGGGTAGATTATAACTAGTAAATCTTAGAAATTAAAGGTTTGGATAAAAAACCTAAATTTTTATAAAAACGAGATTTTAACCACGAAAATGGTTATGGAATTGGATAGAAATCATATATTTGAGTTCTTGAGATTATGGGTAACGTTTTCATCCCAAAATTTCAGGAATCCAGGCACGTGGGCCCGGGGTGAATTTTAGAAATTTTACCATTTTGGGTTGGGTAATTTATTTAATAGCCTAAATTCAAATTATTGAATATGTATTAATTATTTTGTATAACATTTGGATAGTTTCGGATATTTTGGCATCGAATTGAGAATTTAACGCGACGTGGTAATCGGAAAGTGGACATTGAGACAAGGTAAGTTTGTTGTTTAATTTTGTGATGGAAAAATTACCCCATAGGTAATTAAATTAATAATTGTTGCTAATTTTGGGGGCTACGTACGCACGAGGTGACGAGAGTCCGTGCGTAGCTACTATTAATGCTAAAGTTCGGGTAGTTTAGGACTCAAAGCATGAATTACTTGTGCAAGTTGTATTCTTTACTTAATTAAAATTATTTGATATATATATATATATATATATATATATATATATATATATATATATTGTAAATTATTAGGTAAAAATATTAAAAGATGAAAATCTCATATGCTTAATTTTGTGTTTAAATTAATTAATTGTTAAAATAAATTGTTCATTCCTCTCGAATTGATCTTATAATAAATATACTCTCCTTCCGGAGGTATATAAAAAAAATGTCCTCCTTTCTTGTGGAGCGGGCCGAATGCCTCGGCAGGATAGATGCATATATGGATCGCGCCGCATGTCCCTCGGCAGTGTACACGACACTCTGGATCGGGTCATATGACCTCGGCAAAAATCGTGCCTAATAATAATAATTATGCGATACCTTGGCATTTCAATTGCAGCTTGTGAATTTAATTAATAGTTTGGAAATTGTTGCATTTGAAGGAATTTAATTATTTTTGCTGGTTAAATAAATTATTGTTAACTCTGTGAATCATGTTGATTTAGATATTCTAATTTTATTTCAATTATTATTATTGACCCTTAGTGAGTGTCAAAGTCGGCCATCTTGTCTCTACCTCTTCGAGATTAGGCTTGATACTTACTGGGTACACGTTGTTTACGTACTCATACTACACTTGCTGCACTTTTTGTGCAGGACCTGATACAAGTGCTATAGTTGGACCTATCGACGCGCACCCTCGATATCCAGAGGCTTAGTGGTGAGCTGCCCTTTTGAGCCATTCTGCAGCAACCAGTGCCTCTTCCTGAATTATTATTCTGTCTATTCTATTTTAGACTGTCTTTATAATTTTGTTTGTATAATCTACTAGATGCTCATATACTTGTGACACCAGGTCTTGGCACACACACTAGTAGATTGCTTTGATTTAACTATTTTCTTGGTTATTTTAATTTACCAGATCTTTTCATATTATTTTTAATTCTTGCAAGTAAGAAGAGTTTAAATTACTCGGTTAATTTTTAAAAGAATTGAATATGGGTTTAATTTATTAGTTGGCTTGCCTAGCTGTAGTGTTGGGTGCCATTTTGACCTATAGGTGAAATTGGGTCGTGACAAAATTTGTCAAAGTATTATATCTAAGGTTTTGGAGCATGGTCCTTAAGGTCTCACTATTGTGTGACCATCTTCCCGAGAAAAGTTTTATAATATTAAGAATTAATGAATAGACACAATGATGAACATTATGTCCTTCTTCTTCTTTTACCGCATTCATAATTTCGGCGCGATATTCCTTCGTCAAATAATTGTCCCACCAGCCTTTCAATTGGCCAGTAAAACCTGCCACTATCATTTCAACAATGATTTTCTTAGAATTCTTATTAACCTTGCAGATAGTGTTGTACATAAGCATTCTATATACTTGAGTATAAATCTGACGGTCAGTAAATCATCTATGTTCCATTGATAGATTTCTGTGCCATTATAACTATGGGAAAAATGACTAGCATCAGGCTCCTTTATGAGTACATCTTGAGGAGTTGGCCTAGGATAATAAAACATCCTTTGGACCATTTTTCGAGCAAACGTTTCTGAGTTTTTATTAATCTCTTCAAAGAGTTTACTCTCTTATCTTCATCAGATAGGTGCTCTAAATTTAAAGGACTAATTTTGAATCCTTTAAATTTTTCATCTAATAATTTCTCTAGGTCCTCTAGACTTCTTAACTTAAAGTCTTTGACCTCAGGAGGAGGTTGGATACTTGAGGTAGCAATTTGCTCTTTACCTTTTGTAGTACCCTTCCTAGATATTTTTTGGACTTCTGTTATTAATCTGTCCAGTCTTTCATTAGTGGAAACAATTTGTTCACCCGGAATACTAATATAAATATTAGAATAATTATTCTGCGTGAGCATAGTATTCAAATTCTTAGCAGTAATTTGCCAGTATCATCTTTAAATAATTTTTAAAAAGCTCTAAAATAAATTACTTTATCCTTTTCTCCCATTTGAAAAGAGTTTTGTGGGAAAAAAACTAATCTAATGATTTCACCATTAGTGAGTTTATAATCTCTTTCTAGTATGGAAATATAACCATCCACATATTTAAACTTAAAGCGTGGAACAAAAGCAATCATTTTATTATGACCACTGATATCATTATAAAAATCATTTTGGAAGAAATTTATTAACATCTCATCAAAATTGTCAAAAAATCAATTTCTGAAAAGTTCCCATCTGGGTTTTTTAAATTCTTCTGAAATTATTTTTCTTGCCGGCGAACCCGGATTAAAATCTATTCGGTCATTATCCATTTAAGCCGTTGGGAAAATCCATTTCGGATTCAGTTGGATCAGGAATAGCACTAGCAATATTATCTCTGCTAATTTTTATAACCTCGATCCTGTTATTATCTCTAATTTGTGATGTAGATGCCCTAGATGAAAAATCTGCATTATAATCAATAGGTGAAATATAAGAGGAATTTGATCTAGTTAATCTAGATGAATAACTGATATTATCAGCTTGATCCGGTTCATTGAACCTGATTTTAACAGTTCTATCAGAAGTTTGTTCAACTTCTGTGATTTCACTGTTAGTGTCATTTCGAGGAGCTATTGCTTCCTCAATGACCCATTATTTGGGAAAATCTATTTCATCCCATTTAATAGGTCTTTTGGTAGTAACTTTAGACTTACCAAAATTAGTTTTTATAAGAATAGTCTCATTTTTAAATCCATAATTTTGCACATAGGTTTTAAAGTATATAAAGGCTTATAATAAATCCTATAACAGATACATATAACTTATGTTCCTGGCATATAATCATAACCATGAAGTTTAATAATTAATATTAAAGCATTTAAAGAGTTTTCATCACTTAAAAAAATCTGCAAGTTAGGATAAGCATTAAAATAAACAGGGCCATTATAACTACCCGACCAGTCGTTTTGAGAGTATTAGCTCTGAACCCCTAGTTATTGCTCCCTCTATTTTATTTTTAAGTTACGTAACTTGCCAAGAGGATTTGTTTTTGGTTTCGGAGTGAAATGGGACACGTAGTCCCTAAAATGGAAGTTTAAGTCGTAGGTATCAACCGTAGTTTGAATTATGTGAAGACGACTCTGGAATAAAGTTTTGATGGTTTCTATAGCTTCGTATGGTTATTTTGGTCTTAGGATCATGTTCGGATGTTGAATTGGAAGTCCGTAGGTCATTTTAGCGTCAATTGGCGAAAGTTGAAAAATTGGATAATTTTTTGGAAGTTTGACCGGGAGTGAACTTTTTGATATCGGGGTTGGATTCCGATTTCGAAAGTTGGAGTAGGTCCGTACTGTCAATTATGACTTGTGTGCAAAATTTGAGGTCAATCGGACTTGATTTGATAGGTTTCGATGTCGGATGTAGAAGGTTGAAGTTTTAAAGTTCATTAGGCTTGAATCGATGCGCAATTCGTGTTTCTAGCATTGTTTGATGTGATTTGAAGGCTAGACTAAGTTCGTATGATATTTTAGTACTTGTTGGTATTTTTGATCGAGATCCCGGGGGCCTCGGGTGTGATTCAGATCATTATCGGATCATTTTTGGACTTAGAGGAATAGCTGATGCTGGGCTGTTTCTGGTGTCATCGCACATGCGGTGGTATTGGCTGCAGGTGCGGAATCGCATAAGAGAGCTTGAGTCACAGATACAGAGCTGGCCTTGCCCAACAGTGGTCGCAGAAGCGGAACATTTTCCGCAGAAGCGCTTTCGCTTCTGCGATGGCAGGAGCACAGAAGCGCTTTAGGTCGCAGGTGCGATCCTTGTACCGCAGAAGCGGTTCCGCAAATGCGGGCCCTTGTCCGCAAAAGAAGAAGTCCAGGACTTAAGTGTTTTCCACACCTGCGATGATGTTTCCGTAGGTGCGGCATCGTAGAAGCGATTCTTGGGCTGCAAATGCGGTTTGACTGGGCAGAAAAAGGGGAAAACAAATGAGGGTTTGATCTCATTTTCATTTCGGGACTTAGAGAGCTCGGATTGAGGCAAAAATTTGAGGGATTTTCAGAGGAAACACTTGGGTAAGGATTCTACACTCATTTTTTTTTATTAATATCCACTAATCTATCATTAATTTCTTCATTTAATTAAGAATTTGGGTTGAGAAATTGGGTGAAAAAGGTGGAAGATCCCTAGGCTGAATTTTGTGATTTTAATCGAGGTTTTGGTATCGGATTTGAGTAATTTTGGTATGGGTGAACTCGATATTGAATGGGTGTTCGTATTTTGTAACTTGTACCCGATTCCGAGACATGTGTCCGGGTCGACTTTTTGGAGCGATTTTGATTCTTTGCTAAAGTCGTAGTTTCATTATTTAAATTAGTTTCTTATAGTTGTATTTATAGTGTGTAATTGTTTTTGTCTAGATTTGGGCCGTTCGGAGTGAAAAAATCAAGGGAAAAGCATTCTTATCGATTGATTGGGCGAGATTTGAAGTAAGTGACTTGTCTAACCTTGTATGGGATAATCCCCTTAGGATTTAGTACTGTTGTAACAATTTGTGATATGTTAGCGCCGTGTGACGAGTGCGTACACGGGCTAATTATGGAAGTTCCGGTTCTTGCCGAGTAGATTTCTTTTGAATTCTTTAACTGAGTTGCCCTAGCATGTATAACTGTCATATTAGCCTAGTATTGTATGTCCACGTGTCTTAACCTTTACTTGAAATTCGTGCAACATGCTTAGTTGAATTTCCTGTTTCGTTGATTATTTTATTCGGTCTTCTATAGGATTCCTCTCCGTAAATTCGTTGTTCCATAATTTGTGAGTTGCATATTTATTTTTGGGACTACGAGACGGTACTTCGGGAGATCCCCCCTGTTGTGCATATTTACTTTTGGACTACGAGGCGATACCTCGGGAGATCCCCCTTGTTGTGCATATTTACTTTTGGGACTACGAGGCGATACCTTGGGAGATCCCCCTATTACATATTTACTTTTGGGGCTACGAGGCAGAACCTCAGGAGATCCCCCTGTCGTGCATTTACATTTGGCGTTACGAGGCGATACCTCAGGAGCGCCCCTGTTGTTTTCTTCTATTTACTGTGCTGTTACTTTTCTATAATTTCTCATTGTTCATTTCCCAGTCACTTCATTGCATTATTATATTTTCTGCCTCAATTCCTTTTATTATAGTAGGGCCCCGACCTGACCTCGTCACTACTCTGCCGAGGTTAGGCTTGGCACTTACTGGGTACCGTTGTTGTATTCTCATACTACACTTCTGCACATCTTTTTGTGTAGAACCAGGTTCTTCCTACTAGACCAGATACCAATGAGCTGGAATGTACATGGAGACTTCAAGGTATATCTGCCAGCGTCCGCAGACCTCTAAGTCCCCCTATATCCTTATTCTGTTGTTTTCCTTATTCTCTTTAGACTCTGATGTATAGAGACACTTGCTATTTTCTCTTAGAAGCTTGTGACTTATTTCTATCGGATTTTGGGAGTTGTAATTATTTAAATCGCAGTTTCTATTTATATATCATGTGTTGAAATTTGAGTTCAGTTTATTATTTAGTTATTCCGTAAATTATTAGGCTTATCTAGTCTTAGAGACTAGGTGCCATCACAACATCCTACGGAGGAAAATTGGGGTCGTGACAAGTTGGTATCAGAGCTCTTGTTTAATAGGTACTATGAGTCACAAACAGGTTTAGTAGAGTCTCGCGGATCGGTACGGAGACGTCTGTACTTATCTTTGTGTGTAGCCGGATTGATCCGAGTCTAAATAAGAACAATCTCCCATTCCCCCGGGCAGTTTTGGTGGCTTCTATTATGGTGGGATACCCAATCAATATGGGTGCAATCATGTCAACCAACATCACATTGGCGGTCTGAAAAAGTGAAAAGTCTTACCCTTACCCAAACACCCTCACAAAGTATTTTAATGATGCCAAGGTGGAGCCGAGACCATATGATACAAAAGCAAAGGCCAAGAAGCCTTTCTCATGGTACTACCTGCAGGGTGCTGACAACCCAAAGTTCAAGGGTAAGATCACTACCACCGTTGGTCAGTCTGACGAGCCATCGGTGGTGGAATCTGAGGCTGCTGCTGAGCCATCTACAACTCCCATGCCTTCCACAGCAGCCGGGCCTTCCACCGGGGCAACCACCATCTTCATCTTCTAGGCCATCGGCTGCAGTACCAGTGCCAGCCTCATCCACTTCTCCTCTCACTGTGCTATGAGTCTCCCAGACTTTGGCGAGCCTCAATAACTGAATACAGACAACCACTTCTAAGTTGTCTGACATATCCAGTACTGTTGCAGCACAATCCTCCACCCCAGCAGCACCACAGGTCCCTCCGTCAATGGAGGAAACATTGAAGAAGATTTTGGACAACCAGAAGACCATTATGGATACTTTGGTGGCTCATGGGGGTGCTATTGAGGAGTTGAGCAAGCAGGTGAAGAAGATGAGGAAATCTCCGACTTCAAATAAAGCAGTGGAGAGTTTGAGCAGGGTGAAAAAGATAGCAGCATGTGATTTGCCCTTTGACCTACTGATGGAGACAAGTCCATCAGTACCAGCTAACCCAGCAACACAATCAGCAGAGGCACCAGCTGGCCAGTCTAACGAGCTAGATCTCACTGCCCCCACTGCTAAGGAGATACTTCAGATGCTCACCAACCCCGTTGTCCCTCAGCCCGGTGATGATGAGATACAGTTGGAGGAGACGGAGGATGGTGATGCTGCCAGTCACCCTGAGACCACATAGGGAGTTTTCTTTACTCTCTATCCTCTCTTGTTTTGATGTTGCTAAGCATTGAGGACAATGCTTATTCTTATTCTGGGGGGGGGAGGGGAGGGGGTCTATTTTGGTTCATTTTGGATGACTGTGATGACATTTGATTACATTTGGGCCTGTAATAATTTAATACTCTTTTTCTTTTATCTTTATTTTTATTTTCTCCCTCAATATGTATATATTCATCCCGCTTGTATATATTCTATTCCTCTCGGTTTGTTTATTCAGTTGCCTTACTTTCAGTATTTTATTTCATAGCTTCTTCAATTTGTTTTCTTAATAGTATAGCTTCTTAGTTACTTTATTAGCTTTTTTTTGATTTGTTAGCTTCTTTTTATGCTTTAGTAAACAATAAGCCTTTTGTTTTCTTAATGCTACGGTTCTTTCCAAAGGTGGGTCTTGTGTGAACCGGGTGACTCTTCCCAATGATGGATGGCGTGACAACCTTCTTAAGTGATCAAGTCAGTTTTTGATGATTAGGTAGAAACAAGTAGTATTAATGAACAAATAAGGATCAAGCATGCTTCACTTGATACCAACACATTTAACTACGCGCTTACAGTTAAAAATAAGTTTTTGTAAAGAAATAGCCCTTAGTTAGTGACCTTGTGACTCGACTTAGGCAATCATCGGGTGGTTTAGTTGAACCATTAGCGATTTTCAATCTTGAATGCGGTTGTTGTGGGCCCTCGACTCTTTTCTCTTTGACAATCCGGTTGTGTGAGAGGTGAGGTATTTTGTTACAAGTCCAAGTTTCTTTTGAGAGTGATGATCGAATCTTTCTCGAGTCATTGAATTGAATTCTTCATTCGTGAGTGAGATGAGCTTCCAAAGATTATAGGAGGAGGAGTTTGGGATCCACAGTGACCTGCATGAAAGTGTGAGCTTCCTTGATGAACAAAGTCAACCCTTGATGCTCAAGCGTCACATTAGAGCCTTTTGTGCTTTGACATTCAATTCATAGTCTTGTTAATGATTCATGAGCGTGTGGGTAATTGTTGTTCCCAATTGATTTGTGTTTGACTCAACTCAGGCCAGCTGAAATAGCCCTTTTCTAGTGGAGGTGGGAAATTGCCTTAATTGCTTGAGGACAAGCAAAAGCTTAAGTTTGGGGGAGTTGATAAGTAGGGATTTTGACCGCTTATTTACTCTCTTTTACTTATGTTTTAGCTCAAAAATGCTTAAAGGTACTCCCGAGAACTAATGAAATGTGCTTTCTTCCAGGAATAATGGGAAACGAGCCAAAGAAGTGAAAATCAACTCAAAAAAGAGTAAAATTGGACAACAACCAAAAAGGGCTACAGTGCGGACCGCACAATACTGTGTGCGGCCGCAAACTCTGAAGAGGCTTTGATAGATTTTCTTCATAGAGTGCGGACCGCATAATTATTGTGCGGCCGTAGAAGACTAGATTCAGAGAGCTAAAGTTTGGGAGCTTGAAGATATGTGGATCGCACTATTATTGTGCGGCCGCTTGATGCCAAAATATGGCCTCACTCATAAATGTGCGATCCGCAGAATGGAACCCTGATCCAGTCCAAGAGCAAGAGTGTGGCCGCACTCAGAAATATGCGGTCCGCACAATGAGAGGAAGTGCGAACGGATCTCACTTTTGTGCGACCGCAGAAAGACATACCTACCAGCCAGTCTCAAAATGCAGACCGCATAACCTTTGCAGGGGCAATTTTGTCAGATATTTTCAGCTGGGTATAAATAGATTTTTTTGTCATTTTTAGGTTAAGTTTGGTGCACCTGAACATTCAGAGCCGTTTTTATTTACTATATTGGGCAACTTTGTACTAGTTTAGCATTTAAACATTAGATTTTCTTTCCTTAATCAATTATTATGCATTTTATCTTAGTTTCTTCTTTAATTTCTTCATTTTCCATGAATAGCTAAACCCTTAGCTAGGGTTGTGACCCAACCCTAGTGTGGGTACTTAATGGGTGATTGATTTAGGGCTTATTTGTGATTGGGTTTATGAATTTTAGCCTAGTTCTTGCTTGATTTTGAGAATTGATGGTTGCAAATATTGATTCATGCCTAATGGACTTAGTCTCTACTTGAGGAAGTGAGACTCAGTCTAGGAAAACTTGGCTAATAAGAAATTGGGGTGAACTCAAAAAATTGATAGCCCCAATTAAAGGGTCTAGTCTAGAGATAGTAAGACCCGACTTGAGCATTTATCACTTGTTCGTGAGATACCCATTTGGACTAGAGAAAGCCGAATTGGGAAAAATCACTCAAACTACCGAGAGGTATAGAGTGAGTAATTACGTGTGATTGCTATATTGTATCCCGATCAATCAAACATGTCCTAAAGCTATAAATCCGTTAGGTAACCGACTAGGCGGAAGTCGCCACCCTAGATCTTTTATAACTTGAAAAGTAACCAAAACCAAAAACATTGTCTCTTTGCTTTACAATTGCAAGTATTAGTGTAAAAGTAGAAGTAGAAACAACAATTGAAAATGTGGAAGTGTAATCTTAGGCACGTTATACATTCACGCTAGATATATACCTAATCCCACATCAAGCTCTCTCTGGAATCGACCCCGACTCGCGTTGGATTTTTATTATTGTATCGACCGCCTCGCAACCTAAATTAGTGGTGTGAGTTTGGGCGACATCAATTTTTGGGTGATTGTGGATAGATTGACCAAGTCAGCTCATTTCATCCCTGTGGTTACTACTTACTCTTCGGAGCAGCTAGCTCAGGTTTACATTTGCGAGATTGTCAGACTTTATGGTGTTCCGGTATCTATCATCTCTGATCGGGGTACGCAGTTTACCTTGCGATTTTGAAGAGCCGTATAATGCGATTTGGGTACTCGGGTGGAGTTGAATACAACATTTCTCCCTCAGGCAGACGGGCAGTCTGAGCGCACTATTCAGATATTGAAGGATATACTTCATGCGTGTGTGATGGATTTTGGGGGTGCTTGAGATCAGTTCTTGCCACTTGCGGAGTTTGCCTACAACAACAGTTATCAGTCGAGCATTTAGATGGCGCTGTATGAGGCTTTATACGGTAGATGGTGCCGGTCTCCAGTGAGTTGGTTCGAGCCGAGCGAGGCTAGGCTATTGGGTACAGACTCGGTTCAGGATGCCTTGGAAAAGGTTAAATTGATTCAGGATCGACTTCGTACAGCCAGTCCAGACAGAAGAGTTATGTGGATCGGAAGGTTCACGACATTGCATTCATGGTTGGGGAGTGAGTTTTGCTCCGGGTTTCGCCCATGAAGGGTGTTATGAGGTTCGGAAAGAAGGGCAAGTTGAGCCCTAGGTATATCAGGCCTTTTGAGATTCTTGAGAGGGTTGGAGAGGTGGCTTACAGACTTGCACTACCACCTAGTCTCTCTGCAGTTCATCCAGTATTCCATGTTTCCATGCTCCGGAAGTATCACGACGATCCGTCTCATGTGTCAAACTTCAGCTCAGTCCAGTTGGGCAAGGATCTATCTTATGTTGAGGAGCCGGTGGCCATTTTGGATAGGCAGGTCCGAAAGTTGAGGTCAAAGAACATCGCGTCAGTGAAAATGCAGTAGAGGGGTCATCCGGTCGAGGAGGCAACTTGGGAGACCGAGCATGTTATGCGCAACCGTTATCCTCATCTTTTCACCACTTCAGGTATGTCTCTATACTCGTTCGAGGATGAACGTTTGTTTAAGAGGGGGATGATGTAACGACCCGACCATTCGTTTTGAGAGTATTAGCCCCGAACCCCTAGTTATTGCTCCCTCTATTTCATTTTGTAGTTACATAACTTGCTGGGAGGATTTGTTTTTCGTTTCGTAGTGAAATGAGACTCATAGTACCTAAAATGGGAGTTTAAGTCGTAGGAATCGACCGTAGTTTGAATTGTGTGGAGACAACTCCGAAATGGAGTTTTGATGGTTCCTATAGCTCAGTAGGGTGATTTTGGTCTTAGGAGCGTGTTCGGATGTTGAATTGGAGGTCCGTAGGTTATTTTAGCGTCAATTGGCGAAAGTTGGAAAATTTGATGATTTTTGGAAAGTTTGACCGGGAGTGGACTTTTTGATATCGGGGTCGGATTTCGATTCCACAAGTTAGAGTAGGTCCGTAATGTCAATTATGACTTGTGTGCAAAATTTGAGGTCAATCTGACTTGATTTGATAAGTTTCAGCGTCAGATGTAGAAGGTTGAAGTTTTAAAGTTCATTAGGCTTGAATCGATGTGCAATTCGTGTTTCTAGCATTGTTTCATGTGATTTGAAGGCTCGACTAAGTTCATATGATATTTTAGGACTTGTTGGTATTTTTGGTTGACGTCCCGGGGGCCTCCGGTGTGATTCGGATCATTATCGGATCATTTTTGGACTTAGAGGAATAGTTGATGCTGGGCTGTTTCTGGTGTCATCGCACATGTGGTGGGATTGACCGCAGGTGCGGACTCGCATAGGCGAGCTTTGAGTCACAGATGCGGAGCTGGCCTTGTCCAGCAGTGGTCGCAGAAGCGGAACATTTTCCGCAGAAGCGCCTTCGCTTCTGCGATGGCAGGAGCGCAGAAGCGCTTTGGGTCGCAGGTGCGATCCTTGTACCGCATAAGCGGTTCCGTAAATGCGGGACCTTGTCCGCAGAAGTGGAAGTCCAGGACTTAAGAGTTTTCCATACCTGCGATAATTTTTTCACAGGTGCGGCATCGCAGAAGCGATTCTTGGGCCGCAGATGCAGTTTGACTGGGTAGAAAAAGGAAAAAGAAACGAGGGTTTGATCTCATTTTCATTTTGGGACTTAGAGAGCTCGGACTGAGGCGAAAATTTGAGGGATTTTCAGAGAAAATATTTGGGTAAGGATTCTACACTCATTTTTGATTAATATCCACTAACCTATCATTATTCTTCATTTAATTAAGGATTTGGGTTCGAAAATTGGGGGGAAAGGTGAAAGATCCTTAGGCCGAATTTTGAGATTTTTATTGAGGTTTTGGTATCGGATTTGAGTAATTTTAGTGTGAGTGAACTCGATATCTAATGAGTATTCGTATTTTGTGACTTTTACCCGATTCTGAGACGTGGGCCCAGGTCGACCTTTTGGAGCAATTTTTTGATTCTTTGCTAAAGTCATAGTTTCATTATTTAAATTAGTTTCTTGTAGTTGTATTTATAGCGTGTAATTGTTTTTGGCAAGATTTGGGCCGTTCAGAGTCGAAAAATTGAGGGAAAGGCATTCTTATCGATTGATTGAGCGAGATTTGAGGTAAGTGACTTGTCTAACCTTGTGTGGGGGAAATCCCCTTAGGATTTGGTATTGTTGTAATAATTTGTGATATGTGAGCGCCATGTACGTGAGGTGACGAGTGCGTACACGGGCTAATTATAGAAATT
Source organism: Nicotiana tomentosiformis (assembly GCF_000390325.3). Lineage (NCBI taxonomy): Eukaryota > Viridiplantae > Streptophyta > Magnoliopsida > Solanales > Solanaceae > Nicotiana > Nicotiana tomentosiformis. Next base: position 105,091,641 of record NC_090812.1, read on the forward strand.
CCGGTTTTTGGTGAGTAGATTTCTTTTGAATTCCTTAACTGAGTTGCCTTAGCATGTATAGCTGTCATGTTAGCCTAGTATCGCATGTCTACGTGTCTTAACCTTTACTTGAAATTATTGCAACATGCTTAGTTGAATTTTCTGTTTCCTTGATTATTGTATTCGGTCTTTAACTGTAGGATTCCTCGCCATAAATTCGTTGTTCCATAATTTATGAGTTACATATTTACTTTTGGGACGACGAGGCGGTATCTCGGGAGATCCCACCTGTTGTGCATATTTACTTTTGGGACGACGAGGTGGTACCTCGGGAGATCCCCCCGTTACATATTTACTTTTGGGACTACGAGGCGGAACCTCGGGAGATCCTCTTATCGTGCATTTATATTTGGGGTTACGAGGCGATACCTCGGGAGTGCCCCTGTTGTTTTCCTCTATTTGCTGTGCTGTTACTTTTCTGTAATTTCTCGTTGTTCATTTCCCAGTCACTTCATTGTATTATTATATTTTCTGCCTCAATTCCTTTTATTATAGTGGGGCCCCGACTTGATCTCGTCACTACTCTACCGAGGTTAGGCTTGGTACTTACTGGGTACCGTTGTGGTGTACTCATACTATACTTTTGCACATCGTTTTGTGCAGATCCAAGTTCTTCCTACCAGATCAGATACCAGTGAGCTGGACTGTACGTGGAGACTTTAAGGTATATCTGCCAGTGTCCGCAGACCTCGGAGTCCCCCTCTATCCTTATTATGTTGTTTTCCGTATTCTCTTTAGACTCCGATGTATAGAGACTCTTACTATTTTCTCTTAGAAGCTTGTGACTTATTTCTACCGTATTTTTGGAGTTGTAATTATTTAAATTGTAGTTTCTATTCATATACCATGTGTTGATATTTGAGTTCAGTTTATTATTCAGTTATTCCGCAAATTGTTAGGCTTACCTAGTCTTAGAGATTAGGTGCCATCACGACATCCTACAGAGGGAAATTGGGGTCGTGACAGCCATAGGCCAAACTTGTTTGTACCGTCCCTATAAGGAATTTTTTTCAGTTTTGGTTTCTGCCATCTCTGAGAGTTGTTACGAAGCTTTCAGGTAAGCCTCTTAACGTAAGTGGCTTGAAGGCAACTTATATTAAACCGATATACAAAAATCTATTGATATATAACCTTAGGGTGGATTATAGGAATCGTATATGTTTTAAGAAGATCTAATGGTTAGGCATATCATATTCTTCTTTTCTGCCGGGCGAATTCATGCTTTGGTGGAGTGGCGACACTTGTTTACTGAAGGAGTGTCGTTAAAGTTCCGGTGAATATAAGGTCAAAGGTTGGTCGTCTCATACTGACGTCGACTCTGGAGTTAGAATATCATAGAAAATGTCATTGCTAGTTTCCCCACCTAGGAAACATGTCAGTTGCAATATTAGGAAAGCGTAGGTCATATCTACTTCGCATAATTGTGCATAATATTTTTTTAATAGTAATTTTTTTAAAACTAGCATATCTGAAATTGAGTTGCTAAATAGTTTATTGGCTTTAATCACTGAGCAATTCCAGCGCATCAAAATAAAAAATTCTTGGCATAACTAAGTCAAATAGTGCATTGAGGAAAAACTGGAGGGGCAAATGACGAATCTTATTATTAAAAGAAAAAAGAGGAAAAAATGGAGAGGTTTTGGACTTTCTTACTTATGTCTTTGCTTTCTCTTCTTTTCCCCCCCTCCCTTTTTAAGTATTTATTTGTTGTCTTCTTCGTTACTCCTCATTTTTCATTTATTTAAATAAATCATCGTTAAACTAGTGGAGAAGAGATTAGCCTGAGTAAATTCTAATGATACATGGGCGAATTAGAGAGAATATCATAAAGAGTGGAACATGTTGCATCAATGGCAATTGAGGTGAATAATAAACTATTAGCAAACATTTTGTCCCTGGTCTTTGAAATTTGATCTGTTTAGAAGATTTAATTGCGAAATGAGAATGATTTACTTTGACAAAGTTTGAGATAAATTATTGGTTTTTAAGGATGATCAAATATTCAATGAGTAGTCATTCAACCTTTTAACAAATAATTGAAAATTAAAATGAGAAAATGTTTACTTCTTGAAGTTTAAGGGAGAGTTTGGCATATAAACGGAAAATAATGGAGGGGGAAACTGAAGTTTGCAATAATATGAGTGTTCATCAAATAAATAAATATCATCTGCTGAAGTACTTTAACAATTTTAAGTTGTAATGGACACGTCATTTCTTGCAGAAATGGAAAAGGCTCTGGCATTATTCAATTATGTATTAGATAGGGTAAAGTTTGCGTACACATTACCATCATCATACCTCATATGTGGGAATATACTGAGTTTGTGTAACGACACAACCGATTGTTTTGAGCATTTGTATTCCGTTTGGTAGTTCAAGGGTATGAGTAGCTTCATATGATGTATTATGACTTGTGTGTATCGTGAATTTTTGAGTGATTCGGGGTTGATTTAAAAGAATGATTCTTAACTAGGGAGCTTTAAATTTGAAGAATTGACCAAGTTTGACTTTTATGTATTTGACCTCGGATCAGAGTTTAGACGGTTCCGTTAGGTTCGGATGGTAATTTTGGACTTGGTCATATGCCCGAATTTGCATTTGGAGGCTTCTAGAAGATTTTGGCCATAATTGACGAAAGTTGCCAATTTGAAGGTTTGGAAGGTTCAAAAGTTTGATCGGGAGTTGACTTTGATGATATCGGATTCGAATTATTGTTCCGGGAGTTGGAATAGGTTTGTTAAGTCATTTGAACTTGTGTGCAAAATTTGAAGTCACTCCGAGTTGATTTGATATAGTTCGACGCGAATTTTGGAAGTTGAAAGTTTATAAGTTTGATTTGAGGTGCGATTTGTGATTTTGATGTTGTTATGTGTAATTTGAGGCTTCGATTAGGTCCGTGTTATATTTTGGGACTTGCTGGTATGTTCGGACGGGGTCCCGAAGGGCTCGGGTGAGTTTCGGGATAGTTTCAGATCATTTCGGAGGATAATTTCTGTCACGACCCAAAATCTGAACCTGTCGTGATGGCGTCTATCGTGGTACTAGGCAAGCCGACATTTCGAAATAATTCCAACACCTTTAACAGAAATAAATTAAAGAAGTTTAAATAATAAAAGTTCTCATACAACAGGGATAGAAACCTAAAACACAACGCGGAAGTTCCCAACTTTCGGGGTGTCACAGAGTACATGAGCATATATACATCACAAGTCTAGAAAACACTGGCTATAATAGTCTGAACTAAATACAATAAGCGGAAAGATAGGGAAGGAGAGACAAGGTCTGCAAAACGCCGACAACTACCTCCAAATCTCCAGAAGATCAACTGTGCACTGAAATAAACACCCCACGTGTCCAAAAATACCTGGATCTACACACGAAGTGCAGGGTGCAGCGTGAGTACAACCAACTCAATAAGTAACAAGACTAAATAAAGAACTGAAGGTAGTGACGAGCTTCACAGTCAAACTTCAATTAAAGTGAATTCAACATAGAAAAGTAGGCATGCTCTCAAGTTCGACAATTAAAGCCAAAACAGTTAATTCATGTCAAGTTCAACTGAACAGAAGATAATGTCTCTCAGAAATTTTAAGACAGTGATATATGACAGCTGAAGTGCAGCAAAAATGAAAGTCAAATGCAGCCTCTCAGAGTAATAGTCACTCAGTCCTCCCATTCACTCCAACCTCACAATCACTCATTCCTTACAGTCACTCATTCCTCTCAATCGCTCAACACTCGGCACTCGCACTCACTAGGTACCTGCGCTCACTGGGGGGTGTGTACAAACTCCGGAGGGGCTCCTTCAGCCCAAGCGCTATAACAAGCCAATTATTGCATATATCAGTGAAAATATTGCAGCGTGCAGCCCGATCCCTTAAACATCCTCACAATCAGGCCCTCAACCTCACTTAGTCATCAACCTCTCCAGTCTATCGGGCTCTCAGTAATCATGATAAGTCGCACAAACAACAATAATATGATGCATCAATAATGAACAATAGAGACTGAGATGTAAATGCAAATAAAACTGTGACTTAGTACGAAACAACAATTTAGTAGATAATTTAATATGTACACGACCTCTGTGGGTCCCTACAGTGCCAACACACAGTCTAAACATGATTTCTAATATAATTTGTGGTTCAATTTCTCTACTATATGGAGAATATACAGATAACAATAGATTATTCAACTATACAGTTCCATGAAATTTGACCAAGTCATAATTCCTACGGAAAATGGTCAAAATTATCCTCGAACTATCGAAAATAGCTCAAATATACCCTCAGTTTGTTTTTGGTACCAAATTTGTCCTCCCCGTCTAAAAATTGGACCATTATTACCCTAAAACTAACGGCTGCCACATCAGCTTTGGACATACTTAAATATTACGGAAAAAGGGTCAAAATTACCCTCAAACTATCGAAAATAGCTCAATTATATCCTCCGTTTTGTGTTTGGTACCAAATATGTCCTTGACGTCTAAAAATTGGACCATTACTACCCTAAAAACTAACGGCCGTCACATAAGCTCATGTGAATAACAAAAGTCTATCTCCAACAGACGGTCCTCCATCTTGACAAAAGCCCCCACGAATAAAATTTCTTTCTCCATTTTCATTCGTTGACTCATCGAAGTGTTGCTCCTTCCAAATAATTAAAGCTACACCAATCTTATTATGAGTAATTTAGTTGGGCTATTATTATGATTCACAAATCTATAAAAAAAAAATTAATATACTATACAAGAAATAAAATACCAACTTTTATCACTTAAAATCATAAATCTTATCACAAAAATAGTAGAGAACAATAAAAGATGTATATTGTAGTACTCTTATGGCTAGCTATTCAAGCTCATATCTCAGAAATGTCACAAATCAGTTGTAGAGATATATCCTTTTAAAAACAACTCTCATAAAAAACTCAAAAACCATTAGAATGAAACCATCCTCTAAAATACTATACCCTTCCACTTCCACCCTTCATAAACAGAAAAGAAAAGAAGACCGACCGCAAATAAGACCTAGATCCAAAACCTCATACAAAGATACGTTTTTTAGACACCACCTAATCCTTCCCCTTCTCACTAGCCTAGCTAGCAGTCCACCTGAAGTGCTTCACTGTGCCTTCACGAGAAATACAGCAACCCCTCGTAGAAAATGGAGAAAGAAATTTTATTCGTGGGGGCTTTTGTCAAGATGGAAGACCGTCTGTTGGAGATAGACTTTTGTTGTTCACATGAGCTTATGTGACGATCATTAGTTTTTAGGGCAGTAATGGTCCAATTTTTAGACGTCAAGGACATATTTGGTACCAAACACAAAACAGAGGATATGATTGAGCTATTTTCGATAGTTTGAGGGCAATTTTGACCCCTTTTCCATAATATTTAAGTATGTCCAAAAGCTGATGTGGCAGCCGTTAGTTTTTAGGGCAATAATGGTCCAATTTTTAGACGGCGAGGACAAATTTGATACCAAAAACAAACGGAGGGTATATTTGAGCTATTTTCGATAGTTCGAGGATAATTTTGACCCTTTTCCGTAATTCCTATGGTGCACGCCCACACGCCCGTCACATAGCATATGCGCCACCTCAAAACCAAATACATGACACGTAATATGGGGTTTTGTACCCTCAGAACCAAATTTAGAACTGTTACTTACCTCAATCCGAGCCAATCTCTACTCCAAATCACCCTTGCCTCGTGAAACGGCCTCCGAATGCCTCGAATCTGGCCATAAACAATTCGATATAATCATTACGGCTAAAGGAATCAACTCCACGTAGGTGCGGAAAGCTCCTCGCACCTGCGACCACCTGCATACTCCCCTCCAAACTCGCACCTGCACAAGCCAGCTCGCACCTGCGATCAAAGCTCCGCAGGTGTAGTTACTCTAGTAGAAGTCCAACTTCAGCAATCACTCAACTTCAACTTTTGATCCGTTAACCATACGAAGTCAACCCGAGGCCTCCCGGGACCTCAACGAAACATACCTACAAGTCCTAAAACCTCACACGAACTTAGTCGAGCCCTCAAATCACATCAAACAACTTCAAAAACACAAATCGCACCCCAATTCAAGCCTATTGGAACTAAGAAAATTCAACTTCTACAAACGATGCCGAAACCTATCAAGACACGTCCGATTGACCCCAAATTTTGCACACAAGTCACATTTGATATTACAGACCTACTCTAACTTCCGAAATCGGTATCCAACCCCAATATAAAAAAGTCCACTCCCGGTCAAACTTTTTCAATAATCCAACTTTCGCCATTTCAAGCTTAATTCCACTACGGACCTCCAAATCACAATCTGGATACGCTTCTAAGTCCAAAATCAACCAACGAAACCATCAAAACTCTATTCCGGAGTCGTTTACTCAAAGATGTCCGGTCAATTATTTCTACTTAAGCTTTCAACTATGAGACTAAGTGTCTCATTTCATTCTGAAATCTCTCCGGACCCGAAGCGACTACCCCGGCAAGTCACATAACTGCTATAAAGTACAAAATGAGTAGTAAATGGGGGAACAGGGTTACAACTCTCAAAATGACCGGTCGGGTCGTTACATCCTCCCACTCTTAAATAAACGTTCGTCCTCGAACGAGTCTAGAAAAGTGTCTGGAGTCTCAAATAGGTGTGGATATCTGCTCCGCATCTCCCACTCAGTCTACCAAGTAGCCTCCTCAACTGGCTGACCTCTCCACTGCCCTTTCACTGGAGCTATGTCCTTTGACCTCAACTTTCGAACCTGCTGATCCAAAATGGCCACCGACTCCACATCATAAGTCAGATCACCATCCAACTGAACTGTGCTGAAATTCAAAATATGAGACAGATCGCCGACATACTTCCGAAGCATAAAAACATGAAATACTGGATGCACACTCGACAAACTAAGTGGCAAGGCAAGCTTGTAAGTCACCTCCCTAATCCTTTGAAGTACCTCAAATGGCCCAATATACCGAGGGCTCAACTTGCCCTTCTTCCCAAACCTCACAACACCCTTCATGGGTGAAATCTTGAGCAGTACCTTCTCCCCAACCATGTAAGAAACATCACGGACCTTCCTATCGGCATAACTCTTCTGTCTAGACTGCGCCGTGTGAAGCTGCTCCTGAATTATTTTAACCTTGTCTAAAGCATCCTGGACCAAGTCAGTACCCAATAGCCTAGCCTCACCAGGCTCAAACCAACCCACCGGAGATCTACACCGTCTCCCATACAAAGTCTCATATGAAGCCATCTGAATGCTCGGCTGGTAGCTGTTGTTGTAGGCAAACTCTGCGAGTAGCAGAAACTGATCCCATGAACCCCCAAAATCAATGATACAAGCGCGTAGCATATCCTCCAATATCTGAATAGTGCGCTCGGACTGTCCGTCCGTTTAAGGGTGAAACGATGTGCTCAACTCAACCTGGGTACCCATCTCTCGCTGCACGACCCTCCAAAACTGCGATGTAAATTGCGTGCCCCGATCTGAAATGATGGACACTGGCACGCCGTGAAGGTGAACAATCTCTTGGATGTAAATCTTAGCCAACCACTCTGAAGTATAGGTGTACCAACTGGAATGAAGTGTACGGGCTTGGTCAACCGATCCACAATTACCCAAATAGCATCGAACTTCCTCGAAGTCCGTGGGAGCCCAAATACAAAATCCATGGTGATCTGCTCCCATTTCCACTCTGGAATGTCTAACCTCTGAAGCAATCCATCCGGTCTCTGATGCTCATACTTCACCTGCTAACAGTTGAGGCACCGAACTACAAACCCCACTATATCTGTTTTTCATTCTTCTCCACCAATAATGCTGGCGCAAGTCCTGATACATCTTCGCGGCACCCGGATGGATGGAATACCGCGAACTATGGGCCTCCTCAAGAATCAACTCATGTAGACCATCCATATTAGGCACACATATCCGACCCTACATCCTCAACACCCTATCATCCCCAATAGTAACATATCTGGCATCACCGTGCTGAACCATGTCCTTAAGGACAAGCAAATGGGGATCGTCATACTGGCGCTCTCTAATGCAATCATATAAGGAAGACCGAGATACCACATAAGCTAGAACCTGACTGGGCTCCGAGACGTCTTATCTCATGAACTGGTTGGCCAAGGCGTGAACATCAACTGCAAAAGGTCTCTCACCAACATGAATGAATGCAAGGCTACCCATACTCACCGCCTTTCTACTCAAGGCATCGTCCACCATATTGGCCTTCCCGGGATGATACATAATAGTGATATCATAGTCCTTTAGCAGCTCCAACCATATCCGCTACCTTAAATTTAGATCCTTCTGTTTGAAAAAGTGCTGGAGACTCCGATGATCTGTAAACACCTCATAAGAAACACCGTAGAGATAATGCCTCCAAATCTTCAATGCATGAACGATGGTAGCTAATTCCAAATCATGGACGGGGTAGTTCTTCTCCTAAGGCTTCAACTAGCACGAAGCATAAGCAATTACTCTACTCTCTTGCATCAAGACACATCCAATACCGATCCGAGAAGCATCACAATACACTGTATAAGAACCAGAAGTTGAAGGTAGAACTAGAACTGGAGTTGTGGTCAAAGCAGTCTTGAGCTTCTGAAAGCTCTCCTCACACTCATCCGACCATCTGAAAATAGCACCCTTCTGGGTCAATTTGGTCAAAGGCGATGCAATAGACAAGAATCCCTCCACGAAGCGACGATAATAACCGGCCAAGCCGAGAAAGCTCCGAATCTCCATAGCGGAGTGCCGTCTGGGCCAACTCTGAACCACCTCTATTTTCTTTGGATCCACCTGAATCCCCTCACTGGACACCACGTGCCCCAAGAATGCCACTGAACTAAGCCAAAACTCACATTTGGAGAACTTAGCATAAAACTTCTCCTCCCCCAACCGCTGCAACACAATCCTCAAATGTTGGGCATGCTCCTCTTGGCTACGAGAGTACACCAGGATACCATCAATGAACACTAGGACAAACGAGTCGAGATAAGGCTGAAATACACTATTCATCATATGCATGAATGTTGCTGGGGCGTTGGTCAGCCCAAAAGACATCACGAGGAACTCATAATGACCATAACGGGTCATGAATGTTGTCTTTGAAATATCCGAGTCCCGAATCTTTAACTGGTGATACCTAGGCCTCAAGCCATCCTAGAAAACACCCTCTCTCCCTGAAGCTGGTCAAATAGATCATCAATGTGCGGAAATGGATACTTGTTCTTGATCGTAACTTTGTTCAACTGCCTGTAATCAATGCAAAGTGCCCCATTTTGATTAGCCTGTTTCTAAGAGGGAGAAGGTCTTATGGCAATCTCAGGCATACTCAAAATCGGTTATTTGGCCTGATCGAGCAACCTATGAATAGTTGTCGCCTACATAACCTACCTCCCAGACCAAGGGAAGAAGGTATCAGATCACTTTTGAGAGCCACATCCGTATAGTACCATCCTTTTTCTTCACAAACAGAATCGGTGCCCCCAAGGCGACTCACTAGGCCTAATAAACTCTTTATCAAGAAGTTTCTGAAGTTGCTCCTTCAATTCCTTTAACTCAGTTGGTGCCATACGATACGATGAAATAGAAATGGGCTGAGTGCCCAGCACCAAGTCAATACCAAAGTCAATATATCTGTTGGGCAGCATGCCCGGTAGGTTTGCAGGAAACACATCCAAAAAATCTCGCACCACCGGAACAGAATCAATAGTAGGAGAATCAGCACCAACATCCCTCACAAAGGCCAAATAAGATAAACAACCCTTCCCAACCATCCGCCGGGCCTTCAAATATGAGATCACTTTGCTGGGAACATAGTCTAGAGAACCTCTCCACTCAATCCTTGGAAACCCCGGCAACGCCAACGTCACGATCTTAGCATGACAATCCAGAACAATATGACATGGATATAACCAATCCAAACCCATAATCACGTCGAAGTCCACCATACTAAACAACAAAAGATCAACTCTAGTCTCCAATCCCCCAATAGTCACTACACACGACTGATATACACGATCCACAATAATAGTATCGCCCACTAGCGTAGATACATAAACAGATGAAACTAAGGATTAACGGGACATATCCAGATAATGAGCAAAATATGAGGATACATATAAATAAGTGAAACTAGGGTTAAATAATACAAAGGCATCCTTGTGGCATACTGAGATAATATATGTTATCACTGCATCGGAAGCAACAACATCTGGCCTGGCAGGAATGGCATAGAATTGGGCCTGGCCTCCACCTGATTGGCCTCCCCCTCTTAGGCGACCCCTAGCTGACTGAGTCCCACCCCGAGCTAGCTGGGCGGGTGGTGAAGTAACTGGTGCTGAAGTCGCAGCCTGACTCCTCTGTTGCACTGGACCTCCCGGGCGATGAGGACACTGCCTCCACATATGCCCAAACTCCCCGCACTCAAAGCAACTCCTCGGTGCTGGAGGTGGTGGGACTGAATCGGGCCCCGAGGACCAGAGTAACCGCTAGAAGAACCCAGTGCAGATGAACCCTGAACTGAAGGAGCACGGGACAAACTCTGGGCTAGAAGGGCATTGAGAGATGACTGACCCTGATGAGTACTGTATGAATCATGGCTAGATGATGCACCATGGTAAACTGGGCGATCCGTCTGAGCATGCCAATACGGACGACCCCTGTCGTGGTAGAACTGACCCCCAGAAGGAGCAACGCTGAAACCACTCGAGCTATGAGGCCTCTTAGCCTCCCTCTCTCCCCGCTCCTGATTGCAGACCATCTCTATCTGCCGAGCAATGTCGACCACCTTATCAAAAGTGGCACCAGACACCCTCTCCCGAGTCATAAGCAACTACAGTTGATATGTGAGGCCATCAATGAACCTCTTAATCCTCTCCCTATCAGTGGGAACCAACCAAACTGCGTGATGAGCCAACTCAGAAAACCTCATCTAGTATTGCGTCACAGATATGCCCTCATGTTGTAATTGCTCAAGCTATCTGCGCAGTTCCTCCCTGCGAGACTGCGAAACGAACTTCTCCAAGAAGAGAACGGAGAACTCCTGCCATGAAAGTGGTGCTGCACCGATCGGCCTGCACCTCTCATAAGCCTCCCACCATCTGAAGGCAGCCCCAGTAAATTAAAAAGTAGTGAACGAGACCCCACTAGTCTCCAGAATGCCTGCAGTGCAAAGAATTTGCTGGCACTTATACAAGAAACCCTGGGCATCCTCTGACTCAACACTGCTAAATGATGGAGGTTGAAGCCTCCAAATCTCTCAACTCTCCTCTACTCATCATCAGTCATAACGGGGACCACCGGGGCCTGAACAACTGTAACCGGCTAGGCTATTAGTACCTCAGGTGTCTGAGTCCTTGCATCAGCTGCTCTGAAGTACGGGCAGCGGGGGTATGAGTACCTCTATCGGCCTAAAAAGTGGCTGGTGCGGCCTGAGCCGAAACAACCTGAGCAAGGCCAGTGCAAACGGTCAATATATGGGCCAAAGCCTCCTGAAGGTCGAGATTCATAATGGGCACAGCTGGTGCCTGAGCTGGCCCCACTGGCTCAGCCATATCTGGAAACTGCTCCTAAGCTAAAGCAACTGGTAGATCTGCAAGTGTTACTCTAGCTATTGTACGAGCTGCACCTCTGCCCCTACCGCGACCCTTACCGCGACCTCTGCCTCTCGTGGCCCTAGCTGGTGGTACTGGTGGTTGTCCATCCTGTCCGGTAGCACGTGTCCTCACCATCTGCGAGAGAATAGAATACATAAGTTTAGTTACCGGAATCAACAAATCCGCACGACAAGAATACAAGAATATGAAGTTTCCTAATGGTTCGAAAACCTCTCGAAGATAAGTACAGACGTCTCCGTACTGATCCACAAGACTCTACTAAACCTGCTCATGACTCGTGAGACCTATATAACCTAGGCTCTAATACCAACTTGTCACGACCCAACATCCTAACCTATCGTGATGACGCCTATCGTGGTACTAGGCAAGCCGACAGTTCAAAATAATTCCAACACTTTTAACAAAAATGAATTAAAGCAGTTTAAATAATAAAAGTTCTCATAAAACAGGGATAAAAATCCAAAACACAATGCGGAAGTTCCCAGCTATCGGGGTGTCACAAAGTACATGGACATCTATACATCACAAGTCTGGAAAACACTGTCTATAGTCTGAACTAAATACAATAAACGAAAAGATAGGGAAGGAGAGACAAGGTGTGCAAAACGCCGAAAACTACCTCAAAATCTCTAGAAGATCAACTGTGCGTTGAAATAAACAACCCCCGTGTCCGGAAACACTTGGATCTACACACGAAGTACAGGGTGTAGCGTGAGTACAACCAACTCAGTAAGTAACAAGACTAAATAAATAACTGAATGTAGTGACGAGCTTCACAGTCAAAGTTCAATTACAGTGATTTCAATATAGGAAAGTAGGCAATCTCTCAAGTTCGACAATTAAAGCCAAAACAGTTAATTCATGTCAAGTTCAACTGGAACAGAAGATAATGTCTCTTAGAAAATTCAAGACAATGATATATGACAGCTGAAGTGCAGCAGAAATGAAAGTCGAATGCAGCCTCTCAGAGTAACAATCACTCAGTCCTCCCATTCACTCTAACCTCACAATCACTCATTCCTCAGAGTCACTCATTCCTCTCAATCGCTCAGCACTCGACAGTCGGTACTCGCACTCAGTAAGTACTTGCGCTCATTGGGGGTATGTACAGACTCCGGAGGGGCTCCTTCAGCTCAAGCGCTATAACAAGCCAATCATGTCATATATATCAGTGAAACATATTGTGACGTGCAGCCCGATCCCATAAACATCCTCACAATCAGTCCTTCGACCTCACTTAGTCATCAACCTCTCCAGTCTCTCGGGCTCTCAGAAATTATGATAAGCAACCTAAACAACAATAATATGATGCATCAATAATGAACAATAGAGACTGAAATGTAACATGCAAATAAAACAGTGATTGAGTACGAAACAATAATTTAGCAGATAATTCAACATGTACACGACCTATGTAGGTCCCTATAGTCCAACACATAGTCTAAACATAATTTCTAACATGATTTATGATTAAATTTCTCTACTACATGGAGAATGTACAAATAACAACAGATTATTCAACTACACAGTTCCATGGAATTTGACCAAGTCATAATTCCTACGGTGCACGACCACACGGCTGTCACCTTGCATGTGCGCCACCTCAAAACCAAATACATGACATGTAATACGGGGTTTCGTACCCTCAGAACCAAATTTAGAACAGTTACTTACCTCAATCCGAGCCAATCTCTACTACAACATACCCTTGCCTCACGAAACGGCCTCCGAATCCCTCGAATCTGGCCATAAACAATTCAATATAATCACTACGGCTAAAGGAATCAACTCCATAAGAAAATGCTAAGCTATTAATCAAAAGTCAAAAATTGACTCAAAAGACGATCCCCGGGCCCACGTCTCGAAATTCGACAAAAATCACAAAACCCGAAAGCCTATTCAACCACGAGTTCAACCATACCAAATTTATCAAAATTCGACACCAAATCATCACCCAAATCCCCAAATCAAATTTTTCAAATCCCTAGCCTCTAGCTCTCACTTTACACCTTAAATACATACTAACTAGGTGGAAAAATCAATGGGAAAGCAAGATTATTGGATCGGGTTGCACGCCGCAAACAGATTGTTATTTGGATCGGGTTGCACGCGCAATATGCCATATTGGCTTTATTATTATTTGGATCGGATTGCACGTCGCAACATGTCATATTAGCTAATGATTAGCGTTTGGACAGGATTTGCCCCTCCGGAGTCTGAAATGCCAGCAATGGGCGTAGGCACAGTGATATATACATATGCTTTGTTGAGGGGCTTTTGAGCCAGGCACCCGCACAGTGCTGAGTGATTGTGTTTGTGATGGCGAGGGGCATTTGAGCCAGGCACCTTGAGTGTGCTAAAAGTGAGTGTACTTGATGGTTTCACTGGGATATTAGTTACTTGACATGTATATTTGACATGTAGGTATATAGATGCATTTTTCTCATGCTAGCTGATAAACAGATGATATTGACTTGACATGTATACTTGACATGTAAACGTAAAGATGTATTTTTCTCATGCTAATTGGTAAACGAAAATTCTTATCTAGTGTTGTGAACTGGAAAAATACAGTTCTTTTGATAAACTCATGTTTAATTGATTTCGGTGGTAATATTTGAACTTTGACTGTCATACTTGAAAAGTATGTCTATTTTCGTGTAATTTTGATCGAGCTGAGCATAATATTTTTCTGAGTTGTGTACCATTTCCGGCATTATTATATCTCATGTTATTATCGATTATTGATGTTGGACTCCGACTATCTTCCGAGCCCATCACTACTTTCAACTTAAGAATATGTTTGTTACTTATTGAGTACATGGGATCGATTGTACTCATACAATACTTCTGCACCTTTCGTGCAAATCTTAAGCTGATATTGATGTGTATGGTGGGAGTTGGCATTGAGGATGTACCTGCTTTCCGGATATAACTGCCACTTGTCCTCGGTAGCTTTAGATTTGCAAATATGTTGATGTATATTTCGAACAGATGATGTACTTATTTCGTACCAACTTTGTAAATTCTAAATCTTAGAAACTTATGATTTGTACTACAAATCCTTGAAATTTTTTAATAGAAGTTCAGTTATTGTACTCATTGGCTCTTATTATTCTCATTTGAGTTGTGTTGACTGTTATTTGTCTTACCTAGTGGATTGGGCTAGGTGTCATCACAACTAGTTGAATTTGGGGTCGTGACAAGTTGGTATCAGAGCTCTAGGTTCATAGGTTCTACGAATCATGAGCAAGTGTCTAGTAGAGTCTTGTGGATCGGTATGATGACATCCATACCTATCTTCGAGAGGCTACTGGGCTTCTAGGATAAACTTCTCATCTTTCTTTCCTTATAGTGCGATATTGATTCATCTTGAAACGTATCTCTTTGAATTCCTTCTACTCACCCGTACGTGATGTTGAGCATTCGATGTTCGCTGTGCATCGACGACTTGTGATTTCGGGGATGAGGTGCGAGATGTGTTCTCTGTGTTATGGAGTTTGGCCAGTCTGGAGGACTTGAGGCCAGGTTAGACCACAGCTTGGGCTCGGTAGTTTCAATTGTGTAACTATGTGCTTTTAGACTTATATGTCCGTTAGTATTTCTAGGAGTGAGATTTATGGCTCGATGAGTGGTTGGATGGCTATATGATGAGTATGATGTTACTGCGGGAAGTGTTTAGGTGACTTGGATGTGACGAGAAGAGTTTGCTTGGGATGTGAAAAGGACTATTGGGTGCTTGATTTCTGTCTGGATGTTGTCACACTCCTTTTTCCGAAAAGAAGTTTTCACTTTAAGTGACATTATTAAAAAGAGATTATTTATTTATTTGAGAGTCACCACTTGAAATAATTATTAAGGTGTCCCAAGTCACTAGTTTTTATTTCAAATCCCAATTCAAGGTAGTTTGACTCTGTTTAAGTTTGCGAAACACAAAAGATCGAGTAAAGAATTATGTTAATCCAGGAGAAGGTGTGAGGCACTCCCGAATTCCGCAATTTTAGCACTGTCTCTTTACAATTATCCTCACGTTAATTATCTGATTATTATACGTTTTAAACCTTATGTGCATTTTATCTTTTTACCGCGTATGATTATATTTTTTATATAATAATGGATTTTATTTGAAGTAAGTCACGATGTCATGCACTTGTTGTTT
This sequence comes from Nicotiana tomentosiformis, assembly GCF_000390325.3. Classification (NCBI taxonomy): domain Eukaryota; kingdom Viridiplantae; phylum Streptophyta; class Magnoliopsida; order Solanales; family Solanaceae; genus Nicotiana; species Nicotiana tomentosiformis. Next base: position 105,107,478 of record NC_090812.1, read on the forward strand.
TATATGCATCACAAATCACGTGAAACACACCCGTGACTTGCATCATATTTATTCTATTATTATTTGAAGTTATAAGGTCAAGTCAAGCAAACGTGCAACAATTATGCCACGAGAACCGTACCCATAACAGTGATGATTTAATTAATAAACGTGCCTAAGGCAACTACGAATGTTCATGATTTGTTATTCTACACTACTTTGAGATTAATGTAAGGTCATAAATTATGGATTAGCATTGTGGAGAAAAGTATACAACTACTTACTTATATTCTGCCATGATTACACACTCTTACGTGGATCTAGTTGATCACATGAGACTAAAGCTATTTGAGAGTAAATAAATTGGGTCTGCTTGATTAAAATTCTGATCGTGTAACTAAAGTCGACCAATCAAACTAAGGGCATAAGATGACCCAAATTTGGTTCTACAGTTAAATACGACTTGAGCCTTTAAAGTAAAGAGGGCTCAGCTTGAATCCATTATGGGAATGGGCCTGATGGATATTCGTGTGTCCAGGCCATGGGATGGGGTCTCATGTAATGGAGCTCAGGTGCTCCTAATGTTAACAAGCTGTGAAAATGGGCCCTATTTATTATTGGGACCAAATAAAGTAGTACTGACCTCTGACAAGGTCTAAACATTTAACACTAGTCGCCAAATTACCAATTACACTTTTATATATATAAAATGGACACACATGATTTATTTGCGTAAAAAATTGCACCAATTCATTCCATATTCAGATTTATGATGTTAAACTAGCCTGTTCGAGTTATGAAAATGCTTCAGATCACAGACTATCTCCAACTAGACAAGGTGTTTGCGGTAAGTTCCATAAGCATGTGTGGGTGACAACTATCTGAACGAGTGAGACAATTTGAAATAATAACCAGATCTGCAAAACACAACTTTCAGCACAAACATTTCCATGAGTTTAAACAAAACATTTAATAACTTGCATGGATCTGTGAAAATCAGGTAGAATTTTACATCTAAACACTCGAACATTTGATGAGCTCAGACTACTGATTTTCAGCAAAGAACAACAATTTTAGAAGCTCAATCAACCTTCAGAATTCCAGAAATAGTGTGATAAACTAATGAAGAATGAAGATTTTGGGAACTACAGATATGAGCTGAACACTTTTTGTATTGCAGAAAACTTCTCTCACCTTTTTTTTTGTGTGTTCGTGAATGAGTGTGTATTTTCAGAGGTGCATGAATGAGAAAAGTGTGAGTGAGCAACCCCTTACATAGAACAGATTGTGTTCAGAGCCTCTTTCAACAAATAAAAAACAACAAACATCATCCAAATCTTGACCAAAAATATTAGAATTTAAGGAAACATCGGATTTTAATTAATGCGATTGAAACTAATTGATACTATTATAAACAGTTGCAACAAATTATAAAAAAATTTAATTTCCAAGAGTAAGTACAAATAGTTCCCATGCGACTGAAGAGAAAACAAAAAACTAACAGATCAAAATGATTTTAAAGAAAACAAACGAAGAAGAAGACAAAAGATTACCATCTGAGGCCGAACTTAGCCGGAACGAGAAAAGGAGAAGTTGGCGATGGTCAATAGCATTTGCCCGGACTCCGGTGGCCATGCAATGAATTGAAATTAGCATCAACCGATTGCTCTTCTCAAGAGCAACCGATTGATGTCGATTTGACTACTCAAACTGATCAAGATTGGAGAAAATCAAGAAATGGAGCAATTTTAGGCTTTTGGTCATATTTAGATCTACTAATCGAGCAATCCTGGGGTTTTGTGGTGGAACTAATTGCAGGGGGATATAGGGAGGTGACAGGGAGTATAAGGTGATGACTTGGGGTTATTTGGTGGTGCTCCTTCGCCGTGAGGCGATTTTCGGCGGCGGAAATGGGCGTTTGATGGCGAGGAGAAGGTAGTGTATTAGAGACGGGTTTTTGGGGGGAGCGGGTAGCACCGGGTTTCAGACAATTTTAAAGGATGGGGCGGTGAGTTCCTGGTCGTTGGATAAGGGAAAACAAAGGGCCAAGATTAATTTGACTAGGATTGACTAGAAGTGACATCGTTTGGTGAACAAATGACGCCATTTGGTCATGCACCGGACATGACATCGATGGGTGGGGTACGGTTGGGGCTTGGATAGGCCGTGAAGTATAAAATTTTTTACATTCCTATACACTATATGAAACTATATTACCCTCCCCACTCAAGTTTTAATATAATTATATATTATATATTCAATTATCATTTATGTATAATTTAAGGCAATTAATGATAGTAATTAGTGTCCTAAAATAACTCTAACGTATCTTCCACTCCCCCCACGTTTCTCTCTCCACATGCCACCCCCCGTATCTTACACTCAAACACGATTCTCTCTCCACAAATTTCAGAATCCCTCTATTAACATCTATTTTCTCTCTTCTTCAAAAAATATTCTAAATTTTTACTCTCTTCTTCAAAAAATCACCTCCGTTAACATATATGCTTTGCTTGATTTTTAATGAAGAAGAAAATAGCTTCAAAAATCAGCCCTAAAAAAGATAAAGGAGCCGATATTCCTACATTTGATTTTGATGTTTTCTCATAGAATTCACCCAAAAAGGTTTCAAAATCAGCTCATGCAAAGAAGAGAACAAGCCCAGGCTTTCCCCTCGTGAAGCTAGGGTAGAAGCTCGTACAAAATAAAAGCACGATATTGATGCAGGTGAATCGTCGATACCTGTCAAATCTGCAAAAAGGAAAGGGAAAGAGATTGATTTCGATGATGATTTCGTCGAAGAAGCTGTCATTAAAGTTGCAAAAAAAATTAGAGTGTCTCCTAATATAAAACCTTCAAAAAAGAAGAAAGTTCAAAAATCTTCTAAAACTGTTCCCCAACAGTCTTTGGTGAAGGTAAAAATTTAGTAGTTTCAACAATATATTTTTTTTAAAGCTAAAAAACTTTATTCTCATTCTTATGAATCAATATAATTTTTGTTTTTGTAGTTGTAAAAAATTTATTTACATTGTGTAGATTTATTATAGATTTATAGTTTCTGATTGTATATACATTATTATATAAACGTTTTTCCGGATTTTGACTCTATTTTAAAGATTGTAGATAAATTATAATATAATTGTAGTTATTTTGTTTTCTGTTTTTGACTCTGTTTATCTGATTGTAGATAAATTGTATTATAAATGTAGTTATTTTGTTTTCTAGTTTTGAGCCTTGTTTTAATAACTTTTTTTTCATTTTGCTGCAGAATGGACTATTTTTTGCACCTCATAATGTTGATTATGGGATCATTGGGTTTCAGACATTATCCGACCCCATTATTCCTGGGTAAATCAAGGATTTACTATCTGAAAATGGTTTAAAGTTGTTTGCTTTCCTTGCCTAGAATATGTATTCAAAAGTAAGCAATTCATCTTCTCATGAAGTATGAATTGAATGCATCTGGTTCCGACTTTTTTTCAGCAGAGATAAAGGGTCAGAGGCTGAATTTTGGTTTGAGAGAGTTTGCCCCGATTAGTGGTCTGATATATTTTATGGAAGTGACAGACTTTAGTTACACACCTACGTATGACAGTAAAATAATGAGAACTATTTTCCAAACAAGAAAAAAGTTGAGAAGTCATACTTAAAACAAATTGTAACCAGCCGTAGTTAGGTGAACGACAAGGATGCAGTCAAGTTGTATATTCTATATCTCATAGAATTCTTTCCCTCTCCTTCAGACAAAGACAATGCAGGGTTGATAGACCATTTTAGGTTCTATTTGATGGACTCAGGACAGTATGCGAACTACGCATGGGGTAGTGAATCTTATACACAATTGCTTCAGTCTGTTAGGCATAAGCTCAACCCTTATGTTCATTTTTATGTCATTCGAGGCTTTGCACTAGCTATGCAAATATGGTTGTATGAGTGTTGCTCTACCGTCAACACTGATATAGCTACAATGGTTGTTAATTCTATCCCTCACATACTTAGTTGGTAAGCTAGTAAGGACAAGATATGGTTATCTGTAATTGAAGATAGAATGATCAAACCATCATGGATCAAGGTAAATGGTTTTCACTTATGCGCAGACAATCTAATATAATTATCTACAACTTTTATACATATTATGTCTAAGTCACTCTCATTTCTTTTTTTTTCACTCAGTTCACCAACATAATTGAAGCACCAGAAGAGCTTTTAAGAATTAATTTATCAGATAAAGTTGAATATATCCTTGAAGAAGTTGAAACTAAGTTCGAGCATCCGATAGATGCTGCATCTCCATCCGGATACAAGCAGGCAATTGGATAGATGACAAGAAAGATATTCTGAAACAAATAAAAAAATTAAGAAAAGATGTTGACAAGGTAACATATATACATAATCCTGGATGGTTTCTTTAATTTATGTTATGCAAATTATTTCGTTAACTCTCTATATTTTAATATGTAGGTTGGTTCAGATCTTGGATCTTTTAAGAAAGATATTTTTGAAGAACTAGGTAGCATTCAGCTGCTACTCAATGACTCAATCAAGGCTGTTTTGCATGCGATAAACAGTCAAAAGGATAACATTGATGCCAAGGTTTCATTTGAACACAATAGTTTTTATCACGTCTAAGTTTATATTATCATTCATAAAGTATATAGCCTAACAAATTAAATGCCTGCAGTTTGCTGGGAGTTCTACAAAAATGACGAGCACTCAAAAGAAAAGAACAATTAACACTTTCTGGGCAATAGTGATAAACCAGTGCATGCCAGCAGCAGTAAAACATGCATCTCCAGTATATCTATAATATATCTACACATATCTACAATATATCTACATTATGCCTAAAATATATCTACATATATATATATATATATATCTACATTATGTCTACAATATATCTACCTATTGCCTAATTTTGTATCAACTACTATGCATTATATTTCCAATTATTTTCTTAGATACAAGGCATGTAAATGACATAGAAATTGAGGAGAATGTTCCTGTACATGTTGATTTATCTTCCCAATTTGAAGGGGCATTTGATGAAGAGAATGCAGGTATGATTTAGTACATGTGATCATCACATTTCATAATACATTTTGCATATCAGATGCAAGATAACATTTTAACAAATTTACTACAATTTATATGCAGTGATGTTAGCGTTTAGTACAAACTATCTACAATTTGATTAACTTAAACATATTTACTATAACAGTGAAGGAAGCTATGCCTGCAGAATCTCCTAAACAGGAAGCTACAATAAGCATTCCAGGAGAACAGAAGAATGAGGAGAAGGAGACAAATATGCAATCTCTCATTCAAGAAGAGAATCTTATACAAGAAGGAGATAATTGCTGTGAAGAAGGAGGTGAACCAATCGACTACGTTAATGTAGGTGATTCGGACAACGACTCCAGATTTGAGAAAAGAGAAGTTACACTTGATGATTTTGAGCTGCCAGAGAACTTCTCCCAGATTGTTAAGTTCGGCGAGATTAACGAAGAAGAAATAACCCCTGTGCATCAAGGAAGAACAAGGCAACCTGGAAAGCATGCCCGATCCCCCTTTCTCCCTTTTTACAGTTCTGGTGGGAGCACTTCTGTTGGACCTCCGATTTTCCTCATCAAGCATCCATTTACTGGGGTTATTGGCGAAGATGTTGATCTCAACTTGTTGGAGAAATTCAACAAGTGGTTGTACCTTGGTACCGATACAGTTTCAAAGAGGTTAGTTTATACAATTTATTCATATTTTCGAGTGCATTCATCTTTTGGATTTCCACTTGAATCTACATATTTATTGTAATTGCTATGTATTTAAATAGGAGGAAGGGGCCTTATACTGTAAAAGATAACCAACTTAAGACGTGGTATGATCTTGGAGTGGAGAAAGTTGATAAAAATGAGTGATTTTATACTTTGGCACATTCCGGGCAAGTCCTCAACGACTCGGTAAACACATACCCTGTCAGAATTTAATGACTAGTTGTATTATTCTGTCATTTCCAAATTTTGTAGTTGTTTTGTAGATATATTGTAGTTAAATTGTAGGAAGCATTGAGAACTAATAAAATCTGTTTTTATGCAGCACATTGATGTTATTTTATACTATTTGAGAAAGAAAAGAAAGTATGGTCCTCAAAATAAAATACGGTTTACAACCACTGATTTTATGTTTAAGACTAGAATTGAATAAATTTATCAGAGGTACATCAATGCTCCTGCCGAAAAGAAGCTTGTTGTTGTCAAACCCCAGGACGTCGTATCAGAATACATATTGGGGTATAGGTTACTCGCAAGTGTTGCATGGGATCAAGTTGATTTTGTGATTATGCCCATAAACATTGTGGAGAAATTTTATTGGTTGTTGGTTGTGTTTGACATTACCGATAGGGTTCTAGATGTCTATGATTCAGTGATCTCTTCACGAAATCACAACCTTGTTGAATTTGTTGTCAACAAGTTTGCTGTTATGATTCCCCTCTACTTGTCATGCACCGGCTTCTATGGCAAGCGTCCACACATCAACTACAAGAACACAAAGGCATACATTGAAAAAGGTATTACTGACCCTCTTGACATTCAGTGGTTGGTCGGTGAGATACCTCAGCAAAAATAAAAGGGATCACTGTATGAAAAAGTTATTTTTCCTTCTATCTATTTAACAGATTTTATTTTACAATGAATGCTAAATCTTTTTCCCTATTATTTTTTACAGTGACTGTGGTGTATACGTGGCTGCATTTGCAGAATATGCCAGCATTGGAGAGTTAGCAGTTTCAAAGGAAGACCTTTCTGATATTGATCAACATCGTAGACGCTATGGAGCGCTACTTTGGGATTATGCTGGGAAGAAGCAAGATACTGGTGCAATTAGTGAGAGCAAGATGACTGGAAGATTAGGAAGAAAAAAAGGTGCACCAGCTGTGAACGAGTGAGCACAAGTCCGAAAGAAGAAGAATTAGTTGCCATTTTCTGTAGAAAAATTGTAGTTAGATTGTTTAGTTGTAGCTGTTTTGTAGTAAAGTTGTAGACAAATTGTTATCTAAGAACAAGTCAGTTGAAGTTTATTTGTAGCAGATTTGTGCTACAATTTTTTTACCCTATGTTTTGTTATTTTATCCAGGATACTACTACTTAGAATAAGAAACATCTGTTATTTGTTTTTGGTTGAAAGTTGTTAGTACTTGATATCGTTATTTTTAGCATATAATTTCTTATTTAACTACAATAATGTATTATACATAAAAAAAATACATAATTCAATCAAGTTATGAAAGGCTGAAATTAATACACTCAGTAATTAAATAAAATAAATACAAACCAACTGCATTAAGAGCTGAAAATATTTCATTATAGGAGACAGTCTTTATTCAATTTATCAACACAATTATACCTCAACTATAATTCTCCAGAACACCTCAACACAATTTATCAAAAAATCTTGTGACTTTATTAAATTTTATTTCCTCTTGGGAGCATTCTTATAAGATCTTTTGTTATGCCCTTCTAGTCCGCAGTTGCCACATGAAACCTTGTACTTCTTTGCATTTACTTCATCATATGGTTTGTATCTTTATTTTTAGGTCTTCCTGGCTGTATTTTCTCGGTAGGTGGCATTACAACTTCTTCAGCTATATGTTGTGGCACATTCCATTTGCTTTCATCAGGCAGCGAGTCTACTGGTATTTCATAAGTATGCAAGAGGCTCTCCCTCGTGTAATAAGGAGAACAATAGTTTTTATAAGATTCATTCTTGTGCCCTAAAGCCGCCAAAGCATGTGCACAAGGAAGTTCATCAAGCTGAAATTGTCCATAACTACATCTCTCATTTTCAAGACAAACAATATAGCGCTTCACACCATCTATCACTATATGGATGTGATCTCTTGAAGCCCTGACCTATAATTTCATTACAAACACACAACAACTTGTCAGAAACATATACAAAATAACTACAATTGTTCAACATTTTATCTACAATGACTGTATGTATTTGGTTTGATGGAATAATTGATCTGATGTTATTGGATTTAGCTTACTCTCAGCTTCTGCGATAATGTCATGTTGTCCTCCTACTCTTTGTTGTATTTTTTCCCAAGGTATGTGAATATACCCTTTGCTTTCAATAATTTTTCATTAATCCAACGTTCAAGCAGAGTCCTCATGTACTCTAATAGTTCTACTATCGACAACTCTCTTGCATCTCTTGTTACCGCATTTATTGACTCTGTAATGTTTGATGTCATCGTCCAAGTTCTGTTCACCGTAGCATGTACTCGAGACCATCTATGATAGCCAATATCGTATAGGTATGCTTTAACACGCGTGTCGATCTCTTCAATCTTTGACATTCTTTCATTAAATTCATCAAGCGTGTATGATCGTGCCGTGGCAAAGTACAATTCGCTTAACTTTAGATGACCCTTCTTGAACTTTGACCTTATATTTGTCCAAATATGCCACATGCAAGCATAATGTGGCATGCCGGTATAAACAATAGATGTTGCCTTCAAGATACTTTCATTCCGATCCGAAACAACACACATATTTGGTTTTTCACCATATGCATGTTTGAATTGCTCAAAAACCCACTTCCATGATGCGTAATTTTCTGAATCAACAACAGTGTATGCCAGTGGTAATATGCTACCTATCATATGTGGTAAAAAGAAATTCAATTTCCATAATAAAACTGTAGAAGAAAAAATAATACATACAAAAAATAAATTTACAACAATATTTCTACAATAAATCTACAATACCTATTGCATCCATTATGCTAGCTGTTAGTATTATTTCCCTGTATGCCGACTTCAAGAAGGTCCCATCAACTACTACAACTGGCCTACAATATTCCCAACCCTTGATTGACGGACTAAGCGCAACAAATGTGTACAAGAAACAGTCATCGTCAGTCTTCTACAATTTAACTACCGACCCCGGATAAGTCTTCTCCATAATATATAAATAACTAGGCAATCGACTGTAGGAGTCAGCAGGATGACCTTTCAAAAATTCCAAAGCCTTTTCCTTTGCTCTCCAAGCTTGCATGTATGTTAAGTTCACGCCGTGTTCAGACAACATATCAGTTTGTATGTCTTTTGGTGTGTAAATTGTCTTAGGATCCGCATATTTTGGTATAACCATGCTACCAACTACCATGGCAGTATGTTTGCATTGTATGTATGTATTGTCCATCAAAGAGCATGTGTGCAAGCTGTTGAATTTTCGAACCTTGAACAATGCTGAATCATTTATGCTGGTGGACTTGAAGTGCCATGTACAATTGTCCCCAACACAATAAAAATAATTTAAAGAATATTATGAAAAATGTAGCTATAAAATAATAGGCTGTTTAAGCATAAAACTCTTATATTTAACAATTTATATACAGAAAAACTACAAATTATCTACAATTTGTATACAATGATATTTCAAACTATACAAAAAAATACAAATAAACTACAAATTAAACAAAGATATGATTTTTGACGAATGAACTGTTCCTACCTTCTAGCACTAGACCTTTTCACCCTAAATTGAAACTTGTTTATGACAGAATAATGCTTCATTGCACTGACAATGCTTCATTGCAGGATGACCTTTCGAAAATTCCAGAGCCTTTTCCTTTGCTCTCCAAGCTTGCATGTATGTTAAGTCACGCCGTGTTCAGACAACATATCAGTTTGTATGTCTTTTGGTGTGTAAATTGTCTTAGGATCCACATATTTTGGTGTAACCATGATACCAACTACCATGGCAGTAGGTTTGCGTTGTATATATGTATTGTCCATCAAAGAGCATGTGTGCAAACTGTTGAATTTTCGAACCTTGAACAATGCTGAATCATTTATGCTGGTGGACTTGAAGTGCCATGTACAATTGTCCCCAACACAATACAAACAATTTAAAGAATGTTATAAAAAATGTAGCTATAAAATAATAGGCTGTTTAAGCATAAAACTCTTATATTTAATAATTTATATACAAAAAAACTACAAATTATCTACAATTTGTATACAATGATATTTCAAACTATACAAAAAAATACAAATAAACTACAAATTAAACAAAGATATGTTTTTTGACGAATGAATTATTCCTACCTTCTAGCACTAGACCTTTTCACCCTAAATTGGAACTTGTTCATGACAGAATAATACTTCATTGCACTGGCAATTGTTTTCTTGTCTTTGTATACTTGGCCTACTTCAATAACACTTGGCGTATGTTCTGTTATGACGATATTTTCATATTCCACTATCGCCGAAGATATTGGCATATCAATCAACTTCAGTGTTCCAGATGAACCTGCAATCAATTAAAGCTAACTATAGTTCTGACATATATTGTAGATAGTTTGTAGTAAAATTATAGAACACATGAAATTCCATACTTTTATATTCATAATATTTGAACTACACTTGTTATGTAGTTTGTTTGTAGCAATATTATAGAAAAAGTGAAGAACGCATGAAATATAAACAAATATCACCACTGATATAACAGAGCAAACCTGCAATTGTGTTCGAATTAGAGATACTGCATTTCAAATCGAAATCACGCACTGTTATACATAGCGGATACATTTCTAAGCTTTTGTTTTCCTTTTTCGTCTCCATGTATACTCGAACTCCCATATCGTTCCGAATTTTCATTGGAGGACAATATTCGTTGACAATGTATTTGATGTCGATGATTTTTTCTGATGTATCGATCATTAGATGCTCTGCGATTGCAGAATTCAATTGACTATAATTTGAATCTTCGCTGACTACAATTCCGTCAACATTAAAATCTCTGTATCTCCCAAAGTTATCCTAATTACCATTTAGCTCAAGCATAATAGCTATTTTTGACATTATTTCGCGAAATTCAATACAATTATAGATAATTGCTTTGTTTATGGTTGTGAAACCATAATAGACAGAGAAAAGCAGAGTATTGAAAAAGCAGAGTATCAGAATAGTGAGAAAAATGGCTTAATTGCAGGTTTAATTCATTGCGATTATTGCGTTGCAAAAATCTCGGTAGAATCCTACGCTATCCCAAAATCCCGCTTCTAAAAAAGGAATGCTACTGCAGAAAGGATTCTAGTTTAAATAATTGTATAGAATTTGTAGACAAAACGTGTCCAGGCCGAGTAATTAAGTAAACATGGACATTTTTGGTAATAAAATTTCATATAATGTGTAGGAATAAAAAAATCCCAAGTTTGTTTGACCCAGTTCAATTGTAATACAAGCAAGTCTTTTTTCTTCCTTTCCATGTTTTAAAATTATCCTTTTATCTTAACACTCCAGTTTGAACCCATTTTGCACAATTAACCAATTTAAACACTAAGCTTGAATTAACTACTAAAATTTGAATTGAACTAAACAAACACCTAACATGCAAACTACCACCTTGAATTACCCATTGGAGAGCAATGTACATTCCTTAATGATTTTATGTGTTTAAATCATGCAACCAAAATGTAGCTAATGTACCTGATTATATTTAACTACATGAAATGCGATTGAAATTCCACTAACACTACACACGAAATAAAACTCTTGAAATTCCATAAAAATTGGAATAGTTAGGAGAAAGCTAATTTAAAGATTTTATTTAGGAGTAATAATTTACTGGGGTAAAAATTACATGCTCACATATGTGTTGTACAATCTCGAGTTATGAGCATGTTGAGGGAACTTTCATGTTCATTTGTGGGATGAAGTAAATTCTTTATTCTTGTTGACGAGTTTAGACTCGGGAGGATTTAGCGATTGCATAGTGGTTGTGGCCATGGTAGGGCGTAGTGAAGTGCCACTTTAAGGCTAAATAGGTGGGTTATCTCCTACGGGGTGGTCATGGATATGTGATCCTTATGATGTTTGTATTGAGAGTTTTTTTCTACCAGTGGATTATATGTGTTGCAATTTGAATTTGGATCTCTTGAGGAAGTTGAATTGACTGTCACGAAGATGAATGTGAGTTTAGCAGATGGTTTGAGGTATTTTATGTATAACGACCCGATCGATCATTTTGCTTTTTAGATCCTCCTTTCCCTAATTAAGACTCCTCGTATGTGCCTTTACTGTTTTATGACCTGCGGGGATGGTTGACTTGGGTTTGGAAGGGTTTGGCTTGAAACCATAACACTTGGTTCCTTAATAGTGGCCTAAGATGGCCAAGTTTGATTTGAGTCAACATTTTGAGTAAACGACATCAAAATTAGGATTTGACGGTGTAACGACCCGGCCAGTCGTTCCGAGAGTTATAGCCCTGTTTTCCTATTCCTGCTTCTTTATATGTTGTTCAACGGTGTTGATTTGTATCTAGTTGGTAGGTTTGGGTCCAGAGTAGTTTTGGAGTGAAATGAACACCTAGTCTCTTAGTTAGAAAGTTAAGTTAGAAAAGTCAACCGGAAGTTGATTTATGAGTAAACGAATTTGGATGTGGATTTTTATGATTCGATTAGCTTTGTTGGGTGATTTTAGACTTAGAAGTATGTCTGCAATGTAATTTGGAGGTCCATGGTAGAATTAGGCTTGAATTGGCGAAAGTTGGAAGTTTAGAAGTTCTTAGGCTTGAATCCGAGGTTGATTTGGTGTTTTGGTGTTGTTTTGGGTGTTCCGAAGGTTCTCCTAAGTTCGGGTAGTGATATATGACTTGTTGGAATTATTGATTGAGGTCCCGAGGGCCTCGGGTGAGTTTCGGATAGGTTTGGGTTGTGTTGCGCTCGTTTTTCTTATGTTTCGACGCTGTTTTTCAAGCATAAATGATATCATATTGAACAAATGAGCTCCGATTTCTTTTTTGATTGAAGCATTAGATCCGTATCGTGATTACGGACCAGTAGCAAAATGAATCATCGAATTTGGACATCGTATGAGGATTTTATGGTCATTTTTCTAAGAATTAGGTTGCCAGATTTTTCAGATTAATTACAACATTGCCACTGACGGTGTATTAAAAAATCTGCACGATTTGCAAATATTAAAACCTACATATCTCCTTCATTATAAGGTCAAATTGAGTGATTAAAAAGCCTAATTTGACTAAATTTTCACAAGGAATCCATTGGAGGTATAAAAAGCGAGTTTCAGGATCATTTGGCACGAGAAACAAGGCAGAATAACTAGTAGAAAAATATATAAAATGAGGGTTTGTTCATTCGGTCATATTTTGAGTTGGGGAGCTCGGATTTGGACGATTTTGGGGGCAATATTCACCATAAGGATTGGGATAAGTGTTATCTACTCAGTTTGGGTTATATTTCATGAATCCGTCTTCGTTTTTTAGGATTTGATTGATGATTTCAAAGTAAAATTGAGGGAGTTAGGGTTTGAATTTTGGAGAGTTTAAGTGAGGATTTGAGGGACCAAATGGAGTCCGATTTTGATAAATGTTATATGGTTAAACTCGGGAGAGGACTAGAGTTTTGATTCTGCCATTGTTGACTGGTTCCGAGATGAGGGCCCGGGGGTCGGGTTTTGGCCGGTTTCAGATTTTTGGTATATTTTATAATTTTTATTGTGGAATTCGATTTGTTAGTCTATGTTGATGGTATTAATCTGATTATGGTTAGATTTAGAACTTTTGGAGACTGAGTCCAGAGACGAGGGCATCCCAGAGTAGGATTTTACGTTGTTAAGGTAAGTACGAATTTTAACTCTGGCTTTGAGGGTATAAACCAGAGAATTTGATATCGTGTGACTGTTTGGAGGTGATACCTACGCTAGGTGACAGGCGTGTGGGTGTATACCTCGAGGGATTGAGACTTGGTCTGTCCCATGAGGCCTCATGGCCATCATCTGTGTTTATGTAGTTACTTGTTGTTGAACTTGTCTGCCTTCATGTTAGAGATCATGCTTAGGCTTTATTCATTCTCACATTATTTGTACTCAGTCGTAGAAATTATTGTTCATGTTTACCTTAGTCTCTATTATTTTGCTAATATGTTGTGATACTTGATGTGGGTTGTGTTCCCTTATTTGTTGATGATAATGAGGCTAGTGAGGTACATGATTGAGTGAGGCCGAGGGCCTAGTTGTGAGGATATTAATACCATAGTACGTGAGTTGTCCTTGTAGCACATGAGTTGATCGTACGGGTCCAGGTATTGATACCATAGCGCGTGAGTTATCCGCGTAGCATGTGAGTTGACCATGCGGATCCAGGTATTGATGGCACGTGAGTTGTCCGTGCTTAGCGCTTGGGCTTTGGGAGCCCTTCTGGAGTCTGTACACACCCCCAGTGAGCGCAGAGTATTGAGTGTTTTGAGTGTTGAGTGCTGAGTGCGAGTGATGGAGTGACACTGCTGTGAGGTTGTATTTATTTGTGTTGTTGCTGCATTTATCTGTTAAACTTCTTTGTGGCATTTCCTGAGTTATGGAATTTACCTATTTTTTTCTATTTATTTTTTAATTGTGAAAATAAATAATTGGACTGTTTTACTTAGCTCGTCACTACTGCTCAGTTCCTTAGTTATTTATGTTACTACTGAGTCGGTTGTACTCATACTACACCCTGCACTTTCTGTGCAGATCCAGGTGAGTTAGAGCATGACGATCGTTGAGTTCAAGCCGGCTATCTGTGGAGATTGCAAGGTAGCTGCTAGCGTCCGCAGGACCTTGTTACTCCTTTTGTCATTTCTTCTTTTGGACAGTTAGACAGCTTATATATCTTAGTTCATAGTTTTAGATGCTCATGACTTAGTGACACCCAGATGTTTGGGGCTCATTTCCGTATTTTCTATATTATATTTAGAGTTGATTTAGTTTATGAGAAATTTAAATATTTTATATTGTTTTATTAAATTCTTATAATCGATTTAGTAGTAATATTTTGGGAAATAGGCTTGCCTTGTAACACGATAGGTGCCATCACGACCATGGTTAGATTTTTGGTCATGACAGACGATTCCAATAGGTTCATATGATGATTTTGGACTTGGGCATGTATTCGGATCGTGTTTCGGATGACCCAGGAGCGTTTCAACGCTTAATGTTGAAAGTTGGTGCATTGAAGGTTTTCAAGTTCTTTAAATTTGGTTTGGAGTAGACTTTGGTGTTATCGAGGTCTGTTTGGGATTCCGATCCTAGGAATAGTTCCGTATGGTGATTTATGACTTTTACGCAAAATTTGGTGTCATTCCGAGTAGTCTAAGTATGATTTGGCGCTTTCGGAGTAAGTTGAAAATCTTGAAGTTCATAATTTGATTCAATTTTGTTTTGGGATGCAATTCTTAGTTTTGATATTATTTTACGTGTTTCGAGAGTTCGAGCATGTCCGTATTATGTTTGTGGACATGTTGATGCATTTGGAAGGGGTCCCGAGTGGCTCGGGTGAGTTTCGGACCACCCGTAGCTAAGTCCAAAAAATCTATCATTGTTGGTTCTAGTTTCCTTATTCGCGATCGGGGGGGGGGGGGGGAGGGGGGTTGGGTCGCGTTTGCGAAGAAGGAATTTGGGGGACTGGGAATTGTTGCTTCGTGTTCGCGACATCAGTCCGTGTTCGCAAAGGTCTGGAACCTGTGGCCTTCGCATTTGTGTGAGAGGGCCCGCGTTTGTGTAGAGGAAATTGGGGCTGGGGGTCGCACGCTGATTGGTCTTCACGTTCGCGTAACGCTGGCGAGGCAAGCCTTCGAATTCGTGAGGCTCTGGTCATGTTCGCAAAGGTCAATTTTCTGGGGCCTAGGCAGCTTGCCTTCGCGACCGCGAAGACTCTTCCGCGGTTGCGAAGAAGGAATGCCTGGGTAGAAAGCTTTTTAAAAGTCAGGACTTAGGCTTATTTGGTTCATTTTTCTCAACTCGTGGCCGATTTTAGAGCTCTTTGAAGAGGGTTTTTCATCTAGCACCTTGGGGTAAGTATTTTCTACACAATATGAGTTTAATACATACAATAGGGGTAGATTTTCACATAGAAATTGTGGAAATTTTAGGAGATTGTCGAAAAACCTAGGTTTTGATAAAAATAAGATTAGACCACGAAAATGATTATGGAATTGAGTAAAAATTATATATTTGGGTTCGTGAGGTTATGGATAACATTTATCTTTGAATATTTCCAGAATCTGAGAATGTGGGCCCAGGGATGAATTTTAGGAATCTTTCAATTTGGGTTAGGTAATTACTCTAATAGCTAAATTATGAACTTTTGAGTATATATTGATTAATGTATACAATATTTGGCTAGTTGCGGATTGTTCGGCAGAGGCTTTTTGAGTGATTTGTGGACTGGAAAGTGAACTTGGAAACGAGGCAAGTCTCTTGCCTAACCTTGTAAGATGGAATTTACCCCATAGGTATTTAAATTGCTATTTACTACTAATTTTGGGTGCTGCGTACGCACGAAGTGACGAGAGTCCATGCATAGCTAGAATTCATGTTATGTCTGGGCAGACATAGGCCTTTATTATGCTATTACTTGTACTATTTGGACTCAACTTGTTAGTTTAATTGCTTGTATTAGTAAGTAAAACTTGGTTAAAGATTATGTTAAATCGAGCTTCATTACTTAGAGAGTTGGCGGATGATGGAAATTATATCATTTCATGGGCTTACCTTGGAGTTGTAAATATGAAATTCGAAATTCGAAAAGTTTCCCTATTCAGTGGATCGAGCCAAATGCCTCAGTAATATTTATGTATACATATGGGATACATCCATGGATCGGACCGTACGACCTCGGTAGTGTATGTACACGAATATTATGGATCTGACCGTACGACCTCGACATAACTCGTGCGTGTTGTCACTCGGTGTCCGATTTCGCTTGATATGTCTGCATGACTTGAGGATTTATAATACATGTTAAGCCCTTACTTGTTGAGATTAATATGTGATATTTGGGGACTTTTAGTTGTTATTTTGATAAATGGTCATTTAATTATTTCCTCTTATTCCATTATTGCTGTTGTATTTCATGCCTATCAAATAATCTTGTACATTATGTATATTGCCCATTAGTAAGTATCGAAGTCTACCCCTCGTCACTACTTCTTCGAGGTTAGACTAGATACTTACTGGGTACATGTTGTTTATGTACTCACGCTACACTTCTGTACATATTGTGCAAGTTCTGAGGCAGGTGCATCCGGAGTTCGTCCGGTCACGTACCCGCATTATCCGGAGGCTTACTGGTGAGTTGCTTTCCCATGCTCCGTTCTGCAATACCCAGAGCCTTCTCTTGTCATGTTTTTATTATTCTTGTCTATTTTGTTTCAGACAGTAGTTCTTAGGGAGTTTTGTATATTCTACTAGATGCTTGTGCACTTGTGATATCGGGTTTTGGGAATTCTAGTAGACATTCATGGGTTTTGATTATTTAACTCACTACGTTACTTCTCCTTTTAGTTTATGCTTTACATTACCACGCTCATTTATAATTTGTTTCCGCATTTAAAAAAAAATCAAATTCTTTAAAAATATTAAAATGAGAAACTAAATGGGTGGTTCACTGTTGGCTTGCCTAGCAGCGATGTTGGGCGCCATCATGACCTATAGTGGAAATTAGGTCATGACAGCTTGGCATCAGACCTTTAGGTTCACATAGGTTTCACAAGTCATGAGTGGTCCTAATAGAGTCTTGCGGATCGGTGCGGAGACGTCCGTACTTATCTTCGAGAGGCTATAGGGTGTTAGGAAACTTCTCTTTCTTCATCTCCTATCATGCAGTTGATGTTGTACTAAGCATCTTTCTCTTATTCTATAGAAGATAGTGAGAACGCGCGCGACAGATGTATCCGACGGTGGAGGAGCTGCTCCCCCTGTTGCTAGAGGCCGAGGCAAAGGTTAGGGGAGAGCTCTAGCTCCTGCAAGAGGACGAGGGTGTCCTAGAGTTTCTCCCGCCATACCACCAGTGGAGGATCCTGTCATTGAGGAGCAGGGTAAGGTGCCTGCAGCTGAGCCGGCCCCGGCGGATTTCACGCCCGGGTCGAGATTTCAGTAGGTCATGGGTCGGATGCTCCGGGTCATGGATTCTATGATACAGGCTGGTTTATTTCCAGCGGCCCGAGCAACATCTCAGTCGGGAGGGGGAGTACAGACCCCTACCGCTCAGGCTCTATGACACGCTGCTGCAGTATATCAGACCCCAGGTGCATTACTTGTGGGTGGGGCCTAATGTAACGACCCGGCATGTTGTTTTTCTTTCTAGGTCTTTGTTCCCCTAATTAAGACTCCCCGTATGTGCTTTTACTGTTTTATGAGTTACGGGGATGGTTGACTTGGGTTTGGAAGAGTTCGGGTTGAAATCGGAACACTTGGTTCCTTAAACGTGGCCTAAGATGGCCAAGTTTGACTTGAGTCAACATTTTTAGTAAACGACCTCAGAATCAGGATTTGATGGTCCCAATAATGATGATTTTGGACTTGGGCGTATGTTCGGATCGGGTTTCGGATGACCCGGGAGTATTTCGGCGCTTAATGTTGAAAGTTGGCGCATTGAAGGTTTTTTAGTTCTTTAAATTTGGTTTGGAGTAGACTTTGGTGTTATCTAGGTTCGTTTGGGATTCAGAGCCTGGAAAAAGTTCCGTACGGTGATTTATTACTTGTACGCAAAATTTGGCTTAATTTCGAGTAGTCTAAGTATGATTCAGCGCGTTCGGAGTAAGTTGAAAAGCTTGAAGTTCATAATTTGATTCAATTGGTTTTTGGGGTGAGATTCTTAGTTTTGATGTTGTTTTACTTGTTCCGAGAGTTTGAGAAGGTCCGTATTATGTTTATGTACTTGTTGGTGCTTTTGGATGGGGTCCCAACGGTTGTGTCGTGTTCGCAGAGAAGGAAAATGTGGGGGATTGTGGTTGCTCTTCTCGTTCGCGACCCCTTGCCCGAGTTCGCGCAGGTCTGGGACCTGTGACCTTCACGTTCACGTGAAGGGGCCCGCGTTTGCATTAGGAAAAGGGCTTAGGGGTGAGCTTCATTTCCTCTTCGCGTTCGCGAAGTGGACCCCGTGTTCGCGAAGCTCAGGCGTGTAAGGTCTCTGTATTCGCGTGTGGGTCCTTGCGTTTGCGATGCCCAATTTCCTGGGGCCTGGGTTTCGCTATAGCGAAGCCACTTCCGCGATCGCGAAGAAGAAATGCCTGGGCAGTGTGATGTTTGGCTAAAATTCCATGTTTTTGCATGTAATATGCCTTGCATTATGCCTTGATCTTGTTAACGTTTGTGTGAATATTTGTGATTCGAGCTTAATAATGGTATTTGTATGTGTAGGAATCAATTGGAAGTGATTTGGGGAGTTTTCATGCAAATTGACGTAAAAAAGGAAAGAATTTGGAGGAAGTAAAAGTTGGTGCCCAGGTTAGTGCCATGCACCAACCAAAATGCTATTGACAGCATGCTAAAATATTCACCGTCCAGGTTGGTGCTAGGCACCAACCAAAACGCCATTGGCAGAAGACCAAAACGTTTGCTGTCCAGGTTGGCGCCAGGTACCAAGCGAGATGCCAAAAGGAGAATTTTGTCCTAATTCGGCTGGGACTTGGGGATTTCAACCCTACACGTCCCCAACATGTATAAAAGGGGTTCAAAACCTATTTTTGAGGAGTTGGACATTATTGGGAGGAACGAACATTACGTGGAACAACTTTTGGAGGAGAAAATCGTCGAGTTCTTCATTCCTTGATATTGTTTTATAATTGTTTTATGCAAAATACTTGGAAAATTGTTACTACGAACATGAGTGGCTAAGCACTCTAGTTTCTAGGGTTGTGGTTGACATGATTATTAACGTTTACTAATTACATCTTCGTTAATTCGGATTATCATCTTGTCGTTGTTTCTTTAATTTTAGTTTTAACTTGTGACTTGTTGTAGCTACATTTCATTCTACTATCTATGCTATGCTTGGGAAAGCCATGTTTAGATTAGAGTAGAATTAAAGAGAGCTTGTTTCTGAACCCGTGGCTCGGGGAACGATTTCACGGTTAGGATAGGAATATACCTAACAGTCTTGCTTAGTTGAATACCTTATTATATTCGTTCATGATAGACTCAATACCATAGGAATATAGGATTGATATATTGTGGATAGGCAAATAGTATTGTGGGAACATGCTATTCATATAAATGATCGGGTCAATTAGCAACCATAGATAATCTAGATTAACGAGTGTGATTATTAAACTTAATAGGATTGATAAACCAACCACAACCCTGGAATCTTCATATCCTCTGATTAAAATCTCATCATACATTTGCTCTCTTGATATATTAGTCGTTACTTGTTTAATTTCTGCAATAGTAGAGTAATAGAAAAACAACACTCTTGATTATCTTGGATAGTAAATTGATTTTAGTTTGCTTAGTTAACAATTACTCTAAGTCTCTGTGGGTTCGACATCCAACTCTCGAGTTACTTTATTACTTGACGGCCACATATACTTGCGTGTACTTAGGGAACCAACAAGTGTTTGGCGCCGTTGTCGGGGACTTAGTTATTGATTGCTTATCTAAGTTACGCTTTTAATTGATTTATGTTCAAGTATTTAATTTTCCTATTTACTTTTATCTTTACAGGTTTTGTTTATTTTTTCTTTTTGTAAATAATTTTATTTTTAAAAGAATTTGATCTTTCTGTTAGTGTGTTCATAGTTCTCTCAACATGACATCTGGGATGAAATATCCGGAGGTAAGGTTATTGATGAAGACGCTTGGTTGACGGAAGACTTTTATGGCCCGTTTTTTTGGGCTTGTCATGACCTGAACTCTAGGAGGTCTGAATTTGAATATGGGAGTAAGGGTTGGTATTGGGACGGATATTCACGATCAAGGGAATATGCAGAACGACGTTATCTTCTAACAAAGTTGGTGAATGATTGGTCGAAGGAGAGAGTTGATCTTGCCCAAGAAATTGACAAGTTTGGCATGACTTTGCATAACTTGGATGCAGATTTGAGTGCAAAGGTTGATGCTTTCAACACCCAACAATTTAATGATGAGTTGTGTGAAACTGAAAAAAATCTTCTAGACCAAATTGAGGAGCTAAAATGAGAATATCGAGCATTAGACCATATTTTTCTTGAGGATACCAATGTTGAGAAGAGTGTTCTAGAGTCATGTGATGAAGTAAATAATGTTATATTTGAAGACTCTATTGTGTGTACATATGAGGATGTAAATAGTGACGCAATTCTAGAGTTGGAACGCATTGGTCCTCATTCCATCCATTTTTCAATATTGTGTTTGGATGATGATACGGGAATTGAGTCATTCGAACTTTTGGAGGAGCCAACGGACGAGGAACAAGGTGCTTACATTCTGGAATTTATTGTGCCAGAGAGAAAGAATTACATACCTCTGAAGGCCAAGAAGTGTAGAATGCGAAATTGGTTATTTGGCCCAATTACATTTATCCCACCACCCCGCGAGCATAGCAAAAAGCTTGAAGCCAAATTGGGGGCTCAATTCATAAGTTCGAGGTGGAGGCAAAAAGTGGTTCAAGTCGTGCCGCGATGTTAAATCAGGCGCTTGTTGGGAGGCAACCCAGCTTTACTGTTTTTTTATTATATTATTTTTGTAGTGTCTGTTTTTATTTTGTAGGATTACAAGCATAAGAAATGAAGCCATTGTCTCACGACCCAGTTTCTTTTATAGGCCGTGATGGCGCCCAACGTTGCTGCTAGACAAGCCAACGGTGAACTAAGCATGTGACTACTCTTTTAATAAGTTTGTTAGTAATTAAATTCCATTTATTAAGAGATTAAGGAGTAGAAGATTTAATAAAATAAAATGAAGGCAAATGAGTGGGAAAATATAGAGTCATAAATACTCCAAAACCATAAAGTCTACTAGTATGTGTGCCAAGACCTGGTATCACAAGTGTATGAGCAACAAGTAGAATATATAAAACTCCAACTACTGTCTGAAATAAAGTACACAAAAAATAGATACAAAAGAGAGACTCTAGGTGCTGCAGAACGGCTCAGGAAGCAGCTCACCACTAGGCCTCAGGGTAACGGGAGTGCGCGCCGATATGACCGCCAGATGCACCTGCCTCAGATCCTGCACGATTAGTGCAGAAGTGTAGTGTGAGTACATAAACAACATGTAGCCAGTAAATATCTAGTCTAACCTCGAAGAAGTAGTGACGAGGGGTCGATTTCGACACTTACTATGGGCTAACAATAAAATACAAAAATTCTAAATAAGCATGGGTTATATAAACAGTAATAATAACTCAATAACAAGCAGTAAGTACAATATCCTTTCACTAATCATAAATTCCAGGTCAAATTCTGTCATTAATAATTACAGCCTCTCAAGCCATAAAATAATATCAAGTATAATTAGGCTCCGAGTATTATTATGCACGATATATGCCGAGGTCATACGGCCCGATCCAGAATAATGTGTACACTGCCGAGGGTCGAGCGGCACGAACCATAGATGCATCTATCTACTGTAGAGGCGTTCGGCCCACTCCACAAGAAGAGAAGATACTTTATGAATAACTGATCTAGAAGCTAATACAAGGCTAATGCACAAGGAAGCGAAATTTCTATTAACTGTCAAGTAACCCGCCAAAAACTCAAGTAAGTGAAATTAGGTCCTTACAAATTTCCTAACAAGCTTCAATATAATTTAGGCACTTTAATTAACTAGTAGGGTGCAAACATTACAAGTATTTCATGATTTGGGTCCTAAGCTACACGGACATAAGCATAATTAGTAGCTACGCACGGACTCTCGTCGCCTCGTGCGTACGTAGCCCCCACAATTAGCAGAAAATAGTAATTTAAATTACCTATGGGGTAAAATCCCTCATACAAGGTTAGGCAAGAGACTTACCTCGTCTCGAAGCTCACTTTCCGACCCACAAATTTGTTCTAAAGCCTCAACTCGGTGCCGAACAATCCGAAACTAGTCAAATGTTATGTGAATTAATCAATACATGTTCAAAAGTTCATAATTTAACTATAAGAGTAATTACCTAACCCAAATTGGAAGATTCCTAAAATTTACCCCCATTCCCACATGCCCGGATTCCGAAAATGTTTGAAGATTAATGTTACCCATAACCTCATGAACTCAAATACATAATTTTTACCCAATTCCATAACCATTTTCGTGGCTAAATCCCATTTTATCCAAAACCTAGGTTTTCCAACTAAACCTATATTTTTTTTAGAAATTTTACATGTTATAATCTACCCATAATCTATGTTTTAAAATCATATTGCATAGAAATCACTTAGCTCTAAGTGCCAGGTGAAAATCCCTCCTCAAAGAGCTCTATATTCGACCAACAAGTGAGAGAAATGAAGAAATGAGCCTAAGTCTCGACTTAAATGCAACCCTTATGCCCAACGGTTTTTCCGCACTTACGAAAGAGTCTTCGCTTCTGCGGAACACGCACGACCTCTAACCCCTCACACCTACGGCCAAGTCCTGCATCTGCGAGCCCGCTTTTGCGGCTCGCCTCGCGCACCTGCGACCATGGCCAGACTGCCTCTCTCCGCATCTGCGGACCCATTCATCGTAGAAGAGAGTTCGCTTATGCGGAAATGCTTCCCTTATGCAGAGTTCACTGACCCCTCCTCTTTTTGCTTCTGCGAGCAAGGCGACGCATCTGCGGTGCTGCTTCTGCAGCCATTCCACAGCAGGTGCGAATGCACCATATGACAGGCACCAACAACTCATTTCCAAAGAGCAAACAAGCTTTGACGACCCTACGAATCCTATATGGGGGATCCGAGGCCTTGACCAAATATACCAACAAGTTCGTGAACATAAAACAGACTCGTTCGCACCCTCAAAATGCAGAAAAAACATTAAAATTGAGCATCACAACCCAAAACCAAATAGAATCAACTTATGAACTTCAAGTTCTTCCAATTTACTCCGAACAAGCCGAATCATACTTAAACTACTTGGAATGATACCAAATTTTGCGTGCAAGTATTAAATCACCATACAGAGCTATTCCCATGCTCAGAATTCCAAACAGACCTTGATAACTCCAAAACCTACTCCAAACCAAATTTAAAAAACTTTAAAACCTTTAATGTGCCAACTTTCAACTTTATACGCCGAAACGCTCCTGGTTATCCAAAACCCGATCCGAACATTCGTCCAAGTCTAAAATCACAATACAAACCTATTCAGACAGTCAAATCTCGGTTTTGAGGTTGTTTACTAGAAATGTTGACCCATGTCAAACTTAACCTTTTAAAGTCAATATTAAGGAACTAAGTGTTCCTATTTCAACCCGAACCCTTCCAAACCCAAACTAACCATCCCTGCGAGTCATAAAACAATATAAGAATGTATGGGGAGTCTTATTTAGGGGAACAGAGATCTAGAAAGTAAAATGACCAGTGGGGTCATTACATTCTCCACCTCTTAAACAAACGTTCATCGTCGAACGGGTCTAGAACCGTACCTGGAGTTCCGAATAAGTGTGGGTATCTACTCCACATGTCCTCCTCGGTCTCCCAAGTCACCTACTTGAATGGTTGACCCCTCCACTGAATCTTTACCGCAGATATCTTCTTAGACCTCAACTGGCAAACCCGCCTACTAACAATGGCAACTGGTTCCTCCTCATAACCCAAGCTCTCATATAACTTAATTGTGCTGTAGTCTAACACATGCGAACTGTCGGCATGATACTTCCGGATCATAGACACGTGGAAAACTAGATGAACTCCCGATAGACTGGGAGGCAAGGCAAGCTCATAAGCAACCTCCCAAAGTCGTCTCAACACCTCAAATTGTCCTATAAACCTTGGGCTCAACTTGCCCTTCTTCTCGAACCTCATGATTCCCTTCATCGGCGAAACCTTCAAGAGAACCTTTTCGCCCATCATGAATGATAAATCACGTGCCTTCTGATCTGTGTAACTCTTCTATCTAGATTGTGCTGTACGAAGTCGCTCCTGAATCAACTTTACTTTTTCCAAGGCATCCTTCACCAAATCAGTACTGTATAACTTTGCCTCACCGGGCTCAAACCATCCGTCGGGCGAACGACGTCGCCGACCATATAAAGCCTCAAATGGAGCCATCTTAATGATGTACTGATAACTAGTGTTGTAAGCAAACTCGGCAAAGGTAAGAATCGATCCCACTGCCCTCTAAAGTCAATCACACATGCTCTGAGCATATCCTCCAAGATATGAACCGTCTGCTCCGACAGTCCGTCGGTCTGCGGATAAAAGGCTGTGCTGAGCTCTACCCGGGTCCCCAACACACTCTGTACTTCCCTCCATAAATGCAAAGTAAACTGAGGGCCTCTATCTGATATGATGGAGACAGGCACACCATGCAACCGAAGAATCTCCTGAATGTAAATCTGGGCCAATCTCTCTGAAGAATACGTGGTCACCACTGGAATGAAGTGTGCCGACTTGGTCAACCTATCGAAAATGACCCAAACTGCATCAAACTTCCGCAAGGTCCGGCAACCCAACTACGAAATCCATAGTAATGCGCTCCCATTTCCACTCAGGTATAACCATCTGCTGGAGTAGGCCACCTGGTCTCTGATGCTCGTACTTAACCTGCTGGCAATTAAGGCACCTTGCTACTTACTCAACTTTGTCCTTCTTCATCCGCCACCACCAATAATGCTGCCTCAGGTCGCGATACATCTTCGTAGCACCTGGATAAATAGAATACCGAGAACTATGTGCCTCCTCTAGAATCCTTTCCCTCAATCCATTAACATTAGGGACACATAGACGACCCTTGAGTCGCAGAACACCATCCTCACTGATAGTAACCTCCTTGGCACCACCTTGTAGTATTGTCCCTCTGAGAACCAATAAGTACGGACCGTCATACTGGCGAGCCTTGATCTACTTGAATAGTGAAGACTGGGCGATGACGCATGCAAGAACTCGGCTGGGCTCTGAAATATCCGGCCTCACAAGTCTGTTAGCCAAGGACTGAATGTCCGAAACTAATGGCCTCTCCTCTGCTGAAATGAATGCCAAACTACCCATACTCTCTGCCTTTCTGCTCAAGGCATCCGCAACCACATTTGCCTTGCCCAGATGATAAAGGATGGTAATATCATAATCTTTTAGTAACTCAAGCCATATGCGCTGCCTCAAATTGAGATCCCTTTGCTTGAACAAATGCTACAAGATACGATGATCGGTGTAAACCTCACATGACACCCTATAAAGATAATGCCTCTAGTTCTTAAGAGCATGAACTATCACGGCCAACTCTAAATCATGTACATGGTAATTCTTCTCATGGGGATTCAGCTAACGCGAAGCATATGCAATAACTCGCCCCTCCTGCATCAATACACAACCCAAACCAATACGTGAAGCATCACAATACACAATATACATCCCTGAACCGCAAGGCAACACTAATACCGGTGCTGAAGTCAATGCGGTCTTGAGCTTTTGAAAGCTTGCCTCGCAATCATCGGACCTTCGGAATGGAGCACCCTTCTGGGTCAATCTATTCAGAGGTTCTGCAATAGATGAGAAGCCCTCCACAAACCGACGATAATAACCTGCTAACCCCAAGAAGCTCCTGATCTCGGTCGCTGTGGTAGGACGAGGCCAACTCTGAACTGCCTCGATCTTCTTGGGATCTACCTTAATACCCTTGCCTGATACGACATACCCCAAGAATGCTACGGAATCCAACCAAAACTCACACTTGGAGAACATA
Organism: Nicotiana tomentosiformis; assembly: GCF_000390325.3. Taxonomy (NCBI): domain Eukaryota; kingdom Viridiplantae; phylum Streptophyta; class Magnoliopsida; order Solanales; family Solanaceae; genus Nicotiana; species Nicotiana tomentosiformis. The sequence goes on from NC_090812.1 coordinate 105,134,089, forward strand.
ACATATAACTTTTGCTCCCACAAGGTCTGAAGCACCACTCTCAAATGCTGCTCGTGCTCCCCCATGCTACGCCAATAGATCAAAATATCATCAATGAAGACAATGAAAAGTGAGTCAATATATGGCCTGAACACCCGGTTCATCAAATCCAAAAATGCCACCAGGGCGTTAGTCAACCCAAAGGATATCACTAGAAACTCGTAGTGGCCATATCTAGTCAGGAAAGCCGTCTTCGGAACATCCAAATCATGAATCTTCAACTGATGGTACTACGATCTCAAGTCAATCATAGAGAACACCCTGACATCCTGCAACTGGTAAAATAAATCATCAATACGTGGTAACGGGTACTTGTTCTTAATGGTAACTTTGTTCAACTGGCGTTAATCAATGCACATCCGCATAGTCCCATCTTTCTTCTTCACAAATAACACTGGTGCACCCCAAGGCGACACACTCGGTCTGACAAACCCCTTTGCTAGCAACTCCTCAAGCTGTTCTTTTAATTCCTTCAACTCTTTCGGAGCCATGAGGTACGGTGGAATAGAGATAGGTTGGGTACCTGGAGCCAAATCAATATAAATCTATATCATTATCTGGTGGCATGCCTGGAAAATCAGAAGGAAATATATTGGAGAACTCCCGGACCACGGGCACTGAATCATTCGCCGGAGTCTCTGTAGTAGTATCCCAAACGTAAGCTAGATAAGCCTAACAACCCTTCTCGACCATGTGTCGAGCCTTCAAAAAAGAGATAATCAGATTAGATGCACTAACAGACGAACCCTTCCACTCCAGTCTAGGAAACTCTAGCATCACCAAGGTAACAATCGTGGCATGGCAATCAAGGATAGTGTGATATGGGGAAAACCAATCCATGCCCAGGATGACCTCAAAGTCGGTCACATCAAGCAACAAAAGATCCTCTCTAGTCTCATAACCACAGAAAGTCATGATACAGGATTGATAAACCCGATCCACAACAACAGATTCACCCATTAGAGTGGACATATAAACAGGAGTACCCAAGGACTCACGAGGAACACCCAAGAAATGAGCAAACGTAGATGAAGCATATAAATATGTAGACCCTGGATCAAATAGTACCGAAACATCCCTACCGTAGACAAACATAATACATGTGATCAAGGCATCTGAGGCTAATGCATCTGGTCTGGCTGGAAAGGCATAGAATTTGGTTGGAGTGCTACCTAGATGGCCTCCACCTCTAGGACGGACCCTACCCACCCGCCCTCCGCCTTTGGGTGGCCGGTCGGCTGGTGTGGCAGCTGGTGCTGTAATCATAGGCTGCTGACCCTGTATGCACTACCTTGCCCTAAAACCTGTGGCAGAACCTCCTCACATGACTGAGATCCCCGCATTCGAAATAACCCCTCATTACGATGGACGGCTGACCTGAAGTCTGACCCTGATGGCCTGAATACCGGCTGGAGGAACCCTGAATAGCTGGTGGGCGATAGGAGCTCTTTGGCATGGCGCTGAAATAGGGCTGCATCGGAACACCCCGAGGAGGTAGCTGTGCTGGATATGCGGGCCTGCTAGACATACCTTTCATAAACTAACTTCTGCCCCTAGCCAGAGCACCACTGAACCCTCATGAATATCAAACCCACTTATCCCTCATCACCTGCTCTCGGCTCCACTGACGAACACCCTCAATCCTCCAAGCTATCTCCACAACTAGCTCGTACTAAGTACCCTTCTCAACCTCTCGGTCTATAGTGGCCTAAATACCAGAGTGCAAACCTGCAACAAACCTTTGCACTCTCTCTACATCGGTAGGAAGTATCATAAGTGTATGGCGAGACAACTCAGAGAATCTCACCTCATAGTCGATCACCAACATCTGGCCCTGCTGGAGCTTCTCAAACTGAAACCACAACTCTTCCCTCGGAGAGGGTGGAATGTATCTGTCCAGGAAGAGACGTGGGAACTGGTCCCAAGTCATGGGAGGAGAACCTGCTTGTTTGCCGAATAGATAAGACTACCACAATCTACGGGCCCGGCCCTCCAACTAAAAGGTGGTAAAGTCTACCCCGTGGGACTCCAATATCCTCATGTTGTGCAGTCTGTCCCTGCACTGATCAATAAAGTTATGAGGGTCCTTATGCTGCTCACCTCCAAAGACAGGAGGATGTAACCTGGTCCATCTATCCAATAGCTTCTGCAGCTCGCCGATCGTAACTGGTCCGGGCTCAGGTATAGCTGCTGCAACTGGATAGACTCTGCCCACGGGTAATGCGCCCGGGGTCTAATATATGACAGCTGTATGCCTTGGAGCTTGAGCGGTAGGGGTATGTGCTCCCCCTTCTGCCTGAGATGTGGCCGGGTCCGCTGGAAATAAACCAACCTGAGTCACAGAATCCATGAATTGCATCATACATCCCATGACCTCCTAGAATCCCGGTGCGTATATGAAATCCTCCAGGGCTGGCTGTGCTACAGGCACCTCACCCTGCTACTCAATAATAGGTTCCTCTATTGGATCCACTGGTGGCACAACTGGGGCAAATCTGGGACGTCCTCGTCTTCTACCACGGGCTGGAGCCCTCCCTCGGCCTCTAGCAACTGGGGGAGCAGCTCCTCCATGATCGCGTACCTCTGCCACGCACATTCTCACCATATGTGAGAGAATAAGAGAAAGATACTTAGCACAACATCAACTGCATGATAGGAGATTAAGAAAGAGTGGTTTCCTAACACCCTATAGCCTCTCAAAGATAAGTACGGGCATCTCCACACCAATCCACAAGACTCTATTAGGCCTACTCATAACTTGTTATAACTACGTGAACCTAGTACTTTGATACCATGTTTCATCACCCAGTTTCTCCTATAGGTCGTGACGGCGCCCAACGTCACCGCTAGGCCAGCCAACAGTGAACTAAACATGAGGCTAATCTTTTAATAAGTTTCCAAGTAATTAAATTCTATTTATTAAGAGATTAAGGAGTAGAAGATTTAATAAAATAAAATGAAGGCAACTGAGCGTGCAAATATAGTGACATAAATACTCCAAAACCATAAAGTCTACTAGTATGTGTGCCAAGACCTGCTGTCACAAGTGTATGAGCAACTAGTAGAATATACAAAACTCTAACTACTGTCTAAAATAAAGTAGACAAAAAATAGATACAAAAGAGAGACTATAGGTGCTGCAGAATGGCTCAGGAAGCAGCTCACCGCTAGGCCTCAGGGTAACGTGGGTACATGCCGATATGACGGCCAGATTTTCCTGCCTCAGATCCTACATGATTAGTGCAGAAGTGTAGCGTGAGTACATAACCAACATGTACCCAGTAAGTATCTAGTCTAACCTCGAAAAAGTAGTAACGAGGGGTCGACTTCGACACTTCCTATGGGCTAACTATAAAATACAGAAATTCTAAATAAGCATGGGATATATAAACAGTAAAATTAACTCAATAACAAGCAGTAAATACAATATCCTTTCACTAATCATAAATTCCAAGTCAAATTCTGTCATTAATAATTACAGCCTTTCAAGCCATAAAATAATATCAATTATAATTAGGCTCTGAGTATTATTATGCACGATATATGCCGAGGTCGTACAACTCGATCCAGAATAATGTGTACACTACCGAGGGTCGAGCGGCATGACAAGTAGGGATTTTAACCTATTATTTGCTCTCTTTTACTTTTGTTTAGGGCCAAAAATGCGTGAAGGTATTCCCAAAAACTAATAAAATATTCTTGCTTGCAGGGATTGTTCAAAATGAGCCAAAATAGTCATAATCAACTCATAAAGGAGTCAAAACTTGAACAAAAAAACCAAGACTGGGCCAAAAGATGTGAAACACGAACCGCACAAATATTGTGTGGCTGCGAAAGCTACAATGCGGTCGCAGGCACTATTTCGAGGTCCGTGAAAGGAAGATTCAGAGAGATGGATTTTTGGGCCAAAACATGAACGCGGACCGCGTCAGAAAGGTGCGGCCAGGAAAGTACCTGCGCGACCGCGATTGGAATTATGCGGACCGCGATTGCTTAGGTTCAGAGAGCTCACATTTTAAGAAAAAACAAGAAGTGCGGTCCGTGTCAAGATTATGCGGCCGCGGAAGTCTCCTACACGACCGCGATGGAAATTACGCGGTCCGCGAAACCATGCTCAACCCAGATCCAGAAGTGAAGAACGCGGACCGCGATCGGAATTACGCGGCCGCTATAGAAAGAGTGCGGCCGCGGTCAGAATTACGTGGCCGCGTAACCTCCGCAGGGGTATTTTTGTCCAAAACTTTCAGCTTTGTATAAATAGAACTTTTTGTCATTTTTAGAGGGGGTTGTGTATTTGCTGAGCACGTGAGACGGATGAAACTTCCCTTTTGGGAAATTTTATATTATATTCACCTTATAACATTAGATTTTCATCTTTTAATCTAGTATTATGAATTTTATCTTCTTTTCATCTTTGATTTATGCTATTTATATGAGTAGCTAGACCCATAGCTAGGGTTGTGACCCAGCCCTAGTGTGGGTATTTAATGGGTACTGAATTTTAGGGTTTGAATGTTTATGGGTTAGTGATATTTATCCTAGTTCTTGCTAGAATTGTAGAATTAGTGGTTGCAAACAATGATTCATGCCTTTATGACTTAGTCTATTCTTGAGAAAGAAGGACTAAGTCTAGGAAAACTAGGCTGACAAGGAATTTGTTTGAACTCAAGAAATTGATAGCCACAATTAAAGGGTTAAACCTAGAGATAGTAATACCCGACTTGAGCTAATATCACGTGACTTGCATGAATACCCATTTGGACTTGAGAAAGCCAAATTGGGCAAAATCACTCAAACTATCGAGAGGTATAGAGTGAGTACTTGGGTGTGATATCTATATTATGACCCCAAATTAATCAAGCTTGCCCTAGATTCTTGCTACCCATTAGATATCCACCTAGGCGGAAGTCACTACCCTAGGCCTTTTAAACACTTGAAAACCAACATAAAAAAAATATTGTACTTAGATTTAATCATTGTATACGATAGAATACAATTAGAAGTAGAATCAAAACCAAAATATGTAAAAGCGTAATTAGGAACAAAATACGCATCTAGACTTAGATATAAACCTAATTCCAAATCAATTAACTCCCTGTAGATTTGATCCCTACCTTGTTGGGTAAAACTGCATTGACCATCCTCGCTACTCAATAGTAGTGCAGGCTTGGACCCGATCGATGTTTTGCATCGTTGCCGGGGATTTAGACGGTCTTAACTATATATCTAACTATTTGTGTGTTTTGTTCTTCTTTCCTTCTGTTTTTCTAATTTTTGTGTGTCAATTGCTTTTAGGTACCAAATGGCTCTTAACGAGGCCCTCAGACATATTCCTCAGGGGGAGGAGGTAGATGAAAATGAAGTGGATGAGGTTCATCTTGAACCTCAAGTACAAAGAAGAGGCCGCCCGCCTCATGACAACGTTCCAAACCCTCCCCCACCTCCTCCAAGGGTAGCACACCGGGTGTTGCCCAATGAAGGCTATGCAAGTGCAATCGTCCCGCCCCGGATTCGGGCGAGCAATTTTTAAATAACCAATGTCATGCTTACTCTATTGGAACAAGGGGGTTTCTTCACCGGAGCTCCACGTCAGAACGCATATAAGCATATCAAAGGTTTTGCAGACACATGTTGGGGGAGCAAGCAGACAAATGTATCTGAAGATGCTTTGAGGTTAAGTCCTTTCCCTTTCTCACTTAGAGGGAAGGCTTTGGATTGGCTTGAGAGGCTACCCAACCATTCCATCACCACTTGGGATGAGTTGGACGAGAAGTTCATAGCAAAGTTCTTTTCTTCGGGACATATAGCAACATTGAGAGATGAAATCCTTGCTTTTAAACAAGAGCCAAATGAACCGTTACATGAGATTTGGGAACGGTACTGGACAATGGTCAAAGAATGCCCCAACAACGATATGACTGAAGCAATGATCCAGCAAACCTTTTATAGGGGTATCAACATAACTAACCAGTGTGTGGTGAATCAGCTCGCAGGGGTAACTTCATGAACACGCCATATTCAGAAGCATGTGAAATATTAGATGAGATGGAGGACACCTCTTCAGCTTGGCAAAGTCGGGCCAACGTTCCTCAGGGTGACTCTAATGTTATCCACCTTCACAAGGAACTTCATGATAACGGACAAGCCATAGCAGAGTTGACAACTACCATGAATCAGTTAGCCAAGGCACAACTTCAGCAGGTTCAGGGGCCAAAGCAAGTAAATGCCATGGAAGGAGTGAATGTAATGGTTAACAAGAGAAGACAAAGAGGTCAACAAGTTCAACACAATCAGGATCAATTTGAGCAAAGTGGTAGGGGTACAACCAAGATGACTCTTATGACGATCAAAGTGAAGAGGTTCAATATGTGAACAATTACCAAGGTCAAAGGAGCAATGCTCCAAATCAACAATAGTGGAGATCACAGGGAAACAATCAAAATTGGGGCAACCAAGGCCAAGGGAATTGTAATAGTGGCAAAAACAACAATCCGAACAATTGGAGGAACAACAATCAAAATTGGGGGAATCAAGGAAATAACCAAGGCAATTGGGGTGGCAACAATAATAGTAATTGGGGAGGCAATGGAAACCAAGGGGGTTGGAACAACAATAATCAAGAGAACTGGGGGTCGGGCTTTCAAAGGCCCCCGATGTATCAACAACCCAACAACCCGCTTCCATATCCGTCACAAGGGCAAATTTCTTCCAATAATGAGATAGGACGGATAGAAAGTATGTTCAAACAAATGATGGAAAGAAACGTCGACTCCGATGCCCAAATAGCCTCCTACAACACTTCTATCCACAACTTGGAAGTCCAAATGGGTCAAATTTCTCAAGCCTTGAATACTGTCCCTAAGGGGGCACTACCAAGTGATACGGTAGTAAACCCGAAGGGTGGAAATAATACGGGCCATGCTATGGCGGTGACTACAAGAAGTAGTAGAGGTGGAGTTGCTAGTAGCTCCAATCCAAGAAAGATCGTGAATGATGATGTAGTTGTGCAAGAAGAGGATGAGCCAAAAAATGATGAGAATGTGAACGATGAAGTGAGGATAGACATTGATGAAAACGTGGAGGAGATACAAGAAGATATGAACCCGTCTAGGGAACATGTGATAGACATACCAGATCCAGTAGTGCCCAAAGCCAAGGCTCCTTTGCCAAGGCCTCTTCCTCCATACCCTCAAAGGCTCGCAAAGCAAAACAACGAGAACCAATTCAAGAAATTCATTGATATGATGAAAATTTTGTCCATAAATGTGCCTTTGGTTGAAGCTCTAGAACAAATGCCGGGATATGCCAAGTTCATAGAGGACTTGGTAAAAAAGAAGAGGTCAATGAACTGTGAGACGATCAAAATGACACATCAAGTGAGTGCCATTGTGCATTCCATGGCTCCAAAGCTAGAAGATCCCGGTGCCTTTACAATTCCATGCACTATTGGTAGTGCCGATTTCGCCAAAGCTTTGTGTGATTTGGGAGCGAGCATTAATTTGATGCCATATTCTATGTTCAAGACATTGGGGATTGGGCAACCAAGACCTACTTCCATGAGGTTGCAAATGGCAGACCGAACAATGAAGAGGTCATTGGGGATAATTGATGATGTGCTAGTTCGGATTGACAAGTTCATACTTCCCATAGATTTTGTGATACTCGACTGTGAGGTTGACTATGAGGTGTTAGTCATATTGGGGAGACCTTTCCTAGCTACAGGGAATGCCTTAGTTGATGTGGAAGATGGGAAGCTCACCTTCTGGGTGGGCGATGAAAAAGTTGTGTTCTATGTGTGCAAGTCAATGAGGCAGCCTAATAGCAGCGAAGTATGTTCGTTTGTGGATCTTGTGACTGAGGTGATTGTTGATGACACAAGTGCTATGATTAATATGGAAGATCCTTTGGAAGCTGTGTTGTTGAATCATGATGAGGATTAGAAGGAAGGCTTGGTAGAATGTGCAAATGCTTTGCAAGGACTGGGATCTTACACATATGGACCCAGAAAACTTTCCTTGGACCTTGAGAACCGGAAGACTCCACCAACAAAGCCCTCAATCGAGGAGCCACCCACATTGGAGTTGAAGCCCTTGCCTTCACACCTCAGGTATGAGTTCTTAGGCCCTTGTTCCACATTATGTGTTATTCTCTCTTCGTGCTTAACTAACGTGCAGGTAGATTCCACCATTGTAGTGCTTCAAAGAAGGAAGAAGGCAATATGTTGGACATTGGCAGATATTCAGGGTATAAGCCCCGCCTTTTGCATGCACAAACTCATATTGGAGGAAGATGCCAAACCCTCCGTGGAACATCAAAGGAGGTTGAACGAGGCCATGCAAGAGGTAGTCAAGAAAGAGATCATCAAGTGGCTAGATGTAGGGGTTGTGTACCCCATTTCTGATAGTTCATGGACTTCGCCGGTACAATGTGTCCCAAAGATGGGGGGCATGACTGTGATCACAAATGATAGAAATGAATTGATCCCCACAAGAACTGTCACCGGTTGGAGGGTATACATGGATTATAGGAAGCTGAACAAAGTGACCAGGAAAGACCATTTTCCATTGCCATTTCTTGACCAAATGTTGGATAGACTTGCCGGACGTGCTTATTATTCCTTTTGGGATGGGTATTCCGGATATAACCAGATTCTCATTGTACCTGAAGACCAGGAGAAAACCACCTTTACTTGTCCGTATGGCACATTTGCGTTCTCAAGGATGCCATTTGGTTTGTATAATAAGCACCGGCTACTTTTCAGCGGTGTATGATAGCAATATTTACGGATATGGTGGAGGACTTCCTCGAGGTGTTCATGGATGATTTCAGTGTTGTGGGGGATTCCTTTGAAGAATGCTTGGATAATCTTGATAAAGTGTTGGCCCGATGTGAAGAGACCAAATTAGTGCTTAATTGGGAGAAGTGCCACTTTATGGTCGAGGAGGGCATTGTCCTCGGCCATAAGATCTCCAAGAACGGTATTAAAGTGGACAAAGAAAAAATTGAAGTGATATCAAAACTCCCTCCTTCGACTTCCGTCAAGGGAGTAAGGAGCTTTCTTGGTCTCGCGGGGTTTTACCGCAGGTTCATCAAGGATTTCTCAAAAGTGGTGAACCCCTTGTGCAAATTGTTGGAAAACGATGCCAAGTTTGTGTTCAATGATGATTGCATGAAAGCTTTTGAGCTACTCAAGTATAGGTTGACTACCACTCCCATTATTACCGCACCTAATTGGACCTTACCATTTGAGCTCATGTGCGATGCTAGCGACGTTGCGGTAGGAGCAGTATTGTGGCAAAAAATCAACAAGATATTTCAAGCGGTCTATTATGCAAGAAAAACAATGAACGATGCCCATGTCAACTATACGGTGACCGAGAAAGACCTATTAGCCATTGTCTTCGCCATGGAAAAGTTTCGCCCGTACCTCATGGGTACCAAAGTGATTGTGCACACCGATCACGCGGCACTTCATTATTTGATAAGTAAAAAGGATTCCAAGGCTAGGTTGATGAGATGGGTTCTTCTTCTACAAGAGTTTGACCTTGAAATCATAGACCGAAAAAGGAGTGAGAATCAAGTGGCGGACCATTTGTCCCGCTTGGAAGAGGAGGGGAGGCCCCATGATGGCCTCAAGATTAATGATTCGTTTTCGGTTGAACGACTCTTCTTCATGTCTTTGACTAGGATACCCTGGTTCGCTGATGTGGCTAACTTTCTTGTGACCGGCATTGTCCCAAATGATTTCTCTTATAACCAAAGGAAGAAGCTCAAATGGGACTGGTTGGATTATTATTGGGACGAGCCATATCTTTTCAAAATTTGCAATGATGGTGTTATCCGGAGATGTGTTCCAAAAGAAGAGCAATTGAGTATTCTTGAAGCTTGCCATTCCTCGCCCTATGGTGGTCCCCATGGTGGGGCGAGAACTGCTACAAAGGTCCTAAGCTGTGGATTCTATTGGCCTACCCTGTACAAAGATGCTAGCGAGCTCGTTAGCCGTTGTGATGAGTTCCAAAGAGCCGATGGAATTTCCAAGAAGAATGAAATTCCTCTCACCACCGTCCTTGAGATTGATATTTTCGATGTGTGGGGCATTGACTTTATGGGACCATTTGTGAGTCTATGTGGAAACACTTATATTCTTGTTTCTGTGGATTATGTTTCCAAATGGGTTGAAGATGTGGCTTTGCCTAACAATGAGGCACGGAGTGTGGTGGCTTTCTTAAAGAACAATATCTTCACAAGGTTCGGCACCACAAGGGCTATCATTAGTGATGGGGGTTCTCATTTTTGCAACAAAGACTTTGACACTTTACTTTCCAAGTATGGTGTCAATCATAAGGTGTCAACCCCCTTATCATCCCCAGGCAAGTGGATAGGTTGAAGTCTTCAACAGGGAGATCAAGAGCATTCTATCCAAGACTGTCAATGCAAATCGGACTAATTGGTCAAGGAAACTTGATGATGCTTTATGGGCCTATTGAACAGCTTACAAGACTCCAATTGGTATGTCTCCGTACCGGTTGGTATTTTGGAAAACATGTCATCTTCTGGTTGAATTAGAGCACAAGGCGCGCTGGAGAAATTGAACCTTGAATGGGATGTAGCTGCCAATCTCCGGGTAGATCAACTAAATGAACTTGATGAGTTCCGGTTCCATTCTTATTCCAGCTCGTCCTTGTATAAGAACAAGATGAAGTACTTACGTGATAAGTATATTCGGAACAAAGAATTCAAGGAAGGTGACTTGTTTCTTTAATTCAACTCTCAGTTACGGATGTTTCCGGGAAAGCTCAAGTCGAAGTAGAGTGGTCCTTTCGAAGTGGTACATGTGACTCCTTTCGGTGCTCTAGATTTGAAAAACAAGAATGGTAAGATCTTTAGAGTCAATGGGCACCGAGTGAATCACTACCTTGGCAAGATTGATGATAGTCACGTTGTGGCATTGATCCATTTCAAATGATGATAACAACATGCGTCGTGCCGCGATGTTAAATCAGGCGCTTCTTGGGAGGCAACCCATGTGTTTTTCTTTCTTTTGATTTCCTTCGTAGACTAGATATTGTTTTGGACTAACTGGTTGTGAAGTGTATGTAGGAATTGGTTGTGCAGTGCAGGAAATTGACAAGGAAAAACATTTGGCTAAGTGGTGAACTTTCACGGACCGCGCTCAAAATTTTGCGGACCGCATGAGCACTTCACGGCTGCACAATTCTGCGTGCGGTTGTGTAGCTGAAATGGGAAAAATGCCAACTCTCTGAAGTTGGCCTGTCAAAATTCCTTTAGAGTTCGCGGCCGCATTCAAATCTTTGCGGTCCGCACAAATTATGCGGCCGCAGCCAGTTTTTTACGGGCCCCGCCCGTGCATCTGAGGCAGATCTACAGAAAGGTAATGAGTGCGGACAGTGACAAAAGTTCGCGACCGCACTCAGGTAAGGCGGTGGGGTCACTGGGTTCTGAGTATAAATAGGAGTTCTTGAAACTTTTTGCACTTTACGAACACTAACTTCTCAAACTCACCTAAAGCACTGTGCATCCTTACTTGGTTTCAAACTCATCCTATTCTCATCAATTGTCTATTTCCTACCATATTTTACAATTGGTATGTTCACTTCAATAATTTGATTTTATCTTTTTCTTTTCTTTTCTCTTTGTTTTATGTTTTCTTTTTAGATAGGGTTAGAATCATGCCAAAATGTCAAATTAATGCTTAATGTTTGATTAACAACATATGGGTAGTGTTTTTATGCATAATGGGGGTTGGGGTTAGTAACTTTGCATGTTTAATTGCTACAATTCTTGGGTAATCAGTGAAAACCTTAGTTTTATGTGTTCATCAGTTCCAATTTATTTTGAATTTTGCGGCCTCGGTCATTTTTCCACGGTTCGCGATAGGGTATGCGGCCGCGTCCAAAATTATGCGGTCTGCGATACCCTAGCTTCAAGGCACTGATGGTTTTTAGAATTCGTGGCCGTGATCACTTTTGTGCGGCCCACGATTGGTTTTTCCCGGCCGCACCCAATTTTTCGCAGTTCGTGCGTTTGAACTTTAAAGACTATATCATTTGCCTTCGCGTCCGTATTCATTTTTATGTTGTCCGCGATTGGTCTTTCGCGGCTGCACTCTTTTTATGCGGTTCGCGGTTGATCAAGTTCAGAGAGCCAGTAGTCTGAGCCTGGCCTCTTCGCGCCCGCGTACACTTTTACGCGGTCCGTGATGGGCAGTTCGCGACCGCACTCATTTTTGTGCGGTCCGTGATGCCCTATTCTGAGAAGCATTGTTTTTCATTTCATCTGTACTGCTTTAACACATGATTGAACCCCAATTCTAACTGTCTTTTACTACTTGTGTGTTGTAGAAAATGGTGCGTTCTCGTGGGAGAGGAGACACTTCAAAGGGGAGGGAAGAATCCTCCTGAGGCCGGGGTAAAGGAAAGCAAACCTTACCCTTAGTAGCCCAAAGGGTAGTAGGCAAAAAGGCTACCCTTGTTAGACCTCCTACCGACTCCTCTGACACAAGTGAATACCTCCCATCCCGGGAGACTTCCGAGGGGGAATCTGCACAATAATAACCGGAGGCTCAATAAAAACCATTCCGATTGGTCAATGAACCTACCTCCTCTTCTGGGTCATCTGATAGCTTAGAGGGAGGTAGTGAGGCATCAAAGCCATCTTCCCCACCTGCTACAACACCTGCTTCAACAGCTACCCCAATAAATGTTGATGATGATGACGAGGTCCCGGATGATTGGTGGCCTATGCAAAATTCCGGGAATGGTGGCCCCAAAGGCCGCTCACACTTGAGCGACAGTTCATAACAAGAGACCTCCTTCCCTACAATCCAAATGTCCTAAAATAATTTGAGGATAGAAAAGGGTGGAAGTACTTCACTGGCAAAGTGGTGGATGCAAATGAGTACCTTGTCAAGGAGTTCTACGCGAATGTTGCCCACATAAAAAAAGGGTACCACTGTGACAAAGGTCCGGAACTTGAAGATCCGGTTTGATGGCCACACTCTAAACTCATATGCCGGATTTGAGGATGTGGAGGCAGTTCAGTACTTGGAGAAGATGACCTTTGATGAAGAAGCTCATCCATGGCTAGCGGAGGCATTAGCTATTCCAGGGACAACACCGGCATGGCTCACAGCTGGAGTCCCAATTGTCAGAAACACCCTTAGCTTTGAAGCCAAAGGGTGGTCCACATTTGTATGCAGCCGGCTTGACCCTTGCCAGCATGATAATGTCCTCCCACTCACCTGGGCAATCTTAATAGCTTCCATCATGGCGGGGTATCCAATTAATATGGGGAACCTGATGTCCTACCATATCTCCAAGGCGGTTGGCAAAGAAGAAAGATCCTATCCCCACCCCAACTTCATCACTGAGTATCTCGAAGACCAAGGGGTAGAAAAGAGGCATTTTAATACGAAGATGAGGCCTAAAAAGCCTTTCTCCTAGTGTAGCCTTCAAGGAGCAGATAACCCTAAAGCCAAGGGTAAAGCCACTACCTCCACTGGCCAGTCTGAAGAGCCAAGGGTAGTGGCCACCGGGTCAGAGCCTTCCATAGCAGTCAGCTGCCGTGCCTCCTCCTTCTTCCAGGCCATCCATCACTGTGCCATTATCTGTGCCTTCATCTTCCACCTACCCTCATACTGCACTGCGGGTTTCAAAGATACTATCCAGCCTCAATAACTGGATGCAAGCAGCTACCACAAAGCTGACTGTCCTATCCAGTGCAGTAGTAGCACAGTCAGCCCCAAGACAACTTCAGGTAGCTCCATCAGTGGAGGATTTATGGAAGGATCTTATGGGCAACCAAAATTAGCTCCTGGACAACCAAAAGAAGATCCTGGAAACTTTGGATGCACATGATAAGGTTATCAAGGATCTGGGCAAGCAGGTGAAGAAGATAAGGAAGACTCAGGCATCAAAAGAGTCAGTGGAGATGCTGAAAAAGGAGATAGAGAAGATTGCCTCTGCTGGAGATATCCCACTGGACCTGCTCATGGAGGAGACAACCCCATCAGCACAGGCAACAGAGCATGAGGCATCAGATGCAACAGCTGGCCAGTCTGAGGAATCGGCTGCCACTACACATATTGCTAAGGAGATGATCCAGATGCTCAGCAACCCTGTGGTCCCCCAGTCAGAGGATGTAGAGATCCAGTTAGAGGACACGGAGGGAGCCGGTGATCCTATGCAGTATAAGGACCCCACTCATGTTGCTGACCTGATGCAGATAGAGACCATATATAGAGTTCTCTTTACTTTCTAACCTTTCCCTGATATTATTTTGATATTAGCATTGAGGACAATGCTATTTTTTATTTTTTTGGGGGGGGGGGGAGGGGGGGTGGTCCATTTTGATTTGATTTGTGATGACATTTGGTATGTAATAACTATGATACTATTTTTCTTTATCTTTATTTACCGTTATATTCACTTTTGGTATGTATATAATTTTACCATTCAATGTATATATTTATTTCCATTATGTATATATTCGTTTACTCCATTTTGTACATATTCAATTTACTTTCCGCAGTTTACTTCATAACTTCTTTCGTTATTTTTTCTTAATAGCTTAGCTTCTTATTTCCTCTAGTAGCTTCTTTTTACATTTTGTGTGAATAATAAACCTTTGGTTTTCTTAATGTCATGGTTGTTTCCAAAGGTGGATGTTTTGTGAATCGGGTGGCTCTTCCTAACAATGGATGGCGTGACAAACTTCTTAAGGGATCGAGTCCGTTTTCTTTTTATTTTGGTGTATATAGTAGTAGTAATGAATAAAAATTATCTCATGTAGGCTTCACTTGGTACTAACACATTTACCTTCGAACTCATGGTTAGAGACAAGTTGATTGGCAAAGATTAGCTCTAGTTGTGACCTTTAGACTCTTGAATTGACTAAAACAATCATCGAGTGGTTTCCTTGAGCCATTTGTGATTTTCAATCTTACATAGGGTTGTTGTGGGCCCTCAAATCTATTCTATTTAACAATCCAGCAGCTTGAGAGGTGAGGTATTGAATTGCAAGTCCAACTCCCATGCCAATAAGTCTAGAACTTGCCCTGAATGTTTGTCTAGGAGAAATTCTAAGTGTAGCTCGACTTGAGAAATGATTGTAGTCTCTCCTTGGTCCAATTTGAACTTTAAAAGCTTCTGTAGCCTACCAGTATGATATCCCTAGTCAACCCTTTTGAGCCTAAGCCTTTTTCATTCAATAGCCACATTACAAGCCTTTATCCGTTCTATAATGACCCTCTCTTGGCACCCAATCTTTCCTTAGCATTCATGATGAACAATTGGCAAAAGCATAAGTTTAGGGGAGAGACGAGGAATTTGAAAGTGATAAAAGGTTGAAAGAAGAAAAAGAATTGATGAAAAGGAAAGGCAAAGAAAAGGAAGAAAAGCCAAAATAGTCAAAAAGAAAGTGAAGGTTGAAGGGATTCAAAGAACGCAATGATAAAAGGCATGTAATGATGAGAAAAGGAGAAAAATGATTGTCATGAGTAAGAAAGAGTGATGGTGTGTCTCTCTAGTTTCCCTAAGGAAGAAGAAAATGACTCAAAGAGTCAAGAAAGTTTGAGCCGAAATGAGAAAATGGAGTGCTTAAGGAAAGATAAAACCATCATAGTTCGATAAGTCCTACCTTGATCCAAAAGCCTTCATTACATCCCATTAAAGCCCTATATGATTTCAAGTTGAGTGAACTTGCATTAGTGGTGATTTACATAAGGGGCAATCTTATGGTACTTAGATCCGTACTTGTGGCATTCTTTTGAGAGTGATGAGCGCACTTCTTCACAATCCTTCTTTTGAGTGGTACATTCTAAAAAGTGATATTTGCTCATGGAGAGTAGAGGAGGAGGAGTTTGGGATCCACAATGACCTACGTGATAGAGCGAGCTTTCTTGATGAATTGAGTCAACTCTTGATGCTCTAGTGTCACATTAGAACTATATTACTCAAAAGGTCATAACATGATGTTGTTGATAATTTATTTGTGTTGAGGGTAATTGTTAGTCCCAATTGATGCTTGATGGAGTCACCTTAGGCCAGCTAAAATATTCTTTTCTTTTTCTTGTGGAGGTGGGAATTACCCTATTTGCTCGAGGACAAGCAAAAGCTTAAGTTTGAGAGAGTTGATAAGTAGGGATTTTAACCTATTATTTGCTCTCTTTTACTTGTGTTTAAGGCCAAAAATGCGTGAAGGTATTCCCGGAAACTAATGTAATATGCTTGCTTGTAGGGATTGTTCAAAATGATCCAAAGGAGTCATAATCAACTCATAAAGGAGTCAAAACTTGAAATAAAATACCAAGACTGGGCCAAAAGATGTGAAATGCGGACCGCACAAATATTGTGCGGCCAGGAAAGTTACAATGCGGTCGCAAGCACTATTTCGAGGTCCGCAAAAGGAAGATTCAGAGAGATGGATTTTTGTGCCAAAACATGAACGCGGACCGCGTTAGAAAGGTGCGACCGCGAAAGTACCTGTGCGGTCACGATTGGAATTATGCGGACCGCAGTTGCTGAGGTTCAGAGAGCTTACATTTTAAGCAAAAACAAGAAGTGCGGTCCGCGTCAAGATTATGCGGCTGCGGAAGTCTCCTACGCGTCCGCGAAACCATGCTCAACCCAGATCCAGAACTGAAGAACACATACCGCGATCAGAATTACACGGTCGCTAAAGCAAGAGTGCGGCCGCGGTCAGAATTACGCGGCCGCGTAACCTCTGCAGGGGTATTTTTATCCGAAAATTTTAGCTTAGTATAAATAGAACTTTTTGTCATTTTTAAAGGGGGTTGTGTATTTTCTGAGCACGTGAGACGGCTGGAACTTCCCTTTTGGGCAATTTTATATTAGATTCACCTTATAACATTATATTTTCATCTTTTAATCTAGTATTATGAATTTTATCTTCTTTTCATCTTTGATTTCTGCTATTTCTATGAGTAGCTAGACCCATAGCTAGGGTTGTGACCAAACCCTAGTGTGGGTATTTAATGGGTACTGAATTTTAGGGCTTGAATATTTATGGGTTAGTGATATTTAGCCTAGTTCTTTCTAGAATCGTAGATTTAGTGGTTGCCAACACTGATTCATACTTTTATGACTTAGTCTCTTCTTGAGAAAGAGGGACTGAGTCTAGGAAAACTAGGCTAACAAGGAATTGGGGTGAACTCAAGAAATTGATAGCCCCATTAAAGGGTTAAACCTAGAGATAGTAATACCTGACTTGAGCTAATATCACGTGACTTGCATGAATATCCATTTGGACTTGAGAAAGCCAAATTGGACAAAATCACTCAAACTATCGAGAGGTATAGAGTGAGTACTTGGGTGTGATAGCTATATTACGACCCCAAATTAATCAAGCTTGCCCTAAATTCTTGCTACCCGTTAGACATCCACCCAGGCGGAAGTCACTACCCTAGTCCTTTTAAGCACTTGAAAACCAACATCAAAAAAATATTGTACTTAACTTTAATTATTGCATACAATAGAATAGAATTAGAGGTAGAATCAAAACCAAAATGTGTGGAAGCGTAATTAGGAGCAAAACACGCATCTAGACTTAGATATAAACCTAATTCCAAATCAATTAACTCCCTGTGGAATCGATCCCGACCTTATTGGGTAAAACTGCATCGACCATCCTCGCTACTCAATAGTAGTGCAGGCTTGGACCCGACCACGACACGAACCATATATGCATCTATCTACTACCGAGGCATTCAGCCCGCTCCACAAGAAGAGGATACTTTATGAACAACTGATTTAGAAGCTAATACAAGGCTAATGCACAAGGAAGCATAATTTCTATTAACTGTCAAGTAACCCGCCAAAACTCGAGTAAGTGAAATTAGGTCCTTACAAATTCCTTAACAAGTTTCAATTTAATTTAGGCCCTTTAAATAACAAGTAGGGTGCAAACATTACAAGTATTTCATGAATTGGGTCCTAAGCTACATGGACATAAGCATAATTAGTAGCTATGCACAGACTCTCGTCACCTCGTGCGTACGTAGCCCCCACAATTAGCAGCAAATAGTAATTTAAATCACCTATGGGGTAAATTTCCTCTTACAAGGTTAGGCAAGAGACTTACCTCATCTCGAAGCTCACTTTCCAGCCCAAAGCCTCGTTCTAAGGCCTTAACTCGGTGTCAAACAATCTGAAACTAGTCAAATGTTATGTAAATTAATCAATACATGTTCAAAAGTTCATAATTTAACTATTAGAGTAATTGCCCAACCCAAATTGGAAGATTCCTAAAATTTACCCCCTGGCCCACATACCTGGATTCTGGAAATATTTGAAGATAAATGTTACCCATAACCTCATGAACGCAAATGCATAATTTTTACCCAATTCCATAACCATTTTCGTGGCTAAATCTCATTTTATCCAAAACCTATGTTTTCCAACTAAACCTATAATATCTACAAATTTTACATGTTACAATCTACCCATAATCTATGTTTTAAACTTATATTGCATAGAAATAACTTACCTTAAAGTGCTAGGTTAAAATCCCTCCTCAAAGAGCTCTATATTCGACCAACAAGTGAGAGAAATGAAGAAATGAGCCTAAGTCTCGACTTAAATGCAACCCTTCTGCCCAACGGTTTTTTCGCACCTGCAGAATGGTCTCTGATTCTGTGGTCAATTGTCCACATCTACGGAACACGTACGACCCCTGACCGCTCCCACCTGTGTCCAAGTGCCGCCTCTGCGAGCCCGTTTCTGCGGCTCGCCTCGTGCACCTGCGACCATGGACATGCTGCCTCTATGCGGACCCATTCGTCGCAGAAGCGAGTTTGCTGAACCCTCCTCTTCATGCTTCTGTGAGCAAGGTGATGCATCTGCGGTGCTGCTTCTACGGCCATTCCATCACAAATGTGAATGCACTAGATGACAGGCACCAACAACTCTTCTCCAAAGAGCAAACAAGCTCCGACGACCCTCCGGATCCTATACGGGCCCCCCTAGGCCTCGACCAAACATACCAACAAGTTCGTGAACATAAAACGGACTCGCTCACACCCTTAGAACACGGAAAATAGCATTAAAACTGAGAATCACAACCCAAAACCAAATAGAATCAACTTATGAACTTCAAGTTCTTCCAATTTACTCCAAACGCGCCGAATCATACTTAAACTACTCGGAATGATACCAAATTTTGCATGCAAGTCTTAAATCACCATACGGAGCTATTCTGAGTATTTGAATTCCAAACAAACCTTGATAACTCCAAAACCTACTCCAAACCAAATTTAAAGAACTTTAAAACCTTTAATGTGCCAACTTTCAACTTTATGCGCCGAAACGCTCTCGGGTCATTCAAAACTCGATCTGAACATTCGCCCAAGTCCAAAATCATCATATAAACCTATTAGGACCGTAAAATCCTGGTTCTGAGGTCGTTTACTAGAAATGTTAACCCAAGTCAAACTTAACCTCTTAAAGTCCATATTAAGGAACTAAGTATTCTGATTTCAGTCCGAACCCTTCCAAACCCGAACTAACCATTCCTGCGAGTCATAAAACAGTATAAGCACATATGGGGATTCTTATATAGGGGAATGGGGATCTAGAAATCAAAAAGACCGGTCGGGTCGTTAAACATTAGATGAGTGCATAAACGAGCTAGATGGTGCGAACTAAGCGTGAGGTACGCGCACAAAGGACCATGCCTGGGGGAAGTCTGAGTACCTCTTGAGCCGCTATTGCTTCGGCCTTTGGCCTTTTAGGGAGTTTCTTGTCCACCCTCATTATTTAATTTTTGTGCATTGGGGACACTGCACTCCTTTAAGTGTGGGGTGGGAGAATTCCTCTAGATAATTAGTAGTAGTATGATAGAAAAATGTTAACTTCTTATATTTGTTTTCGTAGTTGTATAGTATTTTACTAGCTCCTATTTGTTTTTTAAAAGAAGAAAATATAAAAAATAAAAATCGAAAAAAAAAGTTAGAAATTAGACTTTTGCCGACGATAGATCTCCTAGATAGAGTTCTTGAGGGATTAAAGTCTAAACAAAATCCAAAATATGTCTTTTAGTTTTCTTTTGGTAGTAATAAACCCTCGTGGTTTTTTTCAATGGGATGTAGTTTGAACTGGGTAGTAGTTTGTTTTAGTGTAGGATTTAGGAAAACATGAAGGAAGAAAGATGAGAGTCTTAGGCGCCTTTGACTTGTATGATAGTAGCATATTTAGGCTTTGGCATGTGTAGTATCTTCCCTATATTTTGAAATTGATCATGATGCCGTTATAAATTGGATTGCATGTCTCGTGACGCCTATGTCTCGTATTCTTGACTTATGTTCACTTTGTACTTAATGCTTAATATCTTGTGGCTCCATGAATATTTGCATTAGTTTGAGACTCGGAATGAGACCGTCCATAGTGAGTCATGTGCCATGTGTGAAGTGAGATTTTTGTGTAGTCCATGTCATTCTACTTGTGTTTAGAACTTGCCCCGTATGTGAGTCGAAGCGAATGTTTAGGTGAGGCTCGGTTTGAAAAATGATTTTAGGTTTTCTTTGATCTTTTCGAGCTTTATTGCTATCACAAATAAATTATATCCCTAGTTAACCGTTTTGAGCCTATAGACTTTTATTTGGCACCCATATTATAAGCCTATACCTTTTTTATTCTTAATTGACGTTGTTTTGATCCTTTTACCTCTTAAAGCACCTTAATTGTGAGATAAACACTAAAAGAAGTAAGGAGGGAATTTGGTGGCCTTCGAGTGGAACAAATGAAAGGAAGAAAGGTGCACTTGTTTTGTAAAAGAATAAATCACTAGCAAAAATTGTAAAACAAAAATGAAAAAAAGAAGGAAAAATTTAGATGAATAAATTGATATCTTGTTCTTGCTAGTGGGTACGAATTAAAGTAGTGCCTAAAGAAATAGGGAACGTTGTTAGGGATGATTTTAGTTGTGAAATTGAAGTTGGGGTTGAAGAATATACGCTTAAAGTTAATTATGTGATGTGTTAAAGTGTTTAGGAGGGTTAGCCACTATTCCTAAATATATCCTACCCACCACATTAAAATCATGAAAAAGTCCTAATTGATTTTAGATTGAGCGGACCTACATTAGTAGAGATTTACATTAAGGGCAAGCCTATGGTGCCAATTGCATTCATGTGACTTCTTTTGTGAGAGTGAGAGATTTTCTTTGATATATATGAGTTCTTAAAATATATTTGAGCATTTTATTTGAATGTGTGGATTCAACTCACTCTTTTATTATTGTTGTGAGGGCACATGGTTTCATGAAGGATAGATAGCATATTAGACTTCTCTAGGATGTTGGATGTTAAATCCATGAGTGCATTATGACACTAAGTCGGTTTTAGAGGCTAGGATTGTTATAGCATGTCGTCTTTGTTGTGAATATTTTTGAAGAATGACATAAGAAAAGGGAAGTGTAAGTGATTGCATATACTATAGTTTAATTGTTGCTATCAACCGTGGTCAGTGGTGTAGTGTTCTTTAAATGTGGTAAATAAAAAGTGCTCAAGAATAGTGTGAATTGTTGGTTGCTCGATGTCACGACCCAAAAATCAACCGTCGTGATGGCGCCTATCGTGGAACTACGCAAGCTACTACTCAACTAACTCAGCACATTAACAGCTTTTAAAAATACAGGCAAAAATAATTAATATTTAAGAACCCCCCTTGTTTTGGAACCGAAATAACCCGCAACACAATACAATCTATCCCAAAATCGGGGTGTCATCGAGTACATGAGCATCTATGTCAGAAGACAGTTTACTACAATATCTAAGGAGTAAAAACTAAAGTACAGATAAGGATAATGAAGGAGAGTCAAGGCCTACGAACGCCATGCAGCTACCTCGATAGTCTCCGAGATCCTGTCTCCTCAATCAGCAGCCGCCATAACCAGAAGTACCTGGATCTGCACATGCGGTGTAGGGTGAGCGTGAGTACAACCAACTCAGTAAGTAACAAACCCAAATTGTGGGCTGAAAGTACTGACGAACTCAAACGGCACAAATAAAATAGAAATAACTGTGCAGAAACGTAGGCATGCTTTCAAGTTAAATAGATAGTTCAAAACAGGAAAGTAGATCAAGTCTGAACAATGTGAAGAATATATCTCTTCTACTTCTACATGCCAATGCACATACTGTATATGATGCACCATGCTAACAGCCTCATGTGCTCATGCTCTCAAATGCTCAACCACTCGGTACTGTATATGGCTCATACGACCCAAGGAAGATCCATCCCGGAATATATACATCACTGACCATCAGTCACCCAGTACTAAGGAACGTCATTCCAGCCCTATGGAGAAGATCCATCTCCAGGTATCAAGTACGTCGGACAAGATCCATGTCCAGGGAAGATCCATCCCTCAATAATATCAACCGCGCTCACTGGGGGTGTGTACACACTCCGGAGGGGCTCCTACAGCCCAAGCACTATCATACATATGTATAACCGCTGCGATGTGCAACCCGATCCCATAACTGTCACTCATAATCAGGCTCTCGGCCTCACTCAGTCATCAATCTCTCCAGTCTCACTCACGGGCTCACAATGTCATGAAAACTAGCCCGAAACAATGATATGATGTATCGATAAATAACAACTGAGACTGAGATATGATATGAAATGCATGAACATGACTGAATACAAAGTATCAATGAAATCAGTGAGATAACACCAAGAAACGACCACTAGGGGTCCCAACAGTACTGGCATAAAGCCTAAACATGATATCTAGCATGATTGACAGCTCAATTAATTTATCACATGATGAAAATACGGATATCAACAAGATAAAGTCACTATACGGTGCCATGGAATCAACCAGGTCACAATTCTCATGGTGCACGTCCGCACGCCCGTCACTTGACATATGCGTCACCTGAATACCAATCACATAACATATAATTCGGGGTTTCGAACCCTCAGAAATAAAGTTTGAAAGTGTTACTTACCTCAAACCGAGAAAAACTCTACTCCGAAATGCCTTTGCCTCTCAAATTAGTCTCCAAACGTCCCGAATCTAGCCACAAGTAGTACAATACAGTCAATATAGGCTAAAGGGACCAATTCCACAAGAAAAGTACTATATTATAGCCAAAACTCCAAAATCGGCCCGAACCCGGCCCCGGGCCCACGTCTCAAAATCTGACAAAAGTCACAAAATCCG
The DNA here is from genome assembly GCF_000390325.3 of Nicotiana tomentosiformis. Lineage (NCBI taxonomy): Eukaryota > Viridiplantae > Streptophyta > Magnoliopsida > Solanales > Solanaceae > Nicotiana > Nicotiana tomentosiformis. The sequence goes on from NC_090812.1 coordinate 105,157,336, forward strand.
AAAGCACATTCACTCACGAGTCTAACCATACCAAATTCATCAAAATCCGACACCAATTGGTCATTCAAATCCTCAAAACCAACTCTCCAAATCCCTAGCCTCAAACCCCCAATTTACACCCCAATAACACACAATATAGGTGGGAAATCAGTGGGAAAACATAATTATTGTAGAAAAATGAACACAAGGAACTTACCTCAAGAATTCCTTTGAAAATCCTGTCAAATACGTCCAAAATCTGAGCTCAAAATGTTAGAAATGGTGAAAAATTTCGAAGTCTCGCATTTAAAGACTCTGCCCAGGCCTTCCGCACCTGCGGCAACTTGGCCGCTTCTGCGGTCTCGCAAGAGCCCCCCCAAAGCCCGCTTCTGCACCAAACTCCACACTTGCGCCCCATATTTTTGCACCAGCACACTCGTTTCTGCGAGACAAACCTCCGCTTATGCAGAGTCAAGCTTCAAGGCCAAATCCGCTTCTGCGGCCCTTCTGCCGCATCTGCAATCGCACAGATACGGGAACACCATCGCACCTGCGACCTTCTGCTTCTTCACTCCCTTGGCCGCTTCTGCAGCTTACCTCCCACTTTTGCGGGCATGCACCTACGATGAGACTTCCGCAGGTGCGATTACACCAGCTGAGTACAAACTTCAGCAGCCTTACAACTTCAAATCTAGACCCCTTAATAACCCGAAATCTACCCGAGGCCCCCCGGGACCTCAACCAAATATACCATCAAGCCTCAAAACATCATACAAACTTAGTCAAATCCTCAAACCACCTCAAACAACATCAAAAATACGAATTACACATGGATTCAAGCCTAATGAACTTTGAAATTTCCAAATTCTACAAACGACACTAAAACCTATCAAATCACGTCTAATTGACCTCAAATTTTGCACACAAATCACAAATGACCCCACAAACCTACTGCAATGTCCGGAATCGGAATCCGACCCCGATATCAAAAAGTCCACTACCGGCCAAACTTTCAAAAATTCCAACTTTCGCCACTTCAAGCCTAATTCTACTCCCGACCTCCAAATCACAATCCGAACACGCTCCTAAGTCCAAACTCACCCAACGGAGATAACACAACTATCAAAATTCAAATCCGAGGTCGTTTAGACATAAGTCGACATCCAGTCGACTTTTCCAACTTAAGCTTCCAATTAAGAGACTAAGTGTCTCAATTCACCCTGAATTCTCTCCGAACCCGAACCAACTAACCCGATAAGCCATATAACAGCTATAAAGCACAAAAGAAATAGAAAATGGGGGAACGAGGCTACAACTCTCGAAACGACCGGCCGGGTCGTTACATCCTCCCCCTCTTAAATAAATGTTCGTCCTCGAACGGGTCTAGAAACATACCTAGAGTCTCAAATAGGCATGGATATCTGCTCCGTATCTCCCGCTCGGTCTCCCAAGTAGCCTCCTCCACGGGCTGACCTCTGCCCTGCACCTTCACTGAAACTATATCCTTTAACCCCAACTTCTGAACCTGCAGATCCAAAATGGCCACCGACTCCACATCATAAGTCAAATCACCATCCAACTAAACCGTACTGAAATCCAAAACATGAGATGGATCGCCGATATAATTTCAGAGCATAGAAACATGAAATACTGGATGCACACTCGACAAGCTAGGTGGCAAGGCAAGCTTGTAAGCCACTTCCCCAATCCTCTGAAGTACCTCAAAAGGCCCAATGAATCGAGGGCTCAACTTGCCCTTCTTCCCGAACCTCATAACACCCTTCATGGATGAAACCTTCAGCAGAACATTCTCCCCAACCATGTAAGACACATCATGGACCTTCCTATCGGCATAGCTCTTCTGTTTGGACTACGCCGTGCGAAAGCCGCTCCTGAATCAATTTAACCTTGTCCAATGCATCCTGAACAAAGTCTGTACCAAAAGGCCTAGCCTCACCGGGCTCAAACCAAACCACCGGAGATCTACACTGCCTCCCATACAAAGCCTCATACAGGGCCATCTGGATGCTCGACTGATAACTGTTGTTGTAAGCAAACTCCGCGAATGGCAGAAACTGATCCTAAAAACCCCCAGAATCAATGACACAAGCGCGTAGCATGTCCTCCAATATATGAATAGTGTGCTCGGACTGTCCTTCCGTCTGAGGGTGAAATGTTGTGCTCAACTTAACCTGGGTGCCGCTGCACGGCTCTCCAAAACTACGATGTAAATTGTGTGCCTCTATATGAAATGATGGAAACTAGTACACCGTGAAGGCGAACATTCTCTCGGATGTAATCTCAACCAACTGCGCTGAAGAATAGGTAGTGCCAACTGGAATGAAGTGCGCGGACATGGTCAGCCGATCCACAGTCACCAAAATAGCTCGAACTTCCTCGATGTTCATGGGATTCCAACTACAAAATCCATGGTGATTCGCTCCCACTTCCACTCTGGAATCTCTAAACTCTGAAGCAATCCACCCGGTCTCTGATGCTCATACTTCACCTGCTGACAATTAAGGCACTGAGCTACAAACCCCACTATATCCTTCTTCATTCTTCTCCACCAATAGTGCTGCCTCAAGTCCTGATACATCTTCGCGGCACCCGGATGAATGGAATATCGTGTAACTGTGGGCCTCCTCAAGAATCAACTCACGTAGCCTACCCACATTGGACACACAAATCCGACCCTGCATCCTCAATACCCCATCATCTCCAATAGTCACATCTCTGGTATCATCGTGCTGAATCGTGTCCTTAAGAATCAGCAAATGGGGATCATCATACTAGCGCTCTCTGATGCGATCATATAAGAAAGACCGAGAAACCAAACAAGCTAGAACCCGACTGGGCTCTGAAATATCCAATCTCATGAACTGGTTGGCCAAAGCCTGAAAATCAACTACAAAAGGTCTCTCCCTAACGGGAATGAATGCAAGACTACCTATACTCATCGCCTTTCTACTCAAGGTACCGGCCATCACATTGGCCTTCCTGGGATGATACAGAATGGTGATATCATAGTCTTTTAGCAGCTCCAACCATCTCCGCTGTCTCAAATTTAGATCCTTTTGTTTGAACAAGTACTGGAGACTCCGATGATCCGTAAATACCTCACAAGACACAGCATAGAGATAATTCCTCCAAATCTTCAATGCATGAATGATGGCAGCTAACTCCAAATCATGAACAGGGTAGTTTTTCTCATGAGGCTTCAACTGGCGTGAATCATAAGCAATCACTCTACCCTCCTGCATCAACACACACCCAATGACGATCCGAGAAGTATCACAATACACTGTATAAGAGCCTGAAGCTGACAACAAAACTAGAACTGGAACTGTGGTCAAGGCAATCTTGAGCTTCTGAAAGCTCTCCTCACACTCATCCGACCACCTGAAAGGAGAACCCTTTTGGGTCAGTTTGGTCAAGGGCGACGCAATAGACGAGAATACCTCAACGAAGCGACGATAATAACCTACCAAGCCAAGAAAGCTCTGAATCTCTGTAGCTGAGGATGGCCTAGGCCAACTCTGAACCGCCTCTATCTTCTTCGAATCCACCTGAATACCCTCACTGGACACCACGTGTCCCAAGAACTCCACTGAACTGAGCCAAAACACACACTTGGAGAACTTGGCATAAAGCTTCTCCGCCCTCAACCGCTGCAACACAATCCGCAGATGTTGGGCATGCTCCTCCTGGCTACGAGGGTACACCAGGATGTCATCAATGAACATTGTGACAAATGAGTCGAGATAAGGCTGAAATACACTGTTCATCAGATGCATGAACGCTGCTGGGGCATTGTTCAGCCCAAAAGACATCACAACGAACCCATAATGACCATAATGGGTCCTGGAGGTTGTCTTTAGAATATCCGAGTCCCGAATCTTCAACTGGTGATACCCAGACCTTAAATCAATCTTGGAGAACACCCTCGCTCCCTAAAGATGGTCAAACAGATCATCAATACGCGGCAAATGATACTTATTATTGATTGTAACTTTGTTCAACTGAATGTAATCAATGCACATTCTCATTGTACCATCCTTCTTCTTCACAAACAACACCGGTGTGCCTCAAGGTGACACACTAGGCCTAATAAACCCCTTATAAGGGTGTTCCTGAAGCTGCTCCTTCAATTCCTTCAACTCAGCTGGTGCCATGCGATATGTTGGAATAGAAATGGGCTGAGTGCCCGGCACCAAGTCAATACCGAAGTGAATATCCTCATCGGGTGGCATGCCCCAACAGGTTTGCAGGAACCACCTCCAGAAATTCCCGCACCACCGCAACAGAATCAGTAGTAGGAGCATCAACACTTACATCCCTCACAAAGGCTAAATAAGATAAACAACCCTTCCCAACTATCCGATGGGCCTTCAAATATGAAATAACTCTACTGGGAACATAGTCTAGAGAACCTCTCCACTCAATCCTCGGTAACCCCAGCATCGCCTACGTCACAGTCTTAGCGTGACAGTCCAAAATAGTATGACATGAAGACAACCAATCCATACCCAATATCACATCGAAATCAACCATACTAAGTAGTAAGAGATCAACTCTGGTCTCCAATCCCCCAAACGTCACTACACTCGACCGATGCACACAGTCCACAATAATAGTATCGCCCACCGGCATAGATACATGAACAGATGAAACTAAAAACTCACGGGGCATATCCAGATAATGAGCAAAATATGATGATACATATAAATAAGTGGAACCATGGTTAAATAATACAGAAGCATCTCGGTGACATACTGAGACAATACATGTGATCTGTGTCTGAAGCAATAACATCTGGTATGGCAGGAATAGCATAGCATCGGGCCTGACCACCACCTGATCGGCCTTTCCCTTTAGGGCGACCCCTAACTGGCTGAGGGGGTGGTAAAGTAACAGGAGTTGAAGTCGTAGGCTGACTCCTCTGCTGAGCTGGACCTCCCATAAGGCGGGGACAATACCTCTTGATGTGACCCATATCTCCACACTCGAAACAACCCCTCCTTGCGAATGGCGGTGGGGACTGGAGAGAGCCCCGAGCACCAGAATACCCGCTAGAAGAACCCGGTGCCGATAAGCCCTGAACTGAAGGTGCATGGGATGAACTCTGAGCTAGTAGGGCACTAAAGGATGACTGGACCTGATAATAACTATATGAACCATGGCTGGATGATGCACCACGATGAACTGGACGACCCGTCTGAGCGTGCCTGTAAGGTCGACCCCTACCGTAGTAAAACTGACCCCCTGAAGGAACACCGCTGAACTCACCTGATCTACGAGGCCTCTTGGCCTCCCTCTCACCATGCTCCTGACTGTGGACCATCTCTATCTGTCGAGCAATGTCGACAACCTCATCAAAAGTAGCACCAGATACCCTCTCCCTAGTCATAAGAAACCGCAACTGATATGTGAGGCCATCGACGAACCTCCGAATCCTTTCCCTATCAGTGGGAACTAGCCAAACTGCATGATGAGCCAACTCAGAAAACCTTATCTTGTACTGCGCCATAAACATGCTATCCTGACGAAGCTGCTCAAACTGTCTACGCAGCTCCTCTCTGCGAGACTACGGCACAAACTTCTCCAAGAAGAGAACGGAGAACTCCGGCCATGTAAGTGGTGCTGCACCGACCGACCTGCACCTATCATAAGCCTCCCACCATCTGAAGATATCCTCGGATAAATGAAAAGTAGTGAACGAGACCCCAATGGTCTCTAGAATACCCGTTGTCCGAAGCATCCGCTCACACCTATCCAGAAAACCCTGAGCATACTCTGATTCAGCACCACTAAATAATGGAGGTCGAAGCCTCCCAAACCTCTCAAGTCTCCTCTGCTCATCGTCTGCTATAACGAGGACTACCGGGGCCTGAGCATCTACAGCCGGCTGGGCTTGAAATGCCCCCGGTATCTGGAGTCCCTGCACTACCTGATCTGGAGTACGGGTAATAGGGGTATGAGTACCTCCCACGGCCTGAGAAGTGGCAGGTGTGGCCTAAGCCGAAACCACCTGAGCAAGGCCAATGCAAACTGTCAATATCTAGGCCAAAGCCTCCTAAAGGCCTGGAATCACAATGGGCACAACTGGTGCCTGAGTTGGTCCCACAGGCTCGTCCACAACTAGAACTTGCTCCTGAACTGGGGCAACCGGTGTGTCGGCATGTGTTGCCCTAGTTGTTGTGTGAGCTGCACCTCTGCCCCTTCCGCGACTTTGGCCTCTCGCGGCCCTAGCTGGTGGTACTGGTGGCTGTCCATCCTGTCTAGTTGTACGTGTTCTCACCATCTGTGAGAGAATAGAATAGTAGAAGTTTAGTTACTGGAATCAACAAATCCGCACGGCAAGAATACGAGAATGTGTAATTTCCTAAGGATTCGCCAGCCTCTCGAAGATAAGTTCAGACGTCTCCGTACCGATCCGCAAGACTCTACTAAACATGCTCATGACTCGTGAGACCTATGTAACCTAGGCTCTAATACCAACTTGTCACGATCCAAAAACCAACCGTTATGATGGCGCCTATCGTGGAACTAGGAAAGTCACTACTCAACTAACTCAACACAATAACAGCTTTTGAAAATACAGGCGGAAACAATTAATATTTAAGAAAACCCCCTTTATTTTGGAACCAAAATAACCCGCAACACAATACAATATATCCCAAAACCGGGGTGTCACCAAGTACATGAGCATCTATGTCAGAAGACAGTATACTACAATATCTAAGGAGTAAAAACTAAAGTACATATAAGGATAATGAATGAGAGTCAAGGCCTGCGAACGCCATGCAGCTAACTCGATAGTCTCCGAGATCCTGTCTCCTCAATCAGCAGCCGTCGTAACCAGAAGTACCTAGATCTGCACATGAGGTGCAGGGTGTAGCGTGAGTACAACCAACTCAGTAAGTAACAAACCCAAACTGTGGGCTGAAAGTAGTGACGAACTCAACCGGCACAAATAAAATAGAAATAACTGTGCAGAAACGTAGGCATGCTTTCAAGTTAAATAGATAGTTCAAAACAGTAAAGTAAATCAAGTCTGACAGCCTCATGTGCTCACGCTCTCAAATGCTCAACCACTTGGTACTGTATATGGCTCATACGGCCCAGGGAAGAACCATCCCGGAATATATACATCATTGACCATCAGTCACCCAGTACCGGGGAAGGCCAATCCAGCCCTATGGAGAAGAAGATCCATCTCCAGGTATCAAATAGTTCGGATAAGATCCATGTCCAGGGAAGATCCATCCCTCAATAATATCAATCGCGCTCACTAGGGGTGTGTACAGACTCCAAAGGGGCTCCTACAGCCCAAGCGCTATCACAAATCAGTATAACCGCTGCGGCGTGCAGCCCTATCCTATAACTGTCACTCATAATTAGGCTCTCGGCCTCACTCAATCATCAATCTCTCCAGTCTCACACACGGGCTTACAATGTCATGAAAACTAGCCCGAAACAATGATATGATGTATCGATAAATAACCACTGAAACTGAGATATGATATGAAATGCATGAACATGACTGAATATAAAGTATCTATGAAATTAGTGAGATGACACAAAGAAACGACCACTAGGGGTCCCAACAGTACTGGCATAAAACCTAAACATGATATCTAGCATGATTGACAACTCAATTACTTTATCACATGATGAAAACACGGATATCAACAAGATAGAGTCACAATACGGTGCCATGGAATCTACTAGTCACAATTCTCACAGTGCACGCCTGCACGCCCATCACTTGGCATGTGCGTCACCTTAATACAAATCGCATAACATATAATTCGGGGTTTTGAACCCTCAAAACCAAGTTTGAATGTGTTACTTACTTCAAACCGAGCAAAACTCTACTCCGAAATGCCTTTCCCTCTCAAATTGGTCTCCAAATATCCCGAATCTAGCCACAAGTAGTACAATACAGTCAATATAGGATAAAAGGACCAATTCCACAAGAAAAGTACAATATTATAGCCAAAAATCCGAAATCGGCCTGAACCTGGCCCCGGGCCCATATCTCGAAATCTGACAAAAGTCACAAAATTTGAAAGACCATTCACTCACGAGTCTAACCATATCAAAATCCGACACCAATTGGTCATTCAAATCCTCAAAACCAACTCTCCAAATCCCTAGTCTCAAACCCCCAATTTATAGCCCAAAAATACACCATCTAGGTGGGATATCAGTGGGGAAACATAATTAGTGAAGAAAAATGAACATAAGGAACTTACCTCAAGAATCCCCTTGAAAATCCTCTCAAACACCTCCAAAATCCGAGCTCAAAATGTTAGAAATGGTGAAAAATCTCGAAGTCTCGCATTTAAAGACTCTGCCCAGGCCTTCCGCACCTACGACAACTTGGCCACTTCTGCGGTTTCCTAGGCGTGCCCCCAAAGCCTGCTTCTGTGCCAAACTCAGCAACTGCGCCCCATTTTTCCGCACCAGTGCACTCGTTTCTGCGAGACAAACCTCTGCTTCTGCGGAGTCAATCTTCAAGGCCAAATTTGCTTCAAGGCCCTTATGTCGCATCTGCGATCGCGCGGATACGGGAACACCATCGCACCTGTGACCTTCTGCTGCTTCACTCCCTTGGCTGCTATTGCGGCTTACCTCCCACTTCTGCGGGCACACACTTGCGATAAGACTTCTGCAGGTGCGATTACACCAGCTGAGTACGCACTTCAGTAGCCTTACGACTTCAAATCTTGACCCGTTAATCACCCAAAATCAATCCGAGGCCCCCCGGACCTCAACCAAACATACCATCAATCCCCAAAACATCATACAAACTTAGTCAAATCCTCAAACCACCTCAAACAACATCAAAAACATGAATTACACATGGATTCAAGCCTAATGAACTTTGAAATTTCCAAATTCTACAAACGACGCCGAAACCTATCAAATCACGGCCAATTGACCTCACATTTTGCACACAAGTCACAAATGACCCCATGAACCTACTGCAATGTTCGAAATCAAAATCCGACCCCGATATCAAAATATCCACTAACTTTCCAAAATTCCAACTCTCGCCACTTCAAGCCTAATTCTACTCCCGGCCTCCAAATCACAATCCGCACACGCTCCAAAGTCCAGAATCACCCAACGGAGCTAAGGAACTATCAAAATTCAAATCCGAGATCCTTTACACATAAGTCGACATCCGATCGAGTTTTTCAACTTAAGTTTTCAATTAAGAGACTAAGTGTCTCAATTCACCGTGGATTCTCTCCATACCCGAACCAACTAACCCGATAAGTAATATAACAACTATAAAGCACAAAAGATGCAAAAAATGGGGGAACGAGACTACAACTCTCGAAACGACCGGCCGGGTCGTTACACTTGAAGACGAGCAAGAGCTTAAGTGTGGGGTGGTGATGTTTGGCTAAAATTCCATGTTTTGCATATAATTTGCCTTGCATTATGTAATGACTCGACCGATCATTTTGAGCTCGAGCACGTCGTTCAGAAGTTTAAGTCCTTGAATATCTTCACTTTAGGTATTATGACTTGTACGTGTGGTCGGAATTCTAATTTCGGAAGCTTTAAGTTGGAAAAATTGACTAAGGGTTGACTTTTGAGTAAACGACCTCGGAATTGGGATTTGAAGGTTCCAATAGGTTTGTATGAAGATTTTGGACTTGGGCGTATGTTCGGATTGATTATCAGGTTGTTCGGGAGTATTTCAGTAGTTATTATGGAAAGTTGACATTTTGAAAGTCTAAGAATTTCTTAAGTTTGACATGATGTGGATTTTGATGTTATCAATGTCTGTTTGGGATTTCGAGCCTTGGAATAGGTTTGTATTGTGATTTGTAACTTGTGTGTAAAGTTAGGCATCATTTTGGAATGTTTAAGCATAATTTGGATGCATTCGGTGAAGTTTGAATGTTTGAAAGATTTAAAGAAAGGTTTTGGTTGTCTATTCATAATTTTTATGTTGTTCAATGTGATTTGAGACTTCTAATAAGTTCGTATCATGATTTGGGATGTGTTGGTATGTTCGGGTGGGGTTTCGGGGGCCTCGGGTTTGAAACGGATTGAAATCGGATCAAAATTTGGATTTTAGGAAATGCTAAAGTCTGGTGTCATCGCACCTGCGATAGGTTTGACCGCAGGTGCGGACACGTCGGTGCGGACACGCAGGTGAGAGGAGGTCATCGCAGAAGCGAAGAAGGCCAGCTGGGCGAAGGGCCATAGGTGCAGAGCTTGGGCGGGCATATGCGTATCCGCAGAAGCGGAGGGGGCATCGCAGATGCGGAATCTAGCCCTTTGATGCTGGACCGCAGGAGCGGTCAGTGCTCCGCACAAACAAGACCGCATGAGCGGATATTTTATCTGCAGAAGCAGACTTAGCTAGATTAGTGGGAACCTCACCTGCGATGGGAATTTTTGCAGGTGCAGAGCCGCAGAAGCATCTACTGTTCCGCAGGTGTGAGGCAGTGCTGGGCAGACTTGATTTTTATACGAGATTTGGCCCATTTTCTTTCATTCTTTCTTGGGTTGGTCAATTTTTGGAGAGCTTCAAGGGAAGATTTTCATCAACCATTACAAGGTAAGTAATTCCCACCTAATGTTAGTGAAATACATGGATTATATGTGGATTTAAACATGGCAAATTGTGAAAATTGTGGGATTTTAAGAGAAAACCTATAAGTTTGGTATTTTTAGATTTTTACCACAAAATTGGACATGGAATTGGGAATAAATCATATATTTGGGTTCGTAAAGTTATGGGTAAAGTTTATCTTCGAATAATTTCGGAATCCGGGCACGTGGGCCCGAGGGTTGATTTTTTTGACTTTTTGAGCGGAGCTGGGAATTGATATAAATATTTAAATTGTAAGAATTGGAATATTTTGATTGATTTGCACGTTGTTTGACTTGTTTCAGAACATTTGGCTTGGAGTTGAGTGTAAGAGTGGCGTTGGAGCCGGTTATGGAACTTTGAAGCAAAGTAAGTCTCGTGTCTAACCTTGTGAGGGGGAAACTACCATTAGGTGATATTTATTGTTATGTGCAATTAGTTATGAGTGATACGTACGCACGAGGTGACGAGAGTCCGTACGAAGCTAAAGCATGTTTATGTCCGGGTAGATTTAGTACTTTATCATGTAATATTTGAATTGTCTGGACTCATTTTTGCTAGCTTAATTAATTAAAATTTTAACTGAAATTGATTTAGAAACATATAAATATATTAGGCCGAGCTTTATTACCTTGAGTTGTTGCCAAGATATTTGATAAATGTGAAGGGGTATATTTATTATTGTGCCCATGTATTGTTCTGTAAGCACGTGTCTCGTAATTTGATAATTTCATTCCTTTCTTGTGGAGTGGGCCAAATGCCTCAGCAGCATAAGGGATACATCTGTGGTTCGTGTTGCTTGACCCTCGGTAGTGTACACATTATTCTGGATCGGGCCGAACAACCTCGGCAGAATCGTGCGTTATATCGCTAGCAGACCGAATATTCACGAGATTGTCCTTTCACTGATGCCCGGCAATGTATATGGTATCCCTTGACACTACTTCTCCGGGGTTAGGCTTGATACTAACTGGGTATGCGTTGATTTATGTACTCATGCTGCACTTCTGCACCAAATGTGCAGGGTATGACATGTTCATTTGGTGATTACCTTGGCGCGTAGGCGAACTGTTGAGGAGACTTTATGTGAGCTGCATTCCAAGCTACACATCATGATCTACAGAGTCACCATTGTACTATTTATTTTATCATGTCTCATTTACATTCTATATAGATGTTGTACTATTATTGTGCTCCTTAGTAAAGGCTCATGCACTTGTGACAGCCGGTTTTGGGATGCACTAGTTGAGGCTTATGCTTATGTATACTATCATCTTCTTTCATTTATATTATAAACCACTAATTTTGTACGTCCCCGTGGATTTAAAAGTATAAATTTCCTTCCTTATTAAAATTTACGATTTTGAAAGTAAATAAATGAGTAAACAAGTTGATCAATCACCGTTGGCTTTCCTGACGGCGGTGTTAGGCACCATCACGTCCTTTAGTAGATTACAGGTCGTGACACATTATGCCTTGACCTTGTTAACTTTGGTGTGAATATTTGTGACTCGAGCTTAATAATGGTATTTTTATGTGTAGGAATCAATTGAAAGTGACTTGGGGAGTTTGCATGCAAATTGACGTAAAAAGGGGAAGAATTTAGAGGAAGTATAAGTTGGTGCTCAGGTTGGTGCCAGGCACCAACCAAAACACCATTGACAACATGATAAAATATTCACTGTCCAGGTTGGCACTAGGCACCAACCAAAATGCCACTGGCAGAATACCAAAACGTTTGCTGTTCAGGTTGGCGCCAGGCGCCAAGCGAGACGCCAAAAGGGCGGAATTTGTCCTAATTCGGCTGGGACTTGAGGATTTCAACCCTACACATCCCCAACACGTATAAAAGGGGTTCTAAGCCTATTTTTGAGGGGTTGGACATTATTGGGAGGCAAGAACATCATGTGGAACAACTTTTGGAGGAGAAAATCATCGAGTTCTTCATTCCTTCATCTTTTCTTTGTAATTTGTTTATGCAAAATACTTGGAAAATTGTTACTACGAACATGAGTGGCTAAGCACTCTAGTTTCTAGGGTTGTGGTTGGCATGATTATTAACATTTACTAATTACATCTTCGTTAATTCGGATTATTATCTTGTGGTTGTTTCTTTAATTCTAGTTTTAACTTGTGACTTGTTGTAGCTACCATTTCACCCTACTATCCATGCTATGCTTGGAAAAGCCGTGTTTAGATTAGAGTAGAATTAAAGAGAGCTTGTTTCTGAACCCGTGGCTCGGGGAACGATTTCGCGGTTAGGATAGGAATATACCTAACAGTCTTGCTTAGTTGAATACCGTATTATATTCAATCATGATAGACTCAATACCATAGGAATATATGATTGATATATTATGGATAGGCGAATAGTATTGTTCGAACATGCTATTCATAAAAACGATAAGGTCAATTAGCAACCATAGATAATCTGGATTAAAGAGTGAGATCATTGAACTTAATAGTATTTATAAACGAACCACAACCCTGGAATCTTCATCTCCTCTGATTAAAATTGCATCATACACATTTGCATTCTTGATAAATTAGTCGTTACTTGTTTAATTTCTGCAATAGTAGATTAATAGAAAAACAACATTGTTGATAATCTTGGACAGTAAATTGATTTTAGTTTGCTTAGTTAACAATTACTTAAGTCTCTATGGGTTTGGCATCCGACTGTCGAGTCACTTTATTACTTGGCGGCCATGTATATTTGCGTGTATTTGGGGAACCAACTCAGTGTGTTTTAAAAGTAGGGACTTAGGCTTATTGGATTCATTTCTCTCAACTTGTGGCCAATTTTAGAGCTCTTTGAAGAGGAATTTTCATCTAGCACCTTGAAGTAAGTATTTTCTACACAATATGAGTTTAATACATATATTATGGGTAGAATTTAACATAGAAATTGTGAAAATTTTAGGATTTTGTTGAAAAACCTAGGTTTTGATAAAGATGGGATTAGACCAAGAAAATGATTATGGAGTTGAGTAGAAATTATATATTTGGGTTCGTGAGGTTATTGGTAATATTTATCTTCGAAAATTTTCAGAATCCGGGCATGTAGGTCTGGGGGTGAATTTTAGGAATCTTCCTATTTGGGTTGGGTAATTACTCTAATAGCTAAATTATGAACTTGTGAGTATATATTGATTAATTTATACAATATTTGACTAGTTTCAGATTATTTGACACCGACTTGAGACTTTTAGGGTGGTTTGTAGACCGAAAAGTGAACTTGGGAGCAAGGTAAGTCTCTTGCCTAACCTTGTAAGAGGAAATTTACCCCATAGATGTTTAAATTGCTATTTTCTACTAATTGTGAGTGCTACGTACGCACGAAGTGTCGAGAGTCCATGCGTAGCTAAAAATCATGCTTATGTTCGGGTAGTTTTAGGACTCTATCATGTAATACTTGTATTATTTGCACTCTACTTGTTAGTTTAAGTGCTTAAATTATATTGACACTTGATAAAGGATTTGTAAAGACCGAACTTCATTTACTATGAGTTTTGACGGGTTACTTGACCGTTAGTAGAAATTGTTCCTCCTTATGTATTAGTCTTGTAGTAGCCATTAAATCGGAGTACGTAGAGTATTCGCTCTTCTTATGGAGTGGGCCGAACGCCTCTAAAATATAATACATGCATCTATTGTTCATGCCAGGCGACCCTCAGCAGTGTACATATTATTTTGGATTGGGTCCTATGACCTCGGCATAAATCTTGGGTGATAATGCTCGTAGTCTGATTACACTTGATATTACTTTCATGACTTGAGAAATTATAATTTACTTGATGGATCGTATTTGTTGAAGTTAGTATGTGTTAAATGGAGATATTAATTGACATCTAGTTAAAGAATCACTTATTAACTGTTCATTATTGTGTTATTATTATTGATGTATTCCATACCTATTTAGAATTTCTGTACTTTATTTATTGGCCCATTGTAAGTTTCGATGTCGACCCCTCGTCACTACTTATTCCATGTTAGACTATATACTTACTGGGTACATGTTGTTTATGTACTCACGCTACACTTCTGTACTAATCGTGCAGGATCTGAGGCAGGTGCATCTGGCGGTCATTCAGGCACGTACCACCGTTACCCCGAGGCATAACGATGAGCTACTCTTTGTGCACGTTCTGCAGCGCCCGCAGTCACTTTATTGTATTTATTTTCTATCTATCCTATTCCAGACCGTAGTATATGTGGTTTTGTATATTCTACTAGTTGCTCATACAGTTGTGACACCGAGTTTTGGAAATATTCTAGTAGACATTTTATGGTTTTGAGTATTAAATTCATTGTATTTACTCTGTCGTTAGTTTATGCTTTACTTTACTATATTTCCTACTAATAATTCCCTTAATAAATAAAAATCAACTATTTTGAAATTATTAAAGGAGAAACAATACATGACTAGTTCACCGTTGGCTTGCCTAGAGGCGACGTTGGGCGCCATCAAGGCCTATAGAGAAAATTGGGTCGTGATACACAGTCAGTTGCAGCGGCTGTACTAGAGCCCAGACCAGATGCGGTCGTCGAGCCGTATAATCATTTGGATAGATGGACCAGACTACATCCTCCTTCCTTAGGCGGTGATCGACATGAGAACCACCAGGAATTTATTGACTGTTGTAGGGACAAATTGCACAACATGAGAGTATTGGAGTCCAACGGGGTGGACTTCACCACATTTCAGTTGGAGGGTAGGGCCCGTAGATGGTGGCAGTCCTATCTTCTTAGCACGCCTACAGGTTTGCCTCCCTTGACTTGGTATCAGTTCACACATCTCTTTCTTGAGAGATATATTCCACCCTCCCAGAGGGAAAAGCCACGGGGTCAGTTCGAGCGGCTCCAGTAGGGTTAGATGTCTGTGACCGATTATGAGGCCAGGTTCTCTGAGTTGTCCCGACATGCACTTATGATACTCCCCACATATGCATAGAGAGTGCAGAGGTTTATTGCAGGCTTGCATTATGGTATTCAAATTACTATGGCCCGAGAGGTGGAGATGTGGACTACCTATGAGCAGGTTGTGGATATAGCTCGGCCGATTGAGGGTATCCGCACCTAGGGCTGATTCTATAAGACAGGGGAGAAGAGGCCTCGACATTCTAGAGGATTCAGCGGCGCCCGTCTGAGGGTAGAGGTCAGTTTGTGAGGGGTTAGTCCAGCAGACCCATTTATTCAGCACTACCGCCTTCTCGGGGTGCACTAGTGCGGCCCTATTTCAGTGTCATTCCAGAGAGCTCCTACCATCCGCCATCTATTCAGGGTCCTTCCAGCGGGTATTCAGGTTCTCGGGGCCAGACTCAAGGTCAGTCATCTTCCTCACCGAGAGGTTGCTATGAGTGCAGGAGCTTGGTCACATGAGGAGATCTTGCCCCAGGTTTCGGGGCAAGGCAGTGCAGCAGGGCTAGCAGGGCCATCAGCCCAAGATTATCGCATCAGCTTCTGTATTGGTCGTCCGTCCTGCCAGAGTCGGAGGGCATGTAGGGGGTTGCCCTAGAGGTTGAGGCTAGGCAAGTGGCACTCCAGCTAGGTTCTATACTTTTCCTGCCAAACCAAATGCAGTAGCCTTAGATATCGTGATCACATGTATTATTTATGTCTACGGTAGGGATGGTTCAGTATTATTCGATCCAGGGTCTACATATTCATATGTTTCTTCTCTATTTTCTCATTATCTAGATGTCCCTCGTGAGTCCTTGGGTGTTCCTATTTATGTGTCCATGCCCGTGGGCAATTCTGTTGTTGTGGATCAGGTCTACTTGTCCTGTATTGTGACTTTTTGTGGTTATGAGACCAAAGAGAATCTTTTGATGCTCGACATGACCGACTTTGAGGTCATCCTGGGCATGGACTGGTTGTCTCTGTATCATGCCATCCTTGATTGTCATGCCAAGATGGTTACCTTGGTAATGCCAGAGTTGCCTAGATTAGAGTGGAGGGGTTCATCTATCAGTGCACCTAGTCGGGTTATATCTTACATGAAGGCTCGACACATGGTTGAGAATGATTGTTTGGCTTATCTAGATTATGTTCGGGAAACTGCTGCAGAGACTCCTACGATTGATTCAGTGCCCGTGGTACGGGAGTTCACCGATGTGTTTCCTTCTGATTTACCAGGCATGCCACCTGATCGTGATATCGATTTCAGTATTGATTTGGCACCAGGTACCTAACTTATCTCTATTCTACCGTACCGCATGGCTCCGAAAGAGTTGAAAGAGTTGAAGCAGCAGCTTGGGAGTTACTGGCAAAGGGGTTCTTCAGGTTGAGTATGTCTCCGTAGGGTGCACCGGTGTTATTCATGAAAAATAAGGGTAGGAGTATGCAGATGTGCATTGATTACCGCCAGTTTAACAAGGTTACCATTAAGAACAAGTACTCGTTGCTGCGTATTGATGATTTGTTTGACCATTTGCAGGGTGCTAGGGTATTCTCTAAGATCGATTTGAGATCTGGGTATCATCAATTGGACATTCGTAATTCAGATGTTCCGAAGACGGCTTTCCGGACTAGATATGACCACTATGAGTTTCTAGTGATGTCTTTCGGCTTGCCTAACGCTCCGGTGATGTTTATGGATTTGATGAACCGGGTGTTTAGGCCATATCGTGACTCCTTCTTCATTGTCTTCATTGATGACATATTGATCTACTCGCGTAGTATGGAGGAGCAAGAGCAGCATTTGAGAGTTGTTCTTCAGACCTTGCGGGAATAGAAGCTATATGCTAAGTTCTCCAAGTTCGAGTTCTAGTTAGATTATGTGGCATTCTTGGGACATGTTGTAGCAGGTGAGGGTATTAAGGTGGATCCCAGGAAGATCAAGGCAGTCCATAGTTGGCCTCGTCCTACCACAGTGACCAATATCAGAAGTTTTTGGGGTTAGCAGGTTATTATCACCGGTTTGTGGAGGGCTTCTCATCTATTGCAGCACCTTTGACTAGATTGACCCAGAAGGGTGCTCTGTTCTGATGGCCTAATAATTACGAGGTGAGCTTTCAGAAGCTCAAGACAGCTTTGACTACAACACTGGTTTTAGTGTTGCCTTCCGGTTCAGGGATGTATGATGTGTATTGCGATGCTTCACGCGTTGGTTTGGTTGTATATTGATGCAGGAGGGGAGAGTTATTGCATATGCTTCACGTCAACTGAACCCTTACGAGAAGAATTACCCTGTACATGATTTGAAGTTGGTCGTGATAGTTCACACTCTCAAGATCTGGAGGTATTATCTTTATGGGGTGTCTTTTGAGGTTTACACCGATCATCGCAGCTTGCAGCATTTGTTCAAGCAGAGGGATCTCAATTTGAGGTAGCGCAGGTGGCTTGAGTTACTAAAGGACTATGATATTTCCATCCTTTATCATCCGAGCAAGGCGAATGTGGTTGCGGTGCCTTGACTAGAAAGGCCAAGAGTATGGATAGCTTGGCATTCATTTCAGTGGAGGAGTTGCCATTGGCTTTGGACATTCAATCCTTGGCTAACAGACTTGTGAGGTTGGATATTTCAGAGCCCAGTCGGGTTCTTGCATGCATTGTGGCTCACTCTTCATTATTTTAGCAGAACAAGGCTCGTTAGTACGATGATCTGCATCTTCTGGTTCTTAGAGAGACGGTACTATGGGGTGGTGCCAAGGAGGTTACTATCGGGGAGGATGGTGTTCTGTTACTCCAAGGTCTCTTATGTGTTCTTAATATTGATGGCTTGAGGGAGAAGATTCTAGAGAAGGCCAACAGTTCTCGGTATTCTATTCATCCTGGTGCTACGAAGATGTATCGCGACCTGAGGCAGCATTATTGGAGGCGGCAAATGAATAAGTACATAGTTGAGTATGTAACGAGGTGTCAAAATTGCCAGCAAGTTAAGTATGAGCACTAGAGGCCAGGTGGCCTACTCCAGCACATGGTTATACCAGAGTGGAAATGGGAGTGGATCACTATGGACTTTGTGGTTGGGTTACCGCGGACGTTGAGGAAGTTTGATGTCGTTTGGATCGTTGTCAACAGGATGGCCAAGTCGGCACAGTTTATTCCGGTTGTGACTACGCACTCTTCAGAGAGATTGGTCCAGATTTACATTCAGGAGATTGTCCGGTTGCATGGTGTGCCAATTTCCATCATTTCAGATAGAGGCCCTCAATTTACTTCGCATTTTTGGAGACCAATACAGAGTGAGTTGGGCACCCGGGTAGAGCTCAACACAGACTTTCATCCGTAGACCGACGAGCAGTTGAAGGGGACAGTTTAGATCCTGGAGGCTAAGCTCAGAGCATGTGTGATTGACTTCAGAGGGCAGTGGGATCGATTCTTGCCTTTGGCCGAGTTTGCTTATAATAACAGTTATCAGTCCAGCATTGAGATGACTCCATTTGAGGCTATATATGGTTGCGATGTCGTTCGTCCATCGGATGGTTTGAGCCCAGCGAGGCCAAGATATATGTCACTGATTTAGTGAAGGATACTCCCTAATTAAGACTCCCTATATGTTTCTTTACTATTTCATGGCCTGCAGGGATGGTTCACTTGGGTTTGGAAGGGTTCAGATTGAGACCGGAACACTTGGTTCCTTAATAGTGGCCTAAGATGGCCAAGTTTGACTTGAGTCAATATTTTGAGTAAACGACCTCAAAAATGGGATTTGACGGTTCTAATAGGTTTGTATGATAATTTTGGACTTGGGTGTGTGTTCGGATCGGGTTTCGGATGACTCGAGAGCGTTTCGGCTCTTAATGTTGAAAGTTGGTGCATTGAAGGTTTTCAAGTTCTTTAAATATGGTTTGGGGTAGACTTTGGTGTTATCGAGGTCCGTTTGGGATTCTGATCCTGGAAATAGTTCCGTATGGTGATTTATGACTTGTACGCAAAATTTGGTGTCATTTCGAGTAGTTTATGTATGATTCGGCGGGTTCGAAGTAAGTTGAAAAGCTTGAAGTTCATAATTTAGTTCAATTTGATTTTGGGGTGCAATTCTTAGTTTTGATATTGTTTTACGTGTTTTGAGAGTTCGAGCAGGTTCGTATTATGTTTGTGGATGTTGGTGCATTTGGACGGGGTCCCAAGTGGATCGGGTGCATTTCGGACCACCCAGAGCAAAGTCTAAAAAATCTATCACTGCCGGTTCTGGTTTCCTTCTTCGCGATCGCGGAGGTTGGATCACGTTCTCGAAGAAGGAATTTGGGAAACTGGGAGTTTGTGCTTCGCGTTCGCGACACCTAGTCCGCGTTTGTGAAGGTCAGGGACATGTGGCCTTCATGTTAAGAGAGTTGTGTTCGCGTAGAGGAAGCTGGGGCTGGGGGTGGCACGCCGATTGGTCTTCGCATTCGCAAAGAAGCCCTCGCATTGGCAAATAAGCCCCCGCGTTCATGTACGGCAGGCCAGGCAAGCCTTCGCGTTTGCGAGGCTCTGGTCGCATTCACGAAAGTTCAATTTTCTGGGTTTTGACAGCTTGCCTTAGCGATCGCGAGTCCTCTTCTGCGATCGCGAAGAAAGATGTCTGGGTAGAAAGGTTTTTAAAAGTCGGGACTTAGGCTTATTTGGTTCAATTCTCTCAACCTGTGGCCGATTTTAGAGCTCTTTGAGGAGGGTTTTTCATCTATTACCTTGGGGTAAGTATTTTCTACACAATATGAGTTTAATACATACATTATGGGTAGATTTAACATAAAGATTGTGGAAATTTTAGGAGATTGTTGAAAAATCTATGTTTTGATAAAAATGGGATTAGACCACAAAAATGATTATTGAATTGAGTAGAAATTATATATTTGGGATCGTGAGATTATGGGTAACATTTATTTTCGAAAATTTTCAGAATCCGTGCACGTGGGCCCGTGGATGAATATTGGAAATCTTCTAATTTGGGTTGGGTTATCACTTTAATATCTAAATTATGAACTTTTGAGTATATATTGATAAATTTATACAATATTTGGCTTGTTTCGGATTGTTCGGCACCTACTTGAGGATTTTAGAGTGATTTGTGGACCGAAAAGTGAATTTGGGAATGAGGTAAGTCTCTTGCCTAACCTTGTAAGAGGTAATTTACCCCATATGTGTTTAAATTGCTATTTGCTACTAATTGTGGGTGCTACGTACGCACAGAGTGACGAGAGTCCGTGCGTAGCTAGAATTTATGTTATGTCCGGATAGACATAAGCCTTTATTATGCTATTACTTACACTATTTGGACCTAGCCTGTTAATTTAATTGCTTGTATCAGTAAGTATAACTTGGTTAAAGAATATGTTAAATCGAGCTTCATTACTTAGAAAGTTGGCGGGAATGTTTAATTATTGATGGAAATTATATACTTTCATGGGCTTACCTCGGAGTTGTAAATATGAAATTCGAAATAAGAAAAGCTTTCCTATTCTTCTGGATCGGGCCGAATGCCTCGGCAATATTTATATATACATATGGGATCATCCATAGATCGGACCGTATGACCTCGGTAGTGTATGTATATGAATATTATGGATCGGGCCGTACGACCTCGGTATAACTCGTATGTGCGTC
This sequence comes from Nicotiana tomentosiformis, assembly GCF_000390325.3. Taxonomy (NCBI): domain Eukaryota; kingdom Viridiplantae; phylum Streptophyta; class Magnoliopsida; order Solanales; family Solanaceae; genus Nicotiana; species Nicotiana tomentosiformis. The sequence continues at coordinate 105,178,472 of NC_090812.1, forward strand.
ACTCGGTGCATGATTTCACTTGATATATTTGTCATGACTTGAGGATTTATAATACATGTTTAGCCTTCACTTGTTGAGATTAATATGTGATATTTGAGGACTTTTAGTTGTTATTTTGATAAATGGTCATTCAATTATTGCCTCTTGTTCCATTATTACTGTTGTATTTCATGCCTATCAAATAATCTTGTACATTTTGTATATTGCCCATTAGTAATTGTCGAAGTCGACCCCTCGTCACTACTTCTTCGAGGTTAGACTAGATACTTACTGGGTACATATTGTTTATGTACTCACGCTACACTTCTGCACATATTGTGCAGGTTCTGAGGAAGGTGCATCTGGAGTTCGTCCGGGCGCGTACTTGCATTATTCGGAGGATTGGTGGTGAGATGCTTTCCCATGCTCCGTTCTGTAGCACCCGGAGCCTTCTCTTGTCATGTTTTTATTATTCTTGTCTATTTTGTTTCACACAGTAGTTCTTAGGGAGTTTTGTATATTCTACTAGATGCTCGTGCACTTGTGACACCGGGTTTTGAGAATTCTAGTAGACATTAATAGGTTTTGATTATTTAACTCACTACCTTACTTCTGCTTTTAGTTTATGCTTTACATTACCATGCTCATTTACTATTTGTTTCCGCATTTAAATAAAAATCAAAGACTTTAAAAATATTAAAATGAGAAATTAAATGGGTAGTTCACTATTGGCTTGCCTAGTGGCGACGTTGGGCGACATTACGGCCTATAGTAAAAATTGGGTCGTGACATTATGATTTGTGTTACATGACTTTATAATGGATTTTAGTTGAATTATGGTGCGGAATTAAGAAAGTAATGGAGTAAGGGTATTGTGGGTTATCAGATGTTGTGTATGGATTTGAGCCAAGTGTGGGAGTCTACTATCGACGATTAAGTTTCATGGTTATGTGCTATATTAGGTTCAGTTTAAGGCATATTTGAGGATCGGTTGTGACTTGAAGAGGTTGTCTTTAAGAGTGACTTGAGCAATGGAATTTCTGAATGCATGATTTATTAAACTTTATGGATATATGGAAATCATGGAATGGTTTAGGTCTGTTATTCGTGATGGATATAATATGCTAAGAAAAGGAGGTCACTAGGTTGCGTTAAGGTAGGGTTACTTTATTGGGTGTTGGTGCGCTAAAGGGGCATAGGTCGTTCGACTCGTTTGGGCGGTGCATTTGAGATTTGGATAGGGTGTGTGACTCTCGAGAAGGTTCTAATGTGTTCAAGATTCGTATGTGGTATTTGAGAAATTTTCAGAATTTGTTTATGACTAAGATCTAAGGTTTGCAATGGATGGTGTCGGGACTCGAGGTATGTCTGTATCATTATGGATTCTACATTTTGGTATCTGAGAGGTTGCAGAAATAACTTAAGATTCATAAACGGTCTCTTCGGAGTGGGTATGCCAGATAGGGTATTCTAGGTACTTACGACAGAATGCATTGGCTTATAGACTTTAAGACGGTATGGTTTCATGCTAGGATCTCTTGTAGTGAGCTTTGGGTTAGGGATCATAGTGTTCTAACAAGGAGAAATGTTAATCTGAAGGCAATTCAGAAGGAAATCAGAAAAAATAGGACAGCTTGGTAGTAGGTTGGATCAGCATAGTAATGGATATGATCGGTTCTTTTCGTTCTTATGATGTGGTGAGGCTTTCTAGGTGTATTGTGACAATAATCTTGGGCTTAGCGACCTGCGTGACTCGGTTGATTTAGAAGAATTCAGTTGTGATGGCTTGAGTATGTGCAGATGGGTTTTGAAGAGTTCTCAATGATTTCTACCACGACTTGAGATGGATGTTCTCTATAGGCATGGGGAGTTTGTTGCGTGTTGTTATTTTGTCTTGGATGAAATCAAGTGGAAGATTTATGGCTGATTGAGTATGTATCCTACTTGTGATTCAGAGTTGATAATGGGATTCTCATGTTTTCATATGATGGTATGTTAGAGGCGGTGCGTCGTGTGGGATTAAGATTTGCATGTGCAAGTTTGCGGTTTAGTTTCGATGGGAAGGTCAGGAGTTCTAGACAATGTAGACGGTTTTTGATGTTTAGAAGAATGCTAGCATTATCTGGTATCACCTGAAAAGAGTACGCATTTCAGAATGCGCCTTGTGTTTTGACTTACGGATGCTTCATTGGTATTGTGGTACTCACCTGGTTGATCGACTGCTGATATTCAGATTTTTCTATGTGGCACGGAAGAACTATAGAATTATTCTCATGAGATGATTGTGTATGATAGAGGTGTTAGTCATTCGAGTAGTGGTTATCCTTGTATTCTTGGGGTTCGAAGAATGGGAGTTCTCGGAGGCAGATTGTTCCTCGGTTGCGGACTATGACGATATGGCCAGAGTTATACAACAGATAGTATGTGTTATGGATAGGTTAATGTGGACTATTGGAAGATTATTTTCCTATTTTGGAAGGATCAGAGTTGATTTGGAGACTACTGGTAGGCCTAATGAGACTGTGTATTCTACCCCGGGTCGGATTTGCTGACTCAACACTGCTACTGCTGAGGGATGTGTCATTTGGTTAGAGTTCAACTTGTTTGTGTTCTAATATGTTCTACGTGTTACTCTTCTATGCTACAATGGGTTGTGATTTGTTGATTATTTGCACACATGATGCATTTTTATTTAGGATTTGTGGCAAAATTCGAGCGAGATATTTCTTGAGGTGTTGAATTGTTGATTGCGTGTTGGTTATGGCCTTTCCTATTTGTGTCATATTGTGTTATCTGTTTCTCCATGGGTATGGTCATGCACTACGTGTGTTTGTTGTTGACTTGCATAAGGTTATTGATTTTTAGCATTATGGCTCCAGGTACTTCATTTGGACCGGTGTTTGGATGAGGTCACGCATCACAACATAGTTATGTTGGGATATGATCCTTTGTGTGATGGGTAAATAATAATGAACTTGTGGTGGTACCTATTGAGCTTGCGGAACGGTTCTCTCATTTGATTCTCTTTTCATTTTCGGGTATAATAGAGTTGTTGCTTGTTTGGTGCACTGATCGCATAGTATGCAGCTCTAGGTGGTATTGGTGTGGAATGTCGGTAGAGCATCTTGTACTGAATGAGATGAGGTTATTGGATCCGGAATGAGTGCTATCGTATTTAATTAAGGTATGTTTTGAAGAATAACATCTCTAGCAAGCTAAAAATTTGGCAATGGTTCTTATCGGGCGAGAGAGCTCCACGACTTGTTGATCTGATGAGTGGTTATGAGTATTAGCATCATTGGAAGTGTACAAAAATTTAGAACAAGGTTTTACATGATATGAGGTTTGTTACCGGTACCAGATTTATTTTTGGGCAGTTATTGTGGTCAGATGTTATTGCTATGAGTACCTGAATTATGAAGTATATTATGTGATTACACCTTGGGTTATGGTTATGACTTGAAATAGCTTTTTCATACTTATATAGTGTGTAGATGCGAGACTTGGGTCTTGTAATGAATTTCGTATGTTGGAAATTGAGTTCAAAGGTTTTCAGACTAAGGTTAAAGTAAGGATTCTTCAGTTATGTTGTGTTGTCAGACTTGCATGAATTGGGGTGATGTGGGATCACCCATGGGTATGTTCTTGTGAGTTTATACAGTGATTTGACGGCTTTGGAATGACTCTTGGCACGTTCGAGGATGAACGTATGTTTAAGTGATGGAGAATGTAATGACCCGATCGGTAGTTTAAGGGCATGAGTAGATTCATATTATGTATTGTGACTTGTATGTATCGTCGATTTTGGTTTTCAAGTGGTTCGAGATTGATTTGGAAGAATGATTCTCAACTAGGAAGCTTTAAATTAGAAGAGTAGACCAAGTTTGAATTTTGTATATTTGACCTCGTATCGGAGTCTGAATGATTCCGTTAGGTCCGGATAATGATTTTGGACTTGGGCATATGCCCGGATTTGCATTTGGAGGCTTCTAGAAGATTTTGGTCATAATTAGCGAAAGATGTCAATTTGAAGGTTTGGAAGGTTCATAAGTTTGATCGGGAGTTGACTTTGATGATATCGAGTTTGGATTATTGTTCTAGAAGTTGGAATAGGTTTGTTATGTCATTTGAAACTTGTGTGCAAAATTTAAGATCATTCCGTGTTGATTTGATAAGGGTTGACACGAATTTTGGAAGTTGATAGTTCAAAAGTTCATTAATTTTTATTTGAGGTGTGATTCTTGGTTTTAATATTGTTATGTGTAATTTGAGGCCTCAAGTAGGTCCGTGTTATGTTTTGGGACTTTTTGATATGTTCGGACGGGGCCCCGAGGGGCTTGTGTGAGTTTCAGGATGGTTTCATATCATTTTGGAGGATGATTTCATAGTTGGTTTCCGTTGTCTTCTGTTGCCTCAGTTATTCTTCGCGATCGCGAAGCTATAGACGCGATCACGTAGGTTGTGATTTGGAGCTGGGTAATTGTCTCTTCGCGTTTGCTATAGGTCGATCGCATTCGCGTATCCTTGTGAGGTTTGTGCACCGCGTATGCAGTGTGGTGTCGCGTTCACGTATTAGCAAGGGAGCTGGAGGCTTTGTTCACCACGTTCGCGCAGGAGGCGACACGTTCGCGAAGTCTAGCAGTGGTGTTCATCGCGTTCGCAAGGGATGTGCCGCGAACGCATAGTGTTAAAATGGCCCCATATGAGGCACTGTACGGGAGGAGATGTAGATCACTAGTTGGATGGTTCAAAGTCGGTGAGACAGAATTATATGGGCCAGATTTGATTCACCAAGCCATTGAGAAGGTGAAAGTGATACAAGAGCGACTGAGGATGGCACAAAGTAGGCAAAAGTCTTATTCCGACGTCCGACGTCGTGATCTGGAATTTGAGGTTGGTGATTGGGTTTTCCTGAAGATCTCGCCGATGAAGGGTGTTATGCGTTTTGGGAAGAAGGGTAAGTTGAGTCCGCGGTATATTGGGCCGTACAAAATTCTTCGACGAATTGGACAGGTTGCTTACGAGTTAGAATTGCCATCTGAATTGGAATTTGTCCACCCGGTATTCCATGTATCTATGTTGAGGAAATGTATTGGAGACCCTTCTCGGGTCGTCCCTATCAAAGATGTACAAGTTACAAAGGATCTATCATATGATGAAGTGCCAGTGGCTATATTAGATCGACAAGTCCGCAAGCTGAGAACAAAGGATGTAGCTTCCGTGAAAGTATTATGAAGGAACAAGAATATAGAAGAAATGACATGGGAAGCAGAAGAGGAGATGAAGTCTAAATACCCTTACCTATTCCAGAGTGAAGATAACGAGGATGTCGGGGGAAAGAAGGAAGCATTATAAGGTGAAACGGCTCTATGAGATAAGCAATAGCTTGTGAATACTCTTTTTTTAATACAAAATGGTGATATGCAGATAATGTACATATCCATAATGCTTTGTATAGTCTTGTAAGGCCATAGGTTGGGTTTAACTGCTTGCAAGTTTGGCTAGTGTCCATTTTATGGGGGAAACTCAGCCGGAAATCTCCGTCGGAATCCACGATGAGTTAGACACCCCATAAACCCTTACATTCGAGGACGAATGTTCCTAAGGGGGAGAGGGTGTTACAACCCAAATTCGCATACCATAGATCACGTCGTAAGTTAGTCGATGTAAATCCAAGAAGAGATTATCTTTGAGATGATAAGAAGTTAATCCTATTGGTCTTAAACGATACAAGGGTGTATAAGAGTGGTTAACAAATATTAGAAGTTAAACGAATCAAGGATGTTGTAACCCGTATTTTCGGGTAACACTAGAGGTGATTAACTGTCCCAAGAGGTCTTGTTTTAATGTATTTGAATCATATAATATCCGCATCATAAGTCTTGAAGTCAAGCGAGTTATGAAACAAAAGTTGATAAAAGTTGTCGCAACTTAGGTTTATAATTTTACTTAAACTTTAGGTCAAATGTTACTGCATTTTTCTCCCAATGTGCTTGGAATTATGGGGTGATCTACCTATCAAATTGAAGATCTATGAGTCTAGTTTCCAACGCATTAAACCGTTCGTTGATACGATCTCGGAATAGAGAGATATTCGCGTTTTCGCGAGAGTGCGCCAAGCTGCTCTCTATGGGGCCCACAAAGGCGGTTTAAGACATATGGACATATATAAGATACCTCAACCCCGTTTTAAGTCATTATTTTTCAGTATATTCAGACCTTATAACCCTAAAAACAGTCTCTCAAGGTTCTCTCATGATCCAAGACCCAAACAAAGGGCAAACAACACAAATCAAATGTCGGGAATCCCGTGGCGCTAGTAAGTTTCTTGTTCTTCTTGTTGTTGCTGATTTTTGTGTTGTTCCAGCTCGTGTGGGAGGTTGTTTTAAGTGTTTTATGTCCTGTAAATACACCTTCAAGTTTTTAATATCAACCCTAGGTGATTTCAAGTCTTCTAAAGTAATTCTAGTGCCGAAAAACCCGAATTAATTGCTAGTTTCGCTTCCTTGTTCTTGTGGCAGAATTGAAGGGATATTTCGTGGAAAATTAAGGTCAAATTGGAGTTGTTCTTTCTGTTTAAAGGTAAGGAACCTCTTACTCTATATATATTTAATATTATCCAAGTTGCAGCTAAGTCGTTGAAGCTAGAACTTGTGAAATATATATCGAAAAGCTTGGTAGTAATGTTGTTGGTTGGTGGACTGTTTTGGAGGCTCAATATGATTATTAATGATGTTGTTTGGGCTGTTTGGTGATTGTATTGACTTGTGGGAAGTCATATAAATAGGGGAGGTGCTGTCCGTTTCATCGTAAAATAGGTTGTGGTCGATACATAATAGTTACGACGCTTAAACGATAATGATAGTGTCATTTGTCTTATTGTAGACTAAGGAGTCATGATATTTGCATAGCTTGAGGTTGGGCAGTATATACAAGGTATGTGAGTCTATCCCCTTCATTCTTTTGCACGACTCCGATTGTACATAATGTAATGAACGAGCTCCCAAAGATACTCTACTCTTAGAAGCTAGCAGTACTTACATTGCTGCCCTTCTTATGAAACGATTGGTATTGATGTTACTTCTCTTATTCTTATATTATCAATGTTGTTGGTAGTTCCTGATTCTTATAAGTTTCTTGATGAAGAGTTAATCCTAATAACGTGTACGAAGGATACCGACCTTACGTCACTCCGAAAGGTTCAAAATGTGATTCCAATGAGTCCAGCATGCATCATATATATGTATCTATTTTACTCTACCGAGCCGCGCTATAGTTGGCCGGGTATGGCACCTATTGTGCAACCACTGATCAGTTGGGTTTTACCGAGCTCCACGTGGCCGGGTACGATTCTACCGAGCCCTATGATGGCCGGGTACGTTTTACCGAGCCTATTATGGCCGGGTACGATATGATGATGGTGATGCCCACAAAGGCGTATGTTTTAAAAGTTTATGTATATATATGTATGTATCATGTATTTCATGTCAGTAGCCCTCAGAGGTACCCAGATGTCACAGGTTGTATATTCTCTATCCATGTTTACATTACTGTTCTTACTTATGCTTTCTTGCCTCACATACTCAGTACTTTATTCGTACTGACGTCCTTTTTATTTGTGGACGCTGCATGTCATGCTGCAGGTCCTGATAGACAGGTAGACGTAGCTCCCCCACCACAGTAGGCTGTCCAGTTCAGCGGTTATTGGCGAGATCCCTTCTCCGGACTTGCCGTGGTCTTGGTATGCATTTTTGTTATAGACCTTATGGGTATGTCGGGGCCCTGTTCCGGCAATGTTGTAGCACTTATGTTCTTTTAGAGGCTCATAGACAGGTGTCGACTTATGTATGGTTTAGAATGCCTTTTCGGCTGATTTTTGTTGTATAGTCTTTCATGGCATCATGATAGCTCGTACCTTATATATAGTTTCTTGACAGTCTTGTCGTCCCATGTTATGTATGTTCATGACATTATCTTTCATTGTTGGATGTTCATGATCCATGTCTACTATTTATATTGATCTTGTCGGCCCTTAAAGATAATAAGGAAGGTTAGATAAAATGTACGTTGGTGCTCGGCAAGTATGGCCCGGGTGCTAGTCATGACCCTCCAGTTGGGTCGTGACAAACTTGGTATCAGAGCAAGTCTGTCCTAGGGGTTGTCTATGAGCCGTGTCTAGTAGAGTTTTGATTATGGATGTGTAGCGCGCCACATTTATAATCAGGAGGCTACGTGACATCTAGGGTTGTTACCTTCTTCCTGAATCTAGATCGTGCGTAGAGTTGAGTAGTAAGTGTTCATATCTAATATTCACCTTGTTTTCTTTCAGCGATGCCTTCGACTAGGAAGCAAGTGATTAGTAAACGGCTTGATACAACTGTGGGAGAGGGTAACATTCAGGTGCCTCCAGCCAGAGCAGGCCAAAGTGAGGCTCAGAGTGAGATGCCGTCTCATACCTCTCTGTCTCCTCCCGAGGATATTAGGAGGCACCCAGTACATCCAGTTCCTCCGTCTGGCACTACAGACCATGATATGCGCAGTGCGGTGCAATTGTTGACTAGCTTGGTAGCTGCTCAGGCTCAGAGGCAGAATACCGGTGCTGCTGATAAATCGGTTAGTGCGAGAGTTCGTGATTTTATTAATCTAGACCCTCCAGTGTTTACCGGATCAGACCCCAAAGAGGACCCACAAATATTTATTGATCAGATTCATCGTACATTGCGGGTTATGCATGCTAGTGATACGGAGGCAGTAGAGTTGGCTTCTTATCGGTTACGGGATTTAGCGGTTTTCTGGTATGATAGTTGGGAGAGATCTAGGGGTCCGAACGCTCCTCCAGCCGTGTGGAAGGAATTTTCTGAGGCCTTTCTTCGTCACTACTTGCCAGTTGAGATACGACGAGCTAGAGCTGATAAGTTCTTGAACCTTCGACAGGGTAATATGAGTGTACGAGAGTATAGTATACAGTTTGATTCTTTAGCAAGGTATGCTCCCCATATGGTGTCAGAGATGAGTGATAGGGTGCATCTGTTCGTGAACGGGTTGGGACCACATCTGATAAATGAGTGCACAATAGCCTCCTTGGTAGAGGGCATGGATATTTCCCGTATTCAGGCTTATGCCCAGACCCTAGAGGATCGTAAGCGCCAGCAAAGGGCAGATAGGGAGCAGGATAGGGGCCAGCATAAGAGGGCAAGATTTGCATGGTATTCTGATGAGTTCAGAGGCAGTATCAGGCCCCAATCTTCGAGGAGTTCGGCACCACCTGTAGCTAGTGCTCCTCCACAGTTTCAGAGGCCTCGGTATGATCGATTTACCTATTCTGGTTCAGGTCAGAGTTCGAGGGCATCAGGCTCACAATTTCATAGAGATACTAGTCAGACGAGACCCCCAACACCTCGTTGTGATCAGTGCGGCAAGGCCCACTTTGGACTGTGCCGTCGAGGTTCCGATGCGTGCTATTCTTGCGGACAGCGTGGCCATATGATGCGGGATTGTCCTAACAGAGGAGGTGGTGGTATGGCTCAACCGACTGGATCTGTGTCTGGTTCTTCCTCATCAGTTCGACCTCCAGCACAAGGTTTTCAACAGTCGACAAGTCGTGGTAGAGGTAGAGGTTCAGTGCCGAGTTCGAGTGGTGCTCAAAATCGAACCTATGCTCTAATAGGTCGACAAGATCTCGAGTCATCTCCGGATGTTGTTACAGGTATATTGTCTGTGTTTTCTTATGATGTATATGCGCTAATTGATCCAGGATCTACCTTATCATATGTTACACCCTTTGTGGCTAATAAGTTTGGCATTGAACCTGAATTGATAAGTAAACCACTTGCGGTATCCACTCCGATAGGAGATTCTGTGATTGCTAGAAGGGTTTATAAAGGTTGCACTGTGATGATTTGTAGTCGTCAAACCTCGGCAAATTTATTTGAGTTAGAAATGGTTGATTTCGATGTGATAAGGGGAATGGACTGGTTGGCCTCATGCTATGCAAGTGTTGACTGTCATACGAAGATGGTTAGGTTTCAGTTTCCTTGTGAACCCGCCATTGAATGGAAGGGGAACATTGCTACGCCGAAAGGTAGGTTTATTTCCTATCTTAAAGCAAGGAAGATGATCTCAAAAGGTTACATTTATCATCTTGTTCGCGTTAGGGATGCGGAGGCGAAGCCGCCTACTCTACAATTAATCCCCGTGGTCAATGAATTTCCAGATGTTTTCCCAGATGAACTCCCAGGCCTTCCTCCTGAAAGGGAGATTGAGTTTAGCATTGATGCATTGCCTGACACTCAACCGATCTCTATCCCTCCATACAGGATGGCCCCGGCAGAGTTGCGAGAGTTGAAGGCACAGTTGAAGGACTTGCTGGATAAGGGTTTCATTAGGCCTAGCACTTCACCTTGGGGTGCGCCAGTCTTGTTCGTGCAGAAGAAAGATGGGTCGTTAAGGATGTGTATCGATTATCGACAGTTGAATAAGTTTACAATAAAGAACAAGTATCCACTTCCAAGAATTGATGACCTGTTTGACCAACTCCAGGGTGCCAAGTATTTCTCCAAGATTGACTTGCGTTCAGGGTATCATCAGGTGAGGGTTAAGGAGAAGGATATTCCAAAGACGGCCTTCCGGACAAGATATGGGCATTTTGAGTTCTTGGTGATGTCGTTCGGGCTAACAAATGCCCCAGCAGCTTTTATGGATCTCATGAATAGTGTATTCAGGCCCTATCTTGATGTGTTCGTGATCGTATTCATTGATGACATTCTGGTTGTATTCTCGTTCGGAGGCGGAATATGCGGGCCACTTGCGGATAGTATTACAGACCCTTCAGGATCATAAGTTATATGCTAAGCTCTCTAAATGTGAATTCTGGCTGAACTCAGTAGCATTCCTTGGCCATGTGATATCTGATGCGGGTATTAGTGTCGACACTCAGAAGATCGATGCAGTGAAGAATTGGCCGAGACCTACAACACCGTCAGAAGTCCGCAGCTTCCTGGGGCTAGCAGGATATTATAGGCGGTTTGTAGAAGGGTTTTCCTCTATATCAGCACCATTGACTAAGTTAACACAGAAAGCTACCAAGTTCCAGTGGTCTGATGCTTGTGAACATAGTTTTCAGGAGCTAAAGAATCGATTGACATCCGCGCCAGTGCTCACTCTCCCAGAAGGAACAGAAGGTTATGTGGTATATTGTGATGCCTCAGGTATAGGTTTGGGGTGCGTATTGATGCAACGTGGGAAGGTGATTGCTTATGCATCAAGACAATTGAAGAAGCATGAAAAGAATTACCCGACTCATGATTTGGAATTGGCTGCAGTAATATATGCTTTGAAGATATGGCGGCACTACTTATACGGCGTCCATGTTGACATCTACACAGATCACAAGAGTTTACAATACATCTTCAAGCAGAAGGAGTTGAATTTGAGGCAGCGTAGGTGGCTTGAATTACTGAAAGACTACGATGTCGAGATATTGTACCATCCCGGTAAAGCTAATGTTGTGGCAGATGCTCTCAGCCGTAAGTCAATGGGAAGCTTAATACATATTGAGGCAGGTAGACAAGGGTTGACCAAAGAGCTTCACCAGCTGGCTAATATGAGAATCAGATTGTTGGACTCTGATGACGGAGGTGTTACTGTACAGAATACAGCAGAATCATCTTTGGTAGCCGAGGTAAAAGCACGGCAATATGAAGATCCTACCTTAGTAAGATTGAGAGAGGGAATTCAGCAGTGTAAGATTACAGCTTTCAAGATCGGAGGAGATGGGACACTGAGATACCAGGGCCGATTATGTGTACCTAGTGTGGCAGGGTTGCGAGAGAAGATTATGATTGAGATTCACCAGTCCCGATATTCTATCCATCCTGGCTCGACAAAGATGTATCATGATGTTAAGGAGCAATATTGGTGGGATAACATGAAGAAGTCTATTGCAGAATTTGTAGCCCAGTGTCCTAATTGTCAACAAGTAAAGATCGAGCATCAGAAACCTAGTGGATTGATTCAGAATATAGAGATTCCGACCTGAAAATGGGAGGTGATTAATATGGACTTCATTATTGGATTACCTCGCTCTTATCATAAGTTTGACTCCATCTGGGTGATAGTTGATCGACTTACAAAATTTGCCCATTTTCTGCCAGTTAAGACAACTTACACGGCTGAAGATTATGCGAAGTTGTATATCAAGGAGATTGTTAGGCTTCATGGTGTGCCGGTATCTATTATATCAGACCGAGGAGCTCAATTTACGGCTAACTTTTGGAGGTCTTTTCAGAAGGGTTTAGGCACACAAGTAAATCTCAGCACTGCATTCCATCCGCAGACTGACGGACAGGCTGAACGTACCATCCAGACGCTTGAAGATATGCTACGAGCATGTGTTCTAGATTTCAAGGGGAATTGGGATGACCATCTGGCACTTATAGAATTTGCCTACAATAATAGCTACCATTCCAGTATTAAAATGGCCCCATATGAGGCACTGTACGGGAGGAGATGTAGATCACTAGTTGGATGGTTCGAAGTCGGTGAGACAGAATTATATGGGCCAGATTTGATTCACCAAGCCATTGAGAAGGTGAAAGTGATACAAGAGCGACTGAGGATGGCACAAAGTAGGCAAAAGTCTTATTCCGACGTCCGACGTCGTGATCTGGAATTTGAGGTTGGTGATTGGGTTTTCCTGAAGATCTCGCCGATGAAGGGTGTTATGCGTTTTGGGAAGAAGGGTAAGTTGAGTCCGCGGTATATTGGGCCGTACAAAATTCTTCGACGAATTGGACAGGTTGCTTACGAGTTAGAATTGCCATCTGAATTGGAATTTGTCCACCCGGTATTCCATGTATCTATGTTGAGGAAATGTATTGGAGACCCTTCTCGGGTCGTCCCTATCAAAGATGTACAAGTTACAAAGGATCTATCATATGATGAAGTGCCAGTGGCTATATTAGATCGACAAGTCCGCAAGCTGAGAACAAAGGATGTAGCTTCCGTGAAAGTATTATGAAGGAACAAGAATATAGAAGAAATGACATGGGAAGCAGAAGAGGAGATGAAGTCTAAATACCCTTACCTATTCCAGAGTGAAGATAACGAGGATGTCGGGGGAAAGAAGGAAGCATTATAAGGTGAAACGGCTCTATGAGATAAGCAATAGCTTGTGAATACTCTTTTTTTTAATACAAAATGGTGATATGCAGATAATGTACATATCCATAATGCTTTGTATAGTCTTGTAAGGCCATAGGTTGGGTTTAACTGCTTGCAAGTTTGGCTAGTGTCCATTTTATGGGGGAAACTCAGCCGGAAATCTCCGTCGGAATCCACGATGAGTTAGACACCCCATAAACCCTTACATTCGAGGACGAATGTTCCTAAGGGGGAGAGGGTGTTACAACCCAAATTCGCATACCATAGATCACGTCGTAAGTTAGTCGATGTAAATCCAAGAAGAGATTATCTTTGAGATGATAAGAAGTTAATCCTATTGGTCTTAAACGATACAAGGGTGTATAAGAGTGGTTAACAAATATTAGAAGTTAAACGAATCAAGGATGTTGTAACCCGTATTTTCGGGTAACACTAGAGGTGATTAACTGTCCCAAGAGGTCTTGTTTTAATGTATTTGAATCATATAATATCCGCATCATAAGTCTTGAAGTCAAGCGAGTTATGAAACAAAAGTTGATAAAAGTTGTCGCAACTTAGGTTTATAATTTTACTTAAACTTTAGGTCAAATGTTACTGCATTTTTCTCCCAATGTGCTTGGAATTATGGGGTGATCTACCTATCAAATTGAAGATCTATGAGTCTAGTTTCCAACGCATTAAACCGTTCGTTGATACGATCTCGGAATAGAGAGATATTCGCATTTTCGCGAGAGTGCGCCAAGCTGCTCTCTATGGGGCCCACAAAGGCGGTTTAAGACATATGGACATATATAAGATACCTCAACCCCGTTTTAAGTCATTATTTTTCAGTATATTCAGACCTTATAACCCTAAAAACAGTCTCTCAAGGTTCTCTCATGATCCAAGACCCAAACAAAGGGCAAACAACACAAATCAAATGTCGGGAATCCCGTGGCGCTAGTAAGTTTCTTGTTCTTCTTGTTGTTGCTGATTTTTGTGTTGTTCCAGCTCGTGTGGGAGGTTGTTTTAAGTGTTTTATGTCCTGTAAATACACCTTCAAGTTTTTAATATCAACCCTAGGTGATTTCAAGTCTTCTAAAGTAATTCTAGTGCCGAAAAACCCGAATTAATTGCTAGTTTCGCTTCCTTGTTCTTGTGGCAGAATTGAAGGGATATTTCGTGGAAAATTAAGGTCAAATTGGAGTTGTTCTTTCTGTTTAAAGGTAAGGAACCTCTTACTCTATATATATTTAAGATTATCCAAGTTGCAGCTAAGTCGTTGAAGCTAGAACTTGTGAAATATATATCGAAAAGCTTGGTAGTAATGTTGTTGGTTGGTGGACTATTTTGGAGGCTCAATATGATTATTAATGATGTTGTTTGGGCTGTTTGGTGATTGTATTGACTTGTGGGAAGTCATATAAATAGGGGAGGTGCTGTCCGTTTCATCGTAAAATAGGTTGTGGTCGATACATAATAGTTACGACGCTTAAACGATAATGATAGTGTCATTTGTCTTATTGTAGACTAAGGAGTCGTGATATTTGCATAGCTTGAGGTTGGGCAGTATATACAAGGTATGTGAGTCTATCCCCTTCATTCTTTTGCACGACTCCGATTGTACATAATGTAATGAACGAGCTCCCAAAGATACTCTACTCTTAGAAGCTAGCAGTACTTACATTGCTGCCCTTCTTATGAAACGATTGGTATTGATGTTACTTCTCTTATTCTTATATTATCAATGTTGTTGGTAGTTCCTGATTCTTATAAGTTTCTTGATGAAGAGTTAATCCTAATAACGTGTACGAAGGATACCGACCTTACGTCACTCCGAAAGGTTCAAAATGTGATTCCAATGAGTCCAGCATGCATCATATATATGTATCTATTTTACTCTACCGAGCCGCGCTATAGTTGGCCGGGTATGGCACCTATTGTGCAACCACTGATCAGTTGGGTTTTACCGAGCTCCACGTGGCTGGGTACGATTCTACCGAGCCCTATGATGGCCGGGTACGTTTTACCGAGCCTATTATGGCCGGGTACGATATGATGATGGTGATGCCCACAAAGGCGTATGTTTTAAAAGTTTATGTATATATATGTATGTATCATGTATTTCATGTCAGTAGCCCTCAGAGGTACCCAGATGTCACAGGTTGTATATTCTCTATCCATGTTTACATTACTGTTCTTACTTATGCTTTCTTGCCTCACATACTCAGTACTTTATTCGTACTGACGTCCTTTTTATTTGTGGACGCTGCATGTCGTGCTGCAGGTCCTGATAGACAGGTAGACGTAGCTCCCCCACCACAGTAGGCTGTCCAGTTCAGCGGTTATTGGCGAGATCCCTTCTCCGGACTTGCCGTGGTCTTGGTATGCATTTTTGTTATAGACCTTATGGGTATGTCGGGGCCCTGTTCCGGCAATGTTGTAGCACTTATGTTCTTTTAGAGGCTCATAGACAGGTGTCGACTTATGTATGGTTTAGAATGCCTTTTCGGCTGATTTTTGTTGTATAGTCTTTCATGGCATCATGATAGCTCGTACCTTATATATAGTTTCTTGACAGTCTTGTCGTCCCATGTTATATATGTTCATGACATTATCTTTCATTGTTGGATGTTCATGATCCATGTCTACTATTTATATTGATCTTGTCGGCCCTTAAATATAATAAGGAAGGTTAGATAAAATGTACGTTGGTGCTCGGCAAGTATGGCCCGGGTGCTAGTCATGACCCTCCAGTTGGGTCGTGACATATTTTATGGCAGTGTATTTTGTTCATCACGAATGCGAGGATTCTTCCACGTTCGCGAAAGGTATCCCTGGAGCAGTGTTATAAAGTACTCTATTTTGGACCATGAGCTCATTTTATCACATTTTGAGTTGGGAGCTCAGATTTGGGTGATTTTCGATGGAATTTTCACCACATGGATTGAGATAAATATTTTTGACTCGGTTTTAATTATATTCCATGATTCCATCTTCAATTTTAACATTTGATTGATGATTTTAAAAGAGAAATTGGGGGGTTTTGTCTAAACCTTTTTAAAGTGAATAATTGGATGTTGATCATCGATTCAGAGTCGTATTTGAGTGAAATTAATATGGTTGGACTCATAATTGAATGGGTTGTCGGAATTTATGAGTTTTGTCGAGTTCCGAGGTGCGGGTCTGAGTTGACTTTTTGGTTGTCTTTGCATTTTTATTAAAGATTCGAACTTTATCGCTTTAGTTTATTTCCTATGGCATTATTTGATGTTTTTGAGTTGATTTGGCTAGTTTCAGGCAATTTGGAGTTTGATTCATGCGGGATGACATTTCTAGAGTATTATTTAGCTTACTCAGTATTTGATTTGGCTTGTTCGAGGTAAGTAACATATGTAAACTTGGATTTGAGTATAAATTTCCCTGAGTACTATGATATTTGTGATGGGTTGGGGTGACGCACGTGCTAGATGATGGGAGTGTGTGCGTGCACCGAGGTATTCATGATTCGGGTAGTTCTTAGGCTATTATGTGTATTGTTTTGCTATCGTGCTTCTTTAATATCATATTTTCTCCTTTTATATGACTACGTGAGATATTGTTCATGCTAGAAATCATGTCTAGGTTATCTGCTTAATTGATTGAGACACGATAGGACTATGTTTGCCAGGTTGAGTTGTTTGCCTTAGCCATAGTCATATTGTTGAGTCATGATAGTTATTTCTGCATGTTATATCTCTGTCTCTATGCACTTTTAATATGCTGTCTCACATGTTATTGGTGTCCTTGTACGTGACACGAGCTTGAGCCGTATCTGTGGCACATTATCTTATTCTGTGTTGTATAATTATATTATGTTTCTGTGAGATGTGAGCCATTGAGACTTGAGTGGACTGACGACTGATGTGGGCCATAGAGCCGTGTTGTGAGTTATATTGGATCGGATTTCATGCCGCAACAGATTATTATTGGGATCGGATTGCACGACGCAATATGCCATATTAGCTTTATTATTATTTGGATCGGGTTGCACATAGTAACACGTCATATTGGCTTATAATTAGCGCTTGGGCAGGATCCACCCCTCCGAATTCTGACATGTCACCAGTTAGCGCAAGCAAAATGATATATACACGTACTTTGGTGAGGGGCTTTTGAGTTAGGCACACGTATAGTGTTGAGTGATTGTGTGTGTGATGGTGAGGAGAATTTGAGCCAAGCACTTTGTGTGTGCTGAGAGTGAGTGTACTTGATGGTTTCACAGGGATACTATTGACTTAACATGTAGGTATAGAGATGCATTTTCCTCATGCTAGCTAATAAACGGATGATATTGACTTGACATGTATATTTGACATGTACGCATAGAGATGTATTTTTCTCATGTTAGATGGCAACATGAGGTTATTGACTTGGCATGTATACTTGACATTTAAGCATAGAGATGTATTTTTCTCATGCTAATTGGTAAACGAAAATTCTTATCTGGTATTGTGAATTGGAAAAATACACTTCTTTTGATAAACTCATGTTTAGTTGATTTCATTGATAAGATTTGGACTTTGATTGTCATAATTGAAAAGCATGTCTATTTTCCAGTAATTTCGATCAAGTCGGGCATAATATTTTTCTGAGTTGTGTACTGTTTAAGGCATTATCATATCTCATGTTATTATCGATTATCGATGTTGGACTCCAGCTATATTTCGAGCTCGTCACTGCTTTTAACGTGAGGTTAGGTTTGTTACTTATTGAATACATGAGGTCGGTTGTGCTCCTACTATACTTCTGTACCTTGTGTGCAGATCTTGGAACCGATGCTGCTATGTATGGAGGGAGCTGGCATTGAAGATGTATCTGTTTTTCGGATATAGCTGTCACTCGTCCTTGGTAGCTTTAGATTTGCAAATCTGTTTATGTATATTTCGAACAGATGATGTATTTATTTCGTACCAACTTTGTAAATTCAAGTCTTAGAAGCTCGTGATGTGTATTAACAATCCCTGAGATTTTTTAATAAAACTTCAGTTATTGTACTCATTGACTCTTATTATTCTCATTTGAGTTGTGTTGACTGTTATTTGGCTTACCTAGCGAGTTGGGCTAGGTGCCATCACGACTAGTTGGATTTGGGATTGTGACAGTTTGTTGTTGTTGTTGTTATTGTTGTTGTTGTTATTGTTGTTGTTGTTGTTGTTGTTGTTGTTGTTGTTGTGTTATTGGTGTATATTTATATCTATACTATATTAAAATCACGAAGGCTCTTAGAGAAATGTCTTTTGCTTTTTTCTCACTTTAAAAATAGATTTCATACTGGACAAAATAGTCATTTGATTATTTTTCTAATATTTAGGAGTTTTAAATTGACTAAATTTTGATATT
Source organism: Nicotiana tomentosiformis (assembly GCF_000390325.3). Classification (NCBI taxonomy): domain Eukaryota; kingdom Viridiplantae; phylum Streptophyta; class Magnoliopsida; order Solanales; family Solanaceae; genus Nicotiana; species Nicotiana tomentosiformis. Next base: position 105,196,973 of record NC_090812.1, read on the forward strand.
ATTTTTCTATTTTGTAGGACTTCATAAATAACTAAAATTTTGTACATTAAATATTTCTTTATTTGGACTTCTATTTCATGTGTCCTAAACGCATGCTATAAGCGTGAAAAATTTGAAACAAAATATTTCTTTTCTGATTAAAAGAAAATATAAGATTTAGAATAGATAACAAACTGCTCCGTTGACTAATGAAAGATTCATCATCTATGTCCTAATTTTAGTGAAAAAATATTTAACTTTCAACTAATCTATCTTATCTATATTTACTATTACAAAAGTACGGAAAAACATGAAGCTCAAACAATTAATATTATCACTACACTGACCAGGGTATGGCGTATGTAAAATTCTGACTCGTACTCTCTCAAATAATAGTATAGAAAGATGTCGAACTCACATACATATGTTTATCTATTCTACAGACATTTCTTGTTTTAATTACTTTTTGAAAAAATCGGAAAGAGTTGAGTTGTGAATTAACAAATCAAAATTGCATAAATAGGGCAATAGAAAATATTTTATTTTTCACAAATATAATAAAAAGGTGTTGGGATCCTGACTTCACTTAATATTTTAATTATATAGTAGACATACTTATTCTTCTATTTTAATTTTTCACAAATGTATAAATGTCTCTCACGATTATATTTTTATTTTATTACTATAGTTGAATAATTAATTGCACTTCTCTTGGTTATACAAATTAATCGTTAAAATAGTAATATTAAAGAACTAGAAGCATATACTTGAACTAAAACATGCACTTTTTAGCAAGTCCATTTCGGTTACCCTACTTGTTATAATTGATACTACAATATTCGCCTCTTTCGATTATAAATAAGTGTAGAATAAATTTTAACATATAAGAGCTAGATGTGACTAAATAAAATTTAACATCTATCAATACCAAACTAACTGTATTACTTCTTCCGCCTCTCTCGATTACAAAATTAGTAAAAAGTTAATATGTACAAAATAGACCGATGTTAACAAATTAAATAACAGCTAACTACAAAGCAGATAAAATTTGAATAGAAAGCTTTAGCTCAAACATGTGAAATTAAAAAATAATATCTACTATTATATAGAAATATTAAGATCCATCATTCTCCCAACACATGATAAGTTACTCCATACTGGAGCTAGTACTGCTAACGAAAATATTCGTGTCCATTAGATAAGAAAGTAGAAAGAAATATTCAGAAAAAATAATTCTCCCTATTTAATTAAAAGCAGGATATAGAGTAATTTTCAAAGCTAAAATTTATTAGGAACTAAAAACAAAAGCCATTGTACGACTGGGCAAAAATAAGAACTGAACAACTGAAATGAAAAGCAAAAGCTCTGAAATGGATTCAATGGTCTGCTGAGCTCTCCTTTCCTAGCTGCTTTCTTCATTGCCCCAAGTATGCTTTTATAACCAAACCATAACAAGTTGGCTTGGTTATAGCTGTTTATTTTAGTTATGAAAGATTCTTTTAATCTTGGATCTGGTTGTGGCCACTTTGTTGTGGTAGATGGAGTTTATATTATTTCATATTTTGTCGTAACTTAGCTTTTTTTTTTCTTGAAGTCTTATTTCTTTTGCACCAATTCTTCTTGTAATAATTCTTGCGCAATCAAGTTAAAAAAATGAAAGAAACATGATATTTTTTATGCTTTTGCGAAGAAAGTTATACATTGAAAATCAGAAAATTTTACTGTAACGATCCGACCGGTCATTTTGAGCTCTAGTGCATCGTTCGACGGTTTGAGGTTTTGAGTAACTTCAGTTCGGGTATTATGACTTGTACGTGTGGTCGAAATTGAATTTCGGAAAGTTCGGAATTGATTTGGAGAGAAAAAATCTAATTTTCGAAGCTTTAAGTTGGAAGAATTGGCTAAGATTGACTTTTGAGTAAATGACCTCAGAATCGGGATTTGAAGATTATAATAGGTTCGTATGATGATTTCGGACTTGGACGTATGTTCAGGTTGAGTATCGGATCACCCGAGAGCATTTCGGCGTTTATTTTGGAGGGTTGGCATTTTTTAAAGGTTTAAGATATTCTTAAGTTTGGTTTGAAGTGGACTTTGATGTTATCGGTGTCCGTTTGAAGTTATGAGCCTTGGAATAGCTTCGGTATGTCATTCATGACTTGTGTGTAAAATTTGAAGTCATTCCGGATTGATTTGATATGTTTCGGCACAAGATATAGAATTTGGAAATTTGAAAGATTTATATGTTTGATTCGAGGCACGGTTCAGGATTTTGATGTTGTTTGACGTCGACTAAGTTCGTATTGTATTTTGGAACGTGTTGGTATATTTGGTCAACTCCTCGGGGGGGGGGGGGAGGGGGCTCGGGTGGATTCCGGATGGTAAACAGATCGAGTTTGGGCTTGGGGGAAATGCTGAAGCAGCTAGCATCTGGTGTAACCGCACATGCGAGGTTGTGGCCGAGTTTATCTTCGAATATTTCTGAAATTCGGGTGTGTGGACCCGATGATTGACTTTGTTGGCTTTTGAGCAAAGTTGAGAATCATTATAAATTGTTCAATTATATGCGTTGGGGTATATTTTGATTGGGTTGCACGTTGTTTGACTAGTTTTGAAGAGACGGGCATCGGTTTGACGATTTAGAGAGGCTTTGGAGCCGGTTATGGAACTTCGAAGCAAGATAAGTCTCTTGTCTAACCTTGTGAGGGAGAAACTACCCCTTAGGTGATATTTGTCGTTATGTGCAACTGGTTGTGGGTGCTGAGTACGCACGAGGTGACGAGAGTCCGTACGTAGCTATAGCATGTTTATGTCCGGGTAGATTTAGGGTCTTATCATGTAATATTTTAATTATTGAACTCATTCTGCTGGCTTAATTAATTGAAGTTATAATTGAAATTAATTTAGAAATAAATATATGTACACTAGGCCAAGCCTTAACATTTTGAGTTGTGGGCTAGTTATTTGAGGAACGGTAAAGATTATATTCATTTTGTGCTCATGTGCTGTATTGTAAATATGTGTCTCGTGATTCGGTAACTTCCTTCCTTTTCTTGTGGATCGGGCCGAACATCTTGCAGTATATAGATGCATCTATTGTTCGTGCCGCTTGAACCTCGGCAGTATACACATTACTCTGGATCGGACCGAACGAACTCGGCAGAATCATACGTTATATCGCTAGTAGTCCGAATATTCACGAGTTAATCTCTCTACTAATGCCTGGCATTTATATGGTATTCCTTATTTATTTGATAATGACACTTGACATGTTCTTAGCTGTTAAGGTAGAATACATGATTTAGAAATTCTTGCTTTAAAAAAAGTAATTGGAAGATTATGTAACTTACAGATTTACCCTATCATTGCCATATGCTTCATCTATGCTCATGTTTTATTATATTATTTTATTGGACCTTTAGTAAGTGTCGATGTCGACCCCTCGTCACTAATTCTCCGGGGTTAAGCTAAATACTTACTAGCTATACGTTGATTTACGTACTCATACTGCACTTTTGTACTAAATGTGCAGGATCTGACAGGTTCATTGATGACTACCTTGGCGTATAGGTGCACCTGTTGAGGAGACTTCATGTGAGCCGCATTTCAGGCTACGCATAGCTGTCCACCGAGACTCCATTGTACTATTTATTTTATTCTTTCTTATTACATTCAGGACAGATGTTGTATTATTGTACTCCTTAGAAAATGCTCACGCACTTGTGACACCGAGTTTTGGGGGTTCCTACGGGTTGTTCGTTATTGTAGTTGTTTAAATTCTATTTCATACGATTTAATTAAGGAAAATTATGATTTCAAAATACAAAAATGGGCAATTAAGTTGATCAATCACCGTTGTCTTTCCTTACGGCGATGTTAGGTGCCATCACGACCTTTAGTGGATTATGGATCGTGACAGCTTGGTATCAGAGCCTTAGGTTCACTTAGGTCTCATGGCTCATGAGCAAGGCTAGTAGAGTCTTCCGGATCAGTACGGAGACGTATGTACTTATCTTCGAGAGGCTACAAGGGTATTAGGAGCACTTCCCTTCTTGATTTTCTCATCGTGCGGTTTGATTCTATTGAGACTTGTGCCTTTGTTTCCTTCCTACTCAATCTTATGCGACGTGAAACGCTTGCTATTACTTGGACATCGAGGAGTTGTAGTGTTACTACTAACGTGGTGTTGGATGTTTTTCCCTACATGTTCGGGCAGGCTATTATCGTCACCTTGCAGAAGGATGTTCATTTGTTCCAGCTCAATATTTGTATTTCCTATGATTTTGAGGCTATGCACTGATTGCTATGTTGTTCATGAGTTGTTATCAAACCATGTTAGTTTAATGGTAGAATTCTTATGTATGGATCACGGTAGTGAATGGCTCGGAAGTAGGGTTTCTCAGTACATGATTTAGAGGCTCAGCATTTACTTCCAGCAAAGAAAGGCAATCGGACGATGGATGTTCAGGTTTTGGTTGTTGGAGTAACGAGACTTGGTATCTTCGAGCGTGGTGGAATTTTTGTTGTGATGCGGTATCGTCGCCCTTGTTTGAACGCATTACAATTCACCGACGTTATGGTCTTCTTTGATTTTGCTTTGGAGGCAGAGTGTTGTGAAATGCTGCTTAAGAAGCGGTCATCTGAGGTAGCGGTGTGTAGCGGTTCCGAATCGGATTGGCAAGTCTAATGTTGATGGCTAGAGAAAAATGATCTTCTAGGAGGTTTAGAGTTGGTAGAAATTCATTAGTTCCGGTGCTACAGGTATGGATTTGATTTGAGACAACATTTGGGCAGCGAAGTATGAGGAAGGACATGGCGGGAGGTGTCTCGCGGCGGATGAATTACTAGTAGGTCAAGTACGAGAAGCGGAGGTCGAGAAGTTGCTTAAAGGAGATGGTTTGATCAAAGTGGGAGTGGCAGAGTAGCATATGGATTATGTGGTAGGATAGCCACGTACCTTGAGGAAGATTAGAGTGATTTGGAAGGCATGGTGGGAGTGACTTGGTCCACGGATTATAATTTGAATGGTGGTTACCGTTCGGAGAAAGATTGAATATGGCAGAAAGGAGTTTGCCTGATATAAAGATGGGTGTGAAGATTTGATTATCTTTACGGATGCAACATAGCTTTGAGTTTGGAAGGTATTGTCGGTTTTCACTTGATGTCGATGGGGAGTGAACAGACTTCTACAGCTGGTGGATGAGCATGGGCTCGGGAGGGTTCACTGATTTCATAGTAGTTGTAACCAGTGCAGAACCGTTGGAAGATGTCGGCATGGAATTTCACATGTGGGTTATCTCGTGTGGGCATGTTAGCGGTTGCATGATGTTGACGAAGTTTCTGCGAAGAATACTACTTGTAACCCGGTAAGAGGTCGAATATGTGATTATGACTGATGATTCATAATGTTCATGAAAATCTTAACAAAAGACTTCGAGAAATTTGGTGGGTTAACGGTACGAGATCATGGTAAATGAGAAAGAGGAATCGTTGTGGGCTCTACATTATGTGATGGTAGCTTAAAGCTAAGTGGGGGAACCCCACCATTTATGATTGGATCCCGTGGTTGTCGGCTTGTGCAGCTTCTGGTTATCGGTGCATTGGTGGATTATTTGTGACTAAGAAAAGGAAACATCAGAGTAATTTGAGCAAAGGAATTGATAAATGTGTATTATATTCTGCCTTATCGATTCATGTGCAGGTTTTGAGAAGACTTAGAGTTATGCTTTGTGGATGTGATGTACAAGGAAAGGAATTGAGCCGGTTGCTTCTTTGAGAGGGTGTTCATGTGCTACCAGTGCATTGGAGTTTGGTTATGTTTGAGATCAGGTTAGAGTGGGTGACTCTCAACAACGGTCCTAGTGGGTTCAAGAATTAAAGTACAGTGCTTAAGGATTTTGGGTCCGTTGTGTAGTTAAGGACCGAATTTCACAGTGGATTGCGAACGGATCTTGGAATGTTCTATGTCATCGTCGGTTATGCAGTGCAGTATTGGGGTAAAGGAAGAAATAGCTTCGGATTCGCGGAATGTCTTGCAAACTGGGTATACCAGTTGGAGATGCTATTGTGTGCTTGAGAAGGGTATGATATGGCTCATGGGCATTGAGACAATGTGGTCTCACGATTCGGGTCGCTCGGGATGAGTGCGGATTGAGTTCATTATGTTGTGAATGGGACTATTATATTTCTAAGTCTGTTCAAGAGTAAATTGAAAGAAGTTGGGTCGGTTAGTAATGCTTTAATCAGCATGATTGGAGCAATGATCAGTTCCTTCGGCGTGTGAAGTTATACATGTGGTTTGTGGACGTACGTGCGGGCTTGACAGCCACCATAACTTGATTGATTTGGGAGGTATTTAATTCAATGGCCTTGTTATGTAAATGGATTCCGGAAGAGTCATGGTGGTTTAGATCACGACTTGAGGTTTGTATTTTTCTGCGGTTTGGGAATTCAGTGACGTGTTACATTGGTTCTTCTGAAATGAGCTAAGTGAAATGTTTCTAGCCAATAAAGTGGCTATTCTACTAGTGGTTCAAGGGTTATGGCAAATGTGTGTATTATCGCATAACGGCATGATAGGTGTAGTGAGCGGCATGGGAATTTGAAATTTGAGGATCAAGGTTGCGGTTTGGTGTTGACAAAATGTCACGAGCTCGGATGAGCAGGGGAAAATTCAGATGTTCAGAGTAAGCTGGCATTTTCTTTAGTGTCACCTGAGAACGACATTCTGTGTAAGAGGCTTTGTGTATTGGTATGCAGATTCTTGATTTGCTTTACAGAATTAGAACCGCTTGTGGGTCTAATGTGAGATTGTGCTCTACGTCAGGTCATATGTATTCGTTCATCATAGCGTTGCTTACGGAGGAGGCGGCGGGCATTGGATGGTATTCTCGTCATCAGCTATTACATGTAAATCTCTATTGTGCCATGTGGGTTGTGAGACTACTTAATTATTCGAATACGTGTGAGGTCCCGTGTAGCTTGTGGTGTTATGTGAGTAGGATGGCTCTCGAGATGCAGGTCATCATTGCACCTTAGTTGTGCTTCGGTTTCATAGCGTATGGCGCTATCCGTTTCCCAAGGATTTGTATTATGCAGTTGGCATGCTTGTGGTCGATATTCGGGCATTTTGTAAGTATAAGCGTTACGGCTTGATGTGTGTGTTTTCTTCTTGATGTTATGTGCAGATTGGGTGGCACTTCTCCATGGGTATATTGTCGGGATCGGGTGGCACGCCGCCACGGGCATGTTATGTGGATGCACGCCGCAACAGTGTCATGACGGATATGGTTGCACGCCGCCACAGTGAGATGTTGAGCATAGTTCCTTACACTTATTTTGTGTGCCTTGTTCTTCATCCCTGAGGTAGGTTCATATCATCTATTCGACAGTTTTATTCATTACGTAGGCTGGGTAATTCCCTGTCGGAGTTCGTTCTTCCTTATGAGTTATATTCGAATGGTAGCTTATTGGCACTTTGATGGTGCTGCATAAGATCTTGGTCAGTGTTTCAGGTGACTATTTCCTGAGCATTTTGTACGGGGTGAGACGAGATTATTGGACCTGAAATTAGTGCAATCAGATTTATATAAGGTACATTAAAGAGATAATATCGTTATTCAGTTCAAAATGAGGTAATGGTTCTTGTCAGGAGGATAGACTCTATGAATTATTGATTCGACAGGTGGTTATGAGTTTCTACACGTCTCTCTCGTCGTGGCAATATTGAGAGAGTTGGAACAAGATTTATATGCATCATGAGATGTATTGTGGGCATCAGTTTCGTGAAATTACAGCTATTGTGGTCGGAGGATGTTATTATCGGCAACCGACTTATGTGGTGCATGGTGTGATTTTAGCATATGTGCATGATCATGTTTTGGTACAGTGTGTGGTGATTGGTACGGTGTACGTACGTTAGAATCGGGACATGTAGAGAAATTCAGAGGTTGGTATTTGGTCCTAAGGTTTATTGACTAAATAAAAGGGAGGATCTTCAGTCTGACTCGAGCTATTGTGTTCAACTGGATTGTGGTGTCACGGGTAGGTGCACGAGGTGTTAAACTGTTACAACCCAAATTCACGTACCTTAGATCACATCGTAAGTTAGTCGATGTAAATCCAAGAAGAGATTATCTTTGAGATGATAAGAAGTTAATCCTATTGGTCTTAAACGATACAAGGGTGTATAAGAGTGGTTAACAAGTATTTGAAGTTAAACGAATCAAGGATGTTGTAACCCGTATTTTCAGGTAACACTAGAGGTGATTAATTGTCCCAAGAGGTCATGTTTTAATGTATTTGAATCATATAATATCCGTATCATAAGTCTTGAAGTCAAGCGAGTTATGAAACAAAAGTCGATAAACGTTGTCGCAACTTACGTTTATAATTTTACTTAAACTTTAGGTCAAATGTTACTACATTTTCTCCCAACGTACGTGGAATTATGGGGTGATCTACCTATAAAATTGAAGATCTATGAGTCTAGTTTCCAGCACATTAAACCGTTCGTCGATACGATATCGGAATAGAGAGATATTCGCGTTTTCGCGAGAGTGCGCCAAGCTGCTCTCTATGGGGCCCACAAAGGCGGTTTAAGACATATGGACATATATAAGATACCTCAACCCCGTTTTAAGTCATTATTTTTCAGTATATTCAGACCTTATAACCCTAAAAACAGTCTCTCAAGGTTCTCTCATGATCCAAGACCCAAACAAAGGGCAAACAACACAAATCAAATGTCGGGAATCCCGTGGCGCTAGTAAGTTTCTTGTTCTTCTTGTTGTTGCTGATTTTTGTGTTGTTCCAGCTCGTGTGGGAGGTTGTTTTAAGTGTTTTATGTTCTGTCAATACACCTTCAAGTTTTTAATATCAACCCTAGGTGATTTCAAGTCTTATAAAATAATTCTAGTGCCGAAAAACACGAATTAATTGCTAGTTTCGCTTCCTTGTTCTTGTGGCAGAATTGGAGGGATATTTCGTGGAAAATTAAGGTCAAATTGGAGTTGTTCTTTCTGTTTAAAGGTAAGGAACCTCTTACTCTATATATATTTAAGATTATCCAAGTTGCGGCTAAGACGTTGAAGCTAGAACTTGTGAAATATATATCGAAAGGCTTAGTAGTAATTTTGTTGGTTGGTGGACTGTTTTGGAGGCTCAATATGATTATTAATGATGTTGTTTGGACTGGTTGGTGATTGTATTGACTTGTGGAAAGTCATATAAATAGGGGAGGTGCTGTCCGTTTTATTTTAAAATAGGTTGCGATCGATGCATAATAGTTACGACGCTTAAACGATAATGATAGTGTCATTTCTCTTATTGTAGACTAAAGAGTCGTGACATTTGCATAGCTTGAGGTTGGGCAGTATATACAAGGTATGTGAGGCTATCCCCTTCATTCTTTTGCACGACTCCGATTGTACATAATGTAATGAACGAACTCCCAAAGATACTCTACTCTTAGAAGCTAGCAGTACTTACATTGCTGCCCTTCTTATGAAACGATTGATATTGATGTTACTTCTCTTATTCTTATATTATCAATGTTGTTAGTAGTTCCTGATTCTTATAAGATTCTTGATGAAGAGTTAATCCTAATAACGTGTACGAAGGATACCGACCTTATGTCACTCCGAAAGGTTCAAAATATGATTCCAATGAGTCCAGCATGCATCATATATATGTATCTATTTTACTCTACCGAGCCATGCTATAGTTGGCCGGGTACGGCACCTATTTTGCAACCACTGATTAGTTAGATTTTACCGAGCTCCACGTGTTCGGGTATGATTCTACCAAGCCCTATGATGGCCGGGTACGTTTTACCGAGCCTATTACGGCCGGGTACGATATGATGATGGTGATGCCCACAAAGATGTATGTTTTAAAAGTTTATGTATATATATGTATGTATCATGTATTTCATGTCAGTAGCCCTCAGAGATACCCAGATGTCACAGGTTGTATATTCTCTATCCCTGTTTACATTACTGTTCTTACTTATGCTTTCTTGCCTCACATACTCAGTACTTTATTCGTACTGACGTCCTTTTTATTTGTGGACGCTGCATGTCGTGCTGCAGGTCCTGATAGACAGGTAGACGTAGCTCCCCCACCACAGTAGGCTGTCCAGTTCAGCGGTTATTGGCGAGATCCCTTCTCCGGACTTGCCGTGGTCTTGGTATGCATTTTTGTTATAGACATTATGGGTATGTCGGGGCCCTGTTCCGGCAATGTTGTAGCACTTATGTTCCTTTAGAGGCTCATAGACAGGTGTCGACTTATGTATGGTTTAGAATGCCTTTTCGGCTGATTTTTGTTGTATAGTCTTTCATGGCATCATGATAGCTCGTACCTTATATATAGTTTCTTGACAGTCTTGTCGTCCCATGTTATGTATGTTCATGACATTATCTTTCATTGTTGGATGTTCATGATCCATGTCTACTATTTATATTGATCTTGTCGGCCCTTAAAGATAATAAGGAAGGTTAGATAAAATGTACGTTGGTGCTCGGCAAGTATGGCCCGGGTGCTAGTCATGACCCTCCAGTTGGGTCGTGACAAACTTGGTATCAGAGCAAGTCTGTCCTAGGGGATGTCTATGAGCCGTGTCTAGTAGAGTTTTGATTATGGATGTGTAGCGCGCCACATTTATAATCAGGAGGCTACGTGACATCTAGGTATGCATTTTTGTTATAGACATTATGGGTATGTCGGGGTCCTGTTCCGGCAATGTTGTAGCACTTATGTTCCTTTAGAGGCTCATAGACAGGTGTCGACTTATGTATGGTTTGGAATGCCTTGTCGGCTGATTTTTGTTGTATTGTCTTTCATGGCAGCATGGTAGCTCGTACCTTATATATAGTTTCTTGACAGTCTTGTCGTCCCATGTTATGTATGTTCATGACATTATCTTTCATTGTTGGATGTTCATGATCCATGTCTACTATTTATATTGATCTTGTCGGCCCTTAAAGATAATAAGGAAGGTTAGATAAAATGTACGTTGGTGCTCGGCAAGTATGGCCCGGGTGCTAGTCATGACCCTCCAGTTGGGTCGTGACAAACTTGGTATCAGAGCAAGTCTGTCCTAGGGGTTGTCTATGAGCCGTGTCTAGTAGAGTTTTGATTATGGATGTGTAGCGCGCCACATTTATAATCAGGAGGCTACGTGACATCTAGGGTTGTTACCTTCTTCCTGAATCTAGATCGTGCGTAGAGTTGAGTCGTAAGTGTTCATATCTAATATTCACCTTGTTTTCTTTTAGCGATGCCTTCGACTAGGAAGCAAGCGATTAGTAAACGGCTTGATACAGCTGTAGGAGAGGGTAACATTCAGGTGCCTCCAGCCATAGCAGGCCAAAGTGAGCCTCAGAGTGAGATGCCGTCTCATACCTCTCTGTCTCCTCCAGAGGATATTAGGAGGCACCCAGTACATCCAGTTCCTCCGTCTGGCACTACAGACCACGATATGCGCAGTGCAGTGCAGTTGTTGAGTAGCTTAGTAGCTGCTCAGGCTCAGAGGCAGAATACCGGTGCTGCTGATAAACCGGTTAGTGCAGGAGTTCGTGATTTTATTAATCTAGACCCTCCAGTGTTTACCGGATCAAGACCCCAAGGAGGACCCACAAACATTTATTGATCAGGTTCATCGTACATTGCGGGTTATGCATGCTAGTGATGCGGAGGCAGTAGAGTTGGCTTCTTATCGGTTACAGGATTTAGCGATTTTCTGGTATGATAGTTAGGAGAGATCTAGGGGTCCGAACGCTCCTCCAGCCGTGTGGAAGGAATTTTCTAAGGCCTTTCTTCGTCACCACTTGCCAGTTGAGATACGACGAGCTAGAGCTGATAAGTTCTTGAACCTTCGACAGGGTAATATGAGTGTGCGAGAGTATAGTATACAGTTTGATTCTTTAGCAAGGTATGCTCCCATATGGTGGCCGAGATGAGTGATAGGGTGCATCTGTTCGTGAACGGGTTGGGACCACATCTGATAAATGAGTGCACAACAGCCTCCTTGGTAGAGGGCATGGATATTTCCCGTATTCAGGTTTATGCCCAGACCCTAGAGGATCGTAAGCGCCAGCAAAGGGCAGATAGGGAGCAGGATAGGGGCCCGCATAAGAGGGCGAGATTTGCAGGGTATTCTGATGAGTTCAGAGGCAGTATCAGGCCCCAATCTTTGAGGAGTTCGGTGCCACTTGTAGCTAGTGCTCCTCCACAGTTTCAGAGGCCTCGGTATGATCGATTTACCTATTCTGGTTCAGGTCAGAGTTCGAGGGCATCAGGCTCACAATTTCATAGAGATACTAGTCAGACGAGACCCCCAACACCTCGTTGTGATCAGTGCGGCAAGGCCCACTTTGGACTGTGCCGTCGAGGTTCCGATGCGTGCTATTCTTGCGGACAGCGTGGCCATATGATGCGGGATTGTCCTAACAGAGGAGGTGGTGGTATGGCTCAACCGACTGGATCTGTGTCTGGTTCTTCCTCATCAGTTCGACCTCCAGCACAAGGTTTTCAACAGTCGACAGGTCGTGGTAGAGGTAGAGGTTCAGTGCCGAGTTCGAGTGGTGCTCAAAATCGAACCTATGCTCTAGTAGGTCGACAAGATCTCGAGTCGTCTTCGGATGTTGTTACAGGTATATTGTCTGTATTTTCTTATGATGTATATGCGCTAATTGATCCAGGATCTACCTTATCATATGTTACACCCTTTGTGGCTAATAAGTTTGGCATTTAACCTGAATTGATAAGTAAACCACTTGCGGTATCCACTCCGATAGGAGATTCTGTGATTGCTAGAAGGGTATATAAAGGTTGCACTGTGATGATTTGTAGTCGTCAAACCTCAGCAAATTTATTTGAGTTAGAAATGGTTGATTTCGATGTGATGATGGGAATGGACTGGTTGGCCTCATGCTATGCAAATGTTGACTGTCGTACGAAGATGGTTAGGTTTCAGTTTCCTGGTGAACCTGTCATTGAATGGAAGGGGAACATTGCTACGCCGAAAGGTAGGTTTATTTCCTATCTTAAGGCAAGGAAGATGATCTCAAAAGGTTACATTTATCATCTTGTTCGCGTTAGGGATGCGGAGGCGAAGCCGCCTACTCTACAATTAATCCCCGTGGTCAATGAATTTCCAGATGTTTTCCCAGATGAACTCCCAGGCCTTCCTCCTGAAAGGGAGATTGAGTTTAGCATTGATGCATTGCCTGACACTCAACCGATCTCTATCCCTCCATACAGGATGGCCCCGGCAGAGTTGCGAGAGTTGAAGGCACAGTTGAAGGACTTGCTGGATAAGGGTTTCATTAGGCCTAGCACTTCACCTTGGGGTGCGCCAGTCTTGTTCGTGCGGAAGAAAGATGGGTCGTTAAGGATGTGTATCGATTATCGACAGTTGAATAAGTTTACAATAAAGAACAAGTATCCACTTCCAAGAATTGATGACCTGTTTGACCAACTCCAGGGTGCCAAGTATTTCTCCAAGATTGACTTGCGTTCAGGGTATCATCAGGTGAGGGTTAAGGAGAAGGATATTCCAAAGACGGCCTTCCGGACAAGATATGGGCATTTTGAGTTCTTGGTGATGTCGTTCGGGCTAACAAATGCCCCAGCAGCTTTTATGGATCTCATGAATAGTGTATTCAGGCCCTATCTTGATGTGTTCATGATCGTATTCATTGATGACATTCTGGTGTATTCTCGTTCGGAGGCGGAACATGCAGGCCACTTGCGGATAGTATTACAGACCCTTCAGGATCATAAGTTATATGCTAAGCTCTCTAAATGTGAATTCTGGTTGAACTCAGTAGCATTCCTTGGCCATGTGATATCTGATGAGGGTATTAGTGTCGACACTCAGAAGATCGATGCAGTGAAGAATTGGCCGAGACCTACAACACCGTCAGAAGTCCGCAGCTTCCTGGGGCTAGCAGGATATTATAGGCGGTTTGTAGAAGGGTTTTCCTCTATATTAGCACCATTGACTAAGTTAACACAGAAAGCTACCATGTTCCAGTGGTCTGATGCTTGTGAACATAGTTTTCAGGAGCTAAAGAATCGATTGACATCCGCGCCAGTGCTCACTCTCCCAGAAGGAACAGAAGGTTATGTGGTATATTGTGATGCCTCAGGTATAGGTTTGGGGTGCGTATTGATGCAACGTGGGAAGGTGATTGCTTATGCATCAAGACAATTGAAGAAGCATGAAAAGAATTACCCGACTCATGATTTGGAATTGGCTGCAGTAATATATGCTTTGAAGATATGGCGGCACTACTTATACGGCGTCCATGTTGACATCTACACAGATCACAAGAGTTTACAATACATCTTCAAGCAGAAGGAGTTGAATTTGAGGCAGTGTAGGTGGCTTGAATTACTGAAAGACTATGACGTCGAGATATTGTACCATCCCGGTAAAGCCAATGTTGTGGCAGACGCTCTCAGCCGTAAGTCAATGGGAAGCTTAATACATATTGAGGCAGGTAGACAAGGGTTGACCAAAGAGCTTCACCAGCTAGCCAATATGAGAATCAGATTGTTGGACTCTGATGATGGAGGTGTTACTGTACAGAATACAGCAGAATCATCTTTGGTAGCCGAGGTAAAAGCACGGCAATATGAAGATCCTACCTTAGTAAGATTAAGAGAGGGAATTCAGCAGTGTAAGATTACAGCTTTCAAGATCGGAGGAGATGGGACACTGAGATACCAGGGCCGATTATGTGTGCCTAGTGTGGCAGGGTTGCGAGAGAAGATTATGATTGAGATTCATCAGTCCCGATATTCTATCCATCCTGGCTCGACAAAGATGTATCATGACGTTAAGGAGCAGTATTGGTGGGATAACATGAAGAAGTCTATTGCAGAATTTGTAGCCCAGTGTCCTAATTGTCAACAAGTAAAGATCGAGCATCAGAAACCCAGTGGATTGATTCAGAATATAGAGATTCCGACCTGGAAATGGGAGGTGATTAATATGGACTTCATTATTGGATTACCTCGCTCTTATCATAAGTTTGACTCCATCTGGGTGATAGTTGATCGACTTACAAAATCTGCCCATTTTCTACCAGTTAAGACAACTTACACGGCTGAAGATTATGCGAAGTTGTATATCAAGGAGATTGTTAGGCTTCATGGTGTGCCGGTATCTATTATATCAGACCGAGGAGCTCAATTTACGGCTAACTTTTGGAGGTCTTTTCAGAAGGGTTTAGGCACACAAGTAAATCTCAGCACTGCATTCCATCCGCAGACTGACGGACAGGCTGAACGTACCATCCAGATGCTTGAAGATATGCTACGAGCATGTGTTCTAGATTTCAAGGGGAATTGGGATGACCATCTGGCACTTATAGAATTTGCCTACAATAATAGCTACCATTACAGTATTAAAATGGCCCCGTATGAGGCACTGTACGGGAGGAGATGTAGATCACCAGTTGGATGGTTCGAAGTCGGTGAGACAGAATTATATGGGCCATATTTGATTCACCAAGCCATTGAGAAGGTGAAAGTGATACAAGAGTGACTGAGGACGGCACAAAGTAGGCAAAAGTCTTATTCCGATGTCCGACGTCGTGATCTGGAATTTGAGGTTGGTGTTTGGGTTTTCCTGAAGATCTCGTCGATGAAGGGTGTTATGCGTTTTGGGAAGAAGGGTAGGTTGAGTCCGCGGTATATTGGGCCGTACAAAATTCTTCGACGAATTGGACAGGTTGCTTATGAGTTAGAATTGCCATCTGAATTGGAATTTGTCCACCCGGTATTCCATGTATCTATGTTGAGGAAATGTATTGGAGACCCTTCTCGGGTCGTCCCTATCAAAGATGTACAAGTTACAAATGATCTATCATATGATAAAGTGCCAGTGGCTATATTAGATCGACAAGTCCGCAAGCTGAGAACAAAGGATGTAGCTTCCGTCAAAGTATTATGGAGGAACAAGAATATAGAAGAAATGACATGGGAAGCAGAAGAGGAGATGAAGTCTAAATACCCTTACCTATTCCAGAGTGAAGATAACGAGGATGCCGGGGGAAAGAAGGACACATTATAAGGTGAAACGGCTCTATGAGGTAAGCAATAGCTTGTGAATACTCTTTTTTTTAATACAAAATGGTGATATGCAGATAATGTACATATCCATAATGCTTTGTATAGTCTTGTAAGGCCATAGGTTAGGTTTAACTGCTTGCAAGTTTGGCTAGTGTCCATTTTATAGGGGAAACTCAGCCAGAAATCTCCGTCAGAATCCACGATGAGTTAGATACCCCGTAAACCCTTACATTCGAGGACGAATGTTCCTAAGGGGGAGAGGGTGTTACAACCCAAATTCGCATACCTTAGATCACATCGTAAGTTATTCGATGTAAATCCAAGAAGATATTATCATTGAGATGATAAGAAGTTAATCCTATTGGTCTTAAACGATACAAGGGTGTATAAGAGTGGTTAACAAGTATTTGAAGTTAAACGAATCAAGGATGTTGTAACCCGTATTTTCAGGTAACACTAGAGGTGATTAATTGTCCCAAGAGGTCATGTTTTAATGTATTTGAATCATATAATATCCGTATCATAAGTCTTGAAGTCAAGCGAGTTATGAAACAAAAGTCGATAAAAGTTGTCGCAACTTACGTTTATAATTTTACTTAAACTTTAGGTCATATGTTACTACATTTTTCTCCCAATGTACTTAGAATTATGGGGTGATCTACCTATCAAATTGAAGATCTATGAGTCTAGTTTCCAACACATTAAACCGTTTGTCGATACGATATCGGAATAGAGAGATATTTGCATTTTCGCGAGAGTGCGCCAAGCAACTCTCTATGGGGCCCACATAGGCGGTTTAAGACATATGGATATATATATGATACCTCAACGCCATTTTAAGTCATTATTTTTCAGTATATTCAGACCTTAGAACCCTAAAAACAGTCTCTCAAGGTTCTCTCATGATCCAAGACCCAAACAAAGGGCAAACAACACAAATCAAATGTCGGGAATCCCGTGGCGCTAGTAAGTTTCTTGTTCTTCTTGTTGTTGCTGATTTTTGTGTTGTTCCAGCTCGTGTGGGAGGTTGTTTTAAGTGTTTTATGTTCTGTAAATACACCTTCAAGTTTTTAATATCAACCCTAGGTGATTTCAAGTCTTCTAAAGTAATTCTAGTGCCGAAAAACCCGAATTAATTGCTAGTTTTGCTTCCTTGTTCTTGTGGCAGAATTGGAGGGATATTTCATAGAAAATTAAGGTTAAATTGGAGTTGTTCTTTCTGTTTAAAGGTAAGGAACCTCTTACTCTATATATATTTAAGATTATCCAAGTTGCGGCTAAGTCGTTGAAGCTAGAAGTTGTGAAATATATATCGAAAGGCTTAGTAGTAATTTTGTTGGTTGGTGGACTATTTTGGAGGCTCAATATGATTATTAATGATGTTGTTTGGGCTGTTTGGTGATTGTATTGACTTGTGGGAAGTCATATAAATAGGGGAGGTGTTGTCCGTTTCATCGTAAAATAGGTTGTGATCGATACATAATAGTTACGACGCTTAAACGATAATGATAGTGTCATTTCTCTTATTGTAGACTAAAGAGTCGTGAAATTTGCATAGCTTGAGGTTGGGCAGTATATACAAGGTATGTGAGGCTATCCCCTTCATTCTTTTGCACGACTCCGATTGTACATAATGTAATGAACGAACTCCCAAAGATACTCTACTCTTAGAAGCTAGCAGTACTTACATTGCTGCCCTTCTTATGAAACGATTGATATTGATGTTACTTCTCTTATTCTTATATTATCAATGTTGTTGGTAGTTCCTAATTCTTATAAGATTCTTGATGAAGAGTTAATCCTAATAACGTGTACGAAGGATACCGACCTTATGTCACTCCGAAAGGTTCAAAATGTGATTCCAATAAGTCCAGCATGCATCATATATATGTATCTATTTTACTCTACCGAGCCACGCTATAGTTGGCCGGGTACGACACCTATTGTGCAACCACTGATCAGTTGGGTTTTACCGAGCTCCACGTGGCCGGGTACGATTCTACCGAGCCCTATGATGGCCGGGTACGTTTTACCGAGCCTATTACGGCCGGGTACGATATGATGATGGTGATGCCCACAAAGATGTATGTTTTAAAAGTTTATGTATATATATGTATGTATCATGTATTTCATGTCAGTAGCCCTCAGAGGTACCCAGATGTCACAGGTTGTATATTCTCTATCCCTGTTTATATTACTGTTCTTACTTATGCTTTCCTGCCTTACATACTCAGTACTTTATTCGTACTGACGTCCTTTTTATTTATGGACGCTGCATGTCATGCTGCAGGTCCTGATAGACAGGTAGACGCAGCTCCCCCACCACAGTAGGTGTTCCACTTCAGCGGTTATTGGCGAGATCCCTTCTCTGGACTTGCTGTGGTCTTGGTATGCATTTTTGTTATAGACATTATGGGTGTGTGGGGGTCCTGTTCCGGCAATGTTGTAGCACTTATGTTCCTTTAGAGGCTCATAGACAGGTGTTGACTTATGTATGGTTTGGAATGCCTTGTCGGCTGATTTTTGTTGTATTGTCTTTAATGGTAGCATGGTAGCTCGTACCTTATATATAGTTTCTTGACAGTCTTGTCGTCCCATGTTATGTATGTTCATGACATTATCTTTCATTGTTGGATGTTCATGATCCATGTCTACTATTTATATTGATCTTGTCGCCCTTAAAGATAATAAGGAAGGTTAGATAAAATGTACGTTGGTGCTCGACAAGTATGGCCCGGGTGCTAGTCATGACCCTCTAGTTGGGTCGTGACATAAACAGTGATTTTGGACAACTCCGGGGCCGTCCCTAGCATGTTTGAGGAACATATGTTTGAGTGGGAGAGAATGTAACGATCCGACCGGTCGTTTTTAGCAATTCCACTTCGCTCGGTAGTTTGGGGGCACGAGTAGCCCTGCATGACATATTATGACTTGTGTGAATTGTCGACGTTAGTTTTCAGGTGTTTCGAAACTTGTTTGGAAGAATGAATTTCATTGTTGAAGCATTAAGTTGGAAGAGTTGACCACGTTTAACTTTTTAGTATTCTACCTCGGATCAAAGTTTTGATGATTCCGTTAGGTCCGGATGGTGATTTTGGACTCGGGTGTATGCCGAATTTGCATTTGGAAAATTCTAGAAGGTTTCGACACTAATTGGCGAAAGTTCAAAATTTGAAGGTTTGGAAATGTTCATAGGTTTGACCGAGGTTTTACTTTACTGATATCAGGGTCAGATTTCGATTCTAGAAGTTATAGTAGGTCTGTTATGTCATTTATGACTTGTGTGCCAAATTTTAGATCAATCTAAGGTGTTTAGGCTTGTTCGCTGTTAGTTTTTAATTTTAAAAGTTCATTAACTTCATTAAGTCGATTTGAGGTGCGATTTGTGATTTTGATGCCATTAAGTGAGATTTGAAACATCGAGTAGGTCTGTGTTATTATTTGGAACTTGCCTGCAAAAATTGGGGTCGATCGGAGTTGGTTTGATAGCATTCGGACGCTTGGTTGTAATTCTAGAAGTTCTTGAGTTCTCCCTTCAAATTTCATGCGTGTTGATGTTTGATTCATGGTTTTGGGTGTTATTTTGGTGATTTGATCATGCGAGCAAGTTCGCATGATGTTTCTAGACTTGTGTGGATGTTTGGCGTGGAGCCCTGAGGGCTCGGGTGAGTTTCGGGGTGGTTTCGGACCACCTTTAGGCCATTTTTAGCTGCTGGTTTTTGGCTATAGGGGTTTACATTGAGATAGCATGGATTTGGACGCGATAGCAAAGAGAAAAATAGGAAAAATGGAGCGGTAAATCGCGATCGCGGAAGACTTCACGCGATCGCGTAGAAGAAAATCTCTGTTGCACTAACCCGACTTTGGAAGCTTATAAGTTGCAATCTATAAGAAATATGGAGATAATCCAAAAATGAAAGTTGTAGCCATTTATGTCTAGTTTTCAGAAAATTAAACCATTTGTCATTTGGAGTTTTGTTCCAAACCTTATGGCTAATAAACTATAGGCTATTTGATAAAAGTTGGGAAGGGTTAAATGGAAGTTTGTTCATCGCAATCGCAGGGAAATGGCCGCGATCGCATAGGGTAAAAATTATCCTGCAAAATTTTGTAACCACAATCGCGAGATTTGCGACCGCGGTCACAAAGGGTACACCTGGAACAGTGTATAAAGTACTCTATTTCAAAAGTTTCGGACATTTTTTTATATTTGGACCTATGGAGCTCGGATTGAGACGATTTTTTAAACGATTTTCACTATATGGATTGGGGTAAGTGTTCTCCACTCATTTTTTTATTATATTTTATTATTCTATATTCGTTTTTGGAAATTGAATTATGAATTTTAAAGAGAAATTGGGGGTTTTAGCCTAAAGTTTCATAGAGTGAGTTTTTGAGTTTTGAACATCGATTCGGAGTCGAATTTGAGTGAAACTAGTACGGATTCAGACTCGTAACTGAATGAGTTTTCGGATTTTATAAGTTTTATCGGGTTCCGAGGCACGGGCCTGGGTTTGAACTTTTGGTCAATTTTGGGATTTTGATTAAAGATTCGACCTTTATCATTTGGAATTATTTCCTTAGGCGTTAATTGATGTATTTGAGTTTTTTATTTCTAGTTTCAAGCCATTCAGAGGTCAGTGCGCGTGGGATGGCATTTTTAGAGCATCGCTTAGCTTGCTCGGTATTGAATTTGGCTTGTTCAAGGTAAGTAATACTTCTAAACTTGGAGCTGAGGGTATGAACCCTGATTATACATGTTATGTTATTTGTTTGGAGGTGACACACATGCTAAGTGACGGGCATTTGGGCGTGTACCTTAGAAATTGAGACTCGGTCGATTTGTCATGTGTTAGAGAAACTAAGTTGTGATTCATGTTAGAAATCATGTTTAGGCAAATGCTGGTATTATTAGGACCCACTGAGGTCATTCTTGCTGTCGAATTATAGGTTTAAATTGTAATTTCGTAGCCAGTCATGTTCATTCATTGTATATCATATCTCAGTCTCTGTTGCTACTTATTGAGATTTTATTTCATCATTTTGGGCTAGTTTCATGACAATATGAGTCCAGAGAGACTAGAGAGATTGATAACTAAGTGAGGCTGAGGGCCTGATTGTGAGTGATATTTATGGGGTCGGGCTGCACACCGCAGCATGTTTTATAGATTTATGCCTGGATTTGGCTTATTATAGCGCTTGATCTGAAGGAGTCCTTCCGAAGTCTGCACACCCACAGTGAGCGTAGTTGATATTATATTGAGGGATGGATCTTCCCTGGGCTGGATTGGCCAAATACAATACTGAGTGACTGTGTGCAAGTTGTCATTTATATTTGGGATGAATCTGCCATGTACAGTGCCGAGTAACAGAGCGTGCGGAATATTGAGCGTGATGAGTGAAAATGTGAGACAGTGAGATTGGGTACTCTAAGAGTATGAGTACATGAGTTCATCACTATGTTGCATTGCATTAGACATGCATACTGGATATGTAGGCATAGAGAAGTATTTTTCCTTATCCCATCTGATAATGGAATGTCTAATCTATTGTTAAAGTTTTTGAGAAAAATCACATATTTCAGACTTACTCATATTTTTGGTGATTTTGGCAAAAGATTTGAGTTTTACTGTTAAACTTGAAAAGAAAATATTTATTTTTCGGAATTGTATACGAGCTGAGCATTTATTTATTGAGTTATTTCTTGTACCATCTTTATTATATTGTTATGAACTGTTGCTTGTTATTGGAGTTGGACCCTGACCTTTGTCCCTGCTCATCACTACTTTCAACCTAAGGTTAGGTTTGTTACTTATTGAGTACATGGGATCTGTTGTACTCATACTACACTTCTGCACCCTGCGTGCAAATTTTGGACGCTAATGTTGCTGTGTATGACGGAACCTAGCATTGAAAACGTACCTGCGTTCTAGTTACAACTGCCTCTTGTTCATGGTAGCCTTAGACTTATGAAAATAATTTTATGTACATTCTGACATATGATGTATTTACTTCATACTAGCTTTGTAAACTATAAATCTTAGAAACTCATGATTTGTACTACCAATCCTTGAGAATTCTTGTATAACAGTTCAGTTGTATTATCATTTCTTCTCTTAATAAATATCATTTGAACTGGTTTGTTATTAACTGACTTACCTAGCGGGTTCAGTTAGGTGCTATCATGGCTAGATAGATTTTGGGTCGTGACAGTCATATTCATTAGTTCTGGTTATGTTTTTATGCTAATAAAAAAGAATAAAAAATACAATGTTAAAATATTAATTGTATAATTATAATTTGTTAACGCTTATTTTTCACTAAGTGTATAAATAGTAAATGTCACGACCTAAAATCCACTAATGGTCGTGGTGGCGCCTAACATTGCCGTCAGGCAAGCCAACGGTGATTGATCAACTTAATTACCCATTTTTGTATTTTGAAATCATAATTTTCCTGAATTAAATCGTATGAAATAGAATTTACACAACTACAATAACGAACAACCCGCAAGAACCCCCAAAACCCTGGTGTCACAAGTGCATGAGCATTGTTTAAGGAGTATAATAATAATACAATATATGTCTCGAATGTAATAAGACTAAATAAAGTAAATAGTACAATGGAGACTCGGTGGACTGCGATGCGTAGCCTGGAATGCGGCTCACATGAAGTCTCCTCAACAGGTGTGCCTACGCGTCAAGGTAATCATCAATGAACCTGTCAAATCCTGCACATTTAGTGCAGAAGTGCAGCATGAGTACGTAAATCAACGCGTACCCAGTAAGTATCTAGCCTAATCCCGGAGAAGTAGTGACGAGGAGTCGACATCGACACTTACTAAAGGTCCAATAAAACAATGTAATAAAACATGAGCAGATATGAAGCATACGGCAATGATGAGGTAAATCTGATAGTTACATAATCTTCTAGTTACTTCTTTTAAAGGAAAAATTTCTAAATCTTGTATTCTACCTTAACAGATCAGAAAATGTCAAGTGTCATTATCAAATAAATAAGAAATACCATATAAATGTCGGGCCTCAGTAGAGAGATTAACTCGTGAATATTCAGACTACTAGCGATATAATGCATGATTCTGCCGAGGTCGTTCGGCCTGATCCAGAGTAATGTGTACACTGCCGAGGGTCGAGCGACGCGAATCATAGATGCACCTATATACTGCCAAGGCATTCAGGCCCGCTCCACAAGAAAAGAAAGGAAGTTACCGAATCACGAGACACGTGTTTACAATACAGCACATGAGCACAAAATAAATATAATCTTTACTGTTCCTCAAATAACTCGCCCACAACTCAAAGTATTAAGGCTTGGCCTAGTTACATATATTTATTTCTAAATCCATTTCAATTATAACTTTAATTAATTAAGCTAGCAGAATGAGTTCAATAATTCAAATATTATATGATAAGACCCTAAGTCTACCCGGACATAAACATGCTATAGCTACGTACGGACTCTCATTACCTCGTGCGTATATAGCACCCACAGCAAGTTGCACATAATAACAAATATCACCTAAGGGGTAGTTTTTCCCTCACAAGGTTAGACAGGAGACTTACCTCACTCCGAAGTTCTATAACCGGCTCCAAAGCCTTTCTAATACCTCAAACCGATGCCCGTCTCTTCAAAACTAGTCAAACAACGTGCAAACCAATCAAAATATACCCCAACACATATAATTTAACAATTTATAATGATTCCTAGCTTTGCTCAAAAGCCAACAAAGTCAACCCTCAAGCCCACATGCCCGAATTTCGGAAATTTTCGAAGATAAACTCTACACATAGCACCACGAACTCAAATATATAATTTATTCCTAATTCCATGTCCAATTTTGTGGAAAAAATCCAAAAATACCAAATTCTAGGTTTTTCCTACCAAAATCCCAAGTTTCTAAAAATTTTCATGTTTAAATCCATATACAAACCATGTATTTAACTTGTAATAGGTGGGAGTCACTTACCTTATGTTTCTTGATGAAAAGCTCTCCTTGAATCTCTCCAAAATCGCCCCAACCAAGTGAAAATGAAAGAAAATGGGCCAAATCCCGTTTTTATAAAAATCTGATTGCCCAGCGACATTTTTGCATCTGCAGAACATGAGCCTCTTCTGCGTCTCTGCTTCTATGGCACAAGGTCCACTTCTGCGGCTCCCCCCAGGCCCCTCAATCTCCGATTCTACGGCCCCTCCAGCGCTTCTGCACCTTCGCTTTTGTGGCTCCTCGTGCGCAGGTGCGGTCCCAGCCTTCACCAGCTATTCCGCTTCTGCGCTCAAGGACACCGCATCTGCGCCATCGCAGATGCGAATATGGTCTCGTACTTGCGCCACTGCCCAGCTCGCGTAGAATCACTTCTGTGACCCTTTTGGCTGCTACGCACTTGCGGCTCAAATCTCACAGGTGCAGTTACACCAGATGCCAGCTGCTTCAGCATTTCCCCCAAGCCCAAACTCGATCTGTTTACCATCCGGAATCCACCCAAGGCCCCCCGAGGCCTTGACCAAATATACCAACACGTCGCAAAATACAATACGAATTTAGTCGAAGCCTTAAACCACATCAAATAACATCCAAATCATGAATCGCGCCTCGAATCAAACTTATAAACTTTTCAAAATTCCAAATTCTATATCTTATGCCGAAACGTATCAAATCAATTCGGAATGACTTCAAATTTTACACACGAGTCATGAATGATATACCGAAGCTATTCCAATGCTTGTAACCCCAAACAAATATCGGTAACATCAAAGTCCACTTCAAACCAAACTTAAGAAATTCTTAAACCTTTAAAAAATGCCAACCCTCCAAAATAAATGCCGAAATACTTGCGGGTGATCTAATGCTCAACCCGAACATACGTCTAAGTTTGAAATCATCATACGAACCTATTGGAACCTTCAAATCCTAATTCCGAGATCGTTTACTCAAAAGTCAATTTTAGCCAATTCTTCCAACTTAAAGCTTCCGAAATTAGAATTTCTCTCCAAATCAACTCTAAACTTCCCGAAATCCAATTCCGACCACACGTACAAGTCATAATACCCAAAGTGAAGCTACTCAAGGCCTCAAACCACCGAATGATGCATTAGAGCTCAAAACGACCGGTTAGGTCGTTACATTCTCCCCCACTTAAACATACGTTCATTTTCGAACATGCCAAGAGTCGGTCCAAAGCCATCAAATCGCCGAGTAACCTTACCATGCACATACCCGGGGGTGATACCACGTCACCTATTCCATATACGCTTGAAAACACAATATAACTGAAGATCATTACTTCAACCTCAGTCCGTAAATCACATAATCCAATTTCCAATAGCTGAAATTTTCCACAAGACCCGAATCTTGCATCTACACACAGTATAAGTCTGAAGAAGTTGTATCAAGCTATAACCATAACCCAAGATGTGATCATATGACATACCACACAACTCGCATACTCGTAGCAAACTTTTCGATAACGGTTGCTACTCAAAACATCCCAATACCGATAATAAACCTCATATAAGAAAAAACATCATTCTAAAACCTCCGTACACTGTCGATGATGAAATAAAACTCACAACCATTCATCAGACCAACAAGCCATGGAGCTCCCTCTACTTCGATAAGAACTATAGCCAATTTCTAAGCTGATCAACGACATTATCCTTCCAAATGTGAGAACCTAATTTTTTACCATACATGAATTATTTTTACCACCTTTAGAATTCAAATAACTTTTAGGTTTAATTGATATTTTAGATTTTATTTTTACTTTTTAGTAGACCTCACTAGATAAATAGAAAACAACAAAAATAATCGCAATTTAACATTTTAATTGTATTCCCATTTTCAAAAGAAAGAAAAGTTCCAAAAAATATATATTTTTAACGAGTCTACTCTATTTTTTTAAGATAATGATTTTAGTAAATAAATTTTGAGTAGTTAGCATTTTTATCTTTCTATATTAATCAAGTAGGAGTAATACGTTTATTAAGAAAAAAGAAAGAAAGATAAGATAATCAACAAAAAAGAAAGAATCAATTCAAAAATGCCACTTGGCAAAGATTCCTTTCTAACAAATTCATATGCTCTCACTCAAAACTAACCAGCACACTACCTCATGCCACTTTCTTGGAAAGTTTCCCTAATTTGCAATTTTAATTTATTCTCTTATAACTCTTATCTATTTATTTTTGAACTGACCCATTCTTTATTCCAAAGAAACATACACAATATAAATAGTAGATACCCTCGCTCACAAAAATGGGGAAAAATGATGGAGGTAGAGAAAAACGCAAAGAAAACCCTTCTTCTGCGTTTTCAAGCTTATCATAGCAAGACCTCCAAAATTTGCTAGCGGTTAAAAACTCCATAACCAGCCATCGAAACCACCAAAAGCCACCTTTTTCACCAATCAAACTCCAAAAATGCAGCAGCTGACTACTCCATGAAACAGCCATTAAAATGCAGCCTTGAAGCACCACTGCTTCAGCAAATTCCAGCCACCGAAACCTCCAAAGACTACCTCGAAAAGCAGCTGAAAAACAGTTGAAACAGTCCCCAAAACCAGCTCCAAACAATCAGCAAAACTCCACTTGAAACACAACCTCAAATCACCCCAAGCCAGCCCCTGTTTCTGCTAAAAAAACCATCAAAACAGCCCCCGTTTTCTGCTCAAAAACGCTGCCAAACACAGCTGCGAACAACAACAAAAACAACCCCAAAATTTAGCTCCAAACCAGCCTCCAAAATCGTCCTAAAACCACCTGAAAGCACTTTAAATTAGTCCGTTTTTTCACATAACGCAGCAGCCTATTCGAGTTCGAATTCTGTCAAGGTCGCCGGCGTAGTTTTACGGTCGAGTGAGGTGTAGAGCTCCAGTCAACGTCTGTTCACTTTTATCTTCGGCGTGCTCGCCTTTGTATATCGGTTGGAAGCTGTTGCAAACTTTGCAAATAATAAAAGGTCCATTTTTTCTATTGTTTTGATATTATAATTGATTTAGTCTTTTTTTTTCTCTGTTAAATGCTATCTTTGGTTCAAAGGTCAAGTAGATGTTTTTGTTTTGATTTGATTTTTTGAGGCACAAGGTGAATTAATCACGTGACTATTAAGAATCCTGTTTAAGTTTTCTAATTAAGTTTAGAATTAAATGTTGTCACCATATGATCTGTTTGTGAAATTGTCGTGGGCCGTGAAGATTTAGCAATTAGTTGGGATTGATTGACATAGAATAGTTTGGGTTTGGTTGACATAGAATAGTTTGGGTTTGGACTATAATGAAAGAAAAGAATTCGGGCAATAATAAACTAAACTTCATCCGACTCTGTATAATAATACTAGCCATTTTCCTTAAATAATAAGCTAGCCCATCTTCCCCACACTAATTTATTTAATTTCTTCCACAATAATATCTTTTCCATAACTCTTGGCCTTCCAATAACCTTAAACTAGTTTTAGGATAAACAATCTTTTAATATCGTAGCTTGCTTTAGGCGCGATTAATAAATCATCGTGACCATGGGTACGGTTCCCGTGGCATGATCACGATACGTAAATCCCAACTCAAGTGCGCGTTTCACGCGACTTGACTACAACTTCAAATAATAATAATAATAATAATAATAATAATAATAATAATAATAATAATAATAATAACACATGTTGTGAATCGCGGGTGCATTTCACGTGGCGCGGTTTGCAATGTGTATCCAAACGACAAGTGTACGATATCGTAACTTATTCAAGAAATAATTTCATAAATACTAAAAAGTGGTTTAAATACATAATTAAAAGCGATCAAATGTAAAATGCACAATAGGTTTAAAACAGGTAATAAATTAGATAATTAGGCTAAGTATTAATTGTTAAATGACCGTGCTAAAACTATGGAATCCGGGAGTGCCTCACACCTTTTTCCGGGTTAACAGAATTCCTTGCCCTATCTTCTGTGTCGCGGACCATAAATAGAGTCAATTTCCATGATTTGGAATTTTAAAATAAACCGGTGACTTGGGACACTATAATAATTATTTCAAGTGGCGACTCTGATTAAATAAATAATTTTATTTTGACTAATATCACTTTAATTGAAAAAACTCCCCTTATCTTCAAAAAAAGGAGGTGTGACAGCTCTGGCGACTCTGCTGGGGAAAAGAACCCAGAACTTCTGGTTCAAGATTCATAATTCGAGCTTAGATGACTTTTATACTTGACTTGTTGTTGATTGTTTGATATTACCTGTTTGAGCCTAATGTGCTAATTGTCGCTGTTTACCGCTTTAATATTACTGTGAACTATATATAAAATTGTTACGTCACCCTTCTTCTCTCTGAATCTTCTAAATCTTCTGGGAAGCGTGCGCTTTGCGTGGCTTCTTTTATGTTAGAGTCATACCCCTAATTTTAGAACGAGAATCGGACAAGTCGCAAAGCCGGGGAATCTTCTATATTCCCGGTACGCTGTCCCTCTCCCCCTCGGCTCGAGTTATCCGCTCGGGTAAGCATTGTCTAGAACTCCACACCGTATGGTTTAAACTTAGAAGAACAAAGCCTCATGCCGGATCCCTAGTAGGTACGCTTGTTTGCATCACGTGCATTTGACTTTGGGGACTCAACACAGGGGTTGGGTCCGTCTAGGACAGGTGTACCCGATATAAAAGACCATCATAATGCATTTTACGTGCTACTTGTGCATATGTTTGTTTCATCTTGCATGTTGACTGTCTTCTAAAATAGAGAAAGGAAAACAAGAAAACCAAGAGTTGTAGGAGAGAAAATTTACCCGATTTCTGAAAAATTCATGTATTTGAAAACCCGAAAACTCTGCCGAAAATTTGAAGAAAAAAAAGAGAAAAAAAAGTCATTTTAAAATAAGCCAATGTTTTTAAAAAGTCATATTTTTTCTGTTGTGTCCACACTACCGAACTACACGGGTCTGATTCTCACCGGATGTGAGATACGTAAGCAAACTTCATCGGTTCCGACCCTCAATTTTGAAAAAATTCAAAAATATTTTTCTTTAATTCCTTCCTTAAAAGTCTTTCCTTAGAAAATCCCAAATAAGAAAAAATAAATTTAACCCAAAAATGTTTTCTTTGTAGAAGTCCTTCATTCGAAAAAAAAAACAAATCAAAATTCAAAAATATTTTCTACTTTTTTTAGAAGTCTTTCTCCCAAAAATTCAAAAAGATATTTTCTTTCTCTCGAAAATCCTCCTCCCCCCCTCCCCTCCCAAAAAAACGAAAAAAACAAATCGAAATTCAAAAATATATTCTATCTTATTTAGAATTCTTTCTTTCAAAAATTTCCAATTTCAAAGTCCAAAATATTTTCCTTGCTAGGAGCTTTTATGGTATGATTTTTAAAGAAAAAAAAAAGGAAATAATAAACTGATTGATGAATAAATTAGAAAAAGAGTTAGCTTATTTACTTTATTTCTGGTATTCCTGAACTACGTAATGATCTGATTCATGCGGCGTCATGATACGTAGGCAATCCCCATCGGATTCGATCATAGCCATTAAATAAACCGAGTGAAAAAAAAAAAAAAAAAGAAAGAAATGAGTGACAAAAATAATAAAGAAAAACAAAGAGCGAAAAACAACCAAAATAAATCCAAAAAGAGAACTTTTTGTCCAATTTGAAAAAAGAAAACCCTTCTTTTGCGTTCACCAGAGATGTCACACCTCCTTTTTTCGAAGATAAGGGAAATTTTTTCAATTAAAGTGACATTAGTCGAAATGAGATTATTTATTTAATCAGAGCTGCCACTTGGAATAATTATTATGGTGTCCCAAGTCACCGACTTATTTTAAAATCCCAAATCGAGGAAACTGACTCTATTTATGGTCCGCGAACACAGAAGACTGGGTAAGAAATTCTATTAACATGGGAGAAGGTGTGAGGCACTCCCAGATTCTGTGGTTTTAGCACGGTCACTTAACAATTAATACTTAGCCTAATTATCTAATTTATTACCTGTTTAAACCTATTATGCATTTTACCTTTGTCCGCTTTTATTTATGTATTTAAATAATTTTTTAGTATTTATGGAGTTATTTCTTGAACAAGTTACGATGTTGTACACTTGTCGTTTGGATACACATTGCAAACCGTGCCACGTGAAACGCACCCGCGATTCAAAGCATGTTTATTATTATTATTATTTGAAGTTGTGGTCAAATCGCGTGAAACGCGCACTTGAGTTGGGATTTACGTATCGTGACCATGCCACGGGAACGGTACCCATAATCACGATGATTTATTAATCGCGTCTAAAGCAAGTTACGATATTAAAATATTATTTATCCTAAAACTAGTTTAAGGTTAATGGAAGGCCAAGAGTTATGAAAAAGATATAAAAAATGGACCTTTTATTATTTGCAAAGTTTGCAACAGCTTCCAACCGATATACAAAGGTGAGCACGCCGAAGATAAAAGTGAACAGATGTTGACTGGAGCTCTACACCTCACTCGACCGTGAAACTACACCGGCAACCTTGATAGAACTCGAACTCGAATAGGCTACTGCGTTATGTGAAAAAATGGACTAATTTAAAGTGCTTTCAGGTGGTTTTAGGACAGTTTTGGAGGCTGGTTTGGAGCTAAATTTTGGGGTTGTTTTTGTTGTTGTTCGCAGCTGTGTTTGGCAGCATTTTTGAGCAAAAAACAGGGCTGTTTTGATGGCTTTTTTAGCAGAAACAGGGGCTGGCTTGGGGTGATTTGAGGTTGTGTTTCAAGTGAATTTTTGGTGATTGTTTGGAGCTAGTTTTGGGGACTGTTTCAACTGTTTTTCAGCTGCTTTTCGAGGTAGTGTTTGGAGGTTTCGGTGGCTGGAATTTGCTGAAGCAGTGGTGCTTCAAGGCTGCATTTTAATGGTTGTTTCATGGAGTGGTCAACTGCAGTATTTTTGGAGTTTGGTTGGTGAAAAAGGTGGCTTTTGGTGGTTTCAATGGCTGGTTATAGAGTTTTTAATGGCTAGCAAATTTTGGGGGTCTTGCTATGATAAGCTTGAAAACGCAGAAGACGGGTTTTCTTTGCGTTTTTCTCTGCCTCCGTCATTTTCCCCGTTTTTGTGAGCGAGGGTGTCTACTATTTATATTGTGTATGTTTCTTAGGAATAAAGAATGGGTCAGGTCAAAAATAAATAGATAAGAGTTATAAGGCAATAAATTAAAATTGCAAATTAAAGGTGGTAAAAAAATCATGTATGGTCAAAAATTAGGTGCTCACACCAAATATACCGCAAACAAATCTGATAGCACCAATTCTAGGTCTGATGACCTTATCTCATCACACAACCACTCTAGTGATATGCCACATCAATACAACCTAAAATCACAATCCACGCAATTCGTGCACCATTAAGCAACAACCCAAATGTACTCAATCATGGAAAATGACTCAAACGAGAGAACCATCCAACAAGTTCAACATGTACCACCACAACCGCAATGCTACAAACCCATTTTACATAGTAGAACCAAGACACACGAATATAACACAAAGAATCTTTCACGACCCGGAATTCTCACCGTCGGGACCGTGATGGTGCCTAACATTTCACTTGCTAGGCAAGCCAACGTTAGAGAATCATTAATCCAATCCTTATTCCATTCACTAATTAACAGCAAATTTAGCTAAGATAAAATATAGTGAGTGTGGAATAACATCAAGATTGTATTAACTACTACCACGCGGATCTGAAGTCACAATTCACGAGCATTCTAGAATTTACTACAAATAATAGTCTAAGAGAAATACAATTGTTTGAATGAAAGAAACAGTAAAACAGAAAAGATAGACGGGACTTTAAGGTCTGTGAACACCGACAAATCTACCTTGAGTCTCCGGATAGCGGATCCAATAGCTAAAATCTCGATCAACCCGAGCCGCTACCAAAATCTGCACAAAAATTATAGAGTGCAGTATCAGTACAACCGACCCCATGTACTGGTAAGTGTCGAGCCTAACCTCGACGAAGTAGTAACGAGACTAAGACAAGACACCCATAAATCAACATGTACAATTTAACAGTATATATACAATTAAGAGCAATGAAAGCTAGACAGGTAATATCGAGAGGGGGAAACATGCTGAGGGAAAATCCGAGATAAAGAAATATAGCAGAATGATAACTGGAACAGTCAATATACTATGGATCAACAGGAATAGTGAATACAGTAAAGGAAAAAATGCACGACATCACCCTTCGTGCTTTTACTCTCAACCTCACCATAAAATCAATAGAAACGGCACGACATCACCCTTCGTGCATTAACTCTCATATCATGGTACGACATCACCCATTCGTGCATTAACACTCACAATATGGCACGACATCACCCTTCGTGCATTAACACTCACATTATGGCACAACATCACTTTTCGTGTATTAACACTCACAACATGGCACGACATCACCCTTCATGCAGTAACACTCACAATATGGCACGACATCACCCTTCGTGTATTAACACTCACAATATGGAACGTCATCAGCCTTCGTGCATTAACACTCACAATATTGCACGGCATCACCCTTCGTGCATTAACACTGTCCCTTACCATAATGCAATGAACAATTAGCAACAGGGAGATAGAATAACATTTACAAGCCTTACTTTAACATTTAGTTCCATAATATCAATCTCAAATTTGAAATAAATACTCAATTATCACTAGAAGATCCATAAACATGATAAGAACAATTAATTTAACGGCATTAGACTAAACCTGTAGCAATTAGGCAAGGGAAATAGACAATACAAGAAAAATGGGAGACACATGGAAAACAGGTAAATTGGCGGTACATAAGTACTTGTCACCATACATATACGCCGCTCACATGAATTTCACATAGAAAATAATCTGAGGTTCCTAATTCCCTCAAGTCAGGGTTAACCACGACACTTACCTTGCTCTGAAGGCCACTTAATTCTCAATCACAACTTTTCCTCTAGAATTCACCTCCAAACCACTTGTATCTATTCAGAAATGACTTAATAATATCAAATATTTCTTAAAGAATCAATTATATTGAATAAATTAAATTTCCCAAATTTTTCTCCAAAAAGTCAAAAATCGACCCCGTGGTCTCCACCTCTAACGGCCTGACCTCCACCTCTAACAGTCTGGCCTCTACCTCTGGCTGCCTGACCCCTTCCTCTGGCTGGCTGAGTAGGTGGTGCAGCAACTGGTGCCAGAACCATGGCACGAGAACTTTGATACTGTGAGCTGCCAGTTGCCCGAGGGCAAAATCTAGCAATGTGCCTCAGATCACCACAAGTATAACATGACCTCGGCTGCTGTGACTGCTGACCCTGAAACTGACCCTGTCGACCTGAGTAATCACCCTGATAACTCTGGAGTAGAGGTGCACTAATAGGAGCCGGTGGTGCACTATAGGCTAGCTAGTCAGAATAAGGCATATGAGGACCACGGCCACCTAAGGCACCGTTGGATGCCTGGAGTGCTGAATGAAATGGCCTGGGAGGATGGCCTCTGCCATAAGTACCCCAGCCTCCAGATGAGGCTCCACTGAACCCACCGGAGTGACGAGGCCTCTTGTTAGACCCTTGACCACTCCCTGAGAAAGAACCATCTCGACTCGTCTGGCGACATTGGCAGCTTCCTGAAAAGAAATCTCACTCCCAGTCTCCTTAGCCATCTGCAACCTGATAGGCTGAGCAAGTCTGTCAATAAACCTCCTCACCCTCTCTCTCTCTCTCTCAGTGGGGAGCAGAAGAATAGCATGACGGGCCAAATCCACAAAACGGGTCTCATACTGAG
Source organism: Nicotiana tomentosiformis (assembly GCF_000390325.3). Classification (NCBI taxonomy): domain Eukaryota; kingdom Viridiplantae; phylum Streptophyta; class Magnoliopsida; order Solanales; family Solanaceae; genus Nicotiana; species Nicotiana tomentosiformis. Next base: position 105,230,840 of record NC_090812.1, read on the forward strand.
TAACAGTCATATTGCCCTGCTGGAGACGCTCAAACTGATGGCGACGCTCCTCTCTCAATGTGATAGGCAGAAACTTCTCAAGGAATAGCTAAGAGAACTGGTCTCTCCACCATTTCTTGGCGGAACCAGTCATCTGGAATGCAGCAAAATCGACCCCATTGGTCTCCACTATACCCATGTTCCTTAGAACCTCGTGACAACTATCAAGATACTCTTGGGGATCCTCTGAAAAAGCACCGCTGAAGTGAACTAGAAAGAGCTTGATGAACTTGTCCAATCTCCATAAAGCCTTAGAAGACATAGCTGGCCCATCTTCGGCCTGTGCCGCAACAACCGGCTGAACTACTCTGACTGGCTGACCTGCTAGAGCCTGATACTGGGGAGCCATCTGCTCCGGAGTGGGAGTAGTGGGAGTCTAGGATCCTCCTCCGGCCTGAGAGATGGCTGGTGCCATGGGAAATGCGCCAGTCTGAGCCACACTCTCCATAAGGCCCACCAAACGGACCAAAGCGTCCTGAAGTATTGGGGTGGCAATGAACCCCTCCGGAACCTGAGCTAGTCCAGTAGGAACAGTCTCGGTTGGAACCTTCTCATCAAGATCTATCTGAGGCTCCACTGATGGGGCTGTTGCTCGGGCTCTGGGCTGAGCCCTGCCCCTACCTCGGCCTCTGTACGGCCTCGGCCTCGACCTCTGCCCCGCGTAGGAGCTGCCACTGGAGGCTCTTGCTGCTGCTCAGCTGAGGAAGCGATACGTGTTCTTGCCATCTGCGAGAGAATAAGAGTAGAAGAGTTCAATCAGTATTGAGAAAACAAAATCGTACGACAGAGAAGAATAGAAGTGAAATTTATTCCTAAATTTTATAGCCTCTGGAAGATAAGCACAGACATCTCTGTGTCGATCCCCCAGACTCTACTAAGCTTGCTCGTGAATTGTGAGACCTAGGCAACCTAGTGCTCTGATACCAACTTGTCATGATCCGGAATTCCCACCGTCGGGACCATGATGGCGCCTAGCATTTCACTTGCTAGGCAAGCCAATGTTAGAGAATTATTAATCCAATCCTTATTCCATTCAGTAATTAACAGCAAATTTAGCTAAGATGCAATATAGTGAGTGCGGAATAACATCAAGATTGTATTAACAACTACCACCCGGATCTGGAGTCACAATTCACGAACATTCTAGAATTTACTACAAATAATAATCTAAGAGAAATACAACTATTTGAATGAAAGAAATAGTAAAACAAAAAAGATAGACGAGGACTTCAAGGTCTGTGAACGCCGACAGATCTACCTTGAGTCTCCAGATAGCGGGTCCAACAGCTAAAATCCCGATCAACCCGAGCCGGTACCAAAATCTACACAGAAAGTGCAAAGTACAGTATCAGTACAACAGACCCCATGTACTGGTAAGTATCGATCCTAACCTCGACGAAGTAGTGACAAGGCTAAGACAAGACACCTAAAAATCAACCTGTACAATTTAACAATGTATATACAAATAACAGCAATGAAAGCTAGACAGGTAATATCGGGAGGGGGAAACATACTGAGGGGAAATACGAGATAAAGAACTACAGTAGAATGATAACTGGAACAGTCAATATACTATGGATCAACAGGAAAAGTGAATACAGTAAAGGAAAAAATGCATGGCATCACCCTTCGTGCTTTTACTCTCAACCTCACCATAAAATCAATAGAAACGGCACGGCATCACCCTTCGTGCATTAACACTCATATCATGGCACGACATCACCCTTCATGCATTAACACTCACAATATGGCACGGCATCACCCTTCGTTCATTAACACTCACAATATGGCACGGCATCACCCTTCGTGCATTAACACTCATAATATGGCACGACATTACCCTTCATGTATTAACACTCACAATATGTCACGGCATCACCCTTTGTGCATTAACACTCACAATATGACACGTCATCACCCTTTGTGCATTAACACTCACAATATGGCATGGCATCACTTTTCGTGCATTAACACTCACAATATGGCACGACATCACCTTCATGCATTAACACTCTCCCTTACCATAATGCAATGAACAATTAATAATAGGGAGATAAAATAATATGTACAAGCCTTACTTTAACATTTGGTTCCACAATATCAATCTCAACTTTGAAATAAATACTCAATTATCACCAGAAGATCCATAAACATGATAGGAACGATTAATTTAATGACATTAGACTAAACCTATAGCAATTAGGCATGGGAAAGAGACAATATAAGAAAAGCGGGAGAAACATGGAAAACAGGTAAATTGGCGGTGCATAAGTACTCATCACCTCACATATACGCCGCTCCCATGAATTTTACATAACAAATAATCTGAGGTTCCTAATTCCTTCAAGTCAGGGTTAACCACGATACTTACCTTGCTCCGAAGGCCACTTAATTCTCAATCACAGCTTTTTCTCTAGAATTCACCTCCAAACCACTCGTATGTATTCCGAAATGACTCAATAATATCAAATATTGCTAAAGGAATCAATTATATTGCATAAATTAAATTTTCCAAATTTTCCTCCAAAAAGTCGAAAATCGACCCCGGGCTCGCTTGGTCAAAACCCGAGTTTCGGACCAAAATCCATTTACCCATTCACCCCCAAGCCCGAATATATAATTGGTTTTGGAATTCGACCTCAAATTGAAGTCTAAATCCCCAAATTTTCGAAATCCCTAGTTTCTACCCAAACCCCTAATTCTACCATGAAAACTCTAGATTTTAAGTTGAAAATTTATGAAATAAAATGGATAATTGAAAGAAAATGGTTTAGAATTACTTACCAAAACTTTGGGGAAGAAAATGACTCTTGAAAATTGCCTCTAACCATTTGGTTCTTTAAAATGTTTAAGAAATGGCGTAAGTCCCGTTTTGATTTTGTTTTATGCACTGGGCGACAGTGTGCATCGCGTTCGCGAGGCCACTATCACATTCGCGAAGAGCAGAGCTGCCTAGCCTTCGCATTCGCGAGACCTTGCTCGCGTTCGCTAAGGTTACTCCCCCCTGGCCTTCGCGTTCGCGAGACATTGCTCGCGTTGGCAATGAAGGAAAGACCAATCCTCCCCCAGGTCCCCAAGTGCTTCGCATTCGCCATGAGCCTATCGCATTTGTGAAGGGTAAATCCCCCATCACTTTGCGTTCGCGACCAGGCCTTCGCGTTCGCAAAGAAGAAATCTCAGCCTGACCAGTTTACTCTTCGTGTTCGCGAGAGTACCTTCGCGAACGCGAAGAAGGACGTGCCAGAACACCTGCTGTAGCAAAATATTAGATTTTTCCAAGTCCAAAACATCCCATGGCCTATCCGAAACTCACCCGAGCCCTCGGGGCTCCAAACCAAACATGCACACAAGTCTAAAAATATCATACGAACTTGCTCGCGGGATCAAATACGAACTGCGTGACCCCATCCAAACACAGGTCCATATGAAATACCTCAAGCCATCATGCTCAAAATCAGCAACTACACGCAATTCGACATCAAATACACGAAGTGTATGACCATAACCACGGAGAAGCAAATAGCACAATATACCACAGTCCGGAGAGAACATAACTAAGGCGCAATCAACCATTCTACACCCCAATAACCATCTCGCTCAAATCCCGCTACAAGACCCAAACAGAACTGCACCATGTGTGTTTATAACCAACAAATCACAACCCCTCGTAGCGTAGAGGAGTAACACATAAATCATATCAGAGCACGAATAAACTCCACTCTAACCAAATGGCATATCCCTAATTAATAGTAGTACGGAGTCGACAAATCCGACCCGGTGTAGAATACACATCCTCGTTAGCTATGGTCATCCACAAATAGATAAATAATCCTCCGAAAGTCCGCAATGACCTAACCATAAAATATACTATCATCTGGCTAGCTTTGGTCACATGTTCATTGTCCACAACAACAAAACAATCTGCTTCTAAGAACTCCTGGTCTCCAAATCCGTAGAACACACGAATCACCATATCTGATCCCAACTCCACAGCCCGAATGTCTAGCACATCTCTCATACACAATTATCCCACGAGGAATACTTCTATAATTCTTCCGTGCCATATAGCAAAATCTGAATATCATCAGTCGATCAACCAGGCGAGTACCACAATACCAATGAAACATCCGTAAGTCAACACCCACTGCACCTTCTGAAATGTACGCTCTCCTCAGGTAATACCGTGTAATGATATCATTCATCTAGTCATCTGAAACTACCCATGTTGTCTAATAATTCATGCCCTTCCTTTCAAAACTAAACTGTGACCTTGCACACGCAAATCTTAATCCCACACAACATACTGCATCTATCACGAATATGACAAGTACAAGAATCTCATAATCAACTCTGAGTCACAATCAAACTACATACTCAATTAGCCATGAACCTTCCATCTGATATCATCTAGGAGAAAATCACAACACACAACACGCTCCTTACGCCAACAGGAAATATACACCTCGAACCGTGGTAGAAACCATTGAGAACACATTGAAATCCATTTGCACATAACCCAACTATCAGAACCGAATCCCTCTAACTCAACCAAGTCACGCAGGTTGCCAAAACCTGAGAGCATTGCCGCGAAACACCTGTAAAGGCTCACCACATCATAAGTACCCAAAGAACCGATCATATCCATTATTGTGTTGATCCAAGCTATTACCAAGTTTTCCTATTTCTCTGAGTTCCTTCCAAATTACCCTCAAATGGACACTTCCCTTGCCAGAAAACCACGATACTTAACCAAAACTCACCCCACGAGATCTTAGCTTAAAACCACACCGTCCTAAGGTCCATAAGCTGTTGTATTCCCTCTTAAGCACCCCAAAAGTACCACAACCGAGACACCCACTCTGAAAATACCTTCTGTGAATATAAAGTCGTTTCCTTCACATTTCTGATATTGAAATATAAAATCCATAATAATATAGAAATACCGCAAGTTTCGACACCATCTGATGCAAATCTCATATTCTAGCCATATACAAATCGGGAAAAAATTCACAATTGCTACATAAAAATCTTGAACCCATTAGAACTTTCTCGAGAGTCATCCACTCTACTCAAATATCAATTGCACCGTTCAAACAGGCCAAACTGCCTATGCTCAATTAACACAACAACGCCCCAAATAAGTAATTTTGCCTTAATGCAACCGAGCAAATTCATACACCATGCATACTACATCCGTCACGAATAACAACTCAACTCATTCCATGATTTCCATATACCCATAAAGTGTAACATAACCCATATCCAGAAATTCCTTTACTCGAGTCATCCTCGCTCTCCACCTCTGCTAGTCATACCCAACTCACAAGTATGCCTCAAACCGAAACCAGTATAACACATAACCACACAATCAAATCGGTGATAGCAGACTCTCCAACTTGGCTCAAAGCCATAGATCAAAACACTCGATAATTCGCAATACCCATAATCTATTACTACAATAATATCGTAGAGAGATTCAACTAAATCCTTCATAAGCTCACATAACACAAACCATATAGTACCTCAAATCATCTACTAAGCTCGCGTACATCCACGCGATGGTCAGGTCGATTTTCTAAACCAAATTCAAATCTCAACACATATACCCCGCTGGTAGAAAAGAAACTCTCCACACAACATTATAAGGATCACACCTTTGTAGATTACTCCGCAACATATAACCCACCTGCTTGGCCTCATATTGGCATCTTGCTATACCCTTTCGCAGCCACGATTACTACTCCATCACTAAATCTTCCTGAGTCTGAACTCACAACAAGACACAAAAATCTACTTCATTCCACAATTAATCAACATTAAAAATCTTTCAACATACTCATAACTCGAGACTATACGTCACATCAAGACAACAATCTAGCACCCAATAGTCCTTCTTTCATCTCAAGCAAACTATTCTCGTCACAATCAAACTATCTGAACACATTCCGCAGTCACATCATGCTCATCACATAGCCATCCATCCACTCATCGAGTCACAAATTCCACTCATAGGGATGCTACGGAACATATAAGTCCAAAAGCACGTGCTCACACAACCGAAATCCCCGTGCACAACCTGTAGAAAAAATCAGCCTCAAGTCCTCCAGACTGGCCCATCATCAGCGCACTGAAATCACACCTCACACCTCATCCATGGAATCATAAGTCGGCGATGCACAGCTGATACCAAGCGCTCACATGCGCATACGAATGCGTGGAGGAAATTCAAAGAGTTATGTTTCAAGCTTAATAAATATTGCACGATAAAGAAAGAAAGATGGGAAGTTTATCCTAAATGCCCTGTAGCCTCTCGAAGATAGGTATGGACGTTATCATACCGATCCGCAAGAATCTACTAGATACTTACTTGCTCATGACTTGTAGAACCTATGAACATAGAGCTCTGATACCACATTGTCACGAACCAAAATTCAGCTACCCATGATGGCACCTAACCCAACCCGCTAGGTAATCCAGTTAACAACAAACCAGTTCAAATGATATTTATTAAGAGAAGAAATAATAATACAACTGAACTGTTATACAAGAATTTCCAAGGACTGGTAGTACAAATCATGAGCTTTTAAGATTTAGAGTTTACAAAACTGGTATGAAGTAAATACATTATCTGTCTGAATGTACATAAATAGATTTTCATAAGTCTAGGGCTACCATGAATAAGAGGCAGTTGTAACTCGAATGCAGGTACGTCTTCAATGCTAGCTTCCGTCATACAGAGTAACATCAATATCCAAAATCTGCACGCAAGGTGCAGAAGTGTAGTATGAATATAACCGACCCCATGTACTCAATAAGTAACAAACCTAACCTTAGGTTGAAAGTACTAACGAGCTGGGACAAAGGTCAGAGTCCAACTCCAATAACAAGCAACAGTTCATAACAATATAATAAAGATGGTACAAGAAATAACTCAATAAATAAATGCTCAGCTCGTATACAATTCCGAAAAATAAATATTTTCTTTTCAAGTATAACAGTAAAACTCAAATCTTTTGTCGAAATCAGTGAAAATATGAGTAAGTTTGAAATCTGTGATATTTCTCAAAAACTTTAACAATAGATAAGAAATTCCATTATCATATGGCATGAGGAAAAATACTTCTATATGCCTACATATCAAGTATACATGTCTAATGCAATGCAGCACAGTGATGAACTCATGTACTCACACTCTCAAAGTACTCAATCTCACTGTCTCGCATTTCCACTCATTATGCTCAATATTCCGCACGCTCATTCACTTGGCATTGTGCAGGGCAGATTCAACCCAAATATAAATAACAACTCACGCACAGTCACTCAGTAATGTATATGGCCAATCCAGCCTAGGGAAGATCCATCCCAAATATATATATATATATATAATAACTAGCATGCAGTCACTCAATATTGTATAGGGCCAATCCAACGCAGGGAAGATCCATCCCTCCATATAAATAATTAGGCAAGATCCATGCCCAGGGAAGATCCATCCCTCAATATAAATAATTAGGCAAGATCCATTCCTAGGGAAGATCCATCCCTCAATATAATATCAATTGCGCTCCCTGTGGGTGTGCAGACTCCGGAGGGGCTCCTTCAGCCCAAACGCTATAATAAGCCAAATCCAGGCATAAATCAACAAAATATGTTCCTCGTGCAGCCTGTTCCCATAAATATCACTCACAATCAGGCCCTTGGCATCACTCAGTCATCAATCTCTCTAGTCTCTCGGGCTCACAATGTCATGAAACTAGCCCTAAATGAAGATATCATGTATCAATAAGTAGCAACAGAGACTGAGATATGATATGTAATGAATGCACATGACTGAGTATGAAATTACAATTTAAACATATAATTCGATAGCATGAATGACCTCAGTGGGACCCAATAATACCAACATTTTTCTAAGCATGATTTCTAACATGAGTAACAACTCAGTTTCTCTAACACATGAAAAATACATGTCAATTGGCTACATAGCTCTATAGAATCGACCGGGTCTCAATTTCTACGGTACACGCCCACACGCCCGTCACCTAGCATGTGTGTCACCTCCAAACAAATCACATAACACATATAATCAGGGTTCATACCCTTAGCCCCAAGTTTAGAAGTGTTACTTACCTTGAACAAGCCAAATTCAATGCCGAGCAAGCCAAGCGATGCTCCAAAAATGCCATCTCGCACGCACCGACCTCCGAACGGCTCGAAACTAGCCAAAAGCAACTCAAATACATCAATTAATGCCTAAGGAAACAATTCCAAATGATAAAGCTCGAATCCTTAATCAAAAGCCCTCGACCAAAAGTTCAAACCCGGGACCGCACCTCGGAACTCAATAAAACTTATAAAATCTTACAACCCATTCAATTATGAGTCCAACCATACTAGTTTCACTCAAATCTGACACCGAATCGATGTTCAAAACTCAAACACTCACTCTACGAAACTTTAGGCTAAAACCCCCAATTTTTCTTTAAAATTCATAATCCAATTACCAAAAACAAATATAGAATCACGAAATATAATAAAAAATGAGTGGAGAACACTTACCCTAATCCATATGGTGAAATTCGCTTCAAATATCGTCTCAATCCGAGCTCCATAGCTCCAAATTTGCAAAAATGTTCGAAACCTTCGAAATAGAGTACTTTATACACTATTACATGGATACCCTTCACGATCATGGTCACAAACCTCTTGATCGTGATTTTGTAGGACAATTTTTACCCTATGCGATTGCGGCCATTTCTCCGCGATCGCGATAAACAAACTTCCATTTAACCCTTCCCAACTCATATCAGATAGCCTGTAGTTTATTAGCCTTAACGTTTTGTACAGAATTCCAAATGACAAATGGTTTGATTTTCTAAAATCTAGACACAAAGGGCTACAACTTTCATTTTTGGATCATCTCCATATTCCTTATAGATTACAAGTTATAAGCTTCCAAAGTCGGGTCAGTGCAGTAGAGATTTTCTTCTATGCGATCGCGTGAAGTCTTCCGCGGTCACGATTCACTGCTCCATTTTTCTCTTTGTTATCGCATCCAAATCCATGCTATCGCAATGTACACCCCTGTAGCCCAAAACCAGCAACTAAAAATGGCCTAAAAGTGATCTGAAACCACCTCGAAACTCACCCGAGCCCTCGGGGCTCCACGACAAACATCCACACAAGTCTAGAAATATCATGCGAACTTGCTCGCACGATCAAATCACCAAAATAACACCCCAAAACCATGAATCAGACATCAACATGCATGAAATTTGAAGGGAGAACTCAAAAACTTCAAGAATTACAACCAATCGTCCGAATGCTATCAAACCAACTCCCATCGACCCCGAATTTTGCAGGCAAGTTCCAAATCATAATGCAGACCTACTCGATATTTCAAATCTCACTTAACAACATCAAAATTATAAATCGCACCTCAAATCGACTTAATGAAGGTAATAAACTTTAAAAATTCAAAACTAACAATGAACAAGCCATAAACACCTCGGATTTATCTCAAATTTGGCACACAAGTCATAAATGATAAAACGGACCTACTATAACTTCCGAAATCAAAATACGACCCCGATATCAATAAATTCAAACCTCGGTCAAACCTATGGACATTCTAAATCTTAAAATTTCCAACTTTCGCCAACTAGTGCCGAAATCTTCTAGAATTATCCAAATGCAAATCTGGTCATACACCCGAGTCGAAAATTACCATCCGAACCTAACGAATCATCAAAACTCCGATCCAAGGTAGAATACTAAAAAGTCAAACTTGGTCAACTCTTCCAACTTAAAGCTTCAACAATGAAATTCATTCTTCCAAGCAAGTTCTGAAACACCTGAAAACCAACGCCGACAATTACACACAAGTCATAAAACGCCATACGGTGCTAATCGTGCCCCCAAACTACCGAGCAAAGTGCAATTACTAAAAACGACCGGTCGAGTCGTTATAATGACACTACATAACTAAATGAGAATATACGTTATAATTGCTTTTGAAATTTTAATCCTAATTAAGTCCCGAATTTTCAGATATTTTTTGTATAATATTTTAAAAGTACACTGATTAATAATAGAACAAATTATTAAAAAAGTATTAAAGAATAAAAGACAAATAAAAATAGAAAAATTGATTGACAAAAGTCAATGACACTAATATTTTAACAAATACAAAGATCAAAAAGTAAAATATCAGATAATTTTTTACCCTTTGAAAATAAAATTCTTATAGGATAAAATTATAATAAAAGTTTAATATTTAAAAATATGAATGAGCTAATATGTGAAGAATTTGAATGAACCAAAAATAAACTATTTTCTTCAATATTGGTAATAAAATATTAAGCCTTTGAATTAACTAATTAGCAAAGGAATTCAGTTTAGTTACTTTTAAAATTCATTATATAAATCCCCTTGTAATGAGAGAGGGAAGGATACTGAACATGCAGCAACAATTATCACTTATTGCACCAGTCATTAGGGAGGAAGTAACTAAAGGTCTATGGAGTATTGATGATCTTAAGGCGCGAGGATGTGATAGGTATAATGCTCATTTCTTTAAGAAAGCTTGGTCGGTCATAAGTGAAGATGTTACCAATGCTGTCTTGGAATTCTTCACTTGAGGGTACATTTACAAGCCTATAAACTGCACCACCATTACCCTTATCCCAAAACTACAAAACCCTTCAAGAATTTCTGAATTTCGGCCTATCTCTTGCTGCACCATTTTGTACAAGATTATATCAAAAATTTTGACTTCAAGAATGCAACCAGCAATGGACATGCTAGTAGATGCTAGTCAATATGCATTTGTTGCTGGCAGAGTCATCACAGATAATATAATTATGAGCCATGAACTAGTCAAGGGATATGGGAGGAAGGGAATTTTACCCAGGTGTATGCTGAAAATTGATATGAGGAAAGTGTATGATTCAGTTGAATGGCCTTATCTGGAACAAATTCTTAAATGCTTGAATTTTCCTGAGATGTTTGTAAAGTGGTTAATGGTCTGTATTAGCACAGTGTCTTACTCAATCATCATCAATGGTGTACCGACCATACCTTTTCAGGAAAGAAAAGGGGTGAGACAAGGGGACCCCCTCTCCCCTTTCTTATTTCTCCTAGCTATGGAATATTTGAATAGACAATTGAAGACCTTGAAGAGGCAGCCAAATTTTAATTTTTATCCTAAGTGTGCAAAGTTGAACATCACTCATCTAGGATTTGCTGATGATCTTCTACTCTTTTGTAGAGGTGACCCTATGTCTGTCCAAATGATATATGGTTATTTTCAAGTTTTCTCTCATGCTTCAGGTTTAATTGTAAATATTGACAAGAGCTCTATTTATTTTGGAGGGGTGGGCACTCAGGATCAAAGTACTATCCTACATACCCTGGGCTTCACAAAGGGAGAACTACCTTTTAGATACCTTGGAATCCCTCTAAGTACAAAAAGGACTGATGTGATTCAATAGAATCCTCTATTGGATAAGATACTGCACAAAATCACTTCTTGGACTGCTAGATTTCTGTCTTATGCTGGAAGAATACAACTGATAAAATCCTTCCTATTCTTTGTCTAAATTTTCTGGTCCCAAGTGTTCATACTACTAAAAAATATGGTACGACTGATAGAATCATTATGCGGGAGAGTCTTGTGGAATGGGGGCGCTGAGATATCAAGGAAAGCTTTGATTGCTTGGGAAAGATTGTGTTGTCCCAAAATTGCAGGTGGACTTGGTCTTCTGGGTGTACAAACGTGAAATAAGCTGCCATTGGCAAGCTTTTATGGAATTTGTGCAAAAAGAAGGACATGTTATAGGTGCAATAGGTTCATGCTTACTATATTAAGGGAAGAAGGATATGGGATGTGCAAGTAAACCAGGCTTTGTGGGTGATAAAGAAGATCATAAAAGCTAAAGAAACCTTTGCAGAAGCAGGCTATCAAGAAGAAGATGTGCATCAGTTAACTACGCTATCTGTTAAGGAGATTTACTATAAACTCAGAGGATATTACCCAAGAGTTGAATGGTGGAGATTGATATGAAAAAATAATAGTCCTCCCAGGTGGAATTTTATTCTGTAACTAGCCATCCACAAGAGGCTACTTACCAAGACTAGGTTGGCACAATGGTGCCACATTGACGATTTGGGTTGCCCTCTGTGCAATGCAGCAGATGAATCCATTGATCATCTCTTTCTTCAATGCCAGTATTCTGCAAATGTCTGGTCTAAATTATTGAAATGGCAAGGAGTCACGAAGATGCCGACATTGTGGCAAGATGAGATTACATGGGCTGCTAGGCATATGCAGGGGAAGTCTACTGGTATAATACTATTCAGAATGACTCTAGCAATCTGCCTTTATTGTGTTTGGAATGAAAGGAATTTGAGGTTGTTTCAACAGAGATCTAGACTTGTGGATATGCTAGTAAGACAAGTGATTCAGGAGATTCACTATAGAGGAGTTAAAATACCACGGTTGAAAGGGAAGTTAGCATGTCTTAATTTCTATCCATAGTATAATCTGTTAGCTTGTTCCCTCTAGCTGATAGGCCATGATGTACGCAGATTTGGGGCTTCATGTCCAAATCGTGTTGAGATTTCATTTTTTGTATGTTGTACACATTACAATTGGTAAATAAAATTCTTTAATTACCAAAACAAATCATCATATAAGTGTCACGACCCAAATTCTCACATGTCGTGATGGCGCCTGTTGCAATATTAGGCTAGCTGACAATCACAAATCACCACACATCTTTAAATTGAAAATATAACGAAATAACCTTAATAGTGAAAATCTCATAAATAACTGATAAGAAAATACCGCGACTCAATACAAAATTCCCCCAAAATCCGGGTGTCACTCAGTACATGAGCATCTAAATGACAATACATTCTAACTGCTACAAACAACTGTTTAGAAGGATAGAGCAATGCAAATAAACTGAAAAGAAGGAGAGTCGATGTCTGCGGACGCCAAGGCAGCTACTTCAATAGTCTTCAAGCAAATGAAGCTCCATAGCTAGCAACCACCGTGTCCAGAAGTACAGGGATCTGCACACGAAGTGCAGAGTGTAGTATGAGTAAATTTGACCCAATGTACTCAATAAGTAACAGGACTAACCTTGGGCTGAAAGCAGTGACGAGCTCAAAAAGGTACAGTCCAAATTCTTATTATAACAATACAGATATGACAGAAAAAATGACAGTAATATCTCAAAGAAAACTCATAATCAGTTGGTACACAATACAAGATTGTAGAAATGCTTTCAAGTTAACAGTTTAAGCTCAACATGGATAAAATATGCCAAGTATGACTGATATGAGAAATGCTACATCTTTGTATCTACATGTCAATGTGCATGTCACATGTAATGCATAACAATGATGGCCTCACGTACTCCCATTCTCATAGTACCCAATATGACTATCTCAACTCTCACTCATAACACTCAATCACTCAACATTGTACGGTACCTGCGCTCACTTCTAGTATGTCAGACTCCGGAGGGGCGAATCCTGCCCAAAGGCTAATAAACATGATGCGGCGCGTAGCCCGATCCCATCATGAATAAATAATCCCTACTGCGGCGCGTAGCCCTATCCCATCATGAATCAATACAACATTTTGCGGCGTGCAGTCCGATCCCATCAATATCACTCACAATCCGACCCTCGGCCTCACTCAGTCATCAATCTCTCCAGCCTTTCGGGCTCACAACACTCATGCCAATCAGCCCAAAATAATGAGACATGATGTAACAACAAATGATGAATGCGACTGAGTGCATAACTGCAATTTAAGCAAATAACTCGACAACAAAAGAACGACCTCTGTGGGTCCCAGCAGTACCAGTATATAGCTTAGACATGATCTCTAATATGAATCACAGCTCAATTTCCCTAACACATGGAGTAAACATGAATAATAGCAAGATTAGAGGACTACACAGTTCCACGGAATCAACCGAGTCACAATTACTACGATGCACGCCGACACGCCTGTCACCTAGAATGTGTGTCACCTTAACACCAACCACATAACACTTATTTCAGGGATTCATACCCTCAAAACCAAGTTTAGAATTATTACTTACCTCAAATCGCATAAATCCTTACTCCAACAAACCCTTGCCTCGCGAATCGTAATTCGAACGACTCGAATCTAACCACAAACAACTTAATTTAATCAACACAAGCTATAGGAATTAATTTCATATGATAAAACTAGGTTCTTTATCAAAAGTCAAAAAGTCAACCTTAGGCCCGCATCTCAGAATCCGACAAAATTAACAAAATCTAAATACCCATTCACGAGTCCAACCATACCAAAATTACTCAATTTCGACCACAACTCGACCTTCAAATCCTAAAATTAAAGCCTATGAAATTTCTATAATTTTCTCCAGTGTTTCCAATCCAAAATACTAATTAAATGGTAAAAACAATGATAGATTTACGTATATAACCAAATCCGAGTAAAAATCTTTTACCCCAATCAATTCCTTGAAAGTACCTCCAAGAATCGCCTCAATCCGAGCTCCCAAAGTCCAAATATAAAATAATACTCTAACCCTCGTTTTTGAAATCTTATATTCTGCCTAGATGCTCCTCTTCACGGTCGCGAAGAATAAAAATTATGCTGCCCTCAAAGTACTCTTCGCGGACGTAGAACACAAGGCGCGAACGTGATTCACAGAATCACATACCCACGCGATCGCGAAGAACAAACGCGTGGGCTTCCCAGCCTCCTCATTCCTTCTTCGCGGACGCGACCCAACACACGCGTTCGCGATGCATGAACAACAAAAGCTCCGTGATCGCAGACCATTTCATGCGACCGCATATATTTATTCCACCAGTCACCTAATTAAGTCTTCACGGTCGCAAACCTTCCCACGCGATCGCGAATAAGAAAATCATAGGCACATGCATCAGCAACTTCAGCAAACCTTTTAAGTCAAATTTCAATCCGTTAACCATTCAAAATCCACCCGAGGCCCCCGGGACCTCAACCAAATATACAAACAAGTTCTAAAATATCATACAAACTTGCTCGAATCCTCAAATAACACTAAAACCATGAATGGCGTATCGATTCAAGCCTAATGAACTTATGAACTTCTAACTTCCAAAACTAATGCTGAAACATACCAAACCAACTCCGATTGACTTCAAAATTTGTACACAACTCATAAATGACACAAAGGGCTTATTCCAACTTTCGAAACTAAAATCCGAGCCCGGTAACCACAAATTTAACTCTCGGTCAAATTTCTCAACTCTCCAAACTTCAATTTTTTCAACTTTCGTCAATTCAAGCCAAAATCACCTACGGACCTCCAAATCAATATTCGAACACACTCCTAAGACCAAAATCACCATATGGAGCTATCAGAACCATCAAAACTCCATTCTGGAGTTATTTACACATAAGTCAATATCCGGTCAATTCTTGCAACTTAGGCTTCCAACCTTGGGACTAAGTGTCCCAACTCATTTTGAAACATCCCCGAAACCAAACCAACCACCATGGCAAGTTACATTACAACAATTGAGCACAGAATAAGAAGTAAATGGGGGAAAAGGTCTATAATACTCAAAATGACCGGTCGGGTTGTTACATTCTCCCCCTCTTAAATAAACGTTCATCCTCGAACTGGTCTAGAATCATACCTGGAGTCTCAAATAGGCATGGATATCTACTCCGCATCTCCCGCTCGGTCTCCCAAGTAGCCTCCTCGACTGGCTGACCTCTCTACTTCACATTCACTAAAGCTACATTATTTGACCTCAACTTCCGAACCTGCCGGTCCAAAATGGCCACCAACTCCACATCATAAGTCAAATCCCCATCTAACTGGACCGTGCTGAAGTCCAAAACATGAGACGGATCGCCAAAATACTTTCGGAGCATGAAAACATGAAACATTGGATGAACACTCGATAGACTAGGTGGCAATGCAAGCTTGTAAGCCACCTCCCCAATCCTCTCAAGCACCTCAAAAGGGCCAATATATCGAGGGCTCAACTTTCCCTTCTACCTGAACCTCATAACACCTTTCATGGGTAAAACTCTGAGCAATACCTTCTCTTCCACCATGTAAGCAACATCACGAACCTTCCGATTGGCGTAACTCTTTTGTCTAGACTGTGTCGTGCGAAGCCGATCCTGAATCAACTTAACCTTGTCCAAATAATCATGAACCAAGAAAGTACCCAATAGTCTAGCCTCACACTGCTCAAACTAAAAAATAGGAGATCGACACTATCTCCCATCATACGGAGCCATCTGAATACTCGATTGGTAGCTATTGTTAGAGGTAAACTCTGCAAGAGGCAGAAACTGATCCCAAGAACCCCCGCAATCCATGACACAAGCGCGTAGCATATCCTCCAATATCTAAATGATGCGCTCGGACTATCCATCCATCTGACGGTGGAATGTTGTACTCAACTCAACCCGCGTGCCTAACTCTCACTGCACAGCTCTCCAAAACTGCAACGTGAACTGCGTACCTCGATCTGAAATGATGGAAACCGGCACACCGTGAAGGCGAACAATCTCGTGAATATAGATCTTAGCCATCCGCTCCGAAGAATAGGCAGTCCCAACTGGAATGAAATGTACGGACTTAGTCAACTGGTCCACAATCACCCAAATAGCATCAAACTTCTTTAAAGTCCATGGGAGCCCAACTACGAAGCCCATGGTGATACACTCCCATTTCCACTTCGGAATCTCAAGCCTCTGAAGCAATCCGCCCAGCCCCTGATGCTTGTACTTCACCTACTAACAATTCAAGCACCAAGCTAAAAACCCCACTATGTCTTTCTACATCCTCCTCCACCAATAATGTTGCCTCAAGTCCTGGTACATCTTTGCGTCACCCAGATGAATGGTATATCGCGAACTGTGGGCCTCTCCAAGAATCAACTCACGTAACCCATCTACATAGGGCACACAAATCTGACCCTGCATCCGCAACACCCCATCATCCCTAATATAAACCTCCATGGCATCACCGTGCTAAAGCATGTCCTTAAGAATAAGAAAATGGGGGTCATCATACTGATGCTCTCTGATACGATCATATTAAGAAGACTGAGAAACCACACAAGCTAGAACCCGACTAGACTCCGAAATATCTAACCTCACGAACTGATTGGCCAAGGGCTGAACATCTGATGCAAGTGGTCTCTCACCAACAGGAATAAATGCAAGGTTACCCATACTCACCGCCTTTCTACTCAAGGCATAGGCCACCATATTGGCCTTCCCCGGATGATACAAAATAGTAATATCATAGTCTCTTAGCAGCTCCAACTCTCTACGTTGCCTCAAATTTAGATCTTTTCGCTTGAACAAGTGCCGAAAACTCCAGTGATCTATAAATACCTCACGAGACACGCCGTAGAGATAATGCCTCCAAATCTTCAATGCATAGACGATGGCGGCCAACTCTAAATCATGAACAGGGCAGTTCTTCTCATGAGGCTTCAACTGGCATGAAGCATAAGCAATCACTCTACCCTCCTGCATCAAGACACACCCAATACTGATCCGAGAAGCATTACAATACACTATATAAAAACCTGATGCTAAGGGTAAAACTAGAATTGGAGTTGTGGTCAAGGCAGTATTGAGCTTCTGAAAGCTCTCCTCACACTCATCCGACCACCTGAATGGAAAACCCTTCTGGTTTAACCTGATCAGAGGCGCTGTAATGGACGAGAAACCCTCCACAAAGCGACGATAATATCCGGCCAAGCCAAGAAAACTCTGAATCTCAGTAGCTGAAGACGGTCAGGGCCAACTCTGAACTGCCTCTATCTTTTTCGAATTTACCTTAATCCCCTCACTGGACACCACGTGCCCCAAGAACGCCACCGAACTGAGCCAAAACTCACACTTGGAGAACTTGGCCTAAAGCTTCTACTTCCTAAACCTCTGTAGTACAATCCTCAAATGTTGTGCATGCTCCTCCTGGCTATGTGAGTACATCAGGATATCATCAATAAATACTATGACAAACGAATCAAGATATGGTTGCAATACATTGTTCATCAGATGCATGAATGGTCAGCCCAAAAGACATCACAAGGAACTCATAGTGACCATAGCGGGTCCTGAAGGTTGTCTTCATAATATCCGAGTCCCGAATCTTCAACTGGTGATACCCAGATCTCAAATCAATCTTAAAGAGCACCCTAGCTCCATGAAGTTGGTCAAGTAAGTCGCCAATGCGTGGCAAAGGATACTTGTTCTTAATTGTAAATTTGTTCAACTGCCTATAGTCGATGCATATCCGCACAGTACCATACTTCTTCTTCACAAACAGAACCAGTGCACCCCAAGCCGACACACTAGGCCAAATGAACCCCTTATCCAAAAGCTCTTGAAGTAGCTCTTTCAATTCCTTCAACTCCAATAGTGCCATACGGTACGGAGGAATAGAAATGGAGTGAGTGCCCGGTACCAGGTCAATAACAAAATCAATGTCTCTAACCGGTGGTATGCCCAGCAAGTCTGCAGGAAACACATCCGGAAAGTCTCGCACTACCAGGAAAAATTAATAGTAGGGGTATCATCACCAACATCCCTCAAAAAAGCCAAATATGACAAACACCCCTTCCCAACCATCCATTGGGCCTTCAGATATGAAATCACCCAATGGGAACATAGTCCAAAAAACCTCTCTACTCGATCCTAGGTAACCCCGGTATTGCCAACGTCATGGTCTTAGCGTGATAATCCAGAATAGCATGACATGGGGATAACCAATCCATACTCAGAATCACGTCGAAGTCAACCATACTAAGCAATAAGAGGTCAACTCTAGTCTTCAATCCCTAAATAGTCACCACACACGACCAATACACACGGTCTACATCAATAGAATCATCCACCGGCATAGATACATAAACAGGTGAAACTAAGGACTCACGGAGCATATCCAAATAATGAAAAAAATAAGATGATACATACGAATAAGTGGAACCAAGGTCAAATAATATAGAAGCATCCCTGTGGCATAATGAGACAATATATGTGATTACTGCATCTAAAGCAACGACCTCTGGCCTAGCAGGAAAAGCATAGCATCGAGCCTGACCGCCACCTGATCGGCCTCCTCCTTTAGGGAGACCTCTAGCTGCCTGATCCCTACCCAAGCTGGCTGAGCGGGTGGTGAAACAACTGGTGTGGAAGTCGCAGTCTGACTCCTCTACTAAATTGGACCTCCCAAAAGACTGGAAAAATACCTCTTCACATGACTAAACTCTCCACACTCGAAGCAACCCCGCTCTGACAATGGCAGCAGGTACAAAAGCGGACCCTAGGAGCCAGCATAACTACTAGAGGGACCTGAAACAGATGAACCCTGAACTGATGGAGCACAAGATGAACTCTAAGCTGGGAGAGCACTAAGAGATAACTGACCCGGACAGGCACTATATGAACCATGGCTAGCTGATGCACCACGATGAACCGGACGAGCCATCTGAGCAGGCTTATAAGGATGACCCCTGTTGTGGTGGTACTTCCCTCCAGAAGAAACACTGCTGAAACCACCCAAATCACGAGGCCTCTTGACCTCCCTCTACTCACGCTCCTGACTACGGACCTGTACTAGCCTCCTAGCAATATCAACCACCTCGTCGAACCTAGCACCTGATGCAATCTCCCGAGTCATGACAAAATGCAGTCCATAGTTGAGGCGATTAATGAACCTCCTAATCCTATCCCTCTGTGGGAACCAACTAGATCGTGTGATGAGCACTCTAAAAATCTCATCTCGTACTGGGTCACAGACATACCCTCCTAGCGTAGCTGCTCAAACTGCCTATGCAGCTCCTCCTTGCGGGTTGGTGGCACAAACTTCTCTAAGAAGAGAATGGAGAAATTGTGCCATGTAAGTGGTGCAGCGCCGACTGGCCTGATCAACTCATAGGCCTCCCACCATCTGAAAGCTGGCCCCACTAGCTAAAAAGTAGTAAATGAGACTCCACTAGTCTCCAGAATACCCATCGTATGAAGAATTCGCTGGCACTTATCTAAGAAGTCCTGAGCATCCTCTGACTCAACCCCACTGAATGATGGAGGTTTGAGCCTCCAAAATCGCTCTATCCTCGTATGTTCCTCGTCACTCATTGGTGGACCCACCTAGGCTTGAGCAGCTGCAACCGGCAGGGCTGGTAGTACCCCCGGTGTCTGGATTCCCTGAACCAACTGCTCTGGAGTACGGGCAGCAGAAGTCTGAGCACCTCCCCTGGCCTGAGAAGTGGCTGGTGCGGCCTGAACTGAAATCGCCTGAGCAAAGATAGTGCATACAGTCAATATCTGGGCCACAGCCTCCTGAAGGTGCGGAAACACAATGGGCACAGTCGGTGCCTGAGCTGGTCTCTCCGGCTCAACCACATCTGGAGTCTTCTCCTGAGCTGGAGCAACTGGTGGGTCTACAGGTGCTGTAAAAACTACATCTCTTACTCTACCGTGGCCCCGACCTCTCGTGGCCATATCTGGTGGTATTGGTGGTCGTCTGCCCGATCCGGTAGCACGCGTCCTTACCATTTTGTGAGAGAATAGAGTAACAGGAGTTTAGTTTTCAGAATCAACAAATCTGCACGACAAGAATAAAAGAAAGTGGAGCTTTCCTAAGGGTTCGGTAGCCTTTAGAAGATAAGTACAGATGTCTCTGCACCGATCCGTAAAACTCTACTAAACCTGCTCAAAACTCGTGAGACCTATGTAACCTAGGCTCTGATACCAACTTGTCATGACCCAAATTCTCACATGTCATGATGCCGCATATCGCCATACTAGGTAAGCTGACAATCATAAATAACCACGCATCTATAAATTGAAAACATAACGAAGCAAGCTTAATAGTGAAAATCTCATAAATAACTGATAAGAAAATACCGCGACTCAATACAAAATCTCCCCAAAATACGGGCGTCACTCAGTACATGAGCATCTAAATGACAATACATTCTAACTGATAATAACAACTGTCTAGAAGGATAGAACAATGCAAAAAAAATTGAAAAGAAGGAGATTCGAGGTTTGCGAATTCCAAGGCAGCTACCTCAATAGTCTCCTAGCAGATAAAGCTCCACAGCTAGCAACCGCCGTGTCCAAAAGCACCTGGATCTGCGCAGGAAGTGCAAAGTGTAGTATGAGTACAACCGACCCAATGTACTCAATAAGTAATAGGACTAACCTTGGGCTGAAAGCAGTGACGAGCTCAGAAAGGTACAGTCCAAATCCAGATTATAACAGTACAGATATGACAGAAAAATGACAGTAATATCTTAGAGAAAACTCATAATCAGTTGGTACGCATTACAAGAATGTAGACATGCTTTCAAGTTAACAATTTAAGTGCAGCACGGATAAAATATGTCAAGTATGACTGATATGAGAAATTCTGCATCTCTATATCTATATGTAAATGTGAATGTCACATGTAATGCATCACTATGATGGCCTCACGTACTCCCACTCTCAGAGTACCCAATCTGACTGTCTCGACTCTCACTCATCACATTCAGTCACTCAGCATTGTACGGTACCTGCGCTTACTGCTGGAAGCGCTAATAAACCTATTGCGGCGCACAGCCCAAACCCACCATGAATCAATAACACCCACTATGACACGCAACCCGATCCCATCATGAATTAATAATGCATGTTATGGCGTGCAACCCGATCCCATCATGAATCAATAATGCATGTTGTGGCGTGCATCCCGAGATCTTCATGAATCAATACAACTTGATGCGGTGTGCAGACCGATCCCATCAATATCACACACAATCAGGCCCTCGACCTCACTCAGTCATCAATCTCTCCAGTCTTTTGGGCTCACAAAACTCATGCCAATCAGCCCAAAAAAATAATACATGATGTAACAATAAATGATAACTGAGACTGAGATATGATATGCAAATGATGAATGCGACTGAGTACATAACTACAATTTAAGCAAATAACTTAACAGCAAAAGAACGACCTATGTGGGTCCCAACAGTACAACATATAGCCTAGACATGATCTCTAGCAAGAATCACAACTCAATTTCTCTAACACATAGAGTAAACATGAATAATAGCAGGATTAGATGACTATGCAGTTCCACATAATCAACTGAGTCACACTTACTACTGTGCACACCCATACGTCTGTCACCTAGCATGTGCGTCACCTCAACACGAACCACATAACACATATTTTAGGGATTCATACCCTCTGAACCAAGTTTAGAAGTGTTACTTACCTCAAACCGCACAAATTTCTACTCTAACAAGACCTTGCCGCGTGAATCGGCCTCCGAACGACTCAAATCTAGCCACGAACAAGTTAATATAATCAACACAAGCTATATGAATCAATTCCATATGATAAAGATAGGTTCTTTAACAAAAGTCAAAAAGTCAACTCCAAAAAGTCAACCACGGGCCCACATCTCGAAATCCGACAAAATTAACAAAATCCAAACACTCTTTTACCAACGAGTCCAACCATACCAAAATTACTCAATTCTAATGACAACTCGACTTTCAAATCCTCAAATTAAAGCCTATCAAGTTTCTACAATTTTTCCAACCCAAAATACTAATTAAATGGTAAAAACAATGATATATTCATGTATATTAACCAAATCCGAGTTAAAATCACTTATCCCAATCAATTCCTTGAAAATACCTCCAAGAATTGCCGCAATCCAAGCTCCCAAAGTCCTAATATGAAATAATACTCTAACCCTTATTTTTGAAATCTTATATTATGCCCAGATCTTCCTCTTCACGATCGCGAAGAACAAATATTATCCTGCCCTCAAAGTACTCTTTGCGAACGCAGAACACAAGGCGTGAATGTGATTCACATAATCACAAACTCATGCGATCGCGAAGAACAAACGCGTGGGCTTCCCATCCTCATCCTTCCTTCTTTGCGGACGTGACCCAACATACACGTTTGCGATGCATGAACAACCAAAGCTCCGAAATCGCAGACCATTTCTTGCGACTGCATAGAGCATTCCACATGTCACCCAATTAAGCCTTCACAATCTCGAGCCTTCCCATGCGATCGCGAATAAGGAAACCAGAAGTACAGGCATCAGCAACTTCAGCAAACCTTCTAAGTCAAATTTCAATCCGTTAACCATACGAAAACCACTCGAGGCCTCCGGGACCTCAACCAAACATACCAACAAGTACTAAAATATCCTACGAACTCACTCGGGCCTAAAATCACATTAAATAACACTAAAATAATTAATCACACATCAATTCAAGCCTAATGAACTTATGAGCTTCTAACTTCCAAAACTAATGGTGAAACATACCAAACCAACTCCGATTGACCTCAAATTATGCACCCAAGTTATAAATGACACAACAGGCCTATTCCAACTTCTGAAACCAAAATTCGAGCCCGGGAACCATAAAGTCAACTCTCGGTCAAACTTCTCAACTCTCCAAACCTCAACTTTTTCAACTTTCGCCGATTCAAGCCAAAATCACCTACGGCCCTCCAAATCAATATCTGGACACACTTCTAAGTCCAAAATCACCTTACGAAGCTATCAGAACCATCAAAACCCCATTCCGAAGTCATTTACACATAAGTCAACATCTGGTCAATTCTTGCAACTTAGGCTTCCAACCTGGGGAACTAAGTGTCCCAACTCATTCCGAAATATCCCCGAAATTAAACCAACCATCCCGGTAAGTCACGTAATAATAATTGAGTACAGAATAAGCAGTAAATGGGAGAACATAGCTATAATACTTAAAACGACCGGTTGGGTCGTTATATTAAGTAAAATTCTTTTGAGTTTGACATAACTCTTAGGAGACATGGCGGTGGAAGAAATCATAAAATAGAGCAAAATTGGTTATAGCATAGCATTAAAAGTCAAATTGATAAAGATGCAAACTTGACGTAATAAGGATGAAATAGTAGAAGATGAATTATATTCTAAATGAGTTGTCATTAATTATTATTATTATTATTGTTGTTGTTGTTGTTGTTTTAATTCCAAAAAAGGCAACTCCCTATATTCTTATATACTCCCTCCGTTCCAGTTTATGTGAACCCATTTTCCTTTTGGTCCGTTCAAAAAAGAATGACCCCTTTCTAAATTTGGAAACAATTTAGCTTAAACTTTCAATTCTACCTTTAATGAGAAGCTTTTATAACCACACAAATACTTTGGACCCCCTTTTCACTTGTTTAGGACCACAAACTCCAAAAATCTTTATTTTTTCTTAAATTTCGTGTCCAGTCAAACAGGTTCACAAAATTTAGAATGGAGGGAGTATAAGTTATTCGTTGTGAAATATTGAGTTAATTTTAGTTATTTTTAGACATTACATCGTCACTTATTAATTTTTTTTAATGAGCTAGGCATACCTCTTCATTCTCGAAAGACCAAAAGATTAATTTTTTAAGTTGTTTTATTTTTCTTTGGTGATAAAAGTATTTCTATGCTATTTTTTTCTCAAAATTAGGTCATAAAAAAATATTTTCATAAGAAACTCCCACAGAAGTTCTCAAAAATCACAATATGGTATATGAGGACTTTTGTGAGCTAGAATTCTTCAGCTAAGTAAATGGGATCAACATTCATCATTAAATCAAATATATTATTTGAACTTTATATAATTTTTAAAAATTATTTTTTTATTGATATGAATATGCGCACAAATCGCATATTCTGACACTAGTACTATATTAAAAGCACGAATACCTTTAGCAAAATATTGTTCGCCGTTTTTACCCTTTAAAATAGCTTTACAATGGATAAATTTGTAATTAGGACCTTGAAATCAATTAAATATTTGTATATTAAATCTATTCTTATTAAAATAAGTAAGAAGTCCTAATATTTAGAAACTTGAAACTAATAAATATTTTACCTTATATAATTGTACTAATTTACAGTACATTCTTTGCGCAACACTTATAAAATCAAGATGAGAACTATGGTGACTTCAATTGATATCCAATTAAAAAATAAAAATAAGGGGACATAAAATTATATATTAAATTAAAATTGTTTAATACAATAATGTTTAAATTAACTGCAACGTGGAAAAATTAAATATACATTTTAAAAATTCTTATTTTAATCATACAAAGTAATTAATCCATGTTCAATTAAGCACCCAAATTAATTATTTGATAATATTTAATTACAATAAACTGTGCAAGCCTAAATTTGTATTATAAAAGCACGAAACCTCTACACGACATGTTGATCAACTTTTATCTTTCAAAAAAATCTATATTGAATAAAAATATAGTGAAAATATTTTACTAATATTTAAGATTTTAAAATAAATTATAATTTTGTTATATTAAGTTTTTTCTTATGTGAATATGTAGGAAGTCTAAATATTTAGGAATTTAAAATAAATATATATAAAAAAAAATATTTAAATTAATATGTATACAGATACTAAGTTAATTCAATAACTTCTTATAGAAATTTATTTGCTCTATTAATTTTTTGTGTTTTAGTAATTTTTTTTTTTTGCTCACCTACGTTTCGACAAATTTATGTAAATTATAATTCTTTTTCTTATTTCAACAACTAAAATCTCAAGCACCATCACTACCTATGTGTAACAACTCCACCGGTCATTTTAAGCTTTAGCATTCCATTCAATGGTTTGAGACTTTGAGTAGCTTTAGCGTGTATGGTTGGTTTCAGTTTTCGAGCAATTCTAGATTGATTTGGAAGAATGATTCTCGTTTAAGAAGCTTTAAGTTGGAAGAGTTGACCAAGGTTTGACTTTTGGATAAACAGACTCGAAATCGAGTTTTATTTATTCCAATAAGTTTGTATTATGATTTTGGACATGTACACAAAGTTTGGTTAAATTCCGATAAGTTTTGGATAAGTTGGGTTCTATGGTGATTATTTTTGGTTTCGACGTCGATTTGAGTATAAAGGTTATCATATTGAGAAAACGTCTCTGATTCGTGTTTCGACTAAATCATTATATCTGTATCGTAATTTCAAAACCATAGCAACTAAAATCCTCAAGTTTCGACATCGTATGAGGAATTTATGATCATTTTACTAAGAATTGAGTTGCTAGATTTTTCAGATTAATTACGAAATTGTACTAAATTCGTATTTAAAAATCTGCACTATTTTCAAATATTGAAACCAACATATCTCCTTCATTATAAGGTCAAATAGAGTGATTCAAAAGTCTAACTTGACTGAAATTTCACGAGGAATCCATTAGAGACATCAAAAGGGAGTTTCAGGATCGTTTGGCACAAGAAACGAGACAGAATAGCTGGGTTTTGTTTTTGTTGGAGTTTTTTTCATCTTGAAAGTATGGGATTGGGAGAATTCAAGGATGTTCTTCAAGTTTCTTTCATGGGGTAAGGTCTAAACCATAACCTATATATTTTTCTTTGATTCATTCCCTTGGTTTAAGTTTTAATCCATGATTTTAATTGAAAACCCATTTAATTCTTTAAATGAAGACCTAGGGTTATGTCCTAAATTTTAAAAATTGAAAATGAGTTAGAGTTGTTTATTTCCCGATTCTTTTTGGAGTCTTGTTCTCCTATATTAGGAGAATAACATACTCGAATTTGGCATATTTTGGAGGAGTATTTCGGGAGATATGGGACCCAACTAGTGTGGGTTGGACTCTTGGATTATGAACACCCAAGAGCAATATTTTGACAAATTGATTGAGATATTGGACTCCGATTGAGTGGGCTTTCATTCGTGTGAGCTTGTATTGATTCGGTCTTCACTCGGGTAAGCTTGGATTCGGTATCCAAGGAGGGCCCTATGTTTACTTTTGTTGACTTTTTGGGAAAAATATAAAGATCATAACTTTATTTATTGTAATTAGTTTATCTTGCATTGTTTGATGTTATTAAGTCATTTTTGGTTAGATTTGAGCCGTGTGGAAGCAAATTTTAGGGGAAAATCTACTTCGGAGGGTTGAGTTAGCCTAGTTGAGGTAAGTATCTTGCTTAACTTTGTGTGGAGGAAACTATCCCTTAGGATTTGGGTTGGTTGTGCTATTTGTGTTACATGAAAACCATGTACGCAAGGTGATAGGTACACGAGTTATATGTAACGACCCGACCGGTCATTTTACTTTATAGAACCCCGTTCCCCTAAATAAGACTTTTCGTACTTACTTTTACTGATTTATGACTTGCGGGGGTGGTTGGTTCGGGATTTGAAAGAGTCTGGGTTGGAATCGGAATCCTTGGTTCCTTAAGGTTGGCTTAAAAGGCCAAGTTTGACTTCGGTCAATATTTTGAGGAAACGACCTCGGAATCGGGATTTGATGGTTTCAATAAATTTGTATGATGATTTCAGACTTGGGCATATGTTCGGATCGGGTTTTGGATAACCCAGGAGAGTTTTGGCGTCCAATAGTGAAAGTTGGTTCTTGAAGAACTTTGAAGTTCTTTAAATTTGGTTTGGAGTAGGTTTTGGTGATATCGAGGTCCGAATAGAATTCTGAGACCGAAAATAGTTCCATAATGTCATTTAAGACTTGCACGCAAAATTTGGTGTCAATTCGAGTAGTTAGGTATGACGCAAAATTTTCCACGGACCTTGCGGAAGTTTGATGCAGTTTGGGTCATTGTCGACAGGTTGAACAAGTCAGCACACTTCATTCCGGTTGTGACTACATATACTTCAGAGAAGTTGGCCCGGATTTATATTCAGGAGAAAGTTTGGTTGCATGAAGTGCCTGTTTCTATCATATCAGATAGAGGCCCTCAGTTGGGGACCTGTGTAGAGCTCAGCACAGCATTCCATCCCAAGACTAACGGCCAGTCAGAGCGGATAGTTCAGATATTAGAGTACATGCTAATAGCATGTGTGATTGACTTTGGGGGACAGTGGGATCAGTTCTTGCCTTTGGCTGAGTTTGCTTACAACAACAGTTATCAGTCCAGCATCGAGATGGCCCCATTTGAGGCTTTATATGGTCGGCGATGTCGTTCTCCCATCGGGTGGTTTGAGCCCGGCGAGGCTAGGTTATATGGTACTGATCTGGTGAAGGATGCCTTGGAAAGGGTAAAGTTGATTCAGGAGCAACTTCGCACAGCGCAGTCCAGACAGAAGAGTTATGCAGATCAAAAGGCGCGTGATGTATCATTTATGGTAGGCGAGAATGTTCTCTTGAAAGTCTTGCTGATGAAGGGTATTATAAGATTCGGAAAGAAGGGAAAGTTGAGCCCAAGATTTATAGGCCCATTTGAGGTGTTGAGGCGAGTTGGGGAGGTTGCTTATGAGCTTGCTTTACCTCCCAGCCTATCATGGGTTCATCTAGTTTTTCATGTGTCTATGCTCCGGAGGTATCACACCGACTTATCTCATGTGTTAGACTTCAGTACTATTCAACTAGATAAGAGATAGGGGTATGGGGAGGAGCCAATTGCTATTGTTGCTAGACAGGATCTCCAGTTGATGTCCAAGAGGATTTCCGCGGTAAAGGTTCAGTAGAGGGGCTAACCAGTCGAGGAGGCGACCTGGGAGTCCGAGGAGGACATGCGGAGCAGATATCCACACTTATTCAGCACTTCAGGTATGAATCTAAACTCGTTCGAGGACGAACATTTGTTTAAGAGGTGCAGAATGTTACGACCCGACCGGTCGTTTTACTTTCTAGAACCCCGTTCCCCTAAATAAGACTTCCCGTACTTGCTTTTACTGATTTATGACTTGCGGGGGTGGTTGGTTCCGGATTTGGAAGAGTCTGGGTTGGAATCGGAACCCTTGGTTCCTTAAGGTTGGCTTAAAATGCCAAGTTTGACTTCGGTCAGCATTTTGAGTAAACGACCTTGGAATCGGGATTTGACGGTTCTAATAGGTCCGTACGATGATTTCGGACTTGGGCGTATGTTCGGATCGGGTTTTGGATGACCCGGGAACATTTTGGCGCCCAATAGTGAAAGTTAGTTCTTGAAAAACTTTGAAGTTCTTTAAATTTGGTTTGGAGTAGGTTTTGATGATATCGAGGTCTGAATAGAATTTTGAGACCGGGAATAGTTCCGTAATGTAATTTAAGACTTGCACGCAAAATTTGGTGTCAATCCGACTAGTCTAAATATGATTCGACGCGTTCGGAGCGATTTAGAAACTTGAAGTTCAGAGTTTGAATCAATTTGGTTTTGGGGTGTGATTCTTGGTTTTGTTGTTATTTTACATGTTTCGAGAGTTCAAGCAAGTCCTTATTATGTTTATAGAGTGGATGAAGTAGTTGGAAGGGATCCCGAGGGGCTCGGGTGCATTTCGGACCGCCCGGAGTTGAGTTGAAACACACTAGATTTCTGCTTCTGATTTCCTTCTTCGCGAACGCGGTCGGACCCTCGCGTTCGCGATGAAGGATTTGGGGTACTGTGGGCTGAGGAGCTTTTTCCCTTCGCATTTACATACGTAAGACCGCGTTCGCGGAGGTCTGCGCCCTCTAGCCTTCGCGTTCGCATCCTTCGCATTCGCGTGACCTGGCCCGCTTTCGCGTAGAAGAGGCTGAGCTGGGTGGCCGCTGTTCGTTCTTCGCGTGCGCGAAGAAGCCCTCGCGTTCGTGTTTCTCCTGTCGCGTTCGCGATGGGTAAATTTTCCTGGGCCAGGGCCGTTTGCCTTCGTGATCGCGAGGCCTCTTCTGCGATCGTGAAGAAGGCTAACCTAGGCAGAAACTTTTTAAAAACAGGACTTAGGCTATTTTAGCTCATTTTCTTCCATTGTTGGGCGATTCTTGGAGATCTTAGAGAGGGGATTTTACTTAGCACTTTGAGGTAAGTAATTTCTACACAATATGAGTAAAATACATAGTTTAAGGGTAGATTATAACATGTAAATTAGTGAAAATCATGGGTTTAGGTAAAAATCTAAGTTTTTGATAAAAATGAGATTTAACAACGAAATTTGTTATGGAATTTAGTAAAACTCATATATTTATGTTCCTAAGGTTATGGGTAACAACTTTCTTTAAACATTTCTGGAATCCGGGCACGTGGGCCCGGGGGTGAATTTTAGGAATCTTGCAATTTAGGTTGGGTAATCACTTAAATGGTGGAATTATGAACTTTTGAGCATAGATTGATTAGTTTATGTAATATTTGACTATCTTCGAGTCGTTTGGCGTCAAATTTGGAGGTTTAAGCGCATTCTGGAATTGGGAAGTAGACTTTGAGGCAAGGTAAGTCTCCTTTCTACTCTTGTAAGAGGGAATTAACCTCATAGGTGAATTAAATAAATGATTGTACCTAATGGTGGAGACTACGTACGTACGAAGTGACGAGAGTCCGTACGTAGCTACTATTATGCTATTGTCCGGGTAGTTTAGGACCCGTATCATGCTATACTTGGAATGTTTGTGCCCTTACTGGCTAATATAATCACTTAAGTCATGATAGAAATTGATAAAAGAATTGTATAAGGTTAAATTCACCTACTTTAAGGTTTGTATGAGATACTTGACTATAAATGAGAAACCTGTATTTTCTTGAAAATAATTCTTATTTGTGGATCGGGTCGAGTGCCTCAGTAGTAAATAGATGCATCTATGGTTCATGTCGTTCGACCCTCCGGCAATGCACAATTTAAATATTTTGTTGGATTGGGCCGTACGACCTCGACATAATTGCGCATGCTAATTATTCAGAAATTCTCCATGATTTATTCTGCTTAAATGCCTTGAAATGTAAGTTGCTAAATAGTATTACTGAAATTTATGTTATAATTATGATAGAAGGACTTATCTCTTCCTGTTGTTGAACTGACAGTATCATTCATGATATCCATGCTTAGCATAGTACTTTAATTATATTATTATTGGCCTAGTAAGTGTCAAGTCGACCCCTCGTCACTACTTCTTCGAGGTTAGGCGGGATAATTACTGGGTACATATTGTTTATATACTCATACTATACTTTTGTACTTAATTGTACAGGATCTGAGGCTGGTGCATCTAGTTACCCTCCCGACGCGCATACTTGATCTTGGACCGAGACTTCACGGTGAGCTGCCCCTTCTGAGAGGTTCAACAGCATGCCAGAGTTTCTCTTTTATTTTTATCTGTCTATTCTGTTTCAGACAGTAGGATAGTCATCTTTTGTATATTCTACTAGTTGCCCACATACTTGTGACACCAGATCTTGGCACGTATTAGTAGACTTTGGGTTTTGGGTTGTAATTCAATAGTCATAACTGCTTTTAGATGTTTTCGGTTGTTTGCCTTAAAAATCCTTTATTTACCAAATGTTTTAAAATAAGTAAAGCTAAATGGGAAATCACTAAGTTGTTCACTGTTGGCTTGTCCATCAACGGTGTTGGACGCCATCACGGCCTGACATGGAGTTGGATCGTGACAACATGGTATTAGAGCACTAGGTTCACGTAGGTCTCACAAGTTATGGGCAGGCCTAGTACAGTCTTGCGGATCGGTGCAGAGACGTCCGTACTTATCTTCGAGAGGCTATGGGGTGTTAGGAAACTACTAATTTTTCATCTCCTATCATGTAATTGATGGTATACTAAATTTCCTTCTTCTATTCTCTCACAGATGGTGAGGACGAATACGGCAGATGTTCCAGACCCGGGAGGGGCTGCTCCCCCCGTTGCTAGAGGCCGAGGCAGAGGTCGGGGGAGGGCAACGGCCCGAGGTAGGGGACGAGGGCATCCCGAAGCTGCCCCAGTAGCACCACCAGTAGATCCAGTGGAGGATCACATTTTTGAGGAGCAGGGCGAGGCCCCCGCAGCAGAGCCAGTCCCGGTAGATTTCATGACGGCATCGGGCTTTCAGGAGGTCATGAGTCGTATGCTACGGTTCATGGATTCTATGGCCCAGGATGGTTTATTTCTAGCAGACCCAGCCACATCTCAGGCGGGAAGGGGAGCAAAGACCCGTACTGCCCAGGCTCCCGGGCATGCAACTACAGTGTATCAGACTCCGGGTACATTACCCGCACACGGGGCCCATCCAGTTGCAGCAGTGGCACCTGAGCCTAGACCGACTGCGGACGATGATCCGTAGAAGTTATTGGACAGGTGGACTAGGTTACACCCTCCTTTCTTCGGAGGCGAGCGTCATAAGGATGCCTAGGATTTCATTGATAGGTGCAGGGATATACTGCACAACATGAGGATACTGAAGTCTCATGGGGTTGACTTCACTACTTTCCAGCTGGAAGGAAGGGCCCGTAGATGGGGAAGTCTTATCTTCTTGGCAGACCAGCGAGCTCTCCTCCCATGACTTGGAGCCAGTTCACACAGCTTTTCTTTGATAGGTATATTCCACCCTCCAAGAGGGAAGAGTTGCGGTATCAGTTTGAGTAGCTTGAGCAGGGTCAGATGTCAGTGACCGACTATGAGGCGAGGTTTTCTGAGTTGTCTCGCCATGCACTAATGATACTTCCTACGGGTGCAGAGAGAGTGCAGAGGTTTGTTGCAGGGATGCACTCTAGTATTAGGGCCAATATGGCCCGAGAGGTTGAGATGGGGACTTCTTATCAGCTGGTAGTGGAGATTGCTCGGAGGATTGAGGGCTACCGTCATAGGGGGAGAGAGAATACGCGGCAGGACAAAAGTGCCTATTTCTCTGGAGAGTTTAGAGGTGCCCCGCCTAGGGGCAGAGGTCAGTTTAGGAGGGGTCAGCCTAGCAGGCCCCCATATTCATCACCACCACCCCCTCAAGGTGCTCCAGCATGCCCCTATTTCAGTGCCATGCTAGAGAGTTCTTACCGCCCACCAGCCATCCAGGGTTCTTCCAGTGGGTACTCTAGTTACCAGGGTTCATCCAGCTCCTATTTTAGTGCCATGCTAGATAGTTCATACCACCCACCGGCTATTCAGGCTTCTTCCAGTGGGTCGAAAGGCCATCACGGTCATACATCATGGCAGTATATTGCCGCACCGAGGGGCTGTTTCGAGTGCGGAGATCTCGGTCACATGAGGAGATTCAGCCCCAGGCTTTAGGGCAAGGCAGTGCAGTAGGGCCAGCAACCCATGATTTTAGCACCGGCTGTCCGACCGCCCAGGGGCGAAGGGAAAGCTGGTAGGGGTTGTCCTAGAGGTGGAGGCCAGGCAGGAGGAGGCCAGTCAGCTACTGTTCAGTCAGGCGGGGGCCAGCCCGCCGACGCTTCAACAAGATTCTATGTTTTTCAGGCCAAACCAGATGCATTGGCCTCAGATGCCGTGATCACAGATATTATTTCTGTATGCGGTAGGGATGCTTCGGTATTATTTGATCCAGGGTCTACCTTTTCATATATGTCATCTCTATTCGCTCATTTTCTAGATACTCCTCGTAAGTCCTTGGGTACTCATGTTTATGTGTCCACTCTTGTGGGCGATTCTGTGGTTGTGAACTGGATCTACCGGTCCTGTGTGGTCAAGTTCTGTGGTTACGAGACTAGAGCGGACCTTTTGCTACATGATATGATCGACTTTGAGGTCATCCTGGGCATGGACTGGTTATCTCCATATCATGCCATCCTTGATTTTCATACCAAGACTATTACCTTAGCAATGCTAGAATTACCGAGATTGGAGTGGAAGGGTTCCTCAGTTAGTACAACTAGTTGGGTCATCTCTTTTCTGAAGGCTCGATATATGGTCGAGAAGGGTTGTTTGGCTTATCTAGCTTATGTTTGAGACACCACCGTATAGTCTCCGACGATTGATTCAGTGCCAGTAGTCCGGTAGTTTGCCGATGTGTTTCCTTCTGACCTTCCACGCATGCCGCCAGATCGTGATGTTGATTTCCATATTGATTTGGCTCCAGGCACCCAGCCTATATCCATCCCACCGTTCTGTATGGCTCCGAAAGAATTGAAGGAGTTGAAGGAGCAGCTTGAGGAGTTGTTAGCAATGGGGTTTGTTAGACCAAGTATATAGCCTTGGGGTGCACCAGTGTTATTTGTGAAGAAGAAAGATGGGACTATGCAGATGTGCATTGATTGCCGCCAGTTGAACAGGGTTACCATCAAGAACAAGTACTCGTTGCCACATATTGATGATTTGTTTGACCAATTGCAAGGTGCTACGGTTTTTTCTTAGATCGAATTGAGATCAGGGTACCATCATTTGAAGATTCGGGACTCAGATGTTCCGAAGACTGCCTTCTGTACCAGATATGGTCATTATGAGTTTCTAGTGATGTCCTTCGGCTTGACTAATGCCCCAGCGGCATTTATGGATTTGATGAACCGGGTGTTCAGGCCTTATATTAATTCCTTCGTTATTGTCTTCATTGCTGACATCTTGATTTAATCACGTAGCCTGGGGGAGCACGAACAACACTTGAGAGTGGTACTTCACACCTTGTGAGAACAGAAGCTATATGCTAAGTTCTCCAAGTGTGAGTTTTGGCTAGAGTCTGTGGCATTCTTGGGGCATGTTGTATCAGGAGAAGGTATTAAGGTGAATCCCAGGAATATTGAGGCAGTTCAGAGTTGGCCTCGTCCCACTTCGGCGATCGAGATCAGGAGCTTCCTGGGTTGGCAGGTTATTATCGCCGGTTTGTGCAGGGTTTCTCATCCATTGCAGCACCTCTGACTAGATTGACCCAGAAGGGTGCTCCGTTCTGTTGGTCCGATGATTGTGAGGCGAGATTCTAGAAGGTCAAGACAACTTTGACTACAACACCAGTTCTAGTGTTGCCTTCCGGCTCGGGGATGTATATGGTATATTGCGACGCTTCACGTGCTGGCTTGGGTTGTGTATTGATGTAGGAGGGGCGAGTTATTTTAAATTCTTCGCGTCAGCTGAAAATTCATAAGAAAAATTACCCTGTGGACGATCTAGAGTTATCCGCGATTGTTCATGCTCTGAAGATATGGAGGCATTATCTGTATAGGGTGTCATGTGAGGTTTATACCGAGCATCGCAGCTTACAACATTTGTTCAAGCAAAGGTATCTCAATTTGAGGCAGCGTAGATGGCTCGAGTTACTGAAGGATTACGACATCACCATTCTTTATCATCCGGGCAAGGCAAATGTGGTCACGGATGCCTCAAGCATGAAGGCAAAGAGTCTGGGTAGCTTGGCATTTATTTCAGCGGAGGAGAGGCCACTAGCTTTGGACATTAAGTCCTTGGCTAACAGACTTGTGAGGTTGGATATTTCAGAGCCCAACCGAGTTCTTGCATATGTTGTTGCTCAGTCTTCATTATTGGGATAGATCAAAGCCCGACAGTTTGATGATCCGCACTTGGCAATTCTTAGAGAGACGGTACTACAGGGTGGTGCCAAAGAGGTTTCTATTGGCGATCATGGTGTTCTGTAACTCCAGGGTCTTCTATGTGTTCCTAATCGATGGCTTGAGGGAGAGGATTCTAGATGAGGCACACAATTCTCGGTATTCTATTCATCCAGGTGCTACGAAGATGTATCGTGACTTAAGACAGCACTATTGGTGGCGGCGGATGAAGAAAGACATAGTGGAGTATGTAGCTAGGTGTCTAAATTGTCAGCAGGTCAAGTATGAGCACCAAAGGCCAGGTGGTCTACCTCAGCAGATGACTATACATGAGTGAAAATGGGAGCACGTCACTATAGACTTCGTAGTTGGGTTGCCACGGACCTTACAAAAGTTTGATACAGTTTGGGTCATTGTCGACAAGTTGACCAAGTCGGCACACTTCATTTCGGTTGTGACTACATATACTTCAGAGACGTTGGCCCAGATTTATATTCGGGAGATAGTTCGGTTGCATGGTGTACCTGTTTCCATCATATTAGATAGAGGCCCTCAGTTGGGGACCCGTGTAGATCTTAGCACAACATTCCATCCCCAGACCGACGGTCGGTCAGAGCGGATAGTTCAGATATTGGAGTACATGCTAAGAGCATGTGTGATTGACTTTGGGGGATAGTAGGATCAGTTCTTGCCTTTGGCCGAGTTTGCTTACAACAACAGTTATCAGTCTAGCATCGAGATGGCCCCATTTGAGGCTTTATATGGTCGGCGATGTCGTTCTCCCATCGGGTGGTTTGAGCCCTGCGAGGTTAGGTTATATGGTACTGATCTGGTGAAGGATGCCTTGGAAAGGGTAAAGTTGATTCAGGAGCGACTTCGCACAGTGCAGTCCATACAGAAGAGTTATGTAGATCAGAAGGCGTGTGATGTATCATTTATGGTAGGCGAGAAGGTTCTCTTGAAAGTCTTGCCGATGAAGGGTATTATGAGATTCGGAAAGAAGGGCAAGTTGAGCCCAATATTTATAGGCTCATTTGAGGTGTTGAGGCGAGTTGGGGAGGTTGCTTATGAGCTTGCTTTACCTCCCATCCTATCAGGGGTTCATCCAGTTTTTCAAGTGTCTATGCTCCGGAGGTATCACACCGACTTGTCACTTGTGTTAGACATCAGTACTATTCAGCTAGATAATAGCTAGGGGTATGAGGAGGAGCCAATTGCTATTGTTGCTGGACAGGATCACCAGTTGATATCCAAGAGGATTTCCATGGTAAAGGTTCATTGGAGGGGCCAACCAGTCGAGGAGGCGACCTGGGAGTTCGAGGAGGACATGCGTAGCATATATCCACACTTATTCAGCACTTCAGGTATGAATCTAAACTCGTTCGAGGACGATCGTTTGTTTAAGAGGTGGAGAATGTAACGACCTGACCGGTCGTTTTGCTTTCTAGAACCCCATTCCTCTAAATAATACTTCTCGTACTTGCTTTTACTGATTTATGACTTGCGGGGGTGGTTGGTTCCGAATTTGGAAGAGTCTGGGTTGGAATCGGAACCCTTGGTTCCTTAAGGTTGGCTTAAAAGGCCAAGTTTCACTTTGGTCAATATTTTGAGTAAATGACCTTGGAATCGGGATTTGACAGTTTCAATAGGTCTGTATGATAATTTCGGACTTGGGCATATGTTCGGATCGGGTTTTGGATGACCCAGGAGCGTTTTGGAGCCCAATAGTGAAAGTTGGTTCTTGAAGAACTTTGAAGTTCTTTAAATTTGGTTTGGAGTAGGTTTTGGTGATATCGATTTCCGAATGGAATTCCGAGACCGGTAATAGTTCCGTAATGTCATTTAAGACTTGCACGCAAAATTTGGTGTCAATCCGACTAGTCTAAGTATAATTCGACGCGTTCGAAGCGATTTAGAAACTTGAAGTTCAAAGTTTGAATCAATTTGGTTTTGGGGTGTGATTCTTGGTTTTGTTGTTTTTTTACACATTCCGAGAGTTCTATCATGTCCTTATTAAGTTTATATACTGGTTGGAGTAGTTGGACAGGGGCCAGAGGGGCTCAGGTGCATTTCGGACCACCCGGAGTTGAGTTGAAACACACTAGATTTCTGCTTCTGGTTTCCTTCTTCGCGAATGCGGTCGGACCCTCGCGTTCGCGGTGAAGGATTTGGGGTACTGTGGTCTGGGGAGCTTTTTCCCTTCGCATTCTCATGCGTAGGATTGTCTTTGCGGAGGTCTGGGCCCTCTAGCCTTCGCGTTCGCATGACCTGGCCCGCGTTCAAGTAAAAGAGGCTGAGCTGGGTGGCCGTTGTTCGTTCTTCGCGTTCGCGAAGAAGCCCTAGCATTTGCATAGGGTCGGCCAAGCGAGCCTCCACATTCGCATTTCTCCTGTCGCATTCGCGATGGGTAAATTTTCCTGGGCCTGGGCCGTTTGCCTTCGCGATCGCGAGGCCTCTTCCGCGATCGTGAAGAAGGCTGACCTGGGCAGAAACTTTTTAAAAACGGGACTTAGGCTATTTTAGCTCATTTTCTTCCATTGTTGGGCGGTTCTTGGAGATCTTAGAGAGGGGATTTCACTTAGCACTTTGAGGTAAGTAATTTCCACACAATGTGAGTTAAATACATAGTTTAAGGGTAGATTATAACATGTAAATTAGTAAAAATCATGGGTTTAGGTGAAAACCTAAATTTGTGATAAAAATGAGATTTAACCACGAAATGTGTTATGGAACTTAGTAAAAATCATATATTTATGTTCCTACGGTTACGGGTAACAAATTTCTTTAAAAATTTCTAGATTCGGGGCACGTGGGCACATGGGTGAATTTTAGGAATCTTGCAATTTAGATTGGGTAATCACTTAAATGGTGGAATTATGAACATTTGAGCATAGATTGATTAGTTTATGTAATGTTTGACTAGCTTCGAGTCGTTTGGAGTCAAATTTGGAGGTTTGAACGCGTTCTCGAATTGGGAAGTAGACTTTGAGGCAAGGTAAGTCTCCTTTCTACCCTTGTAAGAGGGAATTAACACCATAGCTGAATTAAATAAATGTTTGTACCTAATGGTGGGGACTACGTACGTACGAAGTGACGAGAGTCCGTACGTAGCTACTATTATGCTATTGTTCGGGTAGTTTAGGACCCGTATCATGCTATACTTGGAATGTTTGTGCCCTTACTGGCTAATATAATCACTTAAGTCATGATAGAAATTGATAAAAGAATTGTATAAGGTTAAATTCACTTACTTGAAGGTTTGTATGAGATACTTGACTGTAAATAAGAAACCTGTGTTTTCTTGAAAATAATTGTTATTTGTGGATCGGGCCAAGCGCCTCGGTAGTAAATAGATTCATCTATGGTTCGCGTCGTTCGACCCTCAGGCAGTGCACAGTTTAAATATTTTGTTGGATCGGGCCGTACGACCTCGGCATAATTGCGCATGCTAATTATTTGGAAATTCTCCATGATTTATTCTGCTTAAATGCCTTGAAATGTAAGTTGCTAAATAGTATTACTGAAATTTATGTTATAATTATGAAAGAAGGACTTATCTCTTCCTGTTGTTGAACTGACAGTATCATTCATGATATCCATGCTTAGCATAGTACTTTAATTATATTATCATTGGCCTAGTAAGTATCAAGTCGACCCCTCGTCCCTACTTCTTCGAGGTTAGGCAGGATACTTACTAGGTACATATTGTTTATGTACTCATACTATACTTCTGTACTTAATTGTACAGGATCTGAGGTTGGTGCATCTAGTTACCCGCCCTGCGCACATACTTGATTTTGGACCGAGACTTCACGGTGAGCTTCCCCTTCTGAGTCGTTCAGCAGCATGCCAAAGTTTTTCTTTTGTTTTTATCTGTGTATTCTGTTTTAGACAGTAGGATAGTCATCTTTTATATATTCTACTAGTTGCCCACATACACATGACACCAGATCTTGGCACGTATTAGTAGACTTTGGTTTTTGGGTTATAATTCAATAGTTATAACTGCTTTTAGATGTTTTCGATTGTTTGCCTTAAAAATCCTTTATTTACCAAATGTTTTAAATTAATTAAAGCTAAATGGGAAATCACTAAGTTGTTCATTGTTGGCTTGTCCAGCAATGGTGCTGAACACCATCACGGCCTGATATGGAGTTGGGTATTGACACTATATGTGATATTTGACCGGTTTAGATTATCTAGACTCGTTCTTTGCCTTTAGATGAATTTCTATAATATCACAACCCAAAATCTCACCACAGGCATCGTGATGGCACTTAGTCTCTAAGATTAGGTAAGCCGATTATAATTACAATTCAAGCCATTTTTTTAAAAAAAATTGTAGTTTATATAAGTGTCAAAACCAAAAGCGGAAACCATTTTAACAACATCCCAAGACTGGTAATACTAAGTCACGAACCCTAACTAAATACATGAAATGATCTCAAGAATCGAAATACAGTATTGTTTGAATAATAACTGACAGTACAATAAAATGAAAGACTCCAAGGGACTGCGACGATCAAGCAGCTCTACCTTGAATCCTTGCGATCAACAAGCTAACTCTGCCCGAGTCCGATATCTCCAATACCTGGTTCTGCACAAAAATGTGCAAAAGTATAATATGAGTACACCACAGTCGGTACCCAGTAAGTATCAAGACTAATCTCGGTGGAGTAGTGACGAGGTACAGTCAAGACACTCACTAGTCAAATAACATGTGCAATATAGCAATATTCAATAATAATAATAATGGAAAACAAATAGCAGTGATAGCAACAAGAATCAACCAGTGACATATATAGCGAGACAATAAGAACACCATAAATATTGTTCAACCAAATAAGGAACACAAGTACAGCCAATTAAACATGTCCTTAAAGTATAATTCTTTCAAATATAAGTCTTCCAAATATGAGTTTTTTCAAATATAATTCTTTCAAATATAAGTCATTCACAAAAATGTCACTCTGTGATACCACATCTTAAAATTCACAAGTCACAAGTCTCAACTTACTATCATATCCTCATGGCACCTCGTGCCGATATTTATATCACAATCGCACGGACAACTCACGTGCCAAAAATATCAATATGATTGATCTTCACGGACAACTCACGTGTTGCACAGACAACTCATGTGCCAATAATATCAATATGTGGATCCGCACGGACAGCTCACGTTCTAATAATATAATTCGCCCAGCATAGTCATAGGCTCACAATCTCAACATGAAATGGATAATACCAGAGTACATGGACTTAATCAATAAATGCCAAGTTTCGTACTCATGAGCTAGTATAAGTAGTAAATTACAGTGTATGAATGTGCAATTGTACCACTGTAGCCCAAATCAACAAGAAATGTCAAGTATATCAAATAGTTCATCTAAACAACAAGTCAAGTTACTCAAAATGTATAACAACCACAAAGAACATGCATTTCTTAAAATAATTTCAATACCACAACTACACCAAGCCTTCGGCTAAACAACACTGAGTACAACAACAACAAAAATGACAACAATAGGAATGAGACGATTAAAGAATTACATTGAGAATAACTACACCAAACTAAGGCAATTAATGCATCACAGAAGAAAATAGGGGATGTTATAACACGGAACAAACAACCAAACACAAGTGCCCCATTAGAGAAATATCAACAAGGACACTCCTAAGGTACCGCCTCGTAGTCCCAAATTGTAAATAAACAAAACAATAGAAATATAACAACAAGGACACTCTCGAGGTACCGCCTCGTAGTCCCAAATCATAAATAAATTCACAATCTCTTCTTATATCACTGCGGGAGCCTTCACATTTAGTTTTTAAAATTATTTTTCCCGAAAGAGCATCCCACATTTTAGCCCACCTTATCATGCCGCATGGCTTCTAGTAGTTCTCATACTAGCCACGCATATCAAACCCACTTATCTCACCGCATGCGTTTCAACATCCAGATGTTATACCAACGCATGCGTATTAATATCACAACATATCACAAGGGCACTCCTGAGTTACCGCCTCATAGTCCCAAATCATAAATAAATTCGCATTAACAAAATTTTACAATAAGGAGTCCATGGCGCAACCACAATGTACACAAAGTTTCAATAACAACAACATGAACTGAAAGGTACTTAATCAGAAAATGACATATCCTTTAATCAAAACCACAAGTAAACAAATTAATGTTTATTTATAACTTAAATTCTAATTTAAATAAATTTTAGTTAAAAATCAGTTATAAAAGTATTTCCACAAGAATGGGACACTTGACAATGAAAATATTCATGAAATGGTCAAAGTGGTAATAATTCCAAATAAGCATATAAGAGCAACTCAACAAATTTAAAATTCACGTAAAGGTCAAAGTAGCAATCACACCAAATTATCATATAAAACAAACTCGGCGAACAAGAAATGAATGTAACGACCCGACCGGTCGTTTTGAGCTCTAGCGCGTCATTCGACAATTTAAGGCCATGAGCCGCTTCACTTCGGAGTTAATTTGGAAAGCAAATTCTAATTTCGGAAGCTTTAAGTTGGAGGAATTGACTAAGGTATATTTTTTTAGTAAACAACCTCGGAATCGGGACTTGAAGGTTCCAACAGGTTTGTATGATGATTTTGGACTTGGGCGTATGTTCAGATCGAGGTTTAGATGACTCGGGAGTGTTTCGGCGCCTATTGTGGAAAGGTGGCATTTTTGAAAGAATTTTATAAATTTGGGTTGAAGTGCATTTCAATGTTATCGATGTCTGGTTGGAATTCCGAGTCCGAGAATAGCTCCATATGGTGATTCTGGTCTTAGGAGCGCGTCCGGGTGTGAATTTGGAGGTCTGTAGGTCATTTCGTGGTCATTTGGCGAAATATGGAAATTTGAAGGTTTTGGAGAAGTTTGACCGGGAGTGAACTTTTTGATATCGGGGTCAAATTCCAATTCCGGAAGTTGGCGTAGGTCTGTAATGTCAAATGTGACATGTTTGCAAAATTTGAGGTCAATCGGGCGTGATTTGACAGGTTTCGGCATAGAATGTAGAAATTTGAAGTTCTAAAGTTCATTAAGATCTAATTGGGGTGCAATTCATGATTTTGATGTTGTTT
The DNA here is from genome assembly GCF_000390325.3 of Nicotiana tomentosiformis. Classification (NCBI taxonomy): domain Eukaryota; kingdom Viridiplantae; phylum Streptophyta; class Magnoliopsida; order Solanales; family Solanaceae; genus Nicotiana; species Nicotiana tomentosiformis. The sequence goes on from NC_090812.1 coordinate 105,273,228, forward strand.
GATGTTAGTTGAGGCCGCGAGCGAGTTTGTATGGCATTTTTAGACTTGTGAGGACGTTTGGTGTGGAGCCCCGAGGGCTCGGGTGAGTTTCGGACGTGTTCGGATGGTTGATAAGGCTTAAGTTTTCTGGTTTTTCTTTGCTGGTGTCTCAAGTATCGCAAATGCGAGAATTGGTTCGCATTTTCAAACCTCGCATTTGAAATAAAGGCTTCGCAATTGTGAAGAAGCTTGATCTAGGAAGGACTCGAATTTACGAGATTTCCAGTCGTATTTGCGACCAGCCTTCCTTCGCATTTGTGAGCTTTTGGTCGCATTTGCGACCATGGCATTGGGGAGCTCAGCTTCGCATTTGCGATGATTTTTTCGCATTTGTGAACTAGGTATCGCAAATGCGACATCTGCGACCTGTGCAATAACTTTTAATGTAGGGCTTAGCTCATTTCCCACTTGGTCTTGGATGATTTTGAGAGCATCTTGAGAGGGGTTCCATCAACATCAAAGAGGTAAGTGATTCCCGTGTATTTTGGGTTACATACTTGGATTGTACATAGATTTTAACATGGAAATTCATGAAAATTTGTAGAAATTTGGGGTTTTGGTGGAAAACCTAGAAATTGATATTTTTGGATTTTGTCCACGAATTTGGGCATGAAATTGAGAATAATCTATATATTTGAGTTCGTGAGGCTATTGGTAATGTTTATCTTCGAAAAATTTTGGAATCCGGGCACGTGGGCCCGAGGGCAATGTTTATCAACTTTTCGAGCGGAGTTGGGAATTGTTGTAAATAGGATTATAATGAGTATTAGAGTATATATTTATGGATTTGAACATTTATTGACTAGTTTTGGAGTGTTGGGCATCGGTTGAGTTGTTTTAAAGGCTTGGGAGCCGGTTATGGAACTTCGGAGCGAGGTAAGTCTCCTTTCTAACCTTGTAAGAGGGAATTAACCCCATAGGTGAACCAAATTATTATGTGCATCTATTTGTGGGGGATATGTATGCACGAGGTGACGAGAGTCCGTGCGTAGCTACTATTATGCTTATGTCCGGGTAGTCTAGGACCCAAATCATGTTATACTTGCGATGTTTGCACCCTACTTGTTAATTTAACTTCTTAAAACATATTTAAACTTGATAAAGGAATTGTAAAAGGTTAAACTTCATTTTTTTATCGTTAATGAGAATTGGTATTTCCTTCAATAATTGCCCCTTAATAAATCTCGAATTCGTTGTTTTAAATGTATTTTCTCTTTTGTGGAGTGGGTCGAACGCCTCGGTAGAAGATAGATGCATCTATGGTTCGTGTCGTTCGATCCTCGGCAGTGCACAGTTTATATGTATATGTTGGATCGGGTCGTACGACCTCGGCATGACTTGCACATGATAACTCTTTGGAACTAATAATAATTTACATTTGCTCTATTGGCTTGAGATATAAAATGTTAAATGATGAAAAAGGAATTCGGGAATTTCTATTAGTAAAAAAATAAAAGATGGTTGATTATTTCCGGTTATTGAATTTTCAGCTATGTTATGTACTCCATGGTTAACTATAATATCGGCATTTTTTTTATTTGTTAGCCCATAGTAAGTGTCGGAGTCGACCCCTCGTCACTACTTCTTCGAGCTTAGACGGGATACTTACTGGGTACGCGTTGATTTACATACTCATACTACACTTAATGCACATTTTTTGTGCAGGTACATATATGTCTAGTGGTCGTGCGATCGCAGAGGCGCGGTTATTGCGGGGACTTAGGTGAGCTGCATTCTATACTACGATCCGCAGCCAGCAGAGTCTCCTTCAGAGTTATTTATATCTTTCGTGTCTAATTTGTATTTCGGACAGATGCTGTATTTTGTTTTACTCCCTAGTTAATGCGCATGCACTTGTGTCACCAGGTTTTGGGAGTGGTTATGGGTTGTTTAGTATTTTAGTTGCGGAAATATTATCATTTACTCCGTAAGTCCTATCGTTTACAATTTAATTAAAGGAAATTATGATTTGAAAATACTAAAATAAGTAATTAAGTTAATTAATAATCGTTGGCTTGCCTGACAGCGGTGTTAGGCGCCATCATGACCTTTAAAGGATTTTGGGTCGTGACAACATGGTATCATAGCACTAGGTTCACATAGGTCTCACGAGTCATGAGCAAGTCTAGTAGAGTCTTGTGGATCGGTACGGAGACGTATGTACTTATCTTCGAAAGGCTACAGGGATGTTAGGAGCACTTCCTTTTCTTGATTCCTCATCGTGAGATTTGATTCATTTGAGGCTTATGCCTTTGTTTCTCTCCCATTCAATCTTATGCGATGTGAATCGCTTGTTATCAATTGGGAGTCGAGGAATTGTAATGGTACTGCGGATAGGGTGCAGGATGTTTTCTCTCTACGTATTTGATTGGGCTATTGTCGTTGCCTTGCGAAAGGATGTTCTGCCATTTCAGCTCAGTAGCTGTATTTCTGATGGTTTCGAGGTTAAGCACAGGTTGTTATAAGGTTCATGAGTCGTCATCGCACAATATTGATGTGATGGTAGGATGCTTGTCTATGTGTCAGGGCAGTGAAGGATTTGAAGGGAGGTTTTCCCCGTGCATGATTCAGAGGTTCAGTGTTTTATTTTCAGCAGAGGAAAGGCAATCGGACTAAGAATGTTCAGGTTTGGGTTGATGGAGTAACGAGACTTGGTAATTTTGAGCATGGTGGAATTATTATCTGTGATGTCGCATCGTTGTCCTTGTTGAATGCATTAAGGATCGTCGTTGTTATGGTCTATCAAATTGCCTTCGGGACAGGGTATTGTGGAATGGTGCCTGAGAAACAGTTGTCAAAGATAGTGGAGTGGAGCAATTTCGAAATCGAATGAGTATTTCTAATGTTGATGGCTCGAGATGGATGATCTTCTAGGAGGCTTAGAGTTTGTGGTAATTTATTAGTTCAAAAGCTACAGGGATGAATTCAGATGTGAGGCAACAATTGGGCAGCGAAGGACGAGGAAGAACATGTGGGAGGTGTTTTGCGATGGTTGAAATGCGAGAAGGTCAAGTATGAAAAGCAGAAGTCGAGAAGTTGCTTAAAGGAGAGGGTTTGACCAAAGTGGGAGAGTGGCAGAGTATCATATGGGTTTTGTGGTAGGATATCTACACGCCTTGAGGAAAGTTTAGAGTGATTTGGACTTATAGTGGATAGTGACTAGGTCTACGGAATAATTTGGAATATTGGCTACTATACTGAGGAAGATTGGATGGAAGGAGTTGCTCGATATGAAGAGAGATGCAACATGACTTCAGATTAGAATGTATCGCCGCACCTGTAGTTGATGTCAATGGGGAGTGAACGGACTTGCACAACTGGTGGAGGGGCACGAGCTCAGAATGGTTTATTGGTTTCGTAAAAATTGTACTCTGTACAGCGTCGTTGAAAGAGGTCAGCATGGAATTTCCACAGGTGGGATATCTCCTGTGAGCAGGTTAGTGGTTGTGTGGTATTGATGAAGCTTCTACGAAGAATTTTACTGGCTATCCGGTAAGAGGTCAAATATGTAAATGCGGCTAGTGATTCATAGTGTTCATGAAATGGTTAACAGGAAGATTTTGAGGAATTTGGCAAGTTGATTGCGCGAGGTCATGTCAATGAAGAAGAAGGAATCTTGGTAGGGTCCATGGTTATGAAATTGTAGCTTCAAGCTAAGTGGGAGAGCCCCACCGTCTGCGATTGAGTTGCATGGTTGTCTACTTGTGAGGTTTCTGGTTATCGGCATATTAGTGAGTTATTACGACTAAGGAAAGAAAACATCAGTGGTAATTTGAGCAAAGGATTTGGGGAATGTGTGCTATATTTGGCCTTATCGATTCATGTTCAAGCTTTGGGAAGACTCAGAGTTTATGCTTCGTGTAGATGTGATATACAAGGAAAGTGAGTCAGCCGGATGCTTCTTTGAGAAGGTGTTCATGTAATAGCAGGGCCTTGGAGTTTGATCATATTTAGGGACAAGTCAGAGTGGGTGAACCTCAACAATGGTTCTAGTGGGTTCAAAAATTCAAAGTGCGGTGTCTAAAGATTTCGAGTCCTTATTAAGGTTAAGTATCGAGATTTTGCAGTGTACTATAAAAGGGGCTTGGAATGTTCTATGTTATCATTGGGTATGCGGGGCAGTATTGGAGGAAGGGAATAAGTAGCTTCGAATTCACGGAAAGTCTTGCAGAACGGGTGTACCAGCTGGTGGTGCTATAGTGCACGTAAGGAGAATATGAGATGGTTCGTGGGTGTTGAGACGATGTGGTCTCGTGGATTGGGTCACTCGATATAAGTGTTGTTGGGTTTTGTTGCGTTAATGAATGGAGCTATTATTATTTCTAGGGCAAGTTGAGAATAAATTGGAAGAAGACGGGTCGGCTAATAATAGTTGAATCGACATGATTATGGTCATGATCAGTTCCCTCAGAGTGTTAAGTTATATATGTGGTTTGTGGCGGTACATGCGAGGCTTGACAGCCACAGAAATTCGATTAATTTGGGAGGTATTTGATTATAAGGATTAGGTTGAGTAAATGGATTTCGGAAGATTCATGGCGATTTAGATCGCGACATGAGGTTTGTGATCCCGCGGTTTGAGAATTTAGTTGCGTTGCATTGGTTCTTCTGAAATGAGCTAAGTAAGAGCTTTCTGTATAATGAAGGGTTTATTCTACTAGTGGTTCTGGAGTTATGATGAAAAATTTTTTTTATACTCTCGCGTATTGGCATGTTAGGTGCAGTGACGGCATAGGAATTGGAAGTTGGGAATCAAGGTTGCAATTTGGTGTTGACAAGAATGTCATGAGCTCGGATGAGCAAGAAAGGATTCAGATGGTTAGAGTAAGTTGGTGTTGTCTTTAGCGTCACCTGAGATCGGTGTCCTGTGTAAGAGGCTTTGTGTACTGATTGCGGATTCTTGATTTGCTTTACATCATTAGTGTGGTCGGTGGAATGGATGTGCAGACTTGTTATCTGGTGCGAAAGGTCGTGGGAGTGTATCCCACGGGAAGATTGTATGAGTGTGACATGTAGTCACCTGATTGATTAGAGATTGAAACCAAGTATGGAGATTATGGTACTATAGATAATGTGAGAGTTTAGGCCTGAAAGGGGCGCTATTCAGTTGGTTGTGAATTGTGGAAGTTTGTTCCGAATTCGACGGTTGTTCTTGCGTGTCATGGGAAAAGAGTCATGGTGGATCCTTGAGAAGTTATTTGCCCAAGCATGGTATGATCAGAATCGGTTTGAGGTTCGTTGATGGGTCCAAATGTGGATGTGTACTCTACACCAGCATGGGTGTGTTCAATCATCATAGCATTCCTTATGGAAGAGTATTCAGGCGTGGGATGTTAATTTTGTCACCAGCTATTTCATGTAATACTCTATTGTGCCATGTAGGTTGTGAGACAGTTTGATTATTTGTACAATGTGTTGAGGTCCCGCATAGCGGTGGTGGTATGTGAGCAGGATGGCTCTCGAAATGTAGATCATATATCGCACCTTAGTTGTGCTTGCGTTTTATAGCGTATTACGCTACCCGTCTCCCCAGGATTTGTATTATGCACTTGGTGTGCTTATGGTTGATATTCAGGCATTTCGTGAGTATAAGCGTTACTGCTCGATGTATGTTTTCTTTAGATTATTATGTGTGGATCGGGTGACACGCCACCACGGGTATGTTGTTTGGATCGGGCGGCACACCGCTTTGGGTATCATGATTGGATCAGGTTGCACGCCACAATGGTATCATGTATGGATCGGGTTGCACGCCGCAACAGTGTGACATTGAGTACAGTTTCCCATAGCTATTCTTGTGCGTTTTGTGTCTCATATCTGAGGAAGGTTCATAACATCTTTTCAGTTATTACATTAGTTACGTGGGTTGAGTTGTTCATTCCAGAGTTCATTTTCCTTATGTATCACATTCGAGGTTGTACCTTGTTAGCACAATGTGGCATCATATGAGGCTATTGCAGTATCTGAGGTTCCTTATTGCCTGAGCAGCTTGTACTGGGTGAAACGCGATTATTGGACCTGGGATTAGTGCGATCAGATTTATATAAGGCATATTAAAAAGTAAATATTGTTATTCAGTCCAGAATGAGGTAATGGTTCTTGTCGGGAGGAGAGACTCCATAAATTGTGATTTGGCAGGTGGTTATGAGTTCTGCACATCTTCTCTGTCGTGGTTGTATTGTGAGAGTTAAAGTAAGGCTTAATTGGTCATGAGGTACACTACGGGCTTCGGGTCAATGAAAATTTTAGTTGTTGTGCTTTGGGGGCAAATGAGTTACGCGGTGCAAGGCAAGAATTCAGTAAGGGTATACAATCATGTTTGGTGTAGTGTGTAGTGATTGATACAGTGTTGGTATGTTGGAAACAGACCTGGTGGAGAATTTCGGATGTTGGAATTTGACTCTAAGGCTTACTTGACTAAATAAAGGGGAAGATCTTCAGATTGGCTCGAGCCAATGTGCTCAACTGAGTTGTGATAGCACGGGTAGGTGCACGAGGTGTTAAATAGTGATTTCGGACAACTCCAGAGTAGTTCTTACCACATTCGGGGACGAATGTATGTTTAAGTGGGAGAGAATGTAACGACCCAACCGGTCGTTTTGAGGCCATGAGCAGCTTCACTTCAGGTATTATGACTTGTACGTGTGGTCGGAATTGAGTTTCGGGAAAGTTCGGAGTTAATTTGGAAATAAAAATTTAATTTTGGAAGCTTTAAGTTGGAGGAATTGACTAAGGTGTGATTTTTGAGTAAACGACCTCGGAATCTGGATTTGAAGGTTTCAATAGGTTCGTATGATGATTTTGGACTTGGGCGTATTTTTTGATCGGGTTTTGGATGATTCGGGAGCGTTTCAGCGCCTATTGTGGAAAGCTGGCATTTTTGGAAGAATTAAATAAATTTGGGTTGAAGTGCATTTCAATGTTATCGATGTCCTTATGGGATTCCGAGTCTGGGAATAGCTCTGTATGGTGATTCTGGTCTTAGGAGCGTGTCCGAATGTAAATTTGGAGGTCCGTAGGTCATTTCGTGGTCATTTGGCGAAAGTTGGAAATTTGAAGGTTTTTGGGAAGTTTGATCAGGAGTGGATTTTTTGATATAGGAGTCGGATTCCGATTTCGGAAGTTGGAGTAGGTTCGTAATGTCAAAGGTGACTTGTGTGCAAAATTTGAGGTCAATCGGACGTGATTTAATAAGTTTCGGCATCGAATGTAGAAGTTTGAAGTTCTAAAGTTCATTAAGATCGAATTGGGTGCGATTCATGATTTCAATGTTGTTTGATGTTAGTTGAGGTCGCGAGCGAGTTTGTATGGTGTTTTTAGACTTGTGTAGACGTTTGGTGTGGAGCCCCGAGGGCTCGAGTGAGTTTCGGACTAGTTCGGATGGTTGATAAGGCTTCAATTTTTTGGTTTTTCTTTGCTGGTATCTCAGGTATCGCAAATGCGAGAATTGGTTCGCATTTGCGAACCTCGCATTTGAGAGAAAGGCTTAGCAATTACGAAGAAGCCTGATCTGGGCAGGACTCGCATTTGCGAGATTTCCAGTCGCATTTGCGACCGGCCTGCCTTCGTATTTGTGAGCTTTTGGTCGCATTTGCGACCTTGGCATTGGGGAGCTCAGCTTCGCATTTGCGACGATTTTGTCACATTTGCGACCTTCGCATTTGCGAATCAGGTATCGCAAATGCGACATCTGCGACTTGTGCAATAGCTTTTAATGCGGGTCTTAGCTCATTTCCCTCATTTTTCCACTTGGTCTTGGACGATTTTGAGAGAATCTTGAGAGGGGTTCCATCAACATCAAAGAGGTAAGTGATTCCCGTGTATTTTGGGTTAAATACTTGGATTGTACATAGATTCTAACATGGAAATTCATGAAAATTTGTAGAAATTTGGGGTTTTGGTGGAAAACCTAGAAATTGATGTTCTTGGATTTTGTCCACGAATTTGGGCATGAAATTGAGAATAATCTATATATTTGAGTTCGTGAAGCTATGGGTAATGTTTATCTTCGAAAATTTTCGAAATCCGGGCACGTGGGCCCGAGGGTAATTTTTATCGACTTTCGAGCGGAGTTGGGAATTGTTGTAAATAGGATTATAATGAGTATTAGAGCATATATTGATGGATTTGAACTTTTATTGACTAGTTTTGGAGTGTTGGGCATCGGTTGAGTTGTTTTAAAGGCTTGGGAGCCGGTTATGAAATTTCGGAGTAAGGTAAGTCTCCTTTCTAACCTTGTAAAAGGGAATTAACCCCATAGGTAAATCAAATTATTATGTGCTTCTATTTGTGGGGGCTACGTACGCACGAGGTGATGAGAGTTCGTGCATAGCTACTATTATGCTTATGTCCGGGTAGTCTAGGACTCAAATTATGTTATACTTGCGATGTTTGCACCCTATTTTTTAATTTAATTGCTTAAAACATATTGAAACTTGATAAAGGAATTGTAAAAGGTTAAACTTCATTTTTTTTTATCGTTAATGAGAATTGGTATTTCCTTGAATAATTTCCCCTTAATAAATCTTGAATTGGTTGTTTTAAATGTATTTTCTCTTTTGTGGAGCGGACCGAACACCTCGGTAGAAGATAGATGTATCTATGGTTCGTGTCGTTCGACCCTCGGCAATGCACAGTTTATATTTATATGTTGGATCGGGTCGTACGACATCGGAATGACATGCGCATGATAATTCTTTGGAACTAATAATAATTGACATTTGCTCTATTGGCTTGAGATATAAATTGTTAAATGATGAAAAAGGAATTTGGGAATTTCTAGTAGTAAAAAAAAAAGGATTGTTGATTATTTTCGGTTATTGAATTTTCAGCTATGTTATGTACTCCATGCTTAAATATAATATCGGCATTTATTTTATTTGTTAGCCCATAGTAAGTGTCGGAGTCGACCCATCGTCACTACTTCTTCGAGGTTAGACGGGATACTTACTGGGTACGCGTTGATTTACATACTCATACTACACTTGATGCACATTTTTGTGCAGGTACATATATATCTAGTGGCCTTGCGGGAGCAGAGGAGCGGTTATTGCGGGGACTTAGGTGAGCTGCATTCTATACTACGATCCACAGCCAGCAGAGTCTCCTTCAGAGTTATTTATATCTTTCCTGTCTAATTTTTATTCCGTATAGATGTTGTATTTTGTTTTACTCCCTAGTTAATGCTCATGCACTTGTGATACCGGGTTTTGGGAGTGGTTATGGGTTGTTCAGTATTTTAGTTGCGGAAATATTATCATTTACTCTGTAAGTCCTATCTTTTACAATTTAATTGAAGGAAATTACGATTTGACAATACTAAAATGAGTAATTAAGTTAATTAATTATCATTGGCTTGCTTGACAGCGGTGTTAGGCGTCATCACGACCTTTAAAGGATTTTGGGTCGTGACAGATGCATGGCAAATAAAGGATTTAATAAGTACCAACAATTTTCTAATTTCATACATAAAAATGCCTACGAGTTTAAACCAATAAAATTTACACACATAATCCCGATTACGTACTTGTCACCCCGCGTACACGGCTTTCACATTACACAAATTGGCACATACGACTCAACGCCTAAGGGGTAATTCCCCCATTCAAGGTTAGGCAAGATACTTACCTTAAAAAAGTTAGGCCGATATTCCAAAATAGCCTTCTCGCGTGAAACGACCTTCGGACGGTTCAAATCTTGCCAAATTAATTACATAACATTACTAAAATTCATCGGAAATAATTTTGGATAATAAAACCTCGACTTTAAATTTCACATTAGAAAGTCAACCCGAAAGTCAACCTGGGGCTCGCATCTCGAAACCAGACAGAAATTCATGAAATCCAAACACCCATTTAACCACGAGTCACAACATACCAAATTTACCAAATTCCGACATCAACTCGACCTCCAAATCCTCAATTTAAAGTCTAAAAATTTTCTACAATTTTCAACCCGAAACACTAATTTAATGATAAAAACAAAAATATATTTATGTAATTTAACCAAAACCGAGTTAGAATCACTTGTCCCGATCCATATGGTGAAAATTGCCTCAAAAATCGCTACAATCCGAGCTCCATAGCTCCAAATATGTTAAAATGGCCGAAACCAATGAAATTTAGCTTCTGCCTAGGTATTTACCCTTCGCGATCACAGAAAATCAATCGCGATCGTGAAAAACAAGCTGCCCAACTCTTCCAGACAGCCTCTAGTATAATGGTCATAACGTTTGGTACAGAACTCTATATGACAAATGGTTTGCCTTTCTGAAAACTTGACACAAAGGGCTACAACTTTAATGTTTGGATCATCTCCAAATTCCTTATAGATTGCAAAATATAAGCTTCCAAAGTCGAGTTAGTGCAGCACAAAATTTCCTTTGTGCAATTGTGAAAAGGCTTCCGCGATCGCGAATCACAGTGTCCAAACAGCAAAATTGCTCTTCGCAAATGCGACCCTTTGTCCGTGATCGCGATGCATACTCTTGTGGCCAAAAACCAGCAACTAAAAATGGCCTATAAATGGTCTGAAACTCATCCGAGCCCCTCAGGATCCCGCCCTAACATACCAACAAGTCCCATAACATAACGCGGACTTGCTCGAGGCCTCACATCACATCAAACAATATCAAAAGTACAAATCGCACCTCAAATCAAACTTAATGAACTTATGAACTTTCAAATTCTATGACTCGCGCCGAATCATATCAAATCAATTCGGAATGACTTCAAACTTTGCACACAAGTCATAAATGACATAATTGTAACGACCTGATCAGTCGTTTTGAGCTCTAGCGCATCTTTCAGTGGTTTGAGGCCTTGAGTAGCTTCACTTCAGGTATTATGACTTGTACGTATGGTCGGAATTGAATTTTGGGAAGTTCGAAGTTGATTTGGAAAGAAAATTCTAATTTCGGAAGCTTTAAGTTGGAAGAATTGACTGAGGTTTGACTTTTGAGTAAACGACCTCGGAATAGGGATTTGAAGGTTCCAATAGGTTCGTATAGTGATTTCAGACTTGGGCTTATGATCGGGTTGAGTATCGGATCACCCCGGGAGCATTTCGTCACTTATTATGGAAAGTTAACATTTCGAAGGTTTAAGAATTTCCTAAGTTTGGTTTGAAGTGGGATTTGATGTTATCGATGTCCGTTTGGGATTTCGAGCCTTGGAATGGGTTCGTATTGTGATTCATGACTTGTACGCAAAGTTTGGCATCATTCCGGAATGTTTTGGTATGGTTCGGACGCATTCGTCGAAGTTTGAAGGTTGGAAAGTTGAAAGAAAGGTTTTGGCCGTCGATTTGTAATTTTGATGTTGTTTGAAGTGATTTGGGGTTTCGACTAAGTTCGTATCATATTTTAGGACGTATTGGTATTTAGTTGAGGTACAACGGGCCCCGGGTGGATTCCTGGCTGTTAACGGATTGTTTGGAAGATGTTGAAAATGTTGGTTTTTGGCAGCCACTGGTGTCATCGCATATGCGATGAAATTGATCGCAGATGGAAATCGCATAAGTGAAGCAGGTACGAAGCATTTCCCGTACCAGCGTGATCGTAGATGCGATCGTTGGCAACGCAGAAGTGACTGGGAAGGGGCAATGCATGGACCGTAGAAGCGGAGATCTTCAGCGCAGAAGCGACTGGCTTCTGTCACGACCCAAAATCCAACTAGTCGTGATGGTACCTAACCCAACCCGCTAGGTAAGCTAATTACCAACTATCCAATACCAAGGAAATTAATAAGGCAATTAATTAAAAGAAAAAATATAAAACTAATACATTTCCCCAAGAACAAGTAGTATAAATCATGAGCTTCTAAGAATAGAGTATACAAAGTTGGTATGAAGTAATACATTATCTGTTTGAAAAGTACATAAACAGAGTTTTATGAATTTAAGGCTACCATGAACAAGAGACAGCTACAACCGGAACGCAGGTACATCTTCAGATCCAGCTCCCAACGAACACAGCAACATCAGCAACCAACATCTGCACGCAAGGTGCAGAAGTGTAGTATGAGTACAACCGACCCCATGTACTCAATAAGTAACAAACCTAACCTTAGGTTGAAAGTAGTGACAAGCTTGTACCAAGGTCGGGTCCAAAACCAATAGTCCACAATAGTCCATAACAATATAAAGCAAGTAATACAAGAAGCAACTCAAAGATAAAATGCTCTGCTAAATGATGATTTCCAAAAAAATAGTTCTTCCTTTCAAGTACATCAGTGAAAACCCAAATTGTTTACCGAAGTTGCCAAAAATATGAGTAAGTTTGAAAACAATAATTTTTCCAAAATCCTTTCGATGATAATTAAGATATCTCATTTTCTTTCCAGATAACCAGTGTAAAACAAATGCATCACTATGCCCATATGTCAACACGTGTGAGAAATCAGGAATGACGTGATACCGTACAGCATGAGGAAAATACATCTCTATGCATGTATGTCATGTGTGCATGTCAATGCAATGCTGTATGTGATGCACCATGCTGACAGCCTCATGTGCTCACACTCTCAAATACTCAACCACTCGGTACTGTATATGGCCCATACGGCCCAGGGAAGATCCATCCCAGAACATATACAGCACTGACTATAAGTCACCCAGTACCGAGGAAGGCCGATCCAGCCCTGTGGAGAAGATCCATCTCCAGGTTCACACTCTCAAATACTCAACCGCTCAGTATTTGTATATGGACCCTACGGTCCAGGGAAGATCCATCCCAGAACATATACATCACTGACTATAAGTCACCTAGTACCAAAGAAGGCCAATCCAGCCTTGTGGAGAAGATCCATCTCCATATAATATCAATCGCGCTCACCGGGGGTGTGTGCAGACTCCGGAGGGGCTCCTTCAGCCCAAGCGCTATCATAAACCAATATCAATATCAGAATCAATTAGGCCCTCGGCCTCACTCAGTCATCAATCTCTCCAGTCTCTCTCTCATGGGATCACTCTCTCATGGACTCACAATGTCATGAAAATAGCCCGAAAATGATGATAAGATATATCAATAAATAACAACAAAGACTGAGTTATGATATGCATATGAATGCGTGTGACTGAGTATGTAATGCAATGAAAGCAGATAACTTAACAGTAGAAATGACCTCGGTGGGTCCCAACAGGAAAAACATGTAGTCTATACATAGTTTATAGCATGAATCACATTTTGATAACTCTAGTACGTAGAGATTTCATGATTTTAGACAAGTTTAGATAACTACATATTACCACAGAAATAATGGTCACAGTTCACACGGTACATGCCCACATGGCCGTCACCTAGCATGTGCGTCACCTCAACACCAAATATATAACACTTATAATCAGGGTTCATACCCTTAACTCCAAAATTAGAAGAGTTACTTACCTCGAACAAGACGAATCCAATGCCGAGCAAGCTAACCAATGCTCCAGAAATTCCATTCTGTGCGTATCAACTTCTGAACAGCTCGAATCTAGCCACAATAAATTTGATTCAGTCCACACAATTTATAGGAACTAATTCCATATCAAAATACTAATATTTTTCCACAAAATCCGAAATTACACTCCAAAAATAGCTCGTGGGGCCCACATTTTGAAATCCGACAAAACTCACAAAATCTAACAACCCATCCAATTACAAGTTCAACCATACCAATTTCCCTCAATTCCGACTCCAAATCGATGTTCAAACCTCAAAAATTCGTTTTATGAAATTATAGGAATTTCCTTCGATTTCTCTTAAAGATTCGATAATCTTACACCAAAAATGAAGATTAATTCATGAAATATAATCACAAGGGAGTCAAGAACACTTACCCCAAGTTGTGTGGAAAAATTCCTCTCCAAAACCGCCCAAACCGAGCTCCAAAATCTGAAAATAGGTGAAACTATCGAACCCTCGAACTTAAAGGGTTCTGCCCAAGCCTTTTGCACCTGCGGAGCCTGGGCTCGCACCTGCGCTGCCCGGCTTCCTCACCATTTTCCTCTTCTGTGAATCCCTACTCGCATCTGTGCAATCGCAGGTGCGAAAATCACATCGCATCTGCGCAATCGCAGGTGCGGAAATCACATCGCACCTGCGACCTCTGGTGACACCCTCCAACTCCGCACCTGTGCTCAAGCTGCCGCACCTGCGGCATCGCACCTGCGGCCAAGACCCTCGCAGGTGCGATCACACCAGAAGGGCTACAGATTCAGAAACCTCACAATTCCAATCTTTCATCCATTAATCATCCGGAACTCGCCTGAGTCCCTCGGGACCTTAACCAAATACACCAACAAGTCCTAAAACATACCACGGACCTACTCAAGGCCTCAAATCACATCAAACAATATCAAAACAACAAATCATACCCCAATTCAAAATCTATGAACTTTGAACTTTCAAATTCTATATCTTGTGCCGAAACAAATTAAATCAATCCGGAATGACTTCAAATTTTGCACACAGGTCATAAATGACATAATGAAGCTATTCCCATTTCCAGAATCGGATTCCGACTCCAATATCAAAAAGTCAATCCCCCGGTCAAACTTTCTAAAAATTTAACTTTCGCCATTTCAAGCCTAATTCCACTACATACCTCCAAATAATTTTTTCGGACATGCTCCTAAGTCCAAAATCACCATACAGAGCTATTGGAATTATTAGAATTCAATTTTGAGGTCGTTTGCACATAAGTCGGCATCCGGTCAACTTTTTCCAACTTAAGTTTTCCATTATGAGACTAAGTGTCTCATTTCATTCTGAAATCCTTCCGGACCCTATCCAACTAATCTGATAAGTCATAAAACAATTGTAAAGCATAAGTTGAGCAGTAAATGGGGGAACGGGGCTATAATACTCAAAACGACTGGCTGGGTCGTTACAGCTTCGTAGATGCGCAATTGAGACTCGCACCTGCGATGGCGCAGAAGCAGAATTGTTTCCGCAGGTGCAAGAGTGCGACTAGGCAGTGGACTTTGATGAAGCGATGATGGCGTTGCAGAAGCGACGTTGCAGATGTGCCAATCTGTCCGCAGAAGCGAAACTTGGCAGATTATTAAATGATCGAACTTGGTCATTTTTCCTCATTTCATTTTGGATTTTTGGAGCTTGGCTTTACGGCGATTTTGGAGAGCCATTTCATCCACCTCTTTGGGGTAAGTGTTTCTAAACCACTTTTGATTATATTTTATGAACACATGGAATTTTAACAGGGAAATTAGTAGAAATTGGAGGATTTTGAAACAAACCTAAAATTTGGTATTTTGGATTTTTGAC
Source organism: Nicotiana tomentosiformis (assembly GCF_000390325.3). NCBI lineage: Eukaryota > Viridiplantae > Streptophyta > Magnoliopsida > Solanales > Solanaceae > Nicotiana > Nicotiana tomentosiformis. The sequence goes on from NC_090812.1 coordinate 105,288,532, forward strand.
CCCGAAATTGGACGTGGAATTGGGAATAAATCATACATTTGAGTTCGTAATGTTATGGGTAAAGTTTATCTTCAAAAAAATTCGAAATTCGGGCACGTGGGCCCGAGGGTTGATTTTATTGACTTTTCGTGCGGAGTTGGGAATCTTTATAAATTATTAAATTATACGTATTGGGGTATATTTTGATTGGTTTGCACATTATTTGACTAGTTTTGGAGAGACGGGCATCGTTTGAGGTACTTGAGTGGCGTTAGAGTCGGTTATATAACTTCGGAGCGAGGTAAGTCTCATATCTAACCTTGTGAGGGGGAAACTACCCCTAGGTGATATTTATTTTTATGTGAAACTAGTTGTGGGTGCTACGTACATACGAGGTGACGAGAGTCTGTACGTAGCTAAAGCATATTTATGTTCGGGTAGACTTAGGACTTTATCATGTTATAATTGAATTATCTGAACTTGTTCTGCTGGCTTAATTAATTAAAGTTATAACTGAATTTGATTTAGAAATAAATACATGTATAATAGGCCGAGCCTTAACACTTTGAGTTGTGGGCTAGTTATTTGAGAAACGGTAAATATTATATTCGTTATGTGCTCATGTACTGCATTGTAAACACGTGTCTCATAATTCGGTAACTTCCTTCCTTTCCTGTGGAGCGGGCTGAACTCCTCTGCAGTATAATAGATGCATCTATGATTCATGTCGCACAACCCTCGGCAATGTACACATTATTCTGGATCGGGCTGAATGACCTCGGCAGAATTGTGCGTTATATCGCTATTAGTCTGAATATTCACGAGATAAACCTTCCACTAACGCCAGGCATTTTATGGTATTCCTTATTTATTTGATATTGACAGTTGGCACTTTCTGAGATATTAAGGTAGAATACAAGATCGAGAAATTTATACTTTAAAATAAAAAGAATTGGAAAATTATGAAATTTACAGATTTACTCCACTATTATTGTGCACTTCATATCTGTTATGAATTATCATATTATTTTATTGGACCTCTAGTAAGTCTCGATGTCGACCCCTCGTCACTAATTCTTCAGGGTTAGGCTGGATATTTACTGGGTACGCGTTGATTTACGTATGCATACTGCACTTCTGCACTAAATATGCAGAATCTGACAGTTCATCTGGTGATCATCTTGGCGCGTAGGCGCATCTGTTGAGGAGACTGTGTATGAGCTACAACTCAGGCTATGCATCGCAGTCCACCGAGTCTCCATCATACTATTTATTTTATCCTGTCTTATTTACCTTCTGGACAGATGTTGTATTATTATTGTATTACTTAGAAAATGCTCATGTACTTGTGACACCGGGTTTTGGGGGTTCCTACGGGTTGTTCATAATTGTAGCTGTGTAAATATTATCATTTACCCTGTAAATTTTATTTCATACTATTTTACTAACGAAAAACTATGATTTTAAATACTAAAATAAGTAATTAAGTTGATCAATTACCATTGGCTTGCCTGGCGGCGGTGTTAGGTGCCATCACGACCTACAGTGGACTTTGGGTAGTGACAATAATGAACCTATTCAAATTTTCGGAATCAAAATTCGAACCCGTTATCAACAAAGTCAACCCTCGGTCAAACCTTTCAACCTTCCAAAACTTCAACTTTCCAATTTTTTTCAAAATGCGCCGAATTGTCCTACGGACTTCCAAATCCAAATTCGAATGTACGCCTAAATCTAAAATCACCATATGAAGCTATTGAAATCATCAAAACTCCATTTCGGAGCCATTTACACAAAAGTTAAACTCCGGTCAACTCTTTTCCCTTAAGCTTCTAAAACAAGAATTGTTCTTTCAAATTGATTCTGAATCATCCGAAAACCAAACGCGACCACACACACAAGTCATAATACACATTACAAAGCTGCTCGAGACCTTAAGCTGCTGAACGGGACACTAATTCTCAAAATGACAAGTCGGGTCATTACATATAACATGTTATATCTCTCATTGTTAATCTACTCTTACATGCTCTATTTGACGTTGTTAGCACGTGTTCTACCTCTTACTTGTTATTTTGCTCTTATATGCTTTAGTTGAAGTTATTGTCTTCCTTATTATCTTGTTACCTCTTAATTGTTGAATCACTTTTAATTGAAGTTGTTATTTCATGGAATATCATCTTGTTGAGTTATTTGTGTTGAAGTTGTAATAGCCGTTATCACATTGAGGCAAAGTTGTTAATTGTTGAGATACTTTTCCTTGTTCAGAATTATCATTCATTTTGTTATTGTTAAAATTATTGTACACATTGTGGTTCATCCATGGGCTATTTGTTGTGAAAATTTGACTTTGTGGCAAGTTGTGGCATATGGGCACTTGTGGGGCGAGTTGTGATTGTGTTGTGATATGGATACACATGCGGTGGTATAAGCCTAGGGGATCATACGCATGCGGTGAGATAAGGTAGGCTTACTACGCGTGTTGCTAGTAGGGGAATTACTTAAATCCATGCGGTGAGATAACATGGGCTAAAACGCGTGTAACTATTTCGGGAAAAATGATTTCTGAAACTAAATGTAAGGCTCACGCGGTGATATAAGGAAAGATTGTGATTGAAATTGTGAAATATGAATATGAGGTGGTACCTCGGTTGTGATTTTCATTGTACATTCTATGTTGGAACAACTTATTGATTTGAACGGTCATTGTTCTTCCTTCAATCATTCATCCGCATTTTAATTGTATTTGGTTATTCGTTGTTATCTTGATGTTGGAACGATTGAAGTTTCTTGTGTGAGTCATGCATGCTACATAATTTGTTGTGTTGCTTTAACATGTCAATCTGTGCCTCCGTTATAACTTGGTGAATTAATTGTCAATGTGAATTTAATTGCGTGGAGTCACTATATCATATTCTGTTGAGTTGTTTGTAACACAATGGTTTAAATAAAAGAATTATTAACATGCTTTACTCTATAGGCATATTAAGATAGAACTCATGATCTCAATCGGTACCTTATTATTCTAAATGGTTATCGCAATTTCACTATAATTTGGTTCTCAAATTATACTCATCACCTTGTTAGATGCTTACCTTACTTAAAATTTTTATCATGTTTTTCCTTAACAAATTCTATATTTAATTCGTTAATTTAACTTATGTTTTGCTTTGTTTAAAAATGATGCTTTTACTCAATTTTATTGATTTCTAAACTAAACCCATCTTATACTCATTTTCGTACAAATTGTATATTAGCTTACTTTACTTGATTTCTAAAATAAACTCAGTATTTCATTTGACACATTACTTTATTCAAGATTGTTATTATATTTATGGTGTTTAAATATATCTTTCGTTCATCTAAATTAATATTTAGCATGGTTGCAAAGTACTTGGTCGCATGTGGGCTTTGTCGTGCGAATGTGATTGTTATTGTGGGCACGAGGTGCTATATTTGTAAGGTTTGAAAATTGTGATCCATGACTTGTGGTTCATGAGGTGTGGTGCCTCAGGGTAATTCTTGTTGTAAGTCCATGCGTTGGGAGCGATTTGATTATTTGAGTTCTCATCCGTTTTTCCTTATTTGAGTTCATTTACATCTCATCGGTATTGTAATTATGTTGTTTCTTTATTACTCGTTTACTACTTGCTGCCATCTATGTTTCTATTACTTCATTGTTGGTTGTAAATCAATAATTTTTACATCGTTGGTCTTACATTGATGTTCTTTCTATTGTTAGCTTATGTATATCTTAAACATCTTTCTATGTCTATAGCTGTCTTGACCTGGCCTCGTCACTACTCTACCGAGGGTAGACTTGATACTTACCGGTTATTGTTGTGGTGTACTCATGCTACACTTCTGTACATTTTTGTGCAGATCCAGGTATTTTGATTGTATTGTTAAGAGTTGTGTCTGCACGGCGGGAGACTTCAAGGTATACCTGTTTGACGTTCGTAGGCCCCGGAGTCACCATCTTACTTCATTATGCTACTGTTAAATTGTAATTCAAAACAGTATTGTGTTTAGAAATTCTAGTGTGTTTTAGTAGGGCTTATAACTACGTACTACCAATTTTGGGAAATTTATAACTATTGGACGCTTGCGGCTATCGTGTTCATGGTTAAGTTTGGATCGGTTTTTCCCTTAAAAGAAACCAAACGAAGTAAGTCGGTTCTTCAAATAGTGGAACCAAACCAAACCAATTAAGTCGAATTTTTATCGATTCGGCTTTTGTTCGTTTTTGTCGGGTTTTCGGTTATTTATCGGTTTTTTCTTAAATATGAGACATACACTATCAAACACATATTTCGACGACTATATTTTCAACGTAACACTATCAAACCAATTGATCTTTGAGAAATCTATCATTTACCAAGATATATTGATGATAATTAAATCTAATAGTGATTAATAATTTAATTACTCAATTAAAAATTGATTATTTTTAACATGAAATAAATTATTGTACTTAACAAAAGAAAAATACAAAAATTCTTGTGCTTAGCAAAAGAAAAATACCAATCAAAGTGGAATGTAAAAGTAAAGGATTAGATCACTATAATAACAAAGAACTAGACTAAAAATACAAACGACTAATATGTACCATAAAATTTTGGAAACTTTATATAAAAATATACATATATATAGGTGTAATAATAAATTTAAATAGTTAATTCTATAATCGGTTTGGTTCGGTTTTTTCAGTTATTTCTTTATTAAAACCAAAACCAGACCAAATTTGATCGGTTTTTAAAATTCAAAACCAAACCAAACCAAACCTAAAAAGTATCGGTGTTTTTGGTCGATTTTCGGTTTGGTTCGATTTTTCGGGTTTTTATGAACACCCCTATGGCTATGTATGTCATTTAATGGTTTATGATAAATGATTAAATAGTTCAATTCTGTTGTTAAATCAGCATGTGTTAGGCTTACCTTGTCTTAGAAACTAGGTGTCATCGCGACATCCTAAGGTGAGAAATTGGGGTCGTGACAAGTTGGTATCAGATATCTAGGTTCATAGGTGCTACGAGTCATAAGCAAGTTTAGTAGAGTCTTGCGGATCGGTACGGAGATGTTTGTACTTATCTTCGAGAGGCTACGGAACTATTATGAACCACTCTTTTATTCCTTATCATGCAGTATTGATTCAGCTTGAAGCATATATCTTATACCCCTTTACATCCACTCGTATAAGATGTTGCACGCTCGGTATCAATTATGCTCTGACAGTTTGTAATGTTGCAGATGGCTACAAGGGGGCCATAGATGCTCGATCATTGTCTCGAGGTATTGTCCAAACTAAGCGCACATGCGTGTTAGTAGATCTTCAGTTGTTCAAGTATGGGATGCAACAAGTTCATATATCTGATTGGTGTTGTACGAGCTTATGAAGATTGATAATTTGGATCATTAGATGTTATGCCCTATGACTCCAGGCCAAGTGGGGGAGTCTACTATCGATAATCAGATTGCATGGGCAAGTTTCATATCAGTCTTGGGTCTGAGGTATATATGCAGTGTTGAGGGTTTCCCCGGAATATTACATGACTAAGATCTGAAATTTTCATGGGATGGTGCTGGAACTTGCGGTATATTCGTATCATTGCTAAATCTACATTCCAGTATCAAGAGGTTAGAGAACCATCTTCAGATGTACAATAGGACTCTTCAGAGTATGTATCTTTGTTGCAGCATTGTTGGGTGCATCATAGGAAATACAACGATTTATGTGCTTTCGGATGATGTGGTTCGTGCTAGGGTCTTCCACAACGAGCTTTGACTTAGGATCATTGTGTACCGACAAGGCAAAGTGTTGACCTGAAGACAAGTCGAGGAGGATTCAAAGAAATGGGTCAGCTCGGTGGTGTTGGGTCAGCAGAGCAACAAAGGTATTTGGTTTTTTTGGTGTGGTAATGCTTCACCAGTGTTCTGTGGCAATACTCTTGGGTTTGACAGCTTGCGTGACTTGGTTGAGTTGGAGACGTCCAATTCTGATGGCTTGGTGATGTGCAGACTGGCCTCGAAGATTTCTTGATAGTGTCAACCACGAACGTGTTGCGTGTTACGATTTTTGCCTGGATGTGGTCACGAGTTCTAGACAACATGGACGATTTCAAATGTTTAGAAGAATGCTAGCGTTATTTGATACCATCTAAGAAGGGTGCGCACTACAAAAGGCGCAATGTGTTTCGACTTGCGGATGCCTGACTGGTATTACAGTAATCGCCTGGTTGATCGACAACTGATGTCCAAGTTTTGTTTTGTGGTATGAAAGAATTATAAAAGTACTTCTCGTCGGCTGACCATATGGGAGGAATGTGTCAGTTATTTGAGTAGTGCAATTGGGATCAGATATGGAGATTCTAGTATTCTTGGTATTTGAAGACTATGAGGGTTCTCGAGGCAGATTATTCCATGGTTGTGAATGGTGAAGCTATGTTAAGAGGTTGGCAACTGATGGAATGTACTATAGATATGTTATTGTGGGCTTTTAGAGGCTATCTACCTACTTCGGAAGGATCAGAATTGATTTGGAGGCTACTAGTAGGTCTAATAAGGATGTGTGTTCTAAATCGGGTCAGATTTATCTACTCAACATAGTTATTATGGAGGGGTATGTTATCGATTTGGGTGGATCACATTCATGTTCTATATGTCTCATGTGTTACTCTCTTATGCTGTGATGGGTTGTGATCTGTTGGTTATCTGCACACCGATGTGGTTATGTTTGGGCTTTGTAGCGAAATTCGAGCGAGATTGCTCTTGGGGTGTTGAATGGTTGATTGTGCCTTGGTTATGGTCTTCCTGTTTATGGTATATAGTAATGTCCATATCTCCATAGTTATGGTCACGCGCTTCGTGTGTTTGATATTGATATGCTTATCGTTGTTGATTGTGAGTATTATGGCTCGACGTATTCCAGGTAGACCAGTGTTGAATTGGTTGATGCATCGCAGCGGCGTTATGCTAGGATATGATCAATTATACTTATTTCGTGTGTTATGTTTCCCCTTGTGTGGTGGATTGATAGCATTGAGCTTTTTGGTGGTATCTGTTGAGTTTGCGGGATGGTTTCTTCATTTCAATTCTCTTTCCATCATTGGGTATATTGGAGTTATTGTTCGTTGGTGCATGGATTGCATTGTATGTGGCTCTAAGTAGGATTTGTGTGACAGGTCAGTCGAGTAGCTTGTACTGGATGAGGGGAGGTTATTGGGCCTGAAATGAGTGCCATCGGATTTGATTAAGGTATGTTTGCAAGAATTGTGTCACTAGTCGGCTTAGATTTTGGCTATAGTTCTTATCGGGCAAGAGAGCTCCACGACTTGTTAATCTGATGGGTGGTTATGAGTTTCTATATGTTTCTTTCATTATTGGCAGTGTACGAAGGTTTAGAACAAGGTTTTAGTTGATATGAGGTTTGTTACCGATGTCTTTAGATATGGTTATGGATTGATACAGCTTGTTCAGAGTTATACAGTGCATAGATGCAAGAATCGGGTCATATAATGAGTTCCAAGTGTTGGGGATTTGGGTTTTAAGGTTTATGGACTAGGGTTGAAGTAAGGATCATCTGTTAGGTGGTATTGTCGGGCTTATATGGATTGGGGGTGATGTGGGATCACCCATGGTTATGTGTATGGTAAGGGTATATGTCACGACCCAATTTCCCCTCCGTTGGGTATCGTGATGGCACCTAGTCTTAGGGACTAGGTAAGCCTAACATTTACTGAATAACAACCATAATAAATAATATCTAACAACTTGAAATGGAATTCTTTATAAAAAACATTTACAATTTCCAAAACTGGTAGTACAAGTCATAAGCTCTACAGAGTGTTTGCTAGAAACTTCTAAATACAATTGTCCAGAAATAAGAATGATAGTGCAAAAGGAAAACTTGAAGGTGACTCCGAAGCCTGCGAACGCAGCAGCAGGTTTACCTTGAGTCTCCACAGCAACGACCCGCACAGCTACTAATGAACAAATACCTGGATCTGCACAAAAATATGCAGAAGTGTAGAATGAGCACATCACAGCGATGCCTAGTAAGTATCAAGACTAACCTCGGTGGAGTAGTGACGAGGAACAATCAAGACACCCACTGGTCTAATAAACTGAACAAGTATAAGTATATGAACAGCATAAATATGACATCTACATAAAGACTATGCAATATGGATCACAATACAGTAATGGCAATAAAAAAGGAAACAACAAGTATCAGCGGAATACCATAAAAATGACACAGAAAAGTGAATGGAACACCACCTAAATCCAAAATCACAAATACAGCAGGGACGAGTAATAACTCAGCAACTATAACTACTTTTACATCAGGTTTTAGTCAACAAACTCCATGAGGTACCGAACCTCGGACAAATCACAACTCACGGGTCTCAATACCTGAACCCTAACACTTGGCATCATGTGCCCTCATAACACCTCATAACCGCACTGACGACTCACGTACCAATAGAGCCATTCTCACATAGAAGGCAAGTAAACAAGGGTGAGCATCTATGCTCAACAATATCAAGAACATCTCTTATCCGATAAGAGTGCTTAACTATGTGTATGCTTGTGCAAGTGTCCTAACATAGTCCATACCAGCAAATAAGCATAAGGAAAAAGAACGGACAGAACATAGAATATTTTCTCACAGCTTTCACAAGATAAAGCTCACATAGGTAAGTATACCACTACACAATATCAACAACAAGAATTCCCCAGGCCATCAAAAATCATCACAAATCAATCCCGTACATAGCCCACCTTGTCTCGCCACGTGTGCAATAATAAAGTAAGTGCCCGCCTTGTCTCGCCACACATGCATAACAATGTTCTTACCTTGTCTCGCCACATGCGCAACAAAAAATATATATATATATATATATCCCGCCTTGTCACGCCGCATGTACAAATATCAATAGTAACAATAGCACGGCAGAAACCTCGTGCAACCCCATAACAACAACCGCACGGCAGAAACCTCGTGCATCACAATAAAAACAACCGCATGGCAGAAACCTCGTGCATCACAATAACAATAACCGCACGGTAGAAACCTCGTGCATCACCACAATAAGTACAACAGAAACAATGATACTAATACAAGGATATGACAAATACGTCAACTCAGAAATTCCAGAACTCAAGGAAACGGAGGAACTAATTTCACAAGGAGTGGCCACAATAGAGAACGCTAGTCATAATAAGAACAGCTCAGCAAGAAAGGAAATATTATGTAACAACGGTGCACAATGTACAGTTCGACAACGAGGGAGCTAACACAAGACGAATAATTCCAATTAAGGACAAGTCAACTAAAATATAGGATATCTAACTTCTTTTAAGGTTGGGCAATTAATAGAGAGATACAACAACTTCAATTAAGGATAAGCAGTATAAGGATAATCATTTTCCTCAATAAAGGATGAACAATTACAGAAGAGATAATTATAATTTTAAATAAAGATAAGCAGTTAGGGAAAGGACAACGCGGCAATAGAAGAGATAACAATTTCAGTTAAGGCATATATGAATCAAATGAACAACAAGAGTGGATCATGAAGCAATTACTTCCAATTAAAGGAGGTAGGAGTGAAACTGGAAATTAAGAAATGTAATCGTAACGAGAACAATTGCATATTCAATGAATATAAGGGCCTAAGAATCCCTAAAAGGCCAACTTTCCACAAATAAATCCGAGCACGTACTTGTCACCTCGCGTACACGGACTACAATTAGCATAGAAGACTAAAATCCTGATGAGTAGTTCCCCCACACGAAGTTAGGCAAGATACATACCTCAAAGAAGACAGACTGATACTCTAAAATAAACTTCTCGGGTGAAATGACCTCTGGGCAGCTCAAATCTAATCAAAATAACTTCAAAGCATAAATAAAACTCATAAGAGACTATTCTGGATCATAAATCCTCAATCTTTATCAAAATCTAAAAATCGACCCAAAAGTCGACCCCCGTGACCGCACCTCGAACCCGACAAATTTCACAAAATCCGAACACCCATTCCGATATAAGTTCAACCATACTAAAATTATCAAATTCTGATACCAATTCGTCCCTCAAATCATAATTTTTTATTTTGAAAATTTTCTTCAAAAACCTCCTTTTTTCCCAACTCAAAGCACAAATTAAATGATAAAAATAAAGATAAAATCATGGATATAATAAATTCTAGGTGAAGAACACTTCCCCAATTGATTTGCTTGAAAAACCCACAAGGAATCGCTCAAAACCGAGCTCTACAAGTCAAGATATGATAAAAATGGCCTAACCCTCGATTTGGAAAGTATATTCTGTTGCCCAGGTGTTTGTACATCGCGATCGCAGAAGAGGAACTGTGATCGCTAAGAGGAAATGGCTACTGCCCAGAATTGGTGTTGTGCGATCGCGAATAAGAACGTGCGATCGCGAAGAAGGAAAATAATGGCCCAGGAACTGGGCTACGCGAACGCATGAAACGGCACACGAACGTGAAGGAGGGAAAAGCACACTTACGCATTCACCGATAGAACAGTGCTAACGCATAGAGGAGATGGTCACCAGCTCCCAGCTCCAAGTTTCTACTACGCGAACACGATAGAGTGGATGCGAACGCGAAGAAAGAGAAACCAGACTTTCTCGATCACGAACGTGATCATGCGAACACGAAAAACAATGAATTCCTCCTCCAAAATTACCCTTCGCGAACGTGAAGGAAGGGACGCGAACGCGACTAAGGAAACCAGATGACAGAAAATGGCAGTTCAAAAAATAGAAGGAAATGGCCTGCAGCCCATCAAAAACACACCTGAGGCCCCCATGACCCTATCCAAACATACCAACAAGTTCTATAACCTTACACCGACTCGCTCGAGGTCTCAAATCACATCAAACAACGCCAAAAATACAAATCGCACCACGAATCGAACTTATGAACTTACAAAACTTCCAACTTCGAAAACTCGTGCCGAAACCAATCTAACCAACCCAGAATGACGTCAAATTTTGCAGGCAAGTCTTAAAAAACATAACGGAGTTGTTCCAACTCTCGAAATTGCATTCCAACCCCGATATCAAAAAGTCCACTTCCGGTCAAAATCTCCAAAAATTCGACTTTCACCATTTCAAGCCTAAATGAGCTACATACCTCCAAAACACAATCTGGACACGCCCCTAAGTCCAAAATCACCAACGGAGCTAACGGAACCAACGAAACTCTATTCTAGAGTCGTCCCCACACAGTTTTGACTACGGTCAAAATTCTAAGACTTAAGGTTCCATTTTAGGGACTAAGTGTCCCAAATCACTCTGAATCATCCGGTAATTGAATTCAACCATGCACGCAAGTCGATACACATAATACGAAGCTGCTCAGGGCCTTATGCCACCAGACGGGACTTAAATTCTCAAAATGATCGGCCAGGTTGTTACAGTATATGGCAATTTGATGGCTTTGGAACGACTCTTAGCACGTTCGAGGACGAATGAATGTTTAAGTAAGGGAGAATGTAATGACCCGACCGGTCATTTTGAGCTTTAGCTTTCCATTCAATGGTTTGAGACTTTGAGTAGTTTCATATTATATATTATGACTTGCGTGTATGACTGGTTTCGATTTTCGAGCAATTCGAGATTGATTTGGAAGAATGATTCTCGTTTTAGAAGCTTTAAGTTGTAAGAGTTGTCAATGTTTGTATTAGAAACTCATTTTAGAAAATCAAGATTGACTTTTAGATAAATGGACTCGGAATTGGGTTTTAATTATTCCAATAAGTTTGTATTATGATTTTGGACATGTCCACAAAGTTGGTTAAATCTCAATGAGTTTTGGATAAGTTTGGGCTGTATGGTGATTGTTTTCGGTTTTGACGTTGATTTGAGCATAAAGGTTACCATATTAACTCTTAGGTTATGAACACCCAAGAGCGATGTTTTGGCGAATTGGTTGAGCTATCAGACTCCGATTGAGTCAGTTTTCATTCGTGTGAGCTTGTATTGGTTCGGGCTTTGCTCGGGTAAGCTTGGATTCGGAATCCAAGGAGGGCCCTATGTTGACTTTTGTTGACTTTTTGGAAAAAATATAAAGATCATAGCTTTATTTATTGTAATTGGGATCTCTTGCATTGTTTGATGTTATTAAGTTATTTTTTGTTAGATTTGAGCCGTGTGGAGGCGAATTTTAGGGGAAACATTATTTCGGAGGAATGAGTTGGCCTAGTTGAGGTAAGTAACTTGCCTAACTTTATGGGGGGAAACTACCCCTTAGGATTTGGGTTGATTATGCTATTTGTGTTGTGTGAAAGTCGTGTACGCAAGGTGACGAGTGGGTACACGGGCTATATATGGTATTTGACTAGTTTAGATTATCTAGACTCTTTCTATGCCTTTAATTGAATTGTCATAACATGTTATATCTCTCATTGTTAATGTACTCTTACATGCTCTATTTGACGTTGTTAGCACTTATTCTACCTCTTACTTGTTGTTTTGCTCTTATATGCATTAGTTGAATGTATTGCCTTCCTTATTGTCTTGTTACCTCTTTATTGTTGAATCATTTTTAATTGAAGTTGCTATTTCGTGGAATATCATCTTGTTGAGTTATTTGTGTTGAAGTTGTAATAGCCGTTATCACATTGAGGCGAAGCTGTTAATTGTTGAGATACCTTTCCTTGTTGAGCATTCTTATTGATTTTATTATTGTTGAAATTATTGTACACATTGTGGTTGATCCATGGGCTATTTGTTGTGAAAATTTGACATTGTGACAAGTTGTGGCATATGGGCACTAGTGGTGCGAGTTGTATTTGTGTTGTGATATGGATACGCATGCGGTGGTATAAGGCTATGGTTTGATATGCATGCGGTGAGATAAGGTGGGCTTGATATACGTGTTGCTAGTAAGGGAACTACTTAAAGCCACGCAGTGAGATAAGGTGGGCCAAAATACGTGTAGTTATTTCAGAAAAAATGATTTTCGAAACTAAATGTAAGGCTCACACAGAGATATAAGGAAATATTGTGATTGAAATTGTGAAATGTGAATATGAGGCGGTACCTCGGCTGTGTAACGACCCTGTCACGTCCCAAACTCGAGGAGCGCGACCGGCGCTCGACCGAGTAAACTCAGTCGAGCAAGCCTAATTTACATTAACCTCTCATCATTACTCATTCATGATTTACCAAAACATCATTAGATCATGACTTTTAAACTTAATACATTTGGCTCAATGGCCTACAATCTTTCTCATGATGGGTGCGTAGCCTCATAAATAACTGTGAACATAAATACATGACAAAACTCAAATCTTTAATTACATGACCCACAGTGTACATGGAGCTTCTATGACAATAGATACCTAAGTACATAAAATGAACTAGACCCAAACACCCACTAGAACTATAGCGGGCTCACCATAAGCCGAGTAGTAAAGAAGATCCATGTCAAAGATCCATATCATCTTATAGAAGTATACCTAAATCCATTAAAAGATGCAGCGCCCCGGCAAAAGGGACGTGAGTACATGTAGAATAGTACTCGTATGTAAGGCAGTCAAAACAATATATGAAAATATGGTAACTCAAATAAGAGGCAAATAAAGTACATCAAGAAACTACAAAACATCCCATAGGATCACATTTCAAGTCTTATTATACTTGCATCATTCTAAATTTCTTTTAGGATCAACTGAGCCATATGAACTATACGTGGAATACATAATATAATGTAATTGTAACAACATGTACAAACAAGGCCAATGAAAGTGGCACCTTCCTCCCTTCCTTTACACATATACATTTCATAGACCGTCCTTAGTGTTCACATATCATATTATACACCTATGAGTCTTATAAACCGTTCACAATATCAGCTATACAATACACTTGTGCATTTCATAGACTGTTCACAGTGTTCACTTACACAATACAAATACACCTATTCAAGGGCTTGGAAATACAACATGAATATAATGAATCATGGTAACAATAAAAGGGCTTAGATAGCCGTTAACGTCAGACAAATTTATTAAGAGCTTCCATTCAAATTTATAGATATTAAGTCGGGAATCCTCTATAACTACCTTCACATAAAGCGGCCCTGCCGCCTCACCCCAACATATGCGGGTGGAGGTGTATCACGATACCACAATCTCTACACAAAATGGCCCTGCCGCCTCACCCCAATATATGCAGGTGAAGGTGTATCACCATACCACAATCCCTACACAAAGCGGCCCTACCGCCTTACCCCAATATATGCGGGTGGAGGTATATCACAATACCACAATCCCTACATAAAGCGGTCCTTCCACCTCACCCCAATATACGCGGGTAGAGGTGTATCACAATACCACAATCCCTACACAAAGCGGTCATGCCGCCTCACCCCAATATATGCGGGTGGAGGTGTATCACAATACAACAATCCCTACACAAACTAGTCATGCCGCCTCACCCCAATATATGCGGGTGGAGGTGTATCATAATACCATAATCCCTACACAAACCGGTCATGCCGCCTCACCCCAATATATACGGGTAGAGGTGTACATATGCGGGTGGAGGTATATCACAATACCACAATCCCTACACAAAGCGGTCATGCCGCCTTACCCCAATATATGCGAGTGGAGGTGTATCACAATACTACAATCCTTAGACAAAGAGGTCATGCCGCCTCACCCCAATATATGTGGGTGGAGGTGTATCATAATACCACAATCCCTACACAAAGCGACATAGTTTGTCATTACATTTAAGGTAGTAATTTCTCATATCATTGGAATACTTCATGTTCATACTCATCATGGAGAAACACAACTCATTACATTAGCACATGCATGGTAAATCAATAAGTCGATTTCATTGGCACATGGGCCAAAATCCTTTTCTTAAGGTTCATCATCATTTAATAAAGAACATTTCCCTTCCATCTCATTATTCACTACCTTGGCATCCGAGGTCATTATCTAGGTTCATGACTCTTGGGGACTTACCAATCGAAGTCATTTACATACATTATTTCGGAAGCATATAACTATAGTTGAAACCATTGGGACATACAATACTTCATAATTCTCATTTAGGCAACGACGACATTTCATGTTCATACTATCACTTATTTGTACTTGCCATGGGTGATCATAGAACATTAAGAGCATTTAGAACATTTAGGAACATCATAGCTTGTACTCGCAAGAACGTAGGGGCTTATAACACATTGAAAACAAAAACACAAATACGTACATCTCATAACCTTTCACACCATATATCACTTAATTCATACTTTCAACCACTTACAACATTATTATTTCATTGGCTCTCTTGGCCATACATATGATTCTTCTTTCATGGCACAATGGCCGTATTTTATATTCCACACTTTCATATCTTTCCATTCATGGATAATCATCATAAATACCAACATATACAATATTCCGAAAATTATAATTTTAGGTTCATTGGCAATGAAGACTTTAAACATAATGGATTTCTTTCCAAGAAATAGAGTAAAATGATTGGCAATCGAAGCACAAGTTAAAATCATAAACGAGTAACACACCATTTATTCTTGAAATACTTTTTCCCAAAAGGCCAATACACCATTTCAACTCATGATTATGTAAGAGCTCAAAACATATTGGAAATACCTATCAAGCTTAGCATTAGTTCGAACAACCACATGTGGAATGACTTGAGTACATAAGCTTTTGAATAATTCTATTTTCGGAGTCAATTTGGAATAGTTGAATCAAGGCTCATTTCATAATATTTCACACATCATTTTATTTTGTTGGCGCTATTGGCCACAAGTATAACTTTCATTCTTGGCACGGTGTTCACACTTTATATCCCCAACTCACTTCTTTCACTTTCAAGCAACTTTATAGATTATCGACAACAAAGAATCTCTAATCACAACTTTTAGTAAACCTATGAGCAATCAAGAGTCTTAAGCATATTGAGATTTTTTACATAAGTTGGCATAACAGCCTTCACTTGAAACACTACTTAGAATCATAATATTTTTATACCCAAATCATACTTTGAACACATTCTCGAAAGATAACATCATATAATAAGAGCATCCGGAACACAAAGTTTATTCGGAATAGTTGATTTATAAATAATAACTCAGTACTTACAAGAACATCATGGAATTCAATTCAAGGAAAGAAGTTTATCCAACATACCTCACTTTGAGCTTTTCTTAAATTACTACAACGTTCCAGAAATTCTAGCAATCCCAATCTATTTTGAGACATAACAAAACAGAACACAAATTAGGAAGGTATTCATGGTTTCAGCTCATTTGAGCATTTTATCAAACACTAGGCGTGCAAATTTGGCTACAAGGTTCTTCTACAAGATTTCCTTCATTCTACAACCCAATATTTACTTATTTGAGCTCAACAATCTTCCCACAAACCTTATTGGTACATGCATGTATAAATAATACTCTCATACCCAAGAATCATACTCCTAATCAACCATCTTCTACCCAAATTCGAAATTGAAAACTAGGGTATGGAACCTTATCTCTTAGATGAAGAAAATGTGAGATTTTCTTGTTCGATTTCAAAGCTTGGACAAGATCTTGATGAACAAAACACTTTATCTACTTTCTCTATCTAGAACACTCACTTCTCTCTAAAAAACCTCAGATAATTGCCCCAAAATAAGCCCCAAAGCCTATTTATCAAAATGGGGTCGGGTTATGAAAATAGAAAAATTAACCCTCCGAACTCAGGTGTGCGGTCGCATAATGGACCGCACAATCGGTATGCGGGTCGCACAATGGACCGCAAAATCGATGCCCAGAACTGGGCTGCACTGGTCAGGTCTGCGACCATTTTACGGTCGCATAACCACTTTTACGATCGCATAATGATTCTGCGGTCGCACATCTGACCGCAGAATCACATTCTTCCAGTCTTTGGTAATTTGGTCATAACTTCTTGTAGAAGTGTCCAAATGACAAACAGTTTGAAGCGTTAGAAACTAGACTCAAAGATCTTTTATTTTATAGGTTGATCTTTATATAACTCCTTATATATATATATATATATATATATATATATATATATATATATATATATATATATATATATATATATATATATATATATATGCTCGTCCAAAGTTTGGTCTTGTGCATACCCATTTGAAACTTTAGTCTATCATGAAATTTCCAACTTGACTTGGACTTAGGGCTCTCCTTAGGCCCCACATCACTTATAATTAGGGGTGGGCATACAATCCGAAAAATTGAATTCCGAACCGGACCGAATTAATTCGGTATTTCGGTATTGGTTTATTCGATATTTCGGTATAATTCGGTATCCACTTTTTGGTTATTCGGTATTTCGGTACGGTCCACGGTATTGAGGTTTTGATATTTCGGTATACCGAAATACCGAATAGTTAGAATAGATTATTAAACATTAAATCTTACATTTTGCAACAAAAGACGGTAGCTTCTCCTATACCAGAAGATGGAATGAGATGATTGTCCATAATTTCTAGAATATCATGGCAAATCTTCTTGGACAGCTCCTCTTCTACCTTCTGCATGTATCTCTTAATCAACTTTACATTGTTCTCATTTCTTTTCAACTCTTCTTTCTGCTCAATGGAAGACATAATACGCCAAGAAGCACTTCGAGCTCCAATAAAATTATTGTAACCAACAGAAAGCATCGAGTTTTGCAGCTTTCTTCATACTCACAACCATTTATGAGAAACAATATGAATGTGAAGTTACCAAACAGAACAATGGTGCAAAGATTTTTATCTCATTCCAAGTACATAGTTTTGTCTTGCTTCCATAGTTTTATCATAGAAAATGATGCATGTGTGTGAATGAGAATAACCTCCAATGGACATGTGTTATTCTAATTTTGTATGCTTCGTATGTATTTGAGGTGTTTATTTACCGAATCGGGTATGCAAATTGCCACTCCTTAATAGAATCACCAGTGGCCAGTGCCACTATTTGTCATGTTAGATAGGGACGGTGAGATACCGAAACCGTACCGAAATCGTACCGAACTGAACAAGAAAATACCGAACCGTACCAAAGTATATGGTATTTGGTATGTATAATTGATATACCGAATACCGAAGTACCGAACCGTAATTCATAAATATTGTACCGAAATACCGAACGCTCACCCCTACTTATAATATACCTCGTACACTTATTATCATATCTAATTGATATCCATCATATTAATAATCCTCGTCTGCACACAAAATAATATAATTAGTGCGCATCAACTTTCTTAATAGCACTTAAGTACTTCAAAATATTCCGGGGTGTTACAGACCCGGCCGATCGTTTTGAGTGTACTAGCCACAATCTCCTATTTATTGCCCCCTCTGTATTATATTGTAGTTACGTGACTCGCCAGGGTGTTTGGTTTTGGTTTCGGGTGAGTTTCGGAGTGAAATGGGACACAAAGTCCCTAAGTTGGAAGGTTAAGTTGTAGGAGTTGACTGTAGTTTGACTTGTATAAAGACGACTCTGGAATGGAGTTTTGATGGTTTCAATAGCTCTGTATGGTGATTTTGGTCTTAGGAGCGTGTACAGATGTGGATTTGGAGGTCCGTAGGTCGTTTCGGCGTAGTTTGGCGGAAGTTGGAAATTGGAGGAATTTGGAAAGTTTGACCGAAAGTTGACTTTATTGATATCGGGGTCGGATCTCAATTTCAGAAGTTAGAATAGGTCTGTAATGTCAAGTATGACTTGTCTGCAAAATTTAGTGTCAATCGGAGTTGTTTTCGTATAAATCGGCGTCGGATTCGGAATTCAGAAGTTCATAATTGCTTAGGCTTGAATTTGGGTTGTGATTCATTGAATTTAGGTTGTTTGATGTGATTTGTGGCCTCGAATAGGTCCATTATGTATTTTGGAACTTGTTGGTATACTCATACGGGGTCCCGGGGGCCCCGAGTGTGATTCGGATCGAATCTGGAACAAGATTGGACTTGTGTGAATCTGCTGAAGCTGGGCTGGTTCTAGTGTCTTCGCACCTGCGGAGGGATTGGACGCATGTGCGGACTCGCAAATGTAAACCACTGGTCGCAGAATTGGATTTGTCCTAGCCCAGTTGGGATCGCATGTGCGATCATTTGTCCGCAGAAGCGGACTCGCGGATGCGGAAGCTGCCTTCGCAAAAGAGGAATTTGGGGAAGCAACCTTAGGCGTGACAGCAGATGCGGTTGCTTGTCCGCAGAAGCGGGCTCACGGATGCGAGGTTTTATCGGCAGAAGCGGAACATTGGGACTTAAGCTGGGACCGCACCAGTGATGGGTTTTCCGCGGGTACGGCATCGCAGATGCGACTAAGTAACCGCAGATGCGGATTCACTTGGCAGAAAAAGGAAGAATTCGAGGGTTTGGTTCATATTTTATTTTGGAATTTTGGGAGCTCGGCTTGAGGTGAAATTTTGAAGGATTTTTAGAGGAATTGGTGGGGTAAGAGTTCTTGAATTGAATTTGGTTAAATTATACTAATCTATCATTATTATTAGCATGTAATTAAGGATTTGAGTTGGAAAAATTGGGAAAAAAGTATAGAAGTTCTTAGACTAAGTTTTTGGATTTTGAAAGGCAAAATAAGTTCGGATTTGAATAATTCTTGTATGGTTGGACTCGATATCGAATGGGTGTTCGGATTTTATAATTTTAGTCGGGTTCTGAGATGCGGGCCCGGATTGACTTTTGGGGCAATTTTTCAATTATTTGCTAAGATCGTAATTTCATTATTTAAATTAGTTTCCCATAATTATATTTATAGTATGAAATTTATTTTGGCTAGATTCGAGCCGTTCGGAGTTGGAAAATCGAGGAAAATGCCTTCTAGTTGATTGATCTAGCGTGGTTTGAGGTAAGTGACTTGTCTAACCTTGTGTGGGAGAAATTCTCCTTATGATTTGGTATTGTTGTGACAATTGTGATATGTGGAGGTCGTGTACGTAAGGTGACGAGTGCGTACACGGGCTAAATGTTGAGATTTCGGTTTTAGCTACATAGTTTCTTTTTCATGCTTTAATTGAGTTACTTTAGCATGTTACAACCATCATGTTTAGTCTAATTTCACATGTCTACTTGTCGTATCTCTTATTTGCAACTTGTACTACATGTTTAGTTGAATTGCTTGCTTTCTTAATTCTGTATTCATCATTTAACTGTGGAATTCTTTACTTAAAATTTGCTATCCTTGAAATATCTTGCTGTTGAGTTTGTGTTGAGTTGCAAAGGCTGTGGTTTCTATTGAGGCAAAGTGTAAGTTGTGAAATATCATTTTATTGAGTTGTTGTGTTTTGGCATTCATGTTATTGTTGAGAGGATTATTTGGTTGTTTGCACGAGGTTTCTGTCATGTTGTTGTTACTATTTGCACGAGGTTTCTGCCGTGTCATTGTTACTATTGATACGCATGGGTGGTATAAGGTCTGGGTGTTGAAACGCATGTAGTGAGATAAGGTGGGCTTGATACGCGTGGCTAGTAGGGGAACTACTAGAAGCCATGCGGTGTGATAAGGTGGGCTAAATCCCGGGGTGCTATTTCGGAAAAATGATTTTCAAAACTAAATGTAAAGGCTCTTGCGGTGATATAAGAAAAGACTGTGAGTTACTTTTATGATTTGGGACTACGAGGCGGTACCTCGGTAGTGGCCCTGTTGATATTTTCTTTAATTGTTGTATTTGCCTTGGTTGTTTGTTTCCTTAACGTGTAAATCCTTGTTTCTTTCCGAGTTGTATTAACTGTCTTGATTCTGTGTTGTTAACTTTTCATAAATTTCTTATTTGTTTCTTTCCTTTGTCCTTATCATTATATTGTTATATCTGTCATCTTGTTTCTTATTATCTCCAGTAAGGCCTTGACCCGACCTCGTCACTACTTTACCGAGGTTAGGCTTGGCACTTACTGGGTACCGTTGTGGTGTACTCATACTATGCTTCTGCATATATTTTGTGCAGATCCAGGTGCATCTTATCAATCCTGGTACTAGTGCGCTGAGCTTGCTTTGGAGACTTCAAGGTACACTTGCCCGCGTCTGCAGGCCTCGGAGTCCCCTTCTATCATGTTCTTCATTATTTCATTTCACTTTTATAGACAGTGATGTATAGGACTGTTCAGCATTGTATTTAGAGCTTGTGACTTATATTTCACTAGGTTTTGGGAGGTATTGTTGATACCCAATTTTTCCTCATATTTTTATAAATGTCATATATGCTTTAAATATCATTCCTTCACCATCACCAATTTACAAGAGTTATACAAGTATTTTCTATAATTTTTCATAATTTTTTAAAAAGTTTTAAAATTTAATTTCTTGCATTTAAATTATTTAAATATGTATTAATTACCCCTTTAAATTATTTTATGATGATTTAATCATCCAAATCTATTATTTACAACCACACATATGCTTCACAGTATTTTATCTCATTTTATATAATCACATTTGCATTTGTTTTAACTATTTACGTATTTTTGCAATAATAGCCCATACTTTACAATTAATTGCGTTTATCATTTTATTTAGGGTCAAAATAAGTTCTTTATATTTTTACAACCTTCAGCTACTATATTCTAAAATATTTAGTTGCATAAATAATATTTTTTATATTTATACAGTTGTTTTATTAATTTATTTCTTTTATCTCACTTGTTTTAAAAAAACCAGCCCAATATTGAGCCAATTTTCGGACCAAAATAAGCCCAAAACACCTGGCCCTTTCTACATCCCAGACCAGATGACCCTTTTAGCCCAACCCGATCGCGACCCATCTTATAACCCACCCCATCTCCCTTTTAATCTTGATCGTTGATCTTTGAGTCTTTCTTTCTCCTCTCTCAAGGAGAATTTAAAGGGAATGTGATCCCCTCTAAAAAAACGTTCATAAGAAAGGAAGCAATGAAAAGTACTACCAAACTCTTGTAAAATCTCTGAAAAATCGAAGAGAGATGACGAAGGATATTCATGATATTTCGAGTAAAAAGGGAAGCTTTTCCAAGCCCGAACAAGATCAAAAGAGCTGATCGTTTTCTACGATAACAAAATAGTTATCTACTAGCCATGTTTTCTTTCTATGATAATGTCAAAGCTCTGCCTCGAAAAAGTTAGGACTTTTGGGCAGATTCCAGTATCCGACCCATCTCTTTCTACCAATTCCCCGGGTTGTCGGAATCTCTGGTTCGATCAGGAGCTTTGAAGCTCATTTTCCAGCATTCCTTTCAATTCTTTCAACTAATTTGGCAACTTTCAGCTATACAAAGTTAGGTAATTTACCGGGTCGACAGGAGCAACCTCAATTGCCGTACCCAGGCGTCGGTCTCTAAAAGCTTCTGGAATGTTCAATTTGTATGGCCTCAGTGATGAGAATATTTTGTGTGCCATTTTTCACCTTAGCTCTACTTAGACTACTTCTCAATTTTTCCTTTTTACGATTGTTTGATTCCAAAGGCTTACGCGAGACAGCAGTTCCATTCATCATCGTAAAAGAGGATCACCGATTTAGATTTTAATATCTAAAAAAGAATCGATTTCATTCAACGTTTGATTCAAAGAACTATGCTTAGCCCCACCCCCACTCCCCTACTCCCTACCCCTACACCACCACCCATATCCCCTCCCCCACCGATTTAGATTTCGATATCTAAAAAAGAATCGATTTCATTCAATATTTGATTCAAAGGACTGCGCTTAGCCCCCCCCCCCCCCCCCTCCCACTTATAATAAAGAATAAGCTCTGGAAGCGAATAGGTCGATGGTAAGGAAGGCTAGCACACATTATTTCTCTAAGAATAAGTGAGTTTCACGACGAGTCCAGCTCGTAGTGATCGCCTTGTCGTCTTGGGTTGGGAAGGATACGACAGGCTCAATTCAAGGACACTCAATTTCAAGCTCAATTTTTGCTTGGCGTATAAAAAACTTTTTGAATCCCGGTAGAAAGAGATTTTGCTAATGAAAAAGCCTTTAATGTCTAGCGAATATTCCTTTCTTTTCCAAATATTTTTACGATTTTGGGGGGGGGGGCATATAGGCGGAGAAAGGCTGGGAAACTATAAGGTCTCGTAGGAAAAAGACAAAACGTAGGTAGCCCAATAGACCCCCTACCCTTATCCATCAAAAACATGTTATTGGTATTTTCCATTGCCAATATCATATTTATCATCGATGACTCCAAGGCCTAATTTCACTCAATGAAATAAACTATACCCTTACAAAACTTATTAGTACTCCTACACAGTTGTTCAATTTTAATGTCATTCTCAACTCTATTCTTGATTGGGTCTGAGATCAACGGCCCACAAACCATTCCCCATTTTTTATCCACCAAACCCCCTAAGCCTAAAACTATTCTCTCATTCCGCCGCCTTTGAACCCTCTTTACTCTCTTCTCCTCTCAAACCTTAATAGTCGCCTCCTCAATCCTCCCCAATTCCAGTTCTAATATGGAATCTCCACATGATTTTCCTTCCATATATGCTCGATCTCTCCGTTATTTACATAGTTTTGGTATCATATAATACTTGCCTATCTTTGGCAAGTATACGGTCCTAAATCAAGCACAATCATCTACAGACCTTCGAGATTTAGATGATATTTGATCTATATACACTCACTACCAGGCTATATGGTTCCGATTTACCAAGATCTTCGGCCAATCTTTGATTTTCGTCGAACTAGGGTTTGAAATGTCAATTTTTCTTCCTTACTAGTTCTATTACTGATTGCATGTGATATTATTTTCTTATTTGTGATTGATTAATTATTTTCTATGTTTGCTTGTTCGATTTCTACCACTATATAGCCCCTCCCCAATTTCCCCTTTGAAAAAGAAAACATGATTACTGCTATTACGCTCACTATTCTCCTCTTTCACTCAATCACTTACTCTGTTACACTCAAATATTTTTTAAAATTGTTGGATTCTTGGCCGGCTGAAAGCCAAGGCCATAATACTATTAAAATGACCTCTTCCGGGGCAAACACTCCTCGAAGCCCTTCTCGGGGCTCTTGTGAACTCTGTAGCACTGGGGATTTGAGGTTTCACTGTCTTCCTTCAATTGATGTTGTTGAATCATTACTGATATTCTAAATTCCTCACTCGTTTACTCGTTTATCTTTGCAACTGGTTAGTGTTCTTAACTTTTACAGCTCAAATTACTTCCTTCATATATGATGAATGTTTGTGCCACTATTGTTTAGTTCAGTTTCCCAGTTGAGATTTCTAATGTTGTATGATTATCATATGTTCTACTGAATGTCAGTCTCGATAACGTTACTTCTATAATTCTGTGTATTCTGATATCACCTAAGTCCAAAGCTTCTAAATGGGTAGCTTGTTCTTTTCTATGTTCAATAAAGTTCTGGCCCTCTTACATGTTACTTGAACTTTTGTGATCCTTCTATTGTGCTACCTTTATTTTCAATCTTGTTTGCCTTAATGTCTCTCTGTAGTTTTAATGCCCTAATGCTATTTAGGTTCTACTTTTAGAATCATGAGTAGTTAACTAAGGTAATTCCTGCTCTTTGTATGTTTGCCTGGTTCGAATGTTAATGCATGGTAAATGTATCTTCATACTCTGCTTTGGATTCCTGTATTAAAACTTACTAGTAATTCATATTTGCCCAGATATTATTCCAAATGCATTCTTCCCTCTTCATATTAAGTACCTCATATATACAACTTTCAACTTGATCACTTTCTTAAAATGATCATACCTATGTGAATCCTAAACCTTTCAGACTGTATATTTCTATGTTACTTGCAAGCCTCAATACTGTACTATAGTTGCATGACTTGCTACCATTTTTGTTACCACAACACTGTTCTATAGGCCATGTTTGCTAGTGCTAGTTTGCTCAGTTTCATGCCTATTGTTATCCTCTGTATGTACAAATGAACTTGCTATAGACTTAAATTTTTAAAATTAGATACATGCATGCTAATTAGCTGTTGAGCAGAATTTTCAATATTGTTGGCCTTTAATTTCTTAATAGGTTTCTTATGAATACTTTCTGCTTGTCACAAACTTACAAATCTAAGTTATGTTTTGCCCTACATGCTTATGCTAAGATTTTTTTGTGAAGTTCACTGTTGGTCCTTGTCTCTCAAGCACGTCATTTTTATTTGTTAACCTTCTGGAAATTAATGCATGGACCTGCTGGCCTTGACTTCTCATGCTTAACTACTCTGTTTGTGGATTCTCGTATGCTAGATTCCTATAATCGAATCATGTGTATCCCAAGAAACTTGTTACCTTGAACTTGTCTGTTAATTTGAAAACCCTCATATATGTCCAATCTATGTGTTCTGTATACTCTCTACATCATATGGGTGCTTATGTGATTTTCAAGTGTGTGTCTTATCCTTGGGACATGTAGAATTCTTATTTTTGTTAGTTGTGGTATTAGGGTCCCAATGAGCATATGCTCCACTTTAGAATTTGCGTTATCTTAAAATGGTTTGGGGTTTGTATGAGTTGCCATTCGTACTTCAATTATCCATAACTGGTAATCGATGGGTAAGAGAATTGTTTTATTGTTGGGCCTGGACTGCTGAATTTGGCACTGTGATTTTGAGCATACTATATGCGCCTGTAATATGGGCCTGTCCAAATTTTAAGCTATTTGAAGGCCCAGATGCATCGCTGGGTTATTTTACATTTATGATTAGGCATGTATTTATTCCATTTGGGCCTGTAATAATTTATAGTAACGAATAGTGGGCAGATTAATGAAAAGGGACTGAGGTATTCTAATATTTGCATGAAAGGGTAGAAAACATGCCTATAGGGTCTCTGTGTTATATTTGCTATTTCTTTCAGCATGCCTTGTTTGTTATTCCGTTTGGTATGTTGCACACTAATAGAAATCATGCCTATAGGAATCATGCACGCCTCACTTGTACACTGTTCAAACATGTTAGTCTAAGTATCTACCATGCTCATTTCTACGTTACTATTGTACATTTAGACAGCATATGCTTTGTTAACCTAGATACCATGTCTATAAGACTTCGAATAATCAATTGGTCAATTGCTTCTATTACTTTAGTGTACTGCCCATCTAGATATAATGACTATAGGATTCTAATCTTTAATCAACTATTTTCGTTGTTTTCATTATGCTGCCCCGCCTAGATAATATGTCTATAGGAATAAAGTGTTATAAAATCAAACCTAAATGTCAATTGTTAGAAATCTTGCCTATAGGATGTTATTGCACGCATAAGAACTTGTTTATGAGATCAACGTTGTTAGTACTAGACTCTCAAAGCTGTCTCACTGCCTAATTATGTAACTGTTAGAAACCATTCCTATAGGACATTAACGTCTGCTTGAGGAGTATGCTTGTAAAATCAGCATCAATAATCTGGTAACTCGTATTGCTTTATTACCTCACCAACAATTAGAAATCATGCCTATAGGACTTGCGATGTTTTAACCTGCCTGTACGTTGCTTGTACAATATTGGAAATCAGAATTGGCTAGAAATTATGCCTACAGGATCTAAAAACTATAATGCGTCTTAACTCCCTATAATATGTACTGCCTAAACGGCCCCCGTGCATTTGTTATTTATGTGTTGAGGCTAACTTGGGCCTTTAATTGTCTTTATATGAAGTCCTATCTATTTTGAATTCATTTTGAGCAACCTAAGCTGAGTCTAAAACCGCCTAATAGAAGGTCCAAAGCCTCCTGGACCATAGGTATGGGACGGGTAGTGCATGCATAGGTACGATTTAGAATTGAATTAGAGTGCCTTTAAGTAACAACCTCAACATAGTAATTGGGTAGCAGGAAATGATAGTTTGTACCCGCTGAATAATATGAGCAACCCCTACCTTAAGGGAGTTGCGAAATATTATTTATATTGCACGGGGTGATCCTTTAGGCTAAAAAATATAGTACCCCCTTTCTTTATGTACTTGTTATCTACACTTAGCCATTTAACATAGATCAATGTGGTTGTATCCTTGTAGTCATTTAGATTTGTACTGATTCTCATGTGTTATAATAAGACTCTTAGATTTCTAAATTTTCCTTTATTTATTTGATCACCTAGCCTAATTACATAATCCACATAGTTTAAAGTTCGGCCGGGATCCACGGTTGTGGACCTCGAATAGTGCATAACACCTTCTCTTTGAGGTAATTTGATCCTTTGCCCGATCTTTGGTGACACGGACTAGTCAAATAGAGTTATTTGCAAATAGGTTCCCTAATGCACCTTAAAAAATCGTTAGGTGGCGACTCTCCTCTTTTAATACCTCCTTTAAAAGAGTTGTCACACGTCAAAACCCGCATTCGCGAGAAAACGGGGCGCGACAGGTGTACGTATTGAGTTTATAGATTTATTTATGAAATTGTTGGAGTTTTGAAATTCTAAGCTTTTATTTAATGTTTTCGCAAGTTGTTAGGAATACCTAGTCTTAGAGATTAGGTGCCGTCACGATATCCAACGGAGAGAATTAGGGGTCGTGACAGGTTGTGATTTTTATTGTACATTCTATGTTAGAACAACTTGTTGATTTGAACGGTCATTATTCTTCCTTCAATCATTCATCCGTATTTTGATTGTATTTGGTGATCCGTTGTTATCTTGGTGTTGGAACGATTGTGATTTCTTGTGTGAGTCATGCATTCTACATGATTTGTTGTGTTGCTTTAACATGTCAATTTTTGCCTCCGTTATAACTTGGTAAACTGATTGTCAATGTGAATTTAATTGAGTGGAGTCACTATATTATATTTTGTTGAGTTGTTGGTAACATAATGGTTTAAATAAAAGAATTATTAACATGCTTTATTATATATGCCTCTTAAGATAGACCTCGTTATCTCACTCGCTACCTTATTATTCTAAATGGTTATCGCACTTTCACTATAATTGGGTTCTCAAATTATACTCATCACCCTGTTAGATGTTTACCTTACTTAAAATTGTTATCATGTTTTTCCTTAACAAATTTTACGTTTCATTCGTTAATTTAACTTATATTTTGCTTTGTTTAAAAATGATATTTTTACTTAATTTTATTGATTTCTAAACTAAACCCATCTTATACTCATTTTCGTACAAATTGTATATTAGTTTACTTTACTTAATTTCTAAAACAAACTCAGTATTTTATTTGGCACCTTACTTTATTCAAGATTGTTATTATATTTTATGGTGTTTAAATATATCTTTCATTCATATAAATTAATATTTATCATGGTTGCAAAATACATGATAGCACGTGGACTTTGCCGTGCAAATGTGATTGTTATTGTGGGCACGGGGTGCCATATGTGTAAGATTTGGAAATTGTGGTCCATGACTTGTGGTTTATGAGGTGTGGTGCCTCGAGGTAATTCTTTTTGCAAGTCCATGCGTTGGGAGCAATTTGATTATTTGAGTTGTCATCCGTTTTTCCTTATTTGAATTCATTTACATTTCATGGATATTCTGATTATGTTGTTTCTTTATAACTCGTTTACTACTTGCTTCCATTTATGTTTCTATTACTTCATTGTTGGTTGTAAATCAATAATGTTTTCGCCCTTAGTCTTACATTGATGTTCTTTTAATTGTTAGCTTATGTATATATTGAACAGGTTTTAATGTCTAGTAGGTGTCTTGACCTGTCCTCGTCATTACTCTACCGAGGTTAGGCTTGATACTTATTGGGTACCGTTGTGATGTACTCATGCTACGCTTCTGCACATTTTTGTACAGATCCGGGTATTCTGATTGTGTTGTTGAGAGTTGCGTATGCGCGGCGGGAGGCTTCAAAGTATACCTGCTTGACATTCGCGGGCTTCGGAGTCGCCATCTTACTTCATTATGCTACTGTTAAATTGTAATTCAAAACAATATTGTGTTTAGAAATTCTAGTGTGTTTTAGTAGTGCTTATGACTCCGTACTACCGATTTTGGGAAATGTATAACTATTGGCCGCTTGTGCCTATGTATATCATTTAATGGTTTATGATAAATGATTAAGTAGTTCAATTCTGTTATTAAATCAGCATGTGTTAGGCTTACCTAGTCTTAGAGACTAGGCGCCATCACGGCATCCTATGGTGGGAAATTGGGGTCCTCACACTATGACAACCTTCTTTGCACCACGTCACCACACAATGTCCTTAAGTATAAATAAATGGGGATCATAATACTAGTGAGTCTTAATCAGCTCAAACAAGGACAATTGTGCAACCACACAAGTAAGAACCTTGATAGGCTCATAAATATCCAATCTCACAAATTTGTTAACCAAAGCCGGAATATCCATTGTCAAACGACAATCCTCAACCGGAATATGCCAACATGTCCATACTCTCTGTTTTCCTACTCAAAACATCCACTAGCACATTAGCTTTTGGGTAATATTGAAACCTTTGAAGAGAGATAAACTGACAAGGCATATGATTATTAATTTATGTTATTTGACAAATCTTTACGAATCTTAATAAAAACCTATGTGTTTCAGAAAAAAATCTTAAATCTTCAAGGGATTTTTACTGATACTAAAACGGAAATACAATAACTTGTGAAATTAAATTGATAAAATTATAAAATTGGAACATAATCTAAGGTGAATATATTGCATAATGATTGAGGACTTTTACAAATATTTTTTTTTCTTTTATTGAGTTAGCTATATAGGATCAATATTCATTAATTTCATAAGCTTACACTTTATTTTATAACTAAAATATAATTTAAAAATATTATGTAATTTTCTAACAAATATTACTTATTGAGATGAGGAACACGCGCAATGCGCGTATACTAAGACTAGTAAAAAAAGCACGAATCCTCTTCGCGAAATGTCGTTCTTCTTTTTTGCCCTTTAACATTAGATAAAATAGTCATTTAATTATTTTTTTTAATATTTAGGACTTCAAAATTAATTAAAATTATGACTATAAAATCTTTTCTTATTTAAAAGATCTTAATATTTAGGACTATTAAGATTTTACCTTATAAGAATATAATTAATTTTTCAAATTTGATTGCTCAATTATATGATCTCGTGTTGGATAAAAATGGTGGCATTCCTCACTTTACCTAATATTTAAGTGTTTGAACTCGAGTAAGCTTTTTCTTGATTTGCAGTTGTACCCTATATGTTTACCACCTTTTAATCTTTACCCTATTTTTAAAAATTATTAATTTGGTAGCCAGATGATAAAAAATTTGTAATAATAACAATTATACCCCTGACAAAAGATATAAAACTTGCATCACGTATTAATCGCGTGATCTGCAACCTTATTCGTGAAAAATTTCACATTGAAGCTAAAACTTCATGCTAATGCATGCTGAAGTTATTTATCCTGCAGTCTACAGTTTTGTCATGAGTTTTATCCGAAACTTCAGTCTAAACATGCTGAAGTTTTTTAGTTCATTTGCTAAAACTTCAGACTAAACATGCTTAAGTTTTTGTCCTGCAGTATATAATTTTCTAATGAGTTTTTTGCTAATGCATGCTGAAATTATTTAGTTCATTTGCTAAAATTTCATACCAAAATATGCTGAAATTTTGTCATGTAGTCTACAGTTTTGTCATGAGTTTTATCCGAAACTTCAGTCTAAACAAGCTGAAGTTTTTTAGTTCATTTGCTAAAACTTCAGACTAAACATGCTTAAGTTTTTGTTTTGCAGTATGTAATTTTCTAATGAGTTTTGGTAATGCATGCTGAAATTATTTAGTTCATTTGCTAAAACTTCATACCAAAACATGTTGAAGTTTTGTCCTACAGTCTACAGTTTTGTCATGAGTTTTATCCGAAATTTCAGTCTAAACAAGCTAAAATTTTTTAGTTCATTTGCTAAAACTTCAGCCTAAATATGCTTAAGTTTTTGTCTTGCAGTATGTAATTTTCTAATGAGTTTTTGCTAATGCATGCTGAAGTTATTTAGTTTATTTGCTAAAATTTCATACCAAAACATGTTGAAGTTTTGTCCTGCAGTCTACAGTTTTGTCAATATCTTTATTAAAAAAAGGCAAAATCGTCTTTTTAAATGCTTTTAACAAAAAAAAAATGGGTACGGATGCAAACAAAAAAATAAAACGGATACAAGTTAAAAAGGGACAACCAAATAGGATGCCCCATGCAATTTTTACCCTTTTCTTATATAAATCCATCTTGGATAAATTGCTTGATCACATCTAATCAATCATTGAAGTATCAACTAATTAGAACTTAAATAAATCCAACAATTAGGATAATAACAAAAGATTTAAGGTATCTAATTATATCTGTAATAGGCTAATTAGAGAACTACAATATATATCAAAACACATGATTCCCCTGGGACTGCAGTCTCAAAGTCAGGAGCAAACACTGGGAATAGTGACCAAGTGTCGGAGGAAACAACATTGCTCTGAGTGTTGGGGGGAAACACAGTGAAGAGCTAAATTCTTTTCAAAATTATTCATCCGTGCTAAATTTATTCGTTTTTTTGGGACCCAATGAATAAAAGGTAGAGTTACAGTTATTACTTCAAACAAGCATGTGGTTGTTTGTTTATATGGGATAAGTGTCGATTTCTTCATCATATGCTCCCTCATACAAAAATCGCCGGTCATGGAATAACAAGTTCTTTTATAAAATAATCTCACAGAAATCTTTAAAATACAATAAAGCATATGAGAACTTTTATAGGACATGATTTCTTTGTTTATTAAGCTGGCTAAATAGGATAAATATTCATTGTTTTTAGAGATTTATAGTTGTTTTAATCTTAATCTATAACTTAAACACATTTTTTTGAAAATATTTATGAGATGTTTTAAAATTATATACTCATTGATATGGCTACATGTGCAAAGTGTGTTTTCTAAGACTAGTATGCATATAGCACTTATAAAGTTAATATGCAATGCTTTATATTTTTAATGCTTATTGGATGGTTGTTACATGTCGTTTCATAATGTATCTTATTTGTATTGTATTGTTTGATGAATACAATGTTTGGATAGATTGTATTGTTTGTCGCCATCTCATGATGTCACACACCAACAGTGTGAAGAATAGACTTGTAATATTACTAAGAAAAAAATAGGACATGGAATAGATTTATTATATAAAAATGTAGGATAAAGAATAAAATATAATCATTTAATAATAAGGAAGGGCAAGATGAGAGAAAAAAATAAGGTAACGATGTCGCTGCACCAAATCCGTCGTTATATAAAGTGACACTTTTCGTTGTTACGTAACGACGGATTTAACTATCTGATACGATAAAATTTAAGTAACAATCAAAACATATTGTATTTAAAGTAACAATATAATACAATATAATGAGTAACAACCATCCAAACAAGTTGTTAATGTCTTAAAACTATTTTTTATTTTGTTACGGCTATAGACTTATATCTGCACCATTCTTATAAAAAAATAAAAACTACTTAAAAATCAGTTCGATTAAGTTTGATCGGTGACATTTTCAATAAATATTTTGACACTCCTATTTATTTGTATGTCCATCGTTTAAAGTCTTGAAGATATAGTAGAAGTGTCATAACTCTGGTAAAATCATTTTCTCCACTATAACACTGTCCCCCCCCCCCCCCCCCCCAAACCCCCCAACCCCGATCTATCAAGAGAACACCCTTCAAAATGTACAAAAAATGTTAGAAGTTTTAAAGATACAAATAACACCGTCTTTTATTCTTCTACCTTATAATTGGGTCGCCAAGGAGGAACAAATGATATCTTTACCCAAATAACAGAATTTAATGTTTATTTTTTCTAGACGGTATATATAAATATAGACGACTATATATATATTATATATTAATTATATATATTATATATCTGGTGCCTATTTTTAGTATAAACAGTTGGGTGACATCTATTTAGCTTAATTCATTCTTCAACGGACCTTTAAGAGGAAACGGTTCTTTACACGAGTAGGGCTCGCACACTACTGTCTTGCAGTAGGCCCAAAAGTTAGTCCTCTCTAATGCTTAATATAATGGGCTTATATTATGATGCAAATGTAGATTTGGACTCTCTTTTAAAAGTTTGAGCTTGCTAAAAATTGTTGATCATTTGATCTTCGATAACCAAAAAGTGATCAAAAGGAGAAAAGAGAACAAAATACTAATAAGTACCGGGTACGAAGGAAACTATTTTTACAAGAAAATGTTTTCTTGAAAATGTTATTTGAGGAATAAAGTGATTTTCCCACTTATTTTTCAGTATGTGATTAGTGTGTGAAAAATATGTTTTCTCAAAGATTTATAATAACTTTAGCATATTGGATAGTGTTTCGACGAAACTTTTAAATAATAAAGATTGATTGAGTGTCGGTTGGAGCGAGTGATATAGAATAAGCATTGAAATAATTATGAAGAAAAATGATTTTGACATAAATGAGGGATGCCATTTTTCTCTTTTGTTGGAACATATGTTTTAGTAAACAAACATAAAAACTATTTTTTGCTTAAATCAACTTTTGCCACCATACCATACAACTGTAAGAATGTCACGACCCAAATCCCTATACGGGGTCGTGATAGTACCTAATTTCTAAAATTAGGTAAGCCAATTATTTAACATCATTTAAATCAATGAAAACATGACATAATGAAACATAGCTTAATATAAATACGAAAATAGAGGTAATACAAGCCTAAGTAGCAATATTCAACATAACTCCCTAGAACTAGGTATTACAGAGCCACGAGCTCTAGCTGAATACATAGAAATATCTCAAATGTACAGTATTATATAGATAGGCCAAATACCTAGACGGCCCCTTGAACTTGACTCCAGTTTCCATTTTAGCACTTAAACTCAGCCTAGTCCCTATTAAATACTCTAACTCAAATAAAAATGTACCTATTAAATACCTCGTGACTAACTAGTAAATATGGGATAATGCGTGCACTTTAGACGAGGTGACATAGCAAAACTAACGAATGACAAACAACCATGTGGCTATTGAGTCCAGCTAACCAAAAAAGAAGAGAAAGAATAGAAACCGCCCACCCACCCTAGTGGATCATCTTCTCACCAACCGTCCCCTTTCTCTGCACCCATCATCATCTTCCCTCCCCCTCCCCCTCCCCCCCACACACACACCATCACCAAAAGAAATATCATCTCAAATACTTCACAGTCCACTTCACCTATTATCTCACAGTTTTTAAAATTCTTCTGCAATCTATCTTAAATGTCTACCCAATTTCATGGCCAGCAAGAATAATTTAAAAATTCACAACCTGCTACCTACCACTGTGACACCACAACAAGTTGATTAACGTTTGACTGCTTTCAAGTTTTATTTTGATTTCGTCGGGCATGTTGTGATTCACGAAATTAAGATTGAGCACTTTTGAAATTGTTTAATTTTGAGTTGAATCGTCCATTTTGATTTTTGAGTAGGCGGAATTATGGGGTTTCTATGATGGGTTTCTCTCTTTGTTCTTTAATATTGTGGTAGTTTTGCCTCTGATTTCTGGGATAAAGCAGGCAACTTTGAAAATTTTCAGATTCTAGTATTTTGAGCTTGGAAATCTTATATTTTGAACCATGGTGAGCGATGGTAGATAGGTGGTGAGAAAGAAGATGGTGGGTTTTATTTAATCGGATCTCACATAGTTGTAGGTTTGTAGCTGATCTTTGGGGAAAGATGGTGAATAGTGGCAGTAGTGGATGAAGAGTGGTGGTGATCGGGTGGTTACACGGTAGATATGGGTGATTGTTTCTTCCTTTTCTTCTCCAACGTAGGTGGCCATTATATGTGTGGGGGAAAAGAAATGTTCTGAAACCCAAAAAAAAAGGAAAAGAAATGATCATTTCACGCACCTAACTTAGGTACAGTTCACACAAATATGCCATGTCATTATCTGTATTTAATAGGTACACCTTTATTTGAGTTAGAGTGTTTAATAGGGACTAGGTTGAGTTTAAGTGCTAAAGTGAAAACTAGAGCCAAGTTTAAGGGGCCGTCTAGGTATTTGGCCATTTGGATATAAAAATGACTGTATAAATATAAAGGAAAGGACTTCAAAGGACTATGACGGTCAATGCAGCTACTAATCCTCACGATCAACGAAGCTCTCACTGCCTATATTAGCTACCTCCAATACCTGGATCTACACAAAAATATGCAAAACTATAATATGAGTACACCACGGTCGATACCCAGTAAGTATCAAGACTAACATCGGTGAAGTAGTGACGAGGTTCAAGTCATGTGATACTCACTAATCATAAAAACATGTGCAATAAATCAAAGAATGGCAACAAAAAGTATAACAGAAAAGAACTACAAAAAAATGACTCAGTTGCAACAATAAGTCATTAAATAGAAATACACACATATGGAACCTCACACCCACATTATTGAGACTCGCACGGCAAAGACCTCGTGCCAACATCACTCATACCTGAAAGGCAAAGACTTGGTGCCACAATATAATAACACTCGCACGGAAAACACCTCATGCTGACCTCGTTCCAATAACAATCACACTTGCATAGAAGAAACCTCATGCTAGCACGGCAAAGACCTCGTGCACATATCAATCACACTCGCATGGAAGAAACTTTATGCTCGCACGCCAATGACCTCGTGCCCATATCAATCACACTCGCACGGAAGAAATCTCGTGCCCATATCAATCACACTCGCATGGAAGAAACTTCGTGATCACACGGCAAAGACCTCGTGCAAATATCAAAACAATCCGCTCAACATGTTCCACAAGTGTCACAAAATGACAAATAATAATGCCAAAATTTTTATCACAGATATGTGTTCATAGTTTATCAACAAGTGGGCAAGGACAAGAAAAATAGTAAAGTGCGGATGGATATTTAACAAATAAAGCATTACTATGACTAAAAACAACTGTAATGATCATGTTCACATAGCCACAAAGTGATTAAGCATGGTCATATACAATACATCCTCAACTAAGGCATATTAATAGCCTAAGGTCTATTCCGGTCACAAATCACACACAGCACCCATGTACACATTCATCACCTCGTGTACACGTTGCATTCCACATAACGCAATTAAGCAATTACAGCCAAATCTTAAGGGGTATTCCCCCACACAATATTAGGCAAGATACTTACCTCAAATAAGCCAAATCAATACTCCAAAAGCCCTTACCTCTCGAATTGACCTCCGAACGGGTCAAATCTACCTAAAAATAATTAAATAATATCAAATGCGGCTATAGAAATCGATTCCAATTAATAAAGTTTCGATCTTTATTAAAAATCAAAGAGTCACCCAGAATTTCAACCCGAGCATGCCTCCCGAATTCCGACAAAAATCATAAATTTTGAACACCTATTCGAATACGAGTTCAACTATACCAATTTCATCCAAATCTTACTTTGAATCGTGGTTCAAATCTCCATTTTTCATTTTAGAAAAGTGTTGCCAAAATTTTCAATTTTTTCGTTTAGGTTCATCATTCAAATGCTAAAATCAAGGTTGGAATCATGAATAATAATCAAATCCAAGTCAAAACACTTACCCCAATCCAAATTGTGAAAAGATCCTCGAAAATCATGCAAATTCGAGCTCTTGATTTTAAACGTGATAAAATAACTAAAACCCTTGAAATAAAGTACTTAAGTGATTCTGCCCAGTTATACACTTTGCGATCGGGGGACTACCGTCGGGTTCTCGAAGGCCAAACTCTGCCCAGTTGTTGCCCCTTCTTCGTGAATGTGACATCCCTGTCGTGAATGTGATGCCTAACTCAACTAAGCCTACGCGAATGCACTCCTTTACCGGCGAACGGGAAATCTAAAAGCCTGACGGATCCATCGGGCATTCCCTTCTACGTGAACGCGATGCCCCAAGCCGCGAACGCGAAGGCCCTGCTTCCTATGCTCTGCGAACACTACACCACCACCGCGAACACGTAGAGCAAACATCAATTGCCACTAAAATACTCTTCGTGATCGCAATAGCCCTTCTGCGATCGCGATGAACACCAGAACACTAGAAGACAATTGATCTAAAACAAGGAAAATAGTACGAAACTACCCCGAAATACACCTGAGGCTCCCGGAACACCGTTCAATCATATCAACCAATTCCAAAATATAACACGGACCTTCTCTATGCCTCAAATCATACTAAATTATATCAAAACTATGAATCACACACCAATCCAAACTTAATGAACTAATCCAAATTACCGAATTCCAAACTTACGCCGGACATGCCTAAATAACTCGGAATGACGTCAAATTTTACACACAAGTCATAAATCATCATATGAACTTATTCCAAAGTTCGAAATCCCATCGATAACCACAAAGTCAAATGTGGGCCAAACCTATGAATTTCTAAACCTAAAAACTTCTAACTTTCGCCAATTAAATCCAAATCAACCTAGGAACCTCCAAATCCAAATCCGAGCATACCTAAGTCCAAAATTACCATCTGGACCTAACGGAACCATCAAAATTTTGTTTTGAGGTAAACTACATAAAAGTCAATTCGGATCAAACTTCATAACTTAAGCTTCCAAGTTTCAATCTAAAACTTCCCCGAAACTAAACTAACCGCCCTCGCAAGTTACATAACATATACACATATAGAGAGCATCAAATAGGAAAAGTCGGGGATGAAATACACAAAACGACCGGTTGAATCGTTACAAAGAATAAGAATAGGAATAAGAAGGAGAAACAAGGAATAAAAGTAGAGCTAAAGTTTGTGTTTGGTATGACACAAGATATTTTTCATAAAAAATATTCTGTGGTGTTTGATTGGTGACGTATAAAACTTTTCTAGAAACATATATTAAATTAATAATAATATCATAAATTGTGTTTTGTTGATGTGGGACTCTTTTTAAATTTTGGGGTGTTACATACACCCCCTCTTATGGATTCAACGTTCTCGCTAAGGTTTGCCACACTACATGGATTCGCCTAGACTCAACACTAAGGTTTGCCCCACCTAACCGGGATTTGCCTAAACTCAGTTGAACTCTGACCCACCGTCGGCAAGGCTGACACTAGGGTGGCTTTGATACCATCTGTAACAGCATAATCCACTGGTTATATTGTCCACTCTGGACCTAAGCCCGAAATACACCCTAATTTGGACATTCGGAGGATTTTACGTTACAGAGATATTCCTATACTAAAACATTGGACTGGTGTAAATAAAACGTCAAGACGTTTTTGTCTATATCCTAAAATAGAATCATCTTAGGAGTTAAACTATTATTATTATCTTTCTTCTTTTTCAGAAAATGGTTGATATCCAAAATAATGTTCACGTTTGGTCTGCTCAAACTAAAGTTATTGTAAGAGACACAATAGACACTATTTTATTTTGATACTAGATTGATTAAAAGCAACATCTACGCTTTACACAACCAAAATTAAGTTTTGATCAGATTGAAGAAAATCTTAGTGTTTTAAAAGACTTTCTTAGCACTCGCTTCAGGCTCGTCCCAGGGCAGGACACTGTCAAAATACCTTGAGGCTCATTTGTGGGACTAAGTTCTGTGAGATTTATGTCCCAAACACCCAAACGCGCGCCCAAAACACGGCTAACGCTCAAAGCTCGAGACCAGCCTAATAGTTTCCAGCACAAATCATGCGTCAAATTCCCTAATTAACACTGGCAACACTTAAAAATTCTTTAACAAATGGATGATTAAAGTTCCATTCCTTTAAGAAATATGAAAATCGAGAGTAGCTCAAAATAATGAGTCATGGTATTGCATATTTACTAATTGAGAATATTGCGATGGTGAATATCATTTGAATATTTCTTCTGCAAATAGGTAGTCAATATTAACATCTTCACTTACTATAAGTCTTCAAATCTAAGTTCCATGTCTCTCATAATATTCATACTTTTATTATTTTGCTATTGGTAATTAATTTTATATTTACTCATAATAATATTTTAAATTACAGTACTGATAAAGTTTATTGATTATTAACTTTTAGAGAGGTAAACTGTGTAGTTTGATAATTTTTTTAAATGATTATAATTTTCAAATTATTCGAAAGATAAGACGTTATAATTGATTTTTATCTCATAGTAACTTTAGCACTATTGCATTATTTATATTTAAAGAAAAATGCTAGGTATTTCTTTTTCATGAGTTATTGAATCTTTTTAAATTTTCTTAAACTTTTAATATATTTTATGTATTTTTTTGTGGTTATTATGCTATTTTATTTAATTTTAAAGATCCATGGGTCTACGTCCCATATATCAGGGCTTACGTCTCGTCCCATGTTAGATAAAATGATCCGCCTCACGCATTCGTTTTTTAAAACACTGGAAAATCTGAAGAATCCCTAACCTAATTACGAATTTAGATTATATTAATCTGATCCAGTTATTTTTGAAGGTCCAAAATATGGATCATAAAGTAATGTTAGAAATTTGGAATCACCTCCTCTTTCTGTAATTGATTTTGACTGGATATCGGCACACAAGGAAATCTTTCCGGCAAAGGACAAAAATGCTTCGAGTCTTACACTGTACTTCAATATATAAAAAGAAAAGTTGAGTGATAAATATTTAACAATTTTTTGTAGGAATTTGGTGTTTGAAATTCATTGATTCAATTAATTCGAATTTGTGCCGAAATAACCGGCAAAACACGGAATGTTTCGTACCAAGAAATTCTTCCTTCTCAGCCTCAAACTCAAGATAGGATTTAACAATTAAACCAATTCTTAGTTGCATCTGAATTACCTTGGGGCATATCGAGAATTTTGGTAGGATGGGTGCATTATTAAGAAAAGGTGGATCAAGAATATAAATTTTACGGGTTAAACCTTTAGTTCTTACGATTGCGTACCCATTGCACTTTTGGAATTATAAGTTCAATTTTTTGTTTTTTTAAATAATAATTTTCTTACATCTATATCTATTTTTCATGTTGAAAATATTGAGATCAGTTGAACCCATTGACTATATGTTACATCATACACTGTTACTAGTTTTAATATACACATTTTATTTAATCAAATAAGATTTTACAGCGACAAAAGAAGAATAAGAATTTCAATGTGTGCAAATTTTGAAAGAATTAACCAAACAAAAAAAGAAATAAAAAGAAAAAGTACTTAATTAATATGCAAAAAATAACACCAGACACGCCCATCTCCCGTGGGCGTCTACTTCTAGAAAAAAATAGGAAAAATAACAAGATTGACATAAGATTTGAACTCACAACCTCACCTAGAGATGTACATTCAATAACCATCACATCATATAATACTTTGAGCATGGGTGCACACATATATATATATATTTAAATATTTTTAAAAAAAATATAACATTACTATATATGATTTAATGCGGGGAGCATGGGTTCACGTGCCCCATGGACCCCCTAGATACGCCCGCACAAATAACTTTTTAGGTAATGGTGGCATTGAGAGATTATAAGGCATTATCTAATTGCTGTATTAATTTATCTTTAAATAAAAAATATAAAATTTGCTTTGTAAAGTAGAATATGTCTTCTAAAAAGAGAGTAATTAAAGAGAAGAAATTAAATTAACCTTTGTAGCTATGGTTAGAAAGAGATAAACCAAGGATTTAAGTTAGTGGAAGTGAATTAGTACCACTGGACTCACAATTCCTATGTGAGAATGGATGTGAATTTAGAATAATTCAATTAATGTATAGTTGGAATGAAGAGAATTATAAGTTGGCCTACACAAGTAGTGATTAGATAAGTCTCTAGCATATAATAGATCCAAATTCACATGAATGAGGGGACATATGTCCTTCATATCCTAATATTTTCTCAAGGATATAGTACCTTCAATTAGAGTAACAGTATAACTCAAGGGAAGTTGGAAATATAAAAAAACAAATGACTCCATTTTTTTTTTCTTTTGCAATAGGAAAATATAAAGGGCCTAATGATGTTCTACTTATTATAGGTCATGCAAAAAAATGAAGTGCATCTGCATGCAGCAATAATGCCTTTTTACATATGAGAGAGCAGAAGGAAGAAAGAAAAAAGTAAGGGGGGCTGGGGCTGGGGCTGGCAACTGCATGAGAGAATCTTGTAATAGAAGAACCCGTGAGCAAACTATGGGCCCTCTCGTCCCCCCTTATTCTTTCTCACCCATCAATATGATCTATGATTATATAACACGAAGAGTTGTGGTGGGATAAATAATATTTTTTCAATATTAATTAGAGATTTTGGGTTCGAGCCCATCTTGAGAATCAATCCGAATTAATCGGAGGTCCAACAGGAATACTGATACTGGGGTGGAAACAAAAAATGATAAGTACTATATTTGACTATATGATATTCCATGATATATATCCACCCCTACCTTTTCTGCATACTCAATTGGAAATAACGTCTTCGATATATTTCACAAGAGTGCTTTAACTCTTTCAGAAAAAACTCCTCACTCCATGCCCTGAAAAATTAAAGAAGAAGATAAAATTAGTACAGAAATTTTAGAGGTTAACTAGTGGATAAGAAAAGTGAAATTTAGTGAAATCTTGTAAGTAGAAGGGTGCATTATCTGGTAAGCTGTAAAAGTGGATCACTAAGGCTAAAATGGACCTTATCATAACACAAGAGGAACATAAACCAAACAGAAAGCTCAGCTTATTCAGAAAAGTAGATTTAAAAAGTTGGTCAGGGGATTAATTCGAGGATTTGGAAGAGTGAAAATGAAAACAAATAATTGCAATGCACGTCCTACGGTATAGGAACCAATTAATAACGCTAAATATTATGTCATTTTCAGCAATGCTATTACTGGGGAATGCTAATTTCAAGATTAAATAGTGCTGCTTTAAAAGTAAGATAAGAAGATCAAGATGGTTCATTTCCTGCAGCCATTTTTGCTATTCAGGTTGGAAAAAGAAAAAGGTTTTCTAATTAAAATTTCCAGTGGTGGGATTTTCAGATTGATGACTCAGTAAATCACTATACACTAGGATAACTAGTGGATGTACATTGCGCGAGGCAGCGAATGCAAGTGCATACACTATTTTGACTCGAAAAGTACAGTATATATTTTGAATACTTTTATGATTAAATATTACTCATCATAGAGAAGAAGTTGTTTTATTAATACTTTTCTAATTTTACTAATTTAAGAAACTAGGTTTGCCTTTCTACTAGGAGGATAAAATGAATAAAAAGGCATGAAAAGACAGAACATGAAAAATTAAAAAAACTTCATCGGTATATATCATTGGAAACAAGAAATTAAATAACAGAGAGAGAGAGAGAATACAAGTAAAGATTCTACAAATACTTTAATTTTCTCTCAAGAAATAATGATTCGAGAATGTGCAAGTCTTTTAGAACGAATATTTATTACTGTTTGTTAATGGCTAAATTTCTCGCGAGATGATAAATAGTGATTGGTGCATTTAACTTACACCAATAGAATGGCACTGTAAATATGAAAAAAACTTAATCGGCTCATAAATTGAAACAGATCTAGTATAAGTTATTACTGCATCGGAAGTAATATCTTGGGTTACATTCTTCCCGATTCATTAACTCTTTTAGTTGTTTGATTGATTATTGATATATGCAAATTGGTTTTGGGTCAGGTTGGGACAATCCTCTTTTAATTGGGTAAATGTTTATTAGATTAAAATTAAAAAATTGAAAATGTGAAGTAAAAAAATATTGGATTGAAAAGTTGGTTTTCTAGTAGTTGTCACTTTTTGTGTTATGTGCCGAAAGTTTTGCTATTTTTTTGTTAGAAATTCTAATTACGTGACATTGCTGGAAAAAAAAATCATAATTATATGATTATTTGTGAAATTTATATTTTTATACGTGACTTTAAAATAAGGGACAGCTTGCAAAATGAAAAAGGACCTCCCGATTTCGTTTTAATATTTTAGCCGAGACACTTATTAAATTAGAACTAACGTTTGAATTTTGAGTGTACTCACCAAATTCTCCAATTACTTGAATATACTTTTAAATGTGATATATTTTTTTTCTTTTGCAATATATATATACTTTCATTCAGAGAGAGAACTGGGAGTTGAGGATAATAAAAAGGCGATTACTACTGATTACACCTTGAGCAAACTTTACTTAAGCTTTTTGTCTTTGGTAAATTTTTAATTTCTTTTTGTCTTTGGTAATCGTAATTCAATCATTATACTTAGGCCCAGTGGCCGGTGGAGCTATAGAAAAGATATATGGAGAATTAGTCAGAAATATGTATTAAGGGGATTTAAAATATAAAAAAATAAATACATGAAAAAATTAAAGAGAAATTAACATATATTTTATATACATAAAGAAAAAAATTATTTATTTACACAGTGTAATTTTTATGTAAAGATATATCAATTGAGACAGTAAAGACTCACTCTCATGTTTTCATCAATCCAATAAATATATAACATATTTTCTTATAAATATAATTATCACTAAATCGTAGTAGTAGTTTATTAATATACTTTTTCACTTTAATTTAACATTTAATCATGATAAATTAGGCAGATTTGGTGTAAACTAAGTTTTTACCCAGTTGACACCCTCGGAGAATGTGTATAGGGAGATAATCTTGAGGCTTACTTTATTAGCTACCATCACCTTTAATTTGCCTTTAGGCTTTTACTACCACCTGCATGCATATCCCATATTCTCAAGCTTTTTAAGCTTCTCATTTAGTTAGGAATTCCTCCTTTTAATACTTATTATTATTATTATTATTCTGTTCAAAACCAAGAGTCTTTCTAGGATTTGGGTGTTTTATAACAGGCATAAAAGAAAAGACAGAAAGTGAAAATGTCAGACTCAAAGTTAACAGGAAAACAAAAAGGAAAAAAGATTAGTTGGATAATTAGAAACAAGACATGCATTTACTTAACAAATGGATTAATGGGTTTTGGGATTCCTTCTGGCCTCATCCTCTCTCTCCCCAGAATCCTTTATCTTTTTCTAGCCTCGTTCGCTCATTGACAATTGATTTTGTCAATATGAACTTAATTTTTTTAAATTATAAATATGAACTTAATTGACATTGTAAAAGAACTTTTTTACATTAAAAGACAACGGTGAGTAATCGTTCATAAAGAATGACATTAATATTTGAAAAAAATAATACCTGTTATCTACTAAGATAAGTTAATATGCCTATTAAAAAAAAATTATATTGTCAATGTATATAAATTTGGAATAAATTTTTTAATCGTTTCCGACATTCAAATTTGCCAACCCGTTCAAACTTAGTCTGCCATAGCAATCATCACGTTCTGTAAACTGTACACAGTTTCTACCTACTGATAATTTCCTTCTATACTGATATATGATGGTTCCCTTTATTTGCATATATAGATAGATTGATAGCTACAAAAAGAGGAGTATTGCGTAACCAGTGGGGTAGTAGGGGAAATGACCAAAGTGGGGTGCATGGTATTTATTATGGATTTTTCTTTTATTTTGTTATGGATTTAACTTACATATACAAATATTATATTTTAATCTTTTGGAGAGGTAATATGTCTTATTTTTAAGTTATTAATTGCATTTTGAAGGATATTATAAGTGACGGAGTCGGTGGCGGAGCCAGAATTTTTATTAAGAGGTGTCAAAATATATAAAAGTAAACATATCAAGAAATTAAGGAGAATCAATACATACAATATATATATATATATATATATTACCTACCTACACGGTGCATTAGTTCAAAAATATATATTTATTTTAAAAATTTATTAAATATAAATAAATTATTAATTTATAACTCATAAAGTTAGAATTTCAAACGCATAAGCTTCCCGACTCCGACTCTTCACAGTAATCTTTTAAACGAATTTACTAATATAAAATTCTCTTGCAAAGCTAAACT
The DNA here is from genome assembly GCF_000390325.3 of Nicotiana tomentosiformis. Classification (NCBI taxonomy): domain Eukaryota; kingdom Viridiplantae; phylum Streptophyta; class Magnoliopsida; order Solanales; family Solanaceae; genus Nicotiana; species Nicotiana tomentosiformis. The sequence continues at coordinate 105,333,383 of NC_090812.1, forward strand.
ATTTTGTTTTATATAAACCCAACCTATTGTCCATTCTCCTCTCTTTCTTTCCATCTTTTTTGAGTTCTGTACCATTTTTTCTAGCTACTGCAAAATTGCTCAGAGGCAAGCTATATATCCATGGTTAGATAGTGACTTTGAGAATCATCCATCATCTTCAACTTCACAAGATAATTCTTTTGTTCTTTCTTCTTTTGTTTTTTCTCCCTTTGGCGTTATTTTTACTCTACAAATTAAATTACTAGGTAGCACCCAGTGTGAATGGTATGTGGCTAATTGTCATTGCCACCTGTTTTTGCTAGCTAACTCTTTCAATTTTACTCCAAAACAAAATCGCTGCTATTTGCTTAGTTGTTTTTGTAATCCAAAGTTTGGATTCTCTCTATCTGAATATATAAAATTGGCTTTACCTTCTTCCACTTGTTGTTCATAAACCAAGTTTGTTACAAGAAGTAGGTGTTAGCTTTGTATTTATTAGCTATGAATCAAGAAAAGCAAATATATCATCAGAGCAACAGCGGTTGCTTTTCTTTATTGGAGTCTTCATCAGTACTCTCTCATCAAGCTGCCATGTTCTCTGATGAAGCCAGTGTTTCTTCCACCACTAGGGTTCCAAATTTATGTCCTATGCCTCAAACCATTTCAAATCATCAGCCTCAAAAGATCAAGAAGAAGAGAAGCCTCCCTGGAAATCCTGGTACGTTAACGTAACATTTGTTTTATAACAGTGGTGTCCAAGCTGGCCCGGGCACACCTCGATTATTTCATCAGATTCTACTAACCAAAACTTAGCAAATGGAAAGAAATTATCTAGCGGTTTTTTAAATTTCAATTGGGATTTGAATCTTGATATCCCATGATTTTCTCCGCTATATAGGTGCAAAAAAGAAAAGTTTACATAGATAACCTAGATTGATTTTTTTTTTTTTTTTGGTTACAAATTTCAATGTTGATTGTTTTTGGTTATGTGTACAGATCCAGATGCTGAAGTGATTGTTTTATCTCCAAAGACACTTTTAGCTACAAACCGATTTGTGTGTGAGATCTGTAGCAAAGGATTTCAAAGGGATCAAAATCTTCAGCTTCATAGGAGAGGTCATAACCTACCATGGAAATTGAAGCAAAGAAACAACAAAGAAAATAGAAAAAAAGCATATGTTTGCCCTGAGCCAACATGTGTTCATCACCATCCTTCTAGAGCTCTTGGTGATCTCACTGGAATTAAAAAACATTACTGTAGAAAACATGGTGAGAAGAAATGGAAATGTGACAAGTGTTCAAAAATTTATGCTGTTCAATCTGATTGGAAGGCTCACTCCAAAACCTGTGGTACAAGAGAGTATAGATGTGATTGTGGAACAGTCTTCTCCAGGTGCGTTATTTTTTTTGTATACTACCAGTGTATTTTTTTGATTTGTCTTTAGAGCTAATTATTATTTTTATTTTTTTATACAAAATTTGTGATGTCATGTATATACTCATCAGTTTGAGAGGGTCTGTGTTTTGTTTTACTAGCAGTACTTAGTTTTTGTTTTGTGGCTGTTCTTACTTACACAAGAGTAGTGAGAACACTGCAGGGAGTGTTCTTTTTTTAAAAAAAATAAAAAATTGTTGTAAGCTAGTGTAGAAACGGACGTTATTAAATACAAGTATACAATCCCTGTTGACTGTTGACAGAGGATATCTATCAAGGAAAATTGAATGTATTACTCAACCCTGAACATGCCAGGGGTTTAGATTTATATGCCAAGAAATCTGGATTATATGTTACTTCAGGGGGTGGATTTTTTTTTTATAGTTAGCAGAATAAATTATTTTACACTATCAGTGCCTTGAATTTCCTATTTCTTGGCTCTATTATATAAGAAACGCCGATAGGAGAGAAGCTAGTGCCAAAGTTTGTTTCACTCCATAATGCTCGGGGTAGCCAGATTAATTTGTTGCTAAAGATGGTTTTATTCAATTTTATTAAAAATTATTAATAGAGTGACATCTTAAAAGACAGTCAAAGAAAAAGGTTGAGTGCTTTCTTGTGACTCATGGTTGAGAATCTTGAAATTAAACTTCATGGTGTTTCAAAACTTTCAATGGAGGGTATCATTATTCACTTGCAGATACCCTGTGTACTTCTGAAGTCATCATAGCTACTGAAAATTTTGCAAAAGAAAAAAATAATAATAATAACAATAAAAAGGGAGAATAGATCATGAGCTGAATTCCTTGATACTGATAAGATAGATCATAGTTGGAACTGCCAAACATACATACAAGTGTATATGTGTCTACTTATATCATTATCAAATTTAATTTATATGCACTCATAACAATTTAAATTTTTTATGTTGTCTGTATAATTTAATTTTATTATAACAAATTAAAAATAAAATTTTCTAGATTACTAATTTCACTTATTACCAATGATATACTATATAATTATCTTTCATGATGATAATATAGCGTATAAAATCTTTTAACTAGGGTGTAGAAATATAAAAAATTTAATATATGCGAGTATAATTGGGTAGATTAGTGCATGTGTGGCTTAGAGTTGGGTTCGTGCATGAGAGCTCAGATTTCAAGGAAGGCTTTTAGGTGAGGCAGTATTTTTTTTTCCTTTGCTTTTGCATGCAATTGTTAAAACATCAGTCAACTGTCTTGTCTCTATCCCCCTCTCTCTCTCTCACTCACAACAATCATAACCCATATTTTATCATTACATACTTTTAATTTTGACCCTCCTTGATTCCATTTTTATGTGAATTCTTTACCTTTTTACGAAAGTCTCGTGACTTCTCCCATAACGCATGCACGATACTTTAACTAGTTGTCCCCAAGTTAGTAAATCAGGAGAATGTTATTTCAGGGGAAAATTATTTAGAAAATTTTGTAGCTCACTTATATATGCTCATTCTTTTGGCTGTTGTTGATTTCTTAAGATGGTATAATCCGTACCTAACGAAAAATGACTGTATTTATATCCCTCTCTAAGATTTTTCAGAATTGTGTTGGCCATATTATGGTTTATTCTAAAGAAATAGTTATATGGCTTAAACAGTTTATGCTTTTAAATTATCCATAGAAATTGTTTCTTTTAGGTGAAAAAAATAGTCTTTTAGTAATTGTAGCAAATCCTTTAACAAATGCCATTCTTAATTTTATCTATGTGCAGAATGGCTATAACAACAGCTCTTGGATACATATCTTGATGAATTTCCTTCTCAAGTACTGTTCTTTCAGAAATTTGATTTACACCCATAGTTAGAATATAGATTATGCTAATTTGATGCTTCGCATGAAATTTGAAGAACACTAATATCAACTACTCCTTATGTATGTGATAATATATTTTCACAGAGACATATATTTATTTTCACTGATTATTATATCATTATGAATTGCAATGCATTTGGCAGGAAGGATAGCTTCGTTACACACAGAGCATTCTGCGATGCATTGGCCGAAGAAAGTGCCAGACTCTCAGCTAACTCAGCCTTAATGCATAGAGCGGCCGTTGCCTCCACCACAATCCCATACTCAGCCGCCGCTACAACCGAATCCAATTTCCATCTCAACCAATCATCACCAATACTCTTCCCTTTCCCCACCACCAACCAACGCCACTTCGCAAACCCTCCTCCGCCACCAACCACGGCGGTGACAACCCATATCTCCCTCAACAACCCATGGGACCCACAAATTCCCTTAAACCCTAATCCTACACATCATGAAGAAAATCACAACCAAATGACTCATCATCCTGTTCCTATCAAGACTGAATCAATTCACATCCCCATATCATCTTCAGTGCCTCCATTTTACCAAGATCACTTTTTTCACAAGGGTTCTTTTGCCAATATCCCATCTCCTCAACTCTCAGCTACAGCATTGCTCCAGAAAGCAGCTACTATAGGCACTACACATTCCGCTGTGAGTCACGTGAACTCAACAATGGCCCAGTTAAACAGAACCTCTCTTGGTCACATGACCCACAAGATTTCTCCGGAGGATTTTCTAGGGTTTGGATCGGACAATATGTCGAATACTTGGCAGCAGAAAAGCGAGAATCTCACGAGGGATTTTCTGGGGTTAACAGGAGATCACGATCATGACGAGTCTTGTGCTGATGGAAATGGGCGGAATGGAGGACTTTTTGTGACATATGGAGGAGGAGGAGTAGGGAATGGAAATGGGGGGATGGACTTTCAACAAACACTATATGAGCGTGACCATTCATCAGTGTTGAAACATCATCAATTGGGCTTTGGTTTTGCTGCTACTGCTACTGCTGAGACTGCATCGGAAACATGGGGGAATTGCTGATCAAGTAACTTACTTACCAGAAGGGTGAATTTCAGAGATTCGCTGTGTTGGAATTTAATTAGGGAGATATCTCTATCATCAACAGAAAGAAGAAAGAGACTAGCAAGAAGAAGGAACTAAAAAAGTAGAAAGAGGACAGAGGAAAAGAAAAGGACAATGAAAATAGACTTTTCGCATTTTTCCTATTTGCAAGAACCATTTTTATCTTTTTTCGATTTACCCTTTTTTTCATGTTGGTAATGCACATTCTGCTTTTTTGGATTTTAAACCTAAGTCTTTGTTAATTATTGCTTCTGCATTTTGTTAGTTTCTTTTTTTATTTGTGGCTATGTTCGGACCAGTTTGCGCCTCTACTATTTCACGCTATACTTGTTAACAATTAGTAGTAGTATAAAAAACTGTATGATTACATTAATCCAATTATTAAAGGGATGCAACTCAACGAAATTGAGACAACTATATATATATATATATATATATATATATATATATATATATATATATATATATAGTAGTCTTGGATGAATAATGTTGGGCTTCAGATGCAAAAGAGAAATAATTATTATTTGAAAATTGGCTTAAGAGGAGTATTTCCTTGCTTTGACTAGATACGTCGACTTTTTTTCAGAGTAACCATTTAAAGCAGTAATATAATGTATTTTTCCTCTAAAAGGAAGGGGGTGATTTGCAATTGAGGAAGCTTATTGGAGATGTTACTCTATGCAATTTTTGGATTCTTTGCATCAATTATATCTCTTCTTCTGAAAATGAGAACTTCCCACAGTGACACTGGAAGAATGGGGTCAATAAATTTCATATGAACAAATATCAACTATTATTATATTCCTATTGCATATCCCATATTTTTGGGTTGCATTTAAGATATACATCGTTTATATATAAAAATATTTATATTATCAAGTCACCTAAAATATTTATAAATATTCAATTTATAATCTTGAAAATAAGACATATTACCTACTACAAATAACTAACAGATATCTACAAATATAAATGTTCTAATCTTAAATATAAGACAAGGTACAACATATAAACAACATTTAAACTTAGTTGGGGTAAAAGAACAGTTATAATAATAACTCCATCTTTTGAAGTCTCCATCAAATTAGTATTCACAGACTAACATATACATAAGCTTAATGCATACACAAAACGGTAGTATCACTTTTGCATTAACCATAAATATCTAGTACTTTTCACCACTCCAAATCATAGCCAAAATAATAACTCCATCTTTTGAAGTCTCCATCAAATTAGTATTCACAGACTAACATATACATAAGCTTAATGCATACACAAAACAGTAGTATCACTTTTGCATTAACCATAAATATCTAGTACTTTTCACCACTCCAAATCATAGCCAAAAGATAGTGTCAGTAAAATAAATATAAAAAAAAAGAGTTAGAATCAACCGAAGCCTAAGAAAGAGGATCTCTCTCTTTAGAATATGGATTTACTAATTTTTTAAATAAATAAAAAACTAGTCTCTATTTTGCACGTTATCTTTGGACAATCATCACAAACAATGATATGTAATATTATTTTTAGTTGCGTTAAATTTATTTTATGAGGTACAGAAAATGTTGTTAGATAGTATCCACTTAATACCTCTTTAAACGTGATGTCTTGGTGTATATTCCATTATTCTTCTTACCCATTTGAAAAAATATGTCATGACAAATAATCTAACATTAGGGATTGATAGTGTGGAATAATACTGGGTATATTATTGTTGGTGTTGTAGGGATTGATCGATCATATAATTTATTTATTGTCATTATAAATATAAACATATTGAAAATATTAACTAAATATAATTTTAAAAATACCGGTCATTTTTTGGCTTGAGAATTCAAGTTCTAATAAGAAAGGCACGTGTTGTGGCTTATTGGTCCATCAAAAATCCACCTAAATTATAAAAGGAAAAGAAATTATACTCATCAAAGGTGAGGTCTCATTATTTTTCGATCTCATTATAAATGATTATATAACAACGATCTAGTTGCTCGTACTACTCCTCTCTATCTCTTAGTTAGGTACTAAGAATACAACTTTGTATTTTAATTTTTTTTTATGCGTGTATCTCTATCTTATTATAATGGTAGCATCAGAGGATTATATTTTAAATTTAGTTTCTTTTATATGAGTGATTCACATAATTAAAAATCAAATGTAATTTTTATTGGGATATTGATTAACTCTTCAATCCTTTAAAAAAATATTTAATTTGGATGAAATGATGTATAACTGATAATTAGGATTTGAAATAAACTATAACTTTGCGACTTCAACGTTTCAAGAATCTCTAACCTTTTTATAATTAATAAATCAAAATTCCAAACTGGGAAAGGATAACTGAACGAAGCATCTGTTATATATCCAAGAAGAAGTAGGTAAAAACTCTGCATAGAGAGAAAGAGTATTTTGGATTTTCTTTATTTCTTAGTGTTTTCTTTTGGTTTGTATATTGTATTGCTGTAAAATATCGGAGAGGAGGGTTCGGCCATTTTCACACTTTTTCTTTTTTGCCATGCAATTTAAATCGGAAAAGAATTTCAGCCTTAGGTATTTTACAATTATATTTTTAAATTATACAAATATTTAAGGTTATTAAAGTCGAAATATTTCAGGGATATTTCAATCGTTCAATATTTAACCTAAATTATTCGTGCTATTATAATAACTAATGTATATGAACGTGCGTCGCACGTTAATAATGGCACGTAATGATTTAAACATTTATTTATATGAAATAACAATAAAATTTAATTAATAAGAGAAATTTTATGTATAATAATACAACAATCATCTAAATACTGAAAAATATTATTACATTAACATAATACATGAATTTAAAATAAAAGGACATCATCAAAACTTACACAAATGATCAATTTTGTCATCTTAGTTAGATAACTATGTATTATAGTTTAAAAGGTATTTAATGTGATGGTATCTTAACGAACACTTCTTTGTGGACAATATTTTTTTGTATATGTTTCCTTCTAATGCTTTGGTTGCTCTTCCTTAACCAGAACTCTTGTTGTCGATCTTGATATCCCTCTTGAAAGTGCAATATACAGTTGTTCGTGCAAGAAAATATATTGCGATAAATATAGTCTAATATTTAGGGTGTTTGTTCTTGTGCTTTATTTATTATATTTGCAAAACATAAACATACTAAAAAAATATTTCACACAAATTTAAAAGGATGTTTCTTAGTTTCGAAAGACGAAAGTTGAATTCAGAGATAAGAATATACTTAGCAGCACATTGACCAGTATCATAATTTTTGCATGTATGACTTTATTGTCAAAACTTCTATATACCATCTATGTGCTATTATATAAGCTATTTGGCGTATTTAAGTTTTTCAGTAGCATGACAGGCATTTTTTTTCTTCAAATTCAAACTATATACAATGGAAGATCAACTTTGTCTATTATATATACGGTGACACTAACATACGTAAGAAATAATAAACTTGATAACAAACGGATATGATAGAATGTCGTTTGGTATTAAAGTATTTAAGTATTCTTCTTGGTTGTAATTATTGGTATCATTTTTTGCTGAGTCAAAAAAAATATTTTGTTTAGCTATAAAATTTTGCAATCAACTTTTTATTTAGTTGATCAACATATTCATTTCTGCTAGCTAAAAAATCTTTTTAATTCTATCATGTGATTTGCACAAATTGCGTTTTAATATAATGATAGAAATATTTATCTTATTAGATGCATACTATTACCATTGGGATCGATAACCAAGTGTTCAGGAAGAACCAAATCATCTTTTATTAGATGCTCTTATTCGTTTCCGACACGAAGCAAGAAGATACTGAATACCGGATCTGTTCTTACTTTATATTTCTTGCCAGTTGAATCTTTTTCATTTGAGATCAGAAGTATAACTTTGGCCAGCTAGCTTTTACGGTCTCTGCTTTTATCGATTTTGAAATTAACTTGACATAAATTACCTCCTAAACCATTAATTTTTTACCAAACGGTTCATTAATATTCAATGTATCTCTAGAACTCTGTTTGACACTTAGCCATAAGTGTTTCATCCCATTTTATGAATTTTGCTTTCCTTATAAATTGAGCACCATTGCTCTGCTTTGATATATATGTGATGTTTATTTAAGTTGTTTGAAAAGGTATATCAAATCTAAAGTGGGTGACCTCACAATTAAATCATTATTGGTACACCACTTGCTATTATTGCTAACAATGTCATGCCTCTTGATATGATATTTACAAGTAATACATGACATAGAAATATTATTTCGATTCCGCCGGAGGCATCTACAAAGAATAATCTTGTTATAGCAGAGTCGACTCTTTAAAATATAGTCTTGAAAGCTTGTTCTTGTTTAGGATTTAGCTTTGATTGTACTTACTCAGATACTTGTATAGCATTTTGATTCTTAATAGTATATTAACCATTTTACTTTGTGTTCTAACGCTCTTTTTATGGAATAAATTTGTGTGCCTAAGATTTTTTTTAACTTGAATAAGAATTTTACTCATGTGATGAATTTAAAAAATAATTGAATTGGATTCTCTTGCAAAATAATTAATTAAAAGATTTAATTATTTGATTTTAACATAAAAAATAATTTATTCTATGTTGATTCAGATCTTAATATTAGTTCATCTTATTTTGAATATTTAATCTTAAATATAATTTTATCCACCATAAATTTTATTTTCAAAGAGTAAATGATTGATATGACATTTCACTTTTAGATCTTTATGTCTGAAGAATCATTAGTGGTATTGACTTTTACTGATCATTTTTTTCTCTTTCTCACACATTTATATTCTTAAATATTTTTTTAATTGTTGTTTAATAATTGAGTTTTTTTTAATATTATGAGAAAAATTAATAAAATAATATTATTTGAGTAGAAAAATAGTTTAAATATAATATAAAAATATATTATCATGGGAGTATTTTGTTTCTCGATGTCAAGTCTTTATGCAATCCATTTAATATTACTTTATTTTTTTGGTATTGGACATTATGAAGTGGTAATGTATTGCCAATACGGAGGATTCTGATGAAATTCATTTCATTAAACCTTCCTACATATTTTTAATAAGAATGCAATAGATAAATTTTATTAATTTTAAAATATTTAATATTAAAAACTAGCATAGAAGATATTGTAGTCCAAAAAATAAGTTATTACAGTTATGCCCTTTCCCTATGAGTTATTCCGTTTCATATTTTCGGGTTATTTTGGTATATTAATATTGCATTTATGCTTTTATAATAATATAGTCTCTTCTTTTTCTAAATGAATTTAGACAATATAATACATTCTCAAATTAAATTAATAATAGGACATTATAATATATTTTTAAATTAAATTAGTAATAATAATTTTTAAGAAGTATATCCTAAAAGTAAAAGGATTACATGACTAAAGATATTTACTTGTTCAATTTTATATGAATTAGACAGCCGAAAAGTAATTATACTAATAGGATTCCTAAAGGTAATCATGTAGGATTCCTAAAGTGTAGTATTATGTCCTAAAACTAATAAGATTATAAGATTAATATCTAGAATTACGGTTATGTCCTTTTATTATGAATTATTATGCTTAATATTAAAAGGTTATTTTTGTAAACCAACATTGTATTCATGCTTTTATAATAATAATAATAATAATAATAATAATAATAATAATAATAATAATAATAATATATAGATAAACATACCCGTAGGCATTAATTAATACAAATTGAAATAATGGTGGGAAAAAGAAAAGAAATGAAAAGAAAATCACGTTATGCATTTCTTATAGCTCTTCTTGTCACCGCTCCAAAACATAAATTCAAGAAGTAGAAGTGAGACAAAAATTAGGTAGATTCACCCCAAGCTTAAGAAAGATGAATTGTCTCCTCGGAATGGGTTTGTGTCCAACTTCTCCACACTAAACTATACAAGTTTGTGCCAATTAATAATAGGCGTATATTTTTGTTTTAATTGTGTCAATTACTACTATGAAAATATCCACTTTCCTTCACTTATTTATCATACTTCGTCTCAACAAATTGCTTGACCATTAAACTTGCCAACCGTCGATTACAAGGGTTGAAAATATTTTTCTATCGTTTGACTGAAAATAGGATAAGATTCCCATTCTTCCAATCTTGTGATAGTTGGATATTGCCCACTCCCACAGCCCCCCTCCCCCTCCCCCCAAAAAAAATGAAGAGGGAGAATTGAAGAATATGCTTCTAGTAGTGATGAATTATGCTTAGAATCAATGCAGACTTAGTTAAAGATAAGACACAATAAAAAAAATTGTATATGCGATATATATTTACTAGTTGGAAATAGGTACATTTGTTAACTTCTAATATTATATGTATTTAACTTATTTTTTACTTTTATTTTATCTGGTATGATGATAATATGAGTTGCTTAAATGAAGAAGTGCATGAGAATTAATATAGTCGATGTCTAACTTGTTTGGGACCAAGAGGTAGACCGTTATTGTTGTTGTTATTGTTTATTAATCATGCTCGGAGATATTAATCTTAACTGGAAAAACAGTCAGACAGTACTAGGGCCTTTAGAGTTTTGGTAAGAGATGACTCGTTGTGAAAAAGCAGTTGTACTCCGCATGCTGTATACTTTTATTTATCTTCAACTTTTCACTTTTTACTTTTGAAGTAAGATTTACCAACTCAAAAATTTTAAAAGTTCGAGTTCTTATTTTTTGAAGGAATGTTTATTTTGTCCTGCCATATTCAGAAGATTATTTGGTTTGAAAACTCAAGTTATTCCCAATGCCAAAAGATATGGGGTAGTAAATAGGTCACACTTTAAACACCATTAAATTAGACAGAAGATTTTTTAAAGATATATTTAGACTTGGTTAGTGTAAACTATATTGTAAGTACGCTTGCAGCTTCAATTTGCAAAAGAACCTGATGAATTATCTTAATGGACTCAATCATTTACCGATTCGACTTAGGAGCAGCAACCATTGCACACCTAACTCTAAGAGATGGATAAAATTGGAATAGCATATCCTTAATCGAGTTACTACAACAATTCTTGAATCTGAAATGTTCACATCCCAAAAACAAAGGCAAAAATATAAATCATTTATTATTTTTTGCCTGCCCTTATTGTTCCAATCGGGTGTTAAATGATTTTTCTTAAAGGATATGAGAAAACCTTATAAGATACATAATAGCATGACGGTAAATACTACGTTATTAATTCAAACCGAGTGTTTACACCAAACAACTCAACTAACTATGATTAAATGATTTAATATACTGAAAATATGCATTAATGAACCATGATTTAATAAATAAAAAAATGTAAAAACACTTGTCATGCATCTATTCTTTAGGTGTAAACACCTAATACATATAAGTTTTTACTAGAGAAATGTATAAGAGAGGAGCTAAAAAGGCAGTGTGGTACACAAAGCATGTCACATTCATGCAGGGTCCGGGGATCGAAGGGTCGCATCTCATGGGTATAATGTAAACAATCTACTCTAATACAAGCATTAGTGGCTGCTTTCATGGCTCGAACGTGACCTATAGATTACACGGAAACAACTTTACCGTTGGTCCAAGGGGAGACTTGAAAGTGGTAAAAGTAAACGCAAATAGTGAGAATTTGGGATATTGTAGGGATGGAATGGCGGACCAGCTCTTTTGTGTTCAGGGAATTATTTGTAAATTTGCTATTTCCCAGGCATGAATCTTTTTGTTTAAAGTAGAAATCCCATGCATCTGTTATGAGGTACGAGTATTTAGCAATTACTACAACTACATAAATATAAAATAAAAAAAAAGTTATGAAATCGAAGCAAGAAAAGGGAAGTAGAGAGAGCGAGAGGCGAGAGCTGTAAAAACCTGCATATAAGCGTGAGTATAAAAAGGCCACTAAGTTTGATTCTGTATGTGTAACAGTGGTGGTCCGGAAATTAGTGGTACAAACAAAGAGCAAAAGATAAAGGAAATAAGGTTAAAAAAACTAAAGATAAAAATTATAAGATAGAGATAGTAAGAGAGAGCATTGTTAAATTAAAAAGAAGAGAACAATGTCAACGGTTTTCATCTCTTTAATTTGTGGGCGCATTAATTCCATTAGGATTTCTTTCTTTTGCCATTCACAGACTCTTTTTCTTTATTTTTGTGCACCACACTACACAATCTTTCTACGTACTTGGCTCCTCAGTACTGACAACAAAATTATTACATTTTGTATGACCACTAAACAATAACTATGCGAGGAAAAGATCCAAAACTGCGGCCTCTTTTTGTCTTTTCCCTTTTTTTCTTTTTCTCGTAGAAATATCAAGACAATAAGTGCTATGTATTGTAGTTTACTCTTAAACTGATACAAAGAACTGATCTGATGTTAATATTAGATGACGCATTATGTTTGTTTTCCAAGTAAGTTATTTCTCCAAGAGTGATGGTTGAGGCCATACAACTGCAGGAGCGGATGTATTTAATTAAAGCTACGAGTTCAACTAACCTAGTAGCTTTAAGAGATCTATTATATATGTACAAATATTAAATTTCAAACCAATTCACTCAAGTGGTTTGTGTGTCATGTGACATCCTGAACCCAGAAAATTCAAATTTTGAATCCGCCCATGCGACGGAGAAGATTCTGCTCTACTGATAAAGGAGATGAAAGGCAGTGCAATGCAAGTCGAAGCAAAATTAGTCGTTCTTGGGCAGATCTTTATCCCAGATCTCAACGGAATCTAATTTTTTAGCAAGTGCCTCGTAGAATTTTATCTCTTTCTATATTCTACTACAGACTCCAGGAATATTCTCTATCTTTTACTAAGAGCATCATCAACGTTTAAAGACTGGAAATGTTAAGACATTTCATTGAAACATGGGTTGAACTTGATGCTTTAATTATACGGCTACGAGAATTAACATAATATTCCGAATCTCTAACACTTAATAATAAACAACATACCCAGGAAAGAGGAAACATGAAGGTGACAAAAGAAAAGAGGAAAGAATCACATTCCATTAGTCTCAACAAAAGTATATGCAGTCACATGGGCCTTAAGGAATTAACAAAAGTTGTGACAGTGTATTATGGTATATCCAAGCTTTTAGAAAGTTATATAAGTTGCAGGTCTAAGGTACATTATATACCATTTGCCTACTAAAAAAGATACTCTCTTTTTCATCTTTTCCTCTGGGTCATAGACAGATATAAAAGCTTCTATTCTATACCCACTCATCGCATCTTTAAATGTTTACCCTTTTATTCCTTTCGTACTCCCTTACAAAACCTAATAATTACCAAAACTTCTTTACCATGCCTTAGTTTCTTTTCCATTCAGCTTGGAATCCCAATGCAAGTGCTTCTTTTTCTTGAGAACCCTTAAGTACAATGCAAAAGGTAAAGGCCTATGACACATGTTTCCAAAGAATTCACATACTCTTGGCTAATTCCAACTTGATCTTTAGTAGCGCAGGATCTGCATGCATCCATAACACAAAATAACATGGGAGCAAAAGAACTAATATATATCATTAGCCACCTGGCTTTGGGGTCGAAAAGATACTAGCTTATCCAATACAATAACAACAAACCCACTATAATCCCACAAGTGGTCTGGGAAGGGTAGTATGCAACACTACTCCAATATTACCCCAAAAAAAAACTAGATAATCATAGTGAGACCCATCTCAACTCTCACATGAACTGGACAGAAATGTCAAGAATGATTACTAATAAATTATTGCCCTTACGTATCATTGAAAAAAGAATATCCATGGTCATTATTATCTTTAAGCTGACACAAAAATCAATATTTTGAAGCTTGTTAACTCACTGACGCAAGTGAATTGGTAATTAGCTACATTCAATCCACTTAACATAAGCTTTTGTAAAACTTCTCCTCCTGCCCAAACCCCACTCTAAAAAAATAAAATTATCTTACGACCAGAGTGGAAACAAAAGGCAGAAAATGCCATTTCAAGAATTTCCCTTGATAAAAGAATCACTTCTAAAGAACGCAACTCTCTAATCCAAAATATTTTAGGCATTAAACAATATAAACAGGAAAAATCTGAACTTCAATATGAAATTATGTTGCAGAGAATCTACAAAAGCACGCAATAAATGGCAGCTAAATTTTGTAGAGACCTCAGTAATTTAGGGTTACAGCAGCAAATGAAGAGGAAAGGGTGGAGAGGAAAGGACTCCGTCGTGAATCCAATTTGAAAGGGACCGATATTCTCATTGAAGTGCTTGGTAACCTATTTGGCTGCTGGTTTTGGCCCATCAAGATTAATTCCCATGTACTGATCGAGCACATTTTCAAATGCCTGTAATGTCATAATAAGCAAGACTAAGTCATAGTGGTTTTTCTCATTCTCCAGTACGGACTAATGACGAGAACTCAAATGAAGTAAATACATTCTTAACCATTGACATCACATACTAATACAATTAAGAGAAAAATGAAGTTGACACTAGAGAGAAGACATTTTGCTTCATGTAGTATGTACGAGTGCATAAATAAATACCACAAACACGAAAAGAGTCAAATCAGATCAAACAATTTTAGAGCCTGTAGTTTAACTGATCTACATCAGAGAACGCTATATGTTGAAAGACTAAATAGCTCGGAGGACCCTAGTACAACCCCTTGAGAACTTACTCAAAGCAACAAAAAGGTTGGACAGATGCGCCACGCTCATTTTGGTCCAGATATTAAGTAGATTGGTTATCCGTCAAATGATTTTACCACCAGTTACAACAACGATATTTTATTCATATCATCGAGAAAGAACAAAAATAACGATAAATATAAATTTCATTCCTTTCACCAGGAAATACAGATACCAGCTTAATAAAAAGTGACAGTGCATGTAATAGTTGAATAGCAGATAAGTTGCATTTAACCTTAAGGATCTAAAAGTCGCACCTGACGAGCAACTAACTCCTTGCCATTCAAAAGTGAATCCATTGCGGCAGACTGGTCATCAAAAACGCCATAAAAGATCCGGTAGAATTCGTTCCTGTATACATCACCGGAAACTGGGACGTTAAGAGCAAAAGAAAATTTCTAGTCCACAGAAATGCATGCAAACAAAACATACTGGTCTTCTCCTGAAATTAGCTGATCCATCTCTTCAAATTTTCGAGTGAGGATCTCTGATCCAACAGGAGTGAGTACATGCAGTACTAAGGCCTCCAGTGTTCTTGGAAAATCTTTCTGAAAATGAGAAATTAGCTTCATTAAAGCAATGAAAGGGGAAGGAAACTACCACGGAGAGCTGAAAGGATTGGGATGAATAATGCGTGGAGAACGCCTTAATAAAACAGCAGCTGACTCTAGAAAAAACAAGGTGGTCTCAGGGAAATAAAGGAGGAAGATAAAAACAAACCATGAGAAAACAAATCACATACTCCAAAAGTTTGTCCAGCCTCCAAGATGCTAAAGCATTTGAAGGATAAGGGCTCACTCACTTAAATATTGGCAGGAAATACTTGTCCAGTATAGCTAAATACAGATTCTACCTATTCTGATTTTAGGAATGCTAATACACTGGTTTCCACCCTACAAACACGGGAGTTTTAAGCTTGTATAGAAATGTCCAATAGAACTTAAATTTTCCAGTAGAACTTAACCAAGGATCATATATCTTTTTTTGAGGTAAACAATAATCATATATCTGCCAATATGATGTTTCTGCTTACAACCCCCCCCCCCCCCCAAACTTTTCACCCCCAAAGAAACAGAACAGTTTCTCAACCTTTTTGTCTTATCCAGTTGGACTATAGCGTATGCATCTCCTTTGAGAACTAAAAAGGAAAGAGAAGAAGTTAAGAATAATAATATGGGCCCAAGATAACCAAGATTCATCAAAATCGTTAAGAAGGAACTCACCGCCATTGCAAGAAAGACACTCTGGATTGTAAGTGGATGAAGAGTTAAAATAAGATTAGCAACTGGATCATCGTTGATGCTACATAAGTCCTCTTTTCTTTTATTCGTCTCATCATTCTCCTTAGCAGAAGAATTATCTGTATACTCCAATCCCGTCGGCTTGCTAGGATTGAGACGGTCATGGACCAAAGAAATAAGTTCTTTTAGAGACTGTGATACACATGGCTCCAAATCTTGCAGCACCACTTTTGACCTAAGCTCATCATTTGAACTCCCGTCGCCACAATTCGTGCTGATTCTCTGTTCTCCATGATCTAGTGAATAGAATTACAGTACTCAGAGCACAGGACTGGCCTATATATATGTCAATTTTTCTCCTATATAGGTATTAAGAAGACCCCAGAAGTGAAAAATGTGCAAAAGCTAATATTCAAAACTAACAAGTAGAGAAAATGATTTACCTCCGTATGCATCATTAGGCTGGGAAGTCGTACAAGTCATAGTTTTATCCATACTACTTGAAGGAAAATGCAGCATCTTATTCTGCCCTGGTCACAAAAGAGAGAGAAATGAAAAAATCATGTATATACCTATTATCCAACAACATGGTAAATCGATCTCTGCATTGATGTTTAACAATTCAGTCCAATTAAAAGTACAACCTCAAGTTTCCCAAGAAAAACAGCTTTTTCTCAGGAAACAACAATAGTGCTTTATCACAAGTCAAAACAAGTTGAAAGAACTACTTTCCTTAATCCATCTAAATCATAGTCTTACCGCCTCCATCATCACCAACTGCATTCAAATGTTACCAAACAGTTCTTCCTCACTTGAAAATTTCTTGGTGTCTATTAGAGTCCCACAGCAGTTGAAGATATTGGTTTTAATCTCTATATACGATTTTGGACACTTTCTATCTCATGAGCTAGCTAACATGGTATCAGAGCCACAGTCATCCCTCATTTTTGGTTAGCCAATGTTGAGTTCCCATGTTATGTTAGTGCGATAGGGTATTACAGTCCCGCGTTGTTAAGGGTATCGCTTATACTCACTTTATATGATCTTGACCTTGCCTCATGAGATAACTTTTTGGATTGAGTTTAGACCCCAATGTCAATTTTCTTTTCCTTTTTTTTATAAGGTTTTTTCGTCGCCATGGGCTGATCAATGACAATTTTCTTACAACGTCAATACTCAATATACATTTTTACAGACAATTGTCTGTCATGATCTCCCAAGTCACCCCTCTACTGTCTTCCATCAATCATCAAAGCTTTCTTTTGTTTATCCTATACTCCATGCATTACGCATTTCATATGTAACCAGATGGATCTTTAATGTTTGACCAACCAAGAGTTCTTGTTTTATTTATTCCTTTGTTTGACCAACATCTGGTCATTGGAATCAAAGCCAATGAAAGGTTTAAATTATTGAGTACTTAATTTCAACCTGTTTAATCTAACAATCTATGTACTATCTATCTTTTTCATGACAACCCAATAGCTGAACATGAATGGATGTCAATCCTAAACATATATGATTCATCTGATCCTGAAAGGACAGAATCACTGATCTCCACCCCACAAATGAAGCACAGAAGCATCTTAAAACTGGCTTTTAAAATGATTATTATAAGGGAAAAGATCCAAATTTACCCATCAACTATTAGATTGTCGCTCAAGTATGCCCTCCATTTGAAGTTGTCAACAAAAACACCATCACCGTTCTAAAAGTGGACCATTTTTGCCTTTCGCCTCCAACTCACCAAACCAAATTCTTATAGACATTAACTCTCCTCCATGTACGCTGACACGTAGTTAACACATGGATGACACGCACCCATGCCAGCCCACCCTAGCAAACCCGGGCCAAATAGCCTTCAATGAACCCTCCAGCGCCACCTAGCCATTTCCGACCAATCCAACCCATTCTACCAGCTAAAAGCATCTCGAAATCAACAGACCCAGCTTCAGTCAAAAACATTCAGTAGCACAAAGCAACCCAGCCTCCCCATCCCCCCAAACAAAAAAATCGACTGTCACCTAACAAAACAAGAACGCAGTGCTCCGACCACCTACCATACCTGTTCAGACTATGGTGAAGCCCCGTAGCCCTTTTCTGCAATGGTCAAGGAAAATCTGCCATGAAGCTCAAATCTCAGCCCAATTGAAATGAAAAGGGAACACATATGGGTAAACCTGCCGTATTCCTTTTCAGATCAGGACTTCTTCGTCAAGATTGCAAAAGATTGTAAGCTTACCCTCATCGGCAAGTTCTCATGGGGAAAGCCAAAGAAGGAGGAGGAATTTCACGAGTCAAAACCCACTAAAGGGGTCAGTTAAAAAATAGCATGTCATCTTCAAGGCCATATTGAGAACATATAAAACCAAAAGAAAAGAATAACGAAGAAGAAGAGGAGGAAAAGAAGCCGATTGCTGACAAAAAGAACGAAGAAAATGCAGAGAAGGAGAGATCAAATGCAAGAAAGGAAGGCAAATGTAAAGAGGTCGTGCGACCTTACCTAATTGTTTTAACGAAAGGTAAATTTGTGGCAACCGTACCCAACTTAATGAAGAAAAGAATGATGTGCAAGGGAAAAAATGTGGTGGATAAGTAAGGGATTAAAAAGAAATACATCCCACAGAAGCCAGCTGAGACACATCATGACCCAATTAACAAATGCAAGTGAGACAGATTGTACAACATGAGATGAATCTCTAGGGTGCAGGATCGAGTCAAAGCAATGTTGCATGAAACATATCAGTTTACATGGAGGGTGAACCAACAAGGACTCTGTTTGATGAGTTAGAGGTGAAGGCCAAAAATAGTCTACTTTTGAAACAGCAAGGTGTTTCTGTACGCACCTTCTACCAGAGGGCCTAGTCAAGTGAAAGTCAATAATCGAGCTATTATAAGGAAATACGAATATTTCCTGTTATTACAGCTCAAACTTGTAGATGATGTACTTCCCACAATTTAATATGGTATAAATACAAGTAAAGGTCCCAGCAACGAATTTTATCAATGAATTGAGTTTTATCGTCATCCATTATCAATGAACTTCCATGTGCTTAGGCCAAAGCAAAAGAATCCATGTCGCACATGAAATGACATAACGAAGACCAATATAAATAAGTGTTCTTTCACTAACAGCTTAAACTTTTAAATGAGATATTTCACGTAATTAAAAACGATGAATGGAGATATAGGATAACTAACCATTTCCTTATCAGTCAATCTTGCATTGCCAGTGGAGAGGTGGAAGAGCACCAATGAGCAAAATTATTAGTCTAATGTTTCTTCATGAACACCACAGAAGAGCCAACAATAAATCTGATCAATCTAAAAGACGAGATAGACAAAACTACCTTTTTAGTATTCTACGCAGATAATATGCATCCATATGCTCCAACATGCCAGATATTGTCATGGACCGCCACCAGAAGTTAACAGCGATGGTTAGTACTTCACTATCCACTTGATGAAACCTAGAATATCAACACTAATGACTAGGTACATCCAATAATTCAAAAAGAAAGAGGAGAAAATAGAGCCACTGTGGATACACGTCATTCAATGAGTTGATACATCTAGTGACCTACATCGAAAGACATATGGTTAAGTCGGAGGGTTTCCTACAGTACATATTGCTTCCATCTCCAACAAATAGAGTAAACAAAACCCAATATACATCTTCTGTGAAAAATAAATTCATTCTAAGATTAACGGCATCCACCAGTAGTCAACAAGAAATCCAGATATAACTGTTGGATTTAATATACAGAACATGCTGATAAGCAAGGAAGAAAATTCTGTGCAACTTATGCTTCTGTAAAAGGGCACTCCAATAGAATTACTGCTCCAGTACTAAGTTTCAACCACATAGCACAATTGATATTCTCAATTCTTTTGACAGAATAAATGGGTACAAACTAAACGAATTGGAACCTTAGAACATGCAGACATACAGAAATTAGTGGAAGCAGTACACGACACTTGCAGCTGATGCAAACAGAAGATTATCGAAAAATGAGTAATTTAGAATTGAAGCATACATAACAAAAGTTAGTATCTTGTGAATTGTGTCAAAATTGTACATTTTCTGTACTAGCAATCCAAAAGTTCCAATTTTCTCACACAACTTATGCCGGCGGACTTTGCGTAGTGGAATATTTTCTTCTCTAGACCAGTAAGATCATACAGCATGAAACACTTTTTTTATGAGATAATCCACATCCAGAGAAATGAGGGTTTACAATGTTTAAAAAGAAGGGGAAAAGGAGGAAAACAAACATATTATGCATATTTTAGTAAGAGATAAAACAGGGTAATATCTTACCATCCCTCGGGAATGAACAGGGCATCACCAGCATGAAGAACAACCTTTTGTGAAAAGCCATTTAGGCATGCTGCCCTTGGGTAGACCGAAAGGTTCGGTTCTTCTAAAGTAACAGAGCTGCAAGGAAACAAAGAATAAAAGAGGACAACATATTATGTGCCTGAACTATCCAATTTCTACCTAACCATAAATGAAAAGAGCTGAAAAAATACGTCTAAATTACATATAGGATGAAATACCTGTGGTTTGAAGCCTCCCCATACAGAGGTAGTGGATATAAGTATGGAGTTGCAGAAGGGGGCCATAAAGTAACTGCCAACCAAATAAAAGTTTTGAGAAAGTTTGAATAGGCCAACAAAGTTTCAGGATGAAGAATATTTCAGCGTAGTTGACTGCAGTTGATATGTAAACAGAAAGAGATATGAGATTTTCCCGGTAGGTGAGGTTACTAATTTTGATGCCTTGTCTGGTGTTCTCAGATGCAAGGTGGGCTCCCTTCCCACTACTTACATGGGCCTCCCTTTGGGCGCTTCATATAAGGATACTACGGTTTGGAATCCAGTGATCGAGCGGGTTGAAAAAAGATTAGCAGGGTGGCAGAAACGGTATTTGTCAAAAGGAGGTAAGGAAGTGCTTATCAAAAGCACTTTATCGAGTATGCCAACCTATTACTTATCCCTGTTGCAAGCACCGGTGAGCATCACAGAAAAACTGGAGCGACTCCAAAGGAACTTTCTATGAGATGCGGCGGATGGAACTAGAAAGTTTCATCTAGTGAATTGGCAAACAGTCACTTCCCCAAAGAAGTGGGATGGACTTGGAGTGAAAGATCTTAGGGTATTTAACAGAGCTTTAATGGGAAAGTGGCTGTGGAGATTCGGGGTAGAAGAGCATGCTCTATGGAGGGAGGTCATAGTAGAAAAGTATGATTCAACGGGAGGAGGTTGGAGAACCAAGGCGATCACAACACCTTTCGGGTGTGGCATGTGGAGGAGTATCATGAAGAATTGGGAAGCATTCAGTGGCAACATCACTTAAAGGGTGGGGGATGGAAGGAGAATCAGCTTTTGGAATCATAGGTGGTGTGGAGAGGATCCTTTGAGGGTCTCCTTCCCCCACGTCTTCAGAGTTTCAAACCAGAAGGAACTGACGGTCCAACAGATTCGCAAGGAGCATGAAGGGGGGTAGTATGGGACCTCTCATTCAGGAGGAACATGCAAGATGGGGAGATTGCGGAGTTTCAAGTTTTGTTGGCACTGTTATACGGGCAAGACATGCTCCAGCCATCCTGCGACTCTTGGAGATGGGGCTTGCGTGGCGATGGTTTGTTCACCGTAAAGTCATTTTACCAGAGTATGCTGGTGAGAGAGGAGACCACTTTTCCATACTCCTCGATCTGGATTCCTAGGGCGCCCACGAAGGTGTGCTTTTTTGCATGGCTAGCGGCAAGGGGAGTGATTTTGACTGCTGAAAATCTCCGAAAGCGGGAAATTACACTTGTTAGTTGGTGCTATATGTGTAAAAGCTCAGGAGAAGAAGTTGATCACCTTATGTTGCATTGCCCTGTGTCCTCAGCTTTGTGGAGGGCAATCCTGAATCTCTTTGGTGTTCAATGGGTGATGCCAAGCACTGTAAAAGAAATGTTATATAGCTGGGGCGGTTTCCGTAGAAGAAGAAAGCAAAAGGCGTAGAAATTCGCTCCGTTAGCTCTCATGTGGGTAGTATGGGGGGAGAAAAATAGGAGAGCTTTTGAGGAGATTCAGTCTCATTTTTCACATCTTAAGAATAGCCTTTTATCTTTGATCGCTTTTTGGTGCACTCACTTAGCCCCTACTTGTATAGAAGATTGGGCGTCTTTTGTAGAGAATCATGTTCTGATGTAAATTCTCTACGTCTTTGGTATACTTTGTATACACGGGAGTTCTCTCCCTTTTGATTAATACAATTTACCTTATCAAAAAAAATAAAATCATTCATTGCTAATGGAAAATAACTGGATGAATTGAAAATTGATAACTGTGGTAGCTCTGGCTAGCAATTGTGCCTAGTACGCCAGAGAAAAAGCCAGATGTATCCTTTATTTTGTAGAGATAATAGCAAACAACAACAACAACAACAAAAGACCCAGTCTAAGGGTAGTGTGTACGCAGACCTTACCCCTACTTTGTGAAGGTAGAGAGGCTGTTTCCAAAAGATCCTTGGCTCAAGGAAATACGAAAAAGAAGTAGTAGCAACAAGCAGTAACAACAACAAGATAATAAGATCACCGGAGCGAAAGAGGCAACATGTAGTAATAGAAATTTATGAATCAGAAAATACAAGATAAGAAGATAGCCGGAGCGAAAGAGGCAACATGTAGTAATAGAAAACTAAGAATCAAAGGATACAAGAATAATATTAATACGACTAGTATGGAAAAGAAATACGCTCGACTACCTACTAACCTTCTACCCTAATTTTCGATCTCCACACCTACCTATCAAGGGTCATGTCCTCGATAAGCTGGAGTTGCGTAGCTAATGACCTCTCCCCAATACTTCTTTGGCCTACCTCTACCTCCCCCAGATCCACCAAGGCCAATCTCCCACACCTCCTTATTGGGGCATCTGTGTCTCTCCTCTTCACATGCCCAAACCATCTTAGCCTCACTTCCCGCATCTTATCCTTTATCTGGGGGGGCACTCCCACCTTGTCCTGAATATCTTCATTCCAAATCTTATCTCTCTTGGTCTGCCCAAACATCCATCTCAACATACTCATTTATGCTACTTTCATTTTCTGGACATGAGATTTGTTGACTGGCCAACAGTTTGCCCTATATAGCATAGTCGATCTAACCACCACTCTGTAGAACTTACCTTTTAAGTCTTGGTGGCAACTTCTTATCACACAAAACACCGGAGGCTCGCATTTGTTTCATCCACCTGCCTTCAATACCATGTGTAACATCCTCGTCAATCTTCCCATTCGGATTACTGACTCAAGGTACTTGAAACTTCCTCTCTTGGAGATAACTTGTGAATCAAGCCTCATGGCCACGTCTGCTTCATTAGTTACGTCACTGAGTTTGCACTCCGAGTATTCTATTTTGGTCTTGCTCAACTGGACACCTTTAAACTCCAGGGTCTGTCGCCAAATCTCTAGCTCGTGTTAACACCGCCTCGCGTCTCGTTAATCAGTACTATGTCATCTGCAAATAGCATCGTGGAACCTCACCTTGGATGTGTTGCGTCAGAACGTCCATCGCCAAGGCAAATAAAGCGGCCTAAGACTGGTACAAAACGAGCTAAGACCGGTATAAAACGGGACAAATAGGGAGTACTACAAGAAAGCTAAGAAAGAGGCGAAGTTAGCGATTAAAGAGGCCAAGACTGCAGCGTTTGAACGTTTGTATGAAAAACTTGGGGACAGGTGGGGACAAGAAGTTGTACAGGCTAGCCAAGGTGAGAGAGAGGAAGGCCCGTAACCTGAATCAAGTAAAGTGCATCAAAGACAAGGAAGGCCAAGTATTGGTGGAAGAGGCACATATTAGATGAAGATGACAAACATACTTCCATAAACTCTTGAACTAGGAGGAAGACAGGAACATTGTGTTGGGTGATTTGGAGCACCCCGAGAGTCCTCGAGATTTTGGGTATTGTAGGCGTATAAGAGTTAGGAGAGTTGAGGAAGCTATACGTAAGATGAGCAGGGGAAGAGCGACCGGGCCAGACGAAATCCCGGTGAAATTTTGGAAGAACACGAGCAGGGCAGCCTTGGAGTGGCTTACTGGGTTGTTTAATGTCATTTTGAGGACGAAAAAAATGTCTGAAATGGAGGTGGAGTACGATGATTCTGTTGTACAAGAACAAGGGTGATATCGAGAATTGTAACAACTATAGGGGTATCAACTAGGGAATTTTTAGGATGAAGAAGATGTCCAAAGAATGGAGGTGGAGTACGATAATTCCATTGTGTAAGAACAAGGGTGATATCCAGAATTGCAATACCTATAGGGGTATCAAGCTGCTAAACAACACTATGAAAGTTTGGTAGAGGGTGGTAGAGGTAAGGGTGAGAAGGACGGTGTCTATTTTCGAGAACCAGTTTGGATTTATGCCGTGACAATCGACTACAGAAGCCATTCACCTAATAAGGAAATTGGTGGAACAATATTGAGAGAGGAAGAGGGACTTGCGTAAGGTGTTCAATGACCTAGAAAAAGCATATGAAAAAGTCCCGAAGGAGGTTCTATGGAGATGTTTGGAGGCTAGAGATGTCCCTGTAACTTATACTATGGTGATAAGGACATGTATGATAGAGCTAAAACATGGGTTAGAACAGTGGTTGGAGACTCAGAACACTTCTCTGTTGTGATTGGGTTGCACCAAGGCTCAGGCCTTAGAATTGAAACCAAATCTATTAAAACGGACAATTGTGGTAGCTCCGACTAGTACATGGACCTAGCAGGTGAGAACAAATAGATTACATTCTGGATAAATAATAAAATCCCATTATCTTCCTCTTTTCTTTATTTTCGTCTTTGAAATAACAATATGCAATTTCCAGAAACCAAAGGTAGCACAAAATGAGAAGGGGAGCCTTGGAGCAACGGTAAAGTTGTTTCCATATGACCTATAGGTCACGGGTACGAGCAGTGGAATCAAATCAGCCACTGATGCTTGCATCGGGGTAGGCTTCCTACATCACATCCCTTGGAGTGCGGCCCTTCCCCGACCCTGCGTGAATGCGGGATGCTTCGTGCACCGTGCTGCCCTTTAAAGGTGGCACAGAATGATGCCACCAAGAATTAAACTGACGTAGCTAATTTGTTTCCTTCCCAAGCATCAACATTCAAGAGAGAGACAAACAGACAGAAAAGGAACATAATACTCAGAACGATATACGATTTTCTATCTGTGTCCACTGTTGTTCCGGTCCCTCTAAATGTACAGTGTTGGAATTGCTTCCAACAACCTCCCGAAAGAGAATTCCATAGCATGAGAAGGAAGTTTTTTCCAGTAAAATACAGATATGTCTAACCTTCCTTGCACCCAGATACTATGCATAAGAGGTTGTGGTGCGGATCGTAGTGTGTGCTAGATCTAGACTTCATGCTGTTCATCCACAAATTAACAGAAGCTAGGCTTTTGGTCTCCAGAGGTACAGGCTGCAAGGTAGAGGTTTATGTCAATCAAGTTGAAATTCTGCGCCCAGAAAGCAAGGGGTAATCAGGCAGAGGGAATGCAGTCATTCTCACACCGTTTGAATATCTTCTCCAAGGCACTCCAGTTGCTTGTGTTCCTTGTTCTCAAAATTCAGAATTGGTACCTGAACAAGAAAAGATTTTATCCAGTATTAGTCGCATTCCACTAGAAAGAAAGCAATGAGACCACTCCTATAGCCAATGAAATTGCCACCTGTGCTAAATAAAATTGCTGAGGAGCTTCTCCAAAAAGTAAAGCTTGATCAGTGTCAGATACTGCAAGACTATGCTTCTGAGATTCCAGAAAAGCATCTCGCCTTCCATCCCTATTTTCCAATAGGCACAAGCAATATTTGATAAAGGTAGAAAAAGGCAGTGGGACCTGAAATGGAGGGTGATATAAGTTAAAGTGTCAGCTGAACCAAATCATTCAAGAGTACAGAGTTTGCATTGCATGCTCTTCAAATATCTCAAAAACGAACAAGTTACCCTTTCATGGCTTCTAATATCACCATAAAAGACTGGTGCAGATCTGGACCGCATAGCTTCCACGACTATTGAACCTACGCGTTCCTACAGTCAAGTATAAGTAAATGAAAGTTCCAGAGAGAGCACATCAGTCACTATTGTCTTTAAAATACATATGGGGTATATGAATTTCACAAATACTACTTTTCATTCACATGATTATAATTTTACTGTCCTGTACCAAAACTGCGTTAGCATGTAATCCAGTTAAAGTCATATAAAATGTGTATGTGAAAGTTTTAAACCCTATCCGAGTAATTGTAAGCATCGCCAGCATCTACTTCGTGAATCTACAAGGGAGAATGACTATTTCAAGTTATACCCCCTTATTTTGATAATGTAGAAATTCAGGTGATTACATTTCGGGACAAAAAGAGTGTGATAAAGAGCATTCTTTCTTCTGACTTATTGTACATACGAGGCATCTAGCATGTCCAAAAAGGAATATTGCAAAAGAAAATGAAAGACCCTAGATTCACTAGCTCGGTAAGAACAATCAAAATACAAAGACGCAAGGACCGGACCTGCCTAGAGGACTCTCTATCGTCCCCATCATCCTAATAGCCGATAGAGAAACGAAGCACGGAGGACTCCTAAGTAAGAATCTCTTAGACAAAGAAGCAAAACCTAGACTAGAAATCTGATAACAAATAGCACAGAAAAAAATAAAGCAGAGAAAAAGTCTTATAAAATGCAGATGAATCATTTATTTCTCTTTCATTTATCTCACTCTTCCAGCAATAATTGTTCAAAAATGCCTTTGAAGTCTGTCTCTATGCTTCTTGTAATCACTTCTTCAATTGAATATTGTTCTTATTGAAGCTTGCTACAACAATTCTTGCATAACAAAAACAATGGATTAATTTAAACATTTAAGGTTCCTATTTGCAAGAACCTGATGGAAATGAAGGTGAATATAAGTTGGCTGTCTTTCTTGCAGTATAGTTTTGCAGCAAAACTTTTGCTAGTAAACTGTGGAAAGTATTTTTGCAATTCATATTAAGACTTCAAAACCTAATTGCAAAGGCACACATATTTAGTTTCGATGATTAGCAATCATATGAAAATTCTAGACCTCAACACCGGGCAGCCCTACAGTTCATAGGCGGCATCACTAAACAGTTGATGTTTCCAGTAGTTCTCCTAAATTTTATTTTATTTTGACTATCCTTTATTTATTTAGCTTAACAGAATCAGGCGTCACTTAATAGTATAATTCTAAAGAAATGAAACGGAAAAGAAAACCTGCAAGTATATTAAGCCACCGTCCGACGGTTTCCATTTTGAGAAAGCTTTCCAATGCTTTATGCATCCCTTGAAGACCTAAACCCAAACAAAAAGAAAACATTGATGAGCACATCCGCACAGACGTAGTACGTGTTTGTATACTGCGATATGTATATTTTCTCAATTAGAGAAGTCACCGCTGGGACGTTTTTGGGTTCAATCTGAGAAGAGAATATCTCCGGCGACGGAATTTCGGTGAACGTGTGTATTCGCAAATTTTCTTCCACCATTGCTACATTGGTACTGCTCTGAACCCCGATGCTTGTTGAGACTGGGCCAGGCATAACGGCAACTTTGGAAAACAAATTATGAAGCCCAACACAGTAAAATTTCGGTAAAAATTGGGGTAGAAAAGACACGGGTAGCCACTTTAAAGGCTACTATTTAGTAATTAGCCAATGCATGTTGAATTTTAATTTTTCAGCTTAATTTTTAGGGACAAAAGTATCATGAAAGGTTGTTGAGAAGGGGACATGTGATCAATTTGTTCTCCTTTCTAAACGATCCATTGCGTGTCACGTCGCCCTATCCATAGAGGAAGAAGGTGTATGCTCAAGTCTAAAATCTTTTCTGCCAATCGTATAGTCAAGCTTGAGTGCCTCCTTTTTTTGATGATATCGAAGCGGAGTCCTTGGGGTAGTAGTCAATCCGATGTAGCTCCAGCGATTAACCTATTCCAGAGCAGTCTGGTTTTTTTTAGCGGGTGGTTTATGTCTGGCCCTTCCGGGACGCCTGACTTGTTTCTAGATTGAGTAGAAAAGGGATATATGAAGTTCGTTCTTTTCCTCTGTGCATCTCTGTGGTGGGTAAATCTCCATAAAAGGGGTTTACTTTGGTTTGAATGTAAGCTAAAATAAGCGGCATTTATTCAAACAAAGGGAACCATATTGTGGTTGTTTCGATACTTCTGTCAGCCTTGCACTCTATTGAGTAATGTCTAAGTCACAACATCAAGGTTTGAACCAAATTGAGCGAGCCGCTTTCTTCTTTCTGTGCAGCATGCATTGATTGATGGGATAAAAGAAGCACGTTGTACAATCGAACCACAATCTTTTTCCTTACATGGCGAAAGTCGAGGTATTTTACCACATACGTGGGTTCGGTCCTCCAAGGCCTGTTAGAGCTCTCTTCAACCTGCTCATGGCTAGATCGATCGGTTTCGGGTCAAATTGAATTGCCCTGAAATTAAGAATTTTAGTTTAAAATTTAGGACAAAATAAGTATTGGCTAATCTATAATATAACATCCTTGTGAATGGTTATCTATGCACTTGCCCCAAAATTTGGTGGGTTAGCACTTATTGGGCAGTCTATTACAGTTTAGTCAGCTTTTCGAATATATTAGCAAAGTAGCCATTAATCCTTTTAAAGTAGACTAAATTAATATTTTTACCCTCAACTAACATAGGGAACAACTTCAATAATCGGCACTAGAGTTACATTATTACAGTATGGTTTGCTTACCTGTGTCTTTTTATCTATGTTTTACAATAAATGCAAAAATTTATCTTGTTTGTGTCATGCCATAATATATACAGTTAGTATAGATCTACAAGACCAATGAGTCGTCCTTCTACTTTCTTGAGGGATCGAGCAAAAACTAAGGTACTCATTGTGTTGTTATATTGAGGGGAAAATGACTTAAAGCAACAAGGTATTTCAAAATTGATTTATTATAACTTTATCTTATATATTTATGTAAATAAAGTGAGCGTTTTATGTATTTTAACTCATTAAAACATAATTAAATACGTAATATTAGCAATTTTATGGCTTATACATAAAGAAATCATGGAATTATTCCAGTCCACTTTTGCCATTTTGTTGAGTGTAATCCAATTTTATAACAATATTTATGATTCAAAAATATGGATCTAGTAAAGTTATTTATAGAGTCCAAAAAGAGGAAAGAAAATGTATTCACAAAAACAGTTGAATCCTAAGTTCATAATTTGAATTGCAGTGCCAGAGTTTGAACCAAACAACATCTTAATCGTAACAATTGATTTTTCTCTTTTATTTCTATTAATCACATACGTCATATGTTCGAGTCATGGAAACAGTCACTAATATTTGTATTAGAGTATATTGTCTATATCAAATATTTTAGGATGCATCAGACTGTCTTTTTTATATTTGAAAAGGGAAATAAAGAAAAACAAGAGGAAAACTAAATAAATAAAACACAGGCAAGAAAGCAATTTGTTATGAATGGATTCATTGCTCCGTGACTTTCGCTGCCTCTACGCGTTTTGGTTATTCGAAATTTCGAATCCATGGCCCAACTAATATGGTCGGGGAGAAAAATTGCATATATCGCGTGAATGAAGAAGAAAGTTTTAAAACTAACGATTCCAAATTCAAGCTTTTATTTATTGATAAAAAGATTCATTAAGATGAAGATGGGACCAGTCACACCAAATATTATTCTCTTACCACTGCCAACCATATCTCGCAAAACCGCCAATTAAGGGCAAGTCCTGATTCTTGAGAATGTACTAATAATAACAAATATAATATTAGCTTGGCATGAAGATACTTATTTTTCATAATTAAAAGGAAATGAGAGATCCAACTGATTTTGTCAAGAGACCACTAAATTTCAAACTCACGTATCACTTGTTTTAATTGGTATATTCATTCACATATTACATATAAAAAGTTTTTTTTTAACAGAAACATATCCTATTCATCTTTCCATAAGGTACACTTTGGTTTGAGGGAGTTTACAAAGAGTGCTACTACTCCCTACTCCAGATTTGAAGCGGCCCTCTATCTAAAAGATGAGGTAAATACAAATATAAAGCTTGGATATCCTGGTTACTAGGATTAACAACATGATATCCAAGTTAACATAAGGTGTAACTATAGTTACAAAAGAAGAAAAAGATACACCATTTAAGGTGGCTCCCCGATAATATCATGTTTCCTCTTCTTGAATGTTCTGAACGTGTGGATACCCCATTTATCCACTGTCATGAGCCCTTTAACCTGTATAGGGAGGTCTTCAAAATCAACGTGCATATTGTTGTTCTGATCGCTGTGATAATTTATCGGCGACTTAGTTAGCTTTTCTATAACAATGTTGAAGAATATATCCATTCGAACTCATATGCCTCTTCAGTTCATCAACTTCTTTCCGTAACCTCCCAGGGTTACTGCTGAGGTCATTAACACAATCTACAAGCAGTTTTGAATCGTTTTCAGCTATGATAAAGTCATGTCCATTATTTATGCACCATCTTATACCAAACATGAGTGAGTAGGCTTTAGACCTAATTGCTACTTCCTTTTCCCAGCTTCAGAGAATAGGCAAAAACAAGATTACCAACATGATCTCTTACTATTCCCCCTCCTCCACATATTTTATTTTTGCTGCTTCCATCAGAGTTAAGCTTAACAAAACCGATAAATGGTTTAATCCATTTAACCATAACAATCTTTTTTGAGTTGATGTTGCTTCCCATGAGCTATACAATGCTATCCCAATTCGGAATTCACCTGAACCTTTTTAAAATTATTGTTGATCAATTGGGAGATGGTGTTAGAAATGTTAGTAATAGATGTCTTTCCTTTCCATATTTGGCTCCACATTTTGCTCTCCATAGTTCCCATATAATAATAGTTGGGATACACCTTGCCATAAACACGATAACAACATTTTTAGATTTTCATTTTCACTAGTTCATAAGGAGCTGCCTCAGGGGAATGTTGGAGAAGGGGATGCCCATCAGACCACAAATGATCCTCCAAACATCTTGAGCATAATTGCATGTACAAAAAAGATAATTCAATATTTTCTTCTTTTGGAACTCTGTAGCAACAACATTTTGATGGAATAGCAATTCTTATTTTGGCAATCCTAGTATCAATGGGAATTATGTCCCTCAGTGCTCACCATAAGATAAAATTCATCTTGAAAGGAATGAATGGCCCTAGTAATGTCTGGTGCCATTATAGTCCAACATGACTAGAAGAATTTTGCTGAGTAACTATCTGGCCCTGGTGCACTCTCAGGGTCTATAGTGAAGAAGTTATCCTTAATCTCCTCTTCAGAGAGCAATTCAACTAGGAGATTATTATTTTCTTCATCAATCACATTAGTAATGCAAGACAAGTCCTCAAAATTATTATAGTCTGGAATTTGACTAAAAATGCCTTTGAAATATCTTACAGCAACTTCTGAGACATCTTTATTGCCCTCCACCCAAATATGGTTCTCATTCATGATCTTATTGATGCAAAGTCTTCTCATTTTATCCTTAATAACTTTGTGAAAATATGTAGTGTTGTAATCCCCTTCATTTAACCATCTTACCCTAGCTTTCTGCTTTAGAATAGCTTCTTTAGTCTTAAGGAATTGCACATATTAAGCCTTTGTCTTGTTGAGATTGCTTCTATTATGAGGGGTGTCATTGGCTAAAAATTATTGCTCAAGGATATCAATGTCGGCTTTCATCTTTTTAGGATCTTTGTAGATACAACCATAAGCTTCTTTCGACCACATACTGAGTTTGGTAGTAGTCTTTTTCAATTGAAGAGTCCATGTGAGATTTCCTTGACAATCTTCATCCCACACACTTTTAACCACTTCCTGAAATTGGGAGTGTTCTGTCCACATAATATAGAACTTAAAATACCCGACAAACTCCTTTTTATTTCTGTTGAACTGAAGTAATAGTAGAGCATGATAAGAACAAGCCCTTGCCAGATGGGTCACATAAGTGTTGTTGAAAAGATTTAACCACTATGAGTTGTACATAACTCTGTCAAGTCTTTTCCATATAGTAGCGAGAGCTTCTCTATTATTACACAAAGTATGCATATTCTCAGTAAAACCAGCATCTTATAATCCACAGTTCTCCATACAATTGATAAAGTCAAAACTTTTGTCAATCTTATAGGGAGTACCTCTGTCCTTTTCAATAGCTTCCGCCTTCCAGTATTACATTAAAATCACCTATGATACTCCACGAACCTGTTAGGGAATTGGACAGTAGCACTAACTCTTCCCATAGTTCTTTCCTCATAGCAGTTCTACATTTCGCATAAACACAAGTGATATGAATCTCTTCACTTGTGCTCGAGTGATTAATTCTACAAGTCGCATATTGATTAGTATCTTTAATGACATTAACTGTAAAGTTATTAGACTAGATTAACCAGATTTTGGTGTTAATGTTGTATTAGCAATATTGTATTTTTAGTACTTTCATATAGTTTGGCAAATATTCAGTTTGCACAAAGGGTTCTTGAAGACTTATAAAAATGATATTGTATCTATTTTTTATAGTCTTGAGTCTTTCGAAAGCACTTAAAGTCCTTACACTCCTAATATTCCATGATAAAGTATTAATCATTGGAAATTGTGAGTGTTAGATCTATGCATATCCTTTGTAGCTTCATTGTGCCCTCTTACTTTATCCTGTCCATCACGGTTCAAGTTAAATTTATCAGGGGCCAGTTGGATGGAAAAAGAGGCCAGTTGTCACTCTTGTGTCATCATCACATCTGAAACTCTTTTTTTCACATTTTGATCTTTCATGGCATAACTTGTATCACTGACAACCACAATTTCATTGACATCATGAAATTGATCCTCCTCCATTTCAACTTCAGACTCAGATTCATAATGACTATATTCATTTGTTTCTTGTATTTGTAGGGGGACTTGATTTGAAATTCAAAGCTACCATTTCCTAATGGTTGTGGATCAGGTGGCTTCTCTGGGACAACCTCATATGGAGTAACATTTTTCCTACTTAGATTATTTATTTTAGTAACTTCATCGGTGTTCATTTGATCTGTTGATTTAAGAGTTTTATAAGCAAACATATTATCCACCTTGGCATCTATACTAGTTTGAGTATGTTGATTGTAACATTCTTTGGTTTCTTCTTTCTAAAAACCTTATTCTTTCTTAGAGATTCCTTTTATGCTCTTTGCTCTTCTCTCATATGGTGGATTTGTAGTTTCAGCCTGCTTATTTTGTGCTCTCTTTCTTCTTATTTGGTATTTATGATCCACTCTCCTGTATAAATCTAATGGGAGTAATAACCTTTTTTTTTCTTTAGATGTCTCATTTTTGTTTCCTCCTTGAGCAGTAAATGTGATGCCAAAGACATTGATTTCCTTGGCACTTCCTGCAGTATTCACTTATGTAGTCTCCTTTTGAGTAGTTTTAGTATCCTTGAAGGATTCACCTATTGCCTAATTTTGCAGAACTAGAGCTAGAGTTGAAGTGTCTTTTTCTTTTTCTTTACCTTTAGTCACTGTTTTCCAACCTTCCTCCTCATCATTGTGGTCATTTAAACCATGATTCTTAAGCATATGTCTTGTTCTTTCTTTTTTTCTTCCTTCTTTTCCTCATGTGTATCATTGTTGTTAGTACCCTTGTTACTCTTTATGTTGTTGCCTCTATCATCTTTGGAAGGGGCTTCTGGCTTTTGTTGATTCTCATATTTCTTCTGAATATTTCTTAGCTCTGGTGCATGATTCTACAATTTGCATCATTATGACCTTGAGCTCTGCAATGCTAACAATACTCTAGGACATTTTCATATTCCACCTTCTGGGAGAAGGATTCTAAATCTCCATTCTCATTCGCAAATTTGATTTGTACTTCTTCCACTTATGGTCTAGTGATATAAATCTCAACCTTTTTCTTAGCAGTAGTCGGTCTTGTCTTAGCAAGGGTTGCCTTGTCAGATACAATAGGGATACCAGCAGGTGCGATAATCTGACACAAAGCATCCCACTCAAAGTAGTGCCACTTCAAGTCTGTGAGATTAATCCAGACTACAGATAGAGTGGTTTCAACATTTGGTTTGAAATTATACTTTCAGGTTGAGAGTTTTACTTGCATATTACGGAGAGCGATAAAGGTCCTACCATACGCACTCCTTTGATCCTCCTCAAGGTCAAAATCAATAAATGTGTGATATAGATCAAAAGCCCCTATCTTGACAGCTGCTTTAAGAGGGATATTTTTCTGAAAATTAGTGCGATTTTTTTTCAATTGAGGGACGAATTCAAGAAAACTTACCTATAATCGTAAGTTTACAGGTGATCGCAAGTAAGGTTGTGCATGGATCAGTTCGGATCAGATTTAGCACATTTCGGATTGAAAATTTAGATTTTGGATTCTACAAAATACAATTCGAATCCGATCCGAATTAATATCGGATCACATCGGATTTTAAAGTTTGGATCGGATAAATATTTCGGATCTGATTATACGTATTATTAAGGCTATTGCTAATCTAATCGGCTAATGCATCTGCCTTATCTGCTGCTTCTGTGTTCTGTACTAATACAAACATCTCTTTGCTTTTCATCCCTTTTATCAGCATTGCGTCTCTAAGAAAATATTTCTCTGGAGGTCCGAGTTGTTATGCCTCTAAGTTGCCAAACTCATACTTATATTTTCTTTGTAGAAGAGGCAATACACCAAGAAAATTTATGTTTCTGCAATTATGAGGGTACTATGGTGTCAATGTAGCTAAATCGAGCAATTGTAAAGGTAATAACTTGGAGGAAGATGTAAAGGAAGTACTGGCTATCTGAAATTAAAGTTTAGTATTTATACATGCCCTAATAATTTCGGATTTCGGATCGAATCTGGTTAAAATTATACCAATCCGAATCCGATCCGGATATTCAAAATTTTAATAAACATAATCGAAATTCGATCCAAATATCCGAAATTCGAAATTGAGCGGATCAGTTTGGATTTTGGTTATCCGATCCAAATGCACAGCCCTAGTCGCAAGTAGTGAATATTCCTCCTTAGAGAATGACACAACCGATTTGCCTGAGACGAGATTGTAGGGAGTATAATTAAGCCATATTTTTCTTCTAGAATCATTGCTGCTAACATTCCCAAGAGCATATACAAAGTGGAAGGATAGATCTAGGTTAAAGTAACTTGTCCGCTCAATTGGAATTTTTCGGAGGATAATTATTTATGGGGGGAGGTAGCTGATGGATTTGGTGGATCTGGGGGGGCTGGGGGTGTCTCAGCGAGACCATTCCGGAATGAGTCACCCAAAATTCGACCGTTATGTCTGTATGAAGACCATTGTAGAAGATAGAGAATCAAAAAGTTAGAGAAAAGGGAGAGCTTCTCTTTCTAGCAACTTTCCCCCTAAGTAGTTGGTTTACATATAAAAAGTTCATTCTTGATTATTAAACTGTTTACAATACCAATGTGATACATGACTATGTCATATTCATACTTGCCTTTGATCAATACTCACGTTATCCAAGCCACTAATCAAGTGTGGTTTGGTTACTAAGCTAGATAGATAAGGGTATCCCAAAAGTTGGAATATTTCATGGGATTAACTATTTCATCTTCTATATAGGATAGACAATCTCATCATTATAGTATAAAATTTATTCCACCACTAACTAATACATATAATCATACATGGGGTGCATGCAATGCTATATTCTATCTTGGGATTAATATTCTTATCCCGATAACCAGATGACCCCTTGTAGTACGTTTCTTTTAGGATTATTTACTTAATTAGGAAAAATAATATAGCTAATTTCGATAGGTTATAACAATATTTTAAAAGGCATGGGTGTAAGGCGATGCGTTTTACATATACCTCAGCGGAGCGTAAGCCCTGAGGCACGAGGTATAAGCCCCATAGGTATTTAATTTTTAATATTTTATAAAATAATATAACTACGGTAAATATTTATAAACATGTAAAATTGCATAAAAATTAAAGAAAACTATAAATACGTGAAATATATATATATATATATATATATATATATATATATATATATATATATATATATGTGCGTGTGTGTGTGTGTGTGTGTGTGCGCGCGCGCGCGCGCTTCATCCCCACAAAAAACTAGTCAAAACAATCTATTATACGCTACTTACAAGCACAAATAACTTGAGTCGAAAACAATAAAGTTTTTACATGGAGGAACTAAAAATGATGACTAACCTGCAATTTGAATTTTGAACTTGCTGCTATGAAGGAGAATGGAGTTCTATTTGTATTTGTAAGTTTTTTTTAAATATTTGTTGTTTTTGGGAGATATTAGCAGATTAGTGGACAAGATAAAGAATTGGCAAAGACCATGAATTAGAGCTTCAATCAATAAAAAGGTCTTGACTTTTAAATTTAATACATTTCAGTTCCTTTTTTAAAACTTTTGAGTAATTACCAAGTTGACTTTTGAGAATTTGGGTATTATATGAAGGAATTATTCAACAAATTTTGTTTTAATTTGAAAAAGTCTTTGGGGCTTACGCCTCACTAAAAATGTGCCTCCAACTCCCGGGTATACGCCTCTTGAGATTTTCGCCCCCACACCATCGCCTGGGGGCTTTTTGGGTACGCTTTGCCCTAGGGATCGCCTCGAAAATGCCTTTTAAAACACTAGGTTATAACTATTTGTATTATTATCAAGTGTTGATAATGCAAAATCAAATATTCATTTGTGGTCCCTTTTCTTCTTACTTTTTGTCTTGTGTAAAAGACAAAAGTCCTTTAAGGATTAGGATGAATTTTTTTTCTTCTTTATATTGAGTTGTCCTTTTTTGAGCTTGTAAAGAATTAATTATCAAAAGAGAGTGGCTTCGCACACATGAGAAAATGAGCTTGAAGATTAAAACTCGTTAAATTTCCCTCCTACGTGCAAGATATACTGGACGCCTAATCCAAAATATTCATCTTTTATTCTTGTTCTTCTCTATTATTTTCTAGGCAATTGTATTTGTGCAAATTTCAAACTTTCAACTACGAGTGACCTTGGGGAGTGACCAGTCTAAATGATTTGCACGTTAGTCGGGTCGAAATTGCTTTCAAGATAATGACTTGTCACAGCACAACGTCAATCCGATAAGTTATTTTTCCTGTTTTCCTTGTCCTGGGTCAATATTA
Organism: Nicotiana tomentosiformis; assembly: GCF_000390325.3. Lineage (NCBI taxonomy): Eukaryota > Viridiplantae > Streptophyta > Magnoliopsida > Solanales > Solanaceae > Nicotiana > Nicotiana tomentosiformis. The sequence continues at coordinate 105,370,902 of NC_090812.1, forward strand.
TCATATATATTTTCAATAATAATAAATTACTCTACATGAGAAATGTAAGATCCGTGTATACTTAACAATAGAATTAATGGAATGGATGTGATTTTCAATTAACAAATGCACGTCGCTCACAAATTAGAAGCTGACGCATAAGGGCCAAAACAAGAACAATTTCCATTATGTTTACTACGTGGAATGATGTTAAACTTTTCTTTTTAAATTTATTAATATAGCTTGAGAAAATCGGCTGATACCGGTAAAAACTTAGAAAAATTGTGAAGAAGTCAACTCAGCAATTGCCCCATAGGCCATAAGCATATAGTCCATGGGCATGGTGGATTTTGTTTTTTGTTTACTGAGTCTGTTGAAGATGTCACGACCCAAAAATTCACCTAGTCGTGATGACATATAACTCAACCCGCTAGGTAAGCCAAGCAATAATCAACCCAAATCTAATAAAAATAATGAGAATTTAATAAATGAAATAACTAAATTTCTATACAATAACCCAAGGATTGGTAGTACAAGTCATGAGCCACTAAGATTTAGATATACAAAGCTTTTGTGAAAATAAATACAACATATGTTTGAAGTATACATAAACAGAATTCAAATCTAAAACTACCAAGGACAAATGGTAGTTATGTACGGAAAGCAGGTACATCCTTAATGTCAGCTTCCGCCATGTGCAACATCATCAACTCCAAGATTTGCACGCAAGGTGCATAAGTGTAGTATGAGTACAACCCACCCAATATACTCAATAAGTAACAAACCTAACCTCAGGTTGAAAGCAGTGACAAGCTCGAAATAAAGTCAGTGTCCAATACCAATAATCAACGACAACACATGATATAATGATGACAACAAAATATAAAAAACTCAAGAGATATCATGTACAACTCGTTCACAAATACGAAAAATAAGACATGCTTTACAAGTATAACAGTTAAAGCCCAAATCTTTCACTGAAGTTACTAAAAATATGAGTTTATCAAAGAACTGTGATTTTTCCAAACTTTCAACAACAGATAAGACTTTCCATTTACCAGTTAGCATGAGGAAAATATATCTCTATCCCTACATGTCAAGTACACATGTCAAGTCTATAGCATTATATTGCCATCTAGCATGAGAAAAATACAGGTCTATGCCTGCATATCAAATATACATGTCAAGTGAAATATCATAGTGAAATCATCAAGTACACTCACCCTCAACATACTCAAGGTGCGTGAAAATACCCTTCACCATCACACACACAATCACTCAGCACTGTACGGGTGCTTGGCACAAATGTCCCATACCAAAGCACATGTATATCACTGTACATGCGCTCATTGTAATATCAGACTTCGGAGAGACGGATCATGGACCAAGCGCTAATTAATAGTCAACATGACATGTTGCGGCGTGCAACACGATCCAAATAATAATCCGTTGCAGCGTGCAACCCGGTCCAAATAATAATCCGTTGCGGCGTGTAACCCGATCCAATATAACTCACAACATGACTTTATGAAATTAACTCTCATACCCCAAAATCATCTTACTAATTTCCCATTTCTAGTTAACTTTCGAAATGAAGGGTTGGGGTGTAGAATCTTACCTCTAGGATGAAGACCTTATGAGTTTTCCTTGTGAATTTCCCCAAATCTTGAGCAAAGATTGATGAAAATTAGCCTAGGGTTTCCCCTCTCTCTAAAACACTCTCACTTATCTATAAAACATCAGATTTTAGCTTTAAAATGGTCCATTGCGTCTATTTAACGAAGTAGGGTCGAGTTATAAAAACCTAAAAATGAAGTTCCGGAACAGGATCTACGGTCGCAAAATTGATATGCGGTCTGCATATCGGCCGCACAATTTGGTGCCTAAAACTGGGAGTTGCCTGCCTGGGTCTGCGGTGGTTATGCGACCCGCAGACCTATTCTGCGGTCACATAATGCACCGCAGAACTGGTCTGCAGTCACATAATGCACCGTAGATCTTCCTCCAAGCTGCCATGCGTCTGCTTCACTCTGCGGGCATTATGCGATCTGCAGAGTGATTATGCGATCGCATAGTGGGTCGCAGAAATGCCCTCCTTGGCCGAAAAGTTTCCTTTACTCCCCAGTGCATTGTTCAACCCAAAAAGTCTGAGCCTTCTACAATTCCCAAACACGTGATCCTAGTTCGGCACCACGAAAACATAAATTACCTTGCAAAATGTTTATGAGGCCTTACACCTGCTAGGGCTCTATATAAAATCTAGCTACTTTGAGTGTGTTTAAGCTTTTGTAAGCAGTTGTATTAGGGCCCTGTTTGGCTGTTTAGATTTGGTTGTTGCTTTCGGTCTCTTTAAGCTTAAATTGGTAGTTATTTGTTACACCCCATATTTTTATACGTAAAAGTACGTCGTAAGTCAGTTGATGCATGCTCAGAAATTAGATCATCTTTGAAAGTACATAAAGTAAGTTAATCATGTTACTTTTGAGTTTACAAATATTTAAGATCATGAACTGCAAGTACCAAGAGGGTTGGAAGGTTTAGAAGCTAAATAAATCGAAGAAAATAAGTTTCGTCGAAATTGCAAGTTGGGAATGTGATAACCCGTATTTTTGGGGTGATACTAGGGTGATTAACATGATAAGGGGGGGGGGGGGTGATATTATGAGGTATTTTAGTCATATTATAGTTGTGTGTTAAGTTTTGAAGTCAAACGAGTTAGGAAACAAAAGTCGACAAAAGTTGTCGCAAGTTACGTTCATAATTTTACTTAAAAATTTAGGTCTAATGTTACTGAGCTTTTCTCTCAATGTAATAGGAATTACATGGTGATCCACCCATCAAATTAAATATCTATGAGTCTAGTTTTCAAATCATTAAATTGTTTGTCGATACAATATCGTACTGGAGAGATATCCGCATTTTTACAAGACTGCGCAAGCATCTCCCTTTGGGACACACAGGGTCGGTTGAGGATTATCTTAATATATAAAGTTGTAGCCTTCATCTATAAGGATAATTTCGATCCAAATCAGACCTAAAAAGTCTCTCTATAAATCCTAAATACACCCTTAGGATTTAGAAGCAATTCCAGGATCCGCAACTCAAAATCAAGTCGCAAACACATCAATGCGACCTTTACGACATAGGTAAGACTTTGCCACCCCCTTTCTCCTTATAACTCGTGTTTTTGAAAGAGCTTCGTGTATAAGGAAGCTTGTCACCTCTGTATTTTAGTTATACAAGCATAAGTAAGGGTGTGGATCAAAGGGAGCAAGGTTTGGAAGCAAGAATACAAGAGGTATGTAGAGTGTTTTTTCGTTTTCGGCATGATTTGGTTTAGCTATGTTCTAGCCTTTCTTCTTGATCTTTTTAGGGTTGGTCAAGGGAAATATCAACATGTATTGTATGCTTGTATATTATTCAATTCTATATATGAATTATTGAAGAAAATAGTTTAGGTTGGAACTTCAAAACACAACAAAAACAAAAAAGGCAAATCACCAATTTAGCCTATGCCATCCAGACTTCCGTTTGTTCCGTTACTTTGATGTTTTTATGTATACCTAACCTCCATATGATCCTAATATATTCATTTAAGATTATATAAGCTTTATTTTTATGTGTTGATGCTTAGATTATTTCTAAATCATAATTAGACTTTCATGTCACAAGTTAACTACTATGAGTCGAAATTACATTCACAATTCTATTTTGTCAATCGTTTGACACTATTATGGATAACTGGATCTCCTTTAGTTTGATGTTATCATCTTGTCCGGGTATCCATTCCCGTATATATTGTGGTGTTTGCTGTTATTTTTGTGGATCATCTAGTTTTAGGGGAAACTCTGCCGAAATTTTTGGAAATTCGAAGATTTGGACAAATCTTGAGTTCCTTGGTTCTAAATTGATTATATAGGGATACTTATGAGTTAATTAAACTTAGTATCTCATGTACATACTCATTTTCTCCCTAAAATAGGATAGTCTCCTCCGTCCAACTTATGGACGACGAATGTCAGATTACATTTTGTGATTCCATTTATGGTTTCCTTCATGATCTGTTGAGTCCATATGATGTTGCCACATGTGTTATGCCTCATACACGCTTACATTGATTATGCTGGGGGGATTTAACCCATAACACCAGCGAGGCCTACTGGGGGAGATAGCCCATAATGCCAGCGAGGCCTATTGATTATATGCTGGGGGGATAGCCCATAACACCAGCCGGGCCTATTGATTATATATTTACCTGCTGGGGGGGATATATCCCATAACACCAGTCAAGCATGTTATATACGCGTATATATCTACAGTTTGCATTGCATGACTATACACGGGTTTAGTTCAGTTTTACAGTTACCTGATTAGGGGGAGAAGGATATAGCCCATAACACCAGATAGGTACCAGTTTAGATAGTTGTTCAGTTTCAGCACAGTTTCAGCTTAAACTTCGATTAAGTTCCAGATCAGTTGCTAGCTCAGACTCTTGTTTAGCTTTCAGCTTATATTCAGATTTTCATTTTACAGTCATACTTTAGTATGCTTTACATATGCTTTCTACCCTACATACTTTGTACACATAGTACTCACGTCCCTTCCAGGGCGCTGTGTTTCATGCCGTGCAGGTACAAATAGATCAGCGTTTGAGCCACACCAGTAGGTTATCCACCGGCTGTTGGAGTCACTCCGCTTATTTTCGGAGTTACTTATCTTTTGGTATGTATACAGTCAGCTAGTTTGGGTATGATAGGGCCTTGTTCCGTCCACTACTTTTTCAGTTCAGCAATCCTAGAGGCCTATAGATATGCACTATGCAGTTAGTATATTTTTATATGTCAGCTTGTATTAGCCTTGTCAGCTTTCCAGATTGTATAATTTTTATCATATATGCTTATGCTTGTTTAGTTTATCCATTTATATTTACGACTAGTAGATTATCAGCAAGTTTAGTGATGATCGACACTTAGTGTCGGTTATCCATCGCGACCCTAGGCTAGGTTGTGACATTATTGTAATTATTTAGTCAGTATAATTTTTAATAGTATAGTAAGAAATATTTTTGAGCCCCGTAGGTATTCCTGACTTTTTCTTAAAATTCAAAAACTATGAGTGTCTATTTTTTCCTATCTAGTGTTCGTTTGTTTTAGGACTCGATTAATTTGGATTTATGCCGAAAAAATCAATTTCGGGGTAAAATGCTTCCATCAAAAGCAATTTTATTCTTATAATTCGAATCCGATACTTCTGCTTAAGAATGTAAAAATACTTACCTTCCTTATTGCTTTTGGTGGTTACTAATTGTTACTAGTACATATATGCAAATACACTACAATAATAGAAATAGTGCGCTGGGGATCAATCTTTTAGAATGCAGTTTCAAAATATACATCATACAGTGCTGATGTTTTATACTTCAATGCCACACAAGAGGGAGGTGATTGGTGTGGTGTCCAATTTTTACGTGCATTGATTAGAGAAAGACCTGGTTCTTCTATGTGTTCCTTATACTACTGTTGCAAACATACTAAATATGAAAAGTAAAGAACACAAGTATTTTTACGTAGAAAACACCCGGCTCAAAAGGTGAAAAAAATATGACCTACTACTCAGTAGGATTTTCTCCAACACTTCACTAAATCACTGAGCCAAAACAGCATTTACAAAATTCTTTGTAAACCTAAGGATTACCTCTAATCCCGTTGTGGCAACCAGCCTCTAACTGTTGCGACAACTTCAAGTTAACTCTAACTTGAATACTCAGAGTACCTAATACAATTGCCTCTAGATAAAGCTAAAAGGTGCAATTTGAAAAGCCCTACTACAATCGAACTAGAATAAAAGACAGACACTCGGAACTGGTTCTTCTATCTGGTTCATGTAGCTTCAGGTTCGCACACTTAAATCACACAAGAATTGCTTGCAAAATGCCTTGCTATTTTGCTCTCAACTCAAGTTTAACTTCAGCGTTTGTGCATACCTATAAAATGAGAACATCCTGCATTTTATAGAGTTAGTAGAATAGGAAATAACTAGAGTTCTAATGCTATACTCTTTCATGGTGGAAGAGTTCTAGTTATCTTCGACTTCTAACTCTTCCCTTATCTAGGATAGAGTTCTCTTGAGTAAGGAGTCCTTCTCCTTATTAATCATGCAACATTTTCGATTAGGAGACATCAAATATAACAACTTAAGCTTATCTCCTTCACGTGCATCCCTTATGCTCGAATCTGCCCGTGTTTATGTACACTGTGTATGGACCTGGTTCATGCTTGAGTTCCTTTGTAATTATCAAAACAAACTTCACTTGGGCCAACAAATGCTTATGGGGAGGTTTAACCCTTAGCTTTAAAATGATACTAACTAATATTCTATCATATATTAATTAACTATGCTGATAATGTAATTTTTTTTTTATTTACCAAAAAATGTAAAATTCTTACATTATAAAAGAATATTATAACTTCAACCATAATTCTTATATACTACTTTAAAAAGATATTATGTTCAACACAATAACATGTAAGAAATATTTACACAATCATGTTATAGATAAGGTATACATGTAATTTTTTTTAGTAAGTATTAATTGATAACTTGCTAAATGCAATAACTGAACTACGATTGAAGTATTGGTAATAAAGAAAATGGATTAAACAACAAATATTTGTAAGCGGTAAAAAATAAAACACTGAGAACATAAGAGAAAGTGTTATTGCATATATATTCACACAGAATAAGCAAGAAATCAATGTTTTATATTTATATTAGGAAATAAGTTGGGTGCATGAATTTGACTATTTTAAGTGCAACTAATTACTAATTAGACACTTGATGCAAAATTTGGTGAAAGAATTAGAATATCTTCAATGTTTGGAATTGGAGAGAACTCATCTCGGTCACTCCTTAAAAGGCTAGAGCTACGATTTAAAGTAATTGTCCTTACTATGTGCTACTCAATTTGTTAAATGAATACGTTTATATCAAGTGAATATTATTTCTTTAATTATATCAAGAAGCTTGTCGTTGTCACTGCTTTTGCCGCCAACGGGGTGAAAATTATTTATACCCCTAACTTTACTTTTAAAATGAAATATTATGTCCAATATTGAATAATAGATATTATTTTGTCATAGACATTTCTAATCTCCATTCAACTATATTAGAACTTACAAAACATGAAGAAGAAGGATGCGATCGAGTATTGTTGAAGATATTAGTTTAGGATAACGACGTAGGGCAGTTGAATACTCAGACAATAAGGGGTTTGCTTCGAGTGGCGGATCCAGAATTTTTATTAAGGGGTGTTAAAATATAAATAATTAGATACGTCGAAAAGTCAAGGGGAATCAACATAAACGAAATATACATTAAGTAAAAAAAATTATCTAGCAAAATAGTGTAATTTTTCAGTTAAGGGGTGTCGCTGTGGCTCCGCCACTGCTTGCTTCTCAAGCAACTCAATGGTGAGTTAATGCAGTTGTGAAAATCGTTCACACCATGATATATACACCTAATCTTCCAGTTGAAATATTCAGGTTTGTATTCATTCACCAAACATTGTCATCACTTTAGCATAAAGAAAAAGAAAAAATTGAACAACATGCTGTGATGTTAATTGACCTGATCCACTTCAACTAGAGTGCTTTTATCAATACAAGTGTAAGGTTTCGTGTTGTGAAAATCTTGGATTAGATCTGAGGTCAATCTCCACTAATTTATGGACTATGTCAACTTATACGACGTCGGCTTTGTTTTGACTTCTCTAATGGCGGTTTGATTTTTTGAAATCTCATAAGGGGAGCCCAAGTACTTTGATTAATAAATTGCCAATGACTACTTTTAATATAGACTTTATAGGCTTTGTTCCCAGTGCTTAATATTATGTACAATTGTAAAAAAATACGTAGTGGTACTTTTCTACACAAATTGTTATATTTCCATAACATAATTTTATTAATTACTTCTGTTAGTAACACACTAGCAGCTATATCTGGACAAAGTTTAAATGATTACTTGCTGATATGAGGGATGGGATCCCCTCCGGTATTTTTTTCTTCCAGTATTTCTCAATAATACTGTACGATGCCGCTATGTGTCACTAAAATTTTTGAAGGCCAGATATCGCTAGGATATTTCAATATCAATTTTATCTTATTTTAACATATAAAATTAATATAACAAAATATTATTTCAATGGTCGAATTCTCCAAATGTATTGTAGATTTGATTCTTTATTATTAATTTCAAAAGCCAAAAGTACTCTAACTAACTCGTTTACAGTTCTAATTGTAGAGGTGATCCTTTCCCGTAGGAGCAACAGTTTGCATTTTTCTTTTCCTCTTTTTCTATCCATCTCACTTCATTTAGCACTTTAGTTTCAAGATGAAATCTTGAAATAAGTTAAATGTTTAGACCATGGGTTATGTCGTCGGCATAGGTGCCGGAAGTTCAACCAATGTTTAGATCGTTGGCCGTAAGGGTGTTCAAACCGAACCGAAAAATCGTATCAAACTGAAAAGTCAAACCAAACCGATTAAAAAACTCGATTAGGTTTGGTTTGATTTGGTTTGGTATTGAGTAAAAAATCGAACCAAACTAACATATAAATATATAATTTTTATATATACTTTTAAGACTTTATATTGAATTTTCTTTAAAAATGTAAAAATATTTGAGTTCCTCTCATGATATATAATATTTAATAGAACTATGAAGTAGTGCATTCACTTTTATTTACTTTAAATAATGGATTGTATCATTTTCTTATCAAGTGTTATATTGAAATGCGTCAATCATCTCTTTGATCTTCCATATTCATGTGTCAAAATTTTTTATATTTTTTTCGAATTTAAAATAGTATTTCGATAATTTAAAATTAAATACAACATATCATTATTTAGGTATCATGTTGATTTTTATATTTAATTATTAAATTCGATTAACCTTGAAAGCGTATATTAACGAAAAATTATTGTTAGACGACTAAGAAAATAACTATGTGTGATCATGTGTTACTAAAAAAATTCTCCCATTATAATATTTTAATAGATCATATGTTTGTCAATTTTTTAAACTTTTACTAAACATATATTCACTTATCTAAACTTTATCTATAATTTTAACAAAGTAAGATTGAAATAATATTCACGAAACAAAAAAATCCCAAAAAATCCGAAAAACCCGATAAAATCGAACCAATCTAAATCGATATAGTTGGTTTGGTTTGGTTTTGATAAAAATCGAACCAAACCGGTCCATGTACACCCCTAGTTGGCTGATGTTTATTTTAATTTATTTTTGTATGTTAAGATAACATAAGAGTGGGTTGCTCCAGTGATAAGCACCCTCCACTTCCAACCAAGAGATTGTGAGTTTGAGTCACTCAAGAGCAAGGTGGGGAGAGTTCTTGGAGGGAGGAAGCCGATGGTCTATCGGAAACAGCTTCTCTACCTCAGGATAGGGGTAAGGTCTGCGTACACACTACTCTCCCCAAACCCCACTAGCATAAACGGAAAATGAATATTGAAATATCCCAAATATATCTTGGCCTTTAAAGGTTTTAGTGACACATGACAACATCCTACGTTACCATTGAGAAATACTGGAGGAAACAATATTGGAGGGGATCCCATCCCCTTATGTGAACTCATCACTTGGGAGATTGACGCATTGACTGATCATAAGTTCATGAAATAAATAATATAAATTCACATTAATAAATTCTATCAGCATGCAATCGCCGCCATTGATGAAGGTGCATGAATGAAGTACGTATTAACAAATAAAAATAGTTTGCATCTAATAACTACTGTATAGCTATTAGCTTAATTAGCTAGGCCATAATTACTATATAAAATCCTGTTATGTTACTACTACATTAATAAATAGGACATTTTACGTTGCCTTAAAAAGGTACTGTAGAGTGTAGCCAAATCTCCCTATTGTTCTCGATAGGTGACTGGACAAAATTATTTACTCCATATAATAGTATCCTTTTTTTTTGTTTGACAAATAATTTCTCTATATACTACTATCCTTTTGTTTTGTTTGACAAAATAATTTACTCCATATACTAGTATATTCTATTTCCTCTTAAAAGAAAAAGCAGATACATTCATGCATATATGCTCTCAATAGCCGTACGTGTAAGTAGAGATGCTAATGGCGTGTTTGGAAAACTACTATGTAATTGGATTTGAGTGTAGTTAGATGTAATTATATAATTTTGACATATTTGTCCGATCAAGTAATTACCTGGTCAACATATAATAGTGTAATTGAGGGGGTGTAATTACACTCTCTAATTCTGGGGGAGGGGGGAGATGGGGGCTTAGAATTGCTCGTGATTACATGATGTAAGTACAAGGTTACTTTTGAATCTCCTTTTTTTTTTTTTTTAATTTACTTTTTATTTCTATTCTTTTTTCTTTTTAATTTATTTTGTATTTTAATCTTTTAAATTCTTTTTTTCAAATATTTTTTTTACATTTATCTTTTACTCCTATTTCCTTAATTGTTTTCAACCTTTACTTCACGTATTTCTACATAATATTTTATATTTTATTTCTTTCTGAATTATTTTTTATATTTTTTAATTACACTTAACTATGTTATTATTCTATTTTTTTTTTAAAATTATACGCCGTAATCTTGAAAAGAATAAGTCATCCACAAACTTGACTTATAATGAGTGATGTCATTAAAGTTAAACTTTGTTATTGTATGAGGTTATATGCAAACTTAACTATGTTAAAATGATAGATTATTTTTTAATATTAAAATAATATTCTTATTTTTCAACCTTTATTTTTTGTGATTTCATGTAATTGTTCATATTTTTATTTTTCTTTATTTCCCTGTTTAGCATAATTGTGCTATTATTATAGTTTTGAAACTACACCTCCTAAGATTATAAATAATGAGTCATTAATAAACTTGGCGTATAATAAGTGATGCCATTTAAAAAAATCTCATTGTTGAATGAGGTTATAGACTTATATTTTTTTTTCTTTTGAAATTTACTTAAATTATGTTGAACCTTATTTTATGTTATGTTACAATTTTACATAAGAGTATTATGTTAATTTTTTTTAGATTTTGAATTTATGTTATATTTTCGGTTTCATTTGTTTACTTTAGTAGTATTGACTTATTAATTCATATTGTATGCCATTCATTTTTCAGTTAGAATTTATAAACTATTTTTTCGTAAAATATTTGAGTAATGTTATAGCATTATATTTATAAAGATTAATCTTTTTACCAAGCATGCAGTCCATGATATTCTTATAGAATATGTACTTTTAGTTTTTATAATTAAAGTAAAAAATTATTAATTTAAAAATATATATCAATTATTTTTACAATATTAGTTACAAATATATGACTAGTAAATAATATATTTTCAAGAAACAATATGTATATTAAATGTCAAATTAAATATTATTTATAACGACATATATTTGTTAAATCTTAACTTTTAATTTTTGATAACTAATTTATATTTAAAATTTAATCTAACTGTGTAATTACACTTATACAACTATATAGTACACTTATAATTACACCGTAATTATATTATGACAAATAAATAAATTATCGTAATTATAATACCGTGTAATTATTAGGATTATCTGGTGGCTTTTAAAAGATACCCTAAAACAAAAGCAGACATGCTCAAAGACTTTTGTTTTTTAATTAAACTATCCAACGAAGTAGGTTGTACGTTTTGCAAAGACTTTTGTTCGAAAGACATCAAAGACAACACATACGTGAATTATGATAATTGCTGATTGTCCTCATTGAGATTCGTCATTGATATTAATTCCGTAGGAATAATTAAGCAATCTTGTAGTTAGAGCTACATATACACAGGAGCGGAATCATGATTTAAAATTTACGAGTTCAAGTGTCTAGCCATTTTACATTACTAGATTCTAAATTAATAATTTAAATATATTAATTAAATATAAATTTAAAACCAAAATTACTGGGCTCGGTCAAATCACAAATTAGTCTCTAGCTCCGCCACTACATGTACCCTCTCATAAAATTGTTATAGAAAACTAGCAGACAATATATAGACAATAATAGACTGTTCTTCCAAATGCCGGCTTCCTGATTCCTTCAACTTGAAGCATCAATGACGACCAAAAAAAAGCAAAACCCACGCAGACGCAGGTGAACAAACCCATTTGCTAAAAGAAACGAAAAGACACGAGCTCTCGACGTGAAAAGCGAAAAAGAGCTAAACGAAGAGTTCAGTAGTATGCTTTAATATATTTTTTTAATCTTTTGCATTATCATAACTATTTTGTAACACAAATATGAACCATATTATCACATATTTGAAATTAGGAACGTTCTATTAATTATTACACATTTTATGTGGCACTATTTAATTATTATATTTTTATATATTTTTTAGTGTGGAAAATTATCGAGTTTGTTGTTGTTGTATACTCTTTAGATATTTTTTTAAATTTTATTAGAATTTTAATATTTTATACATTATTTCAAATTTACAAATTTTTTATTTAAAACAAATAATTTTTTTTTACCTACGTCAAAATTCTTTTACTCGATCTCCTTCATTCTCTTTGAATTGGAGGGGAAGAATAAGAAAAGGTAAGCTTTAATTTTCAAAATTTAAAATGAGAGAGAGAGAGGCCGTCACGTTGGAGTTAATCATCGCAGAAAGCCACGTGGAGAACTAGTAAACGTGGATCCCACCGCTGACGTGGTAAATATGAGATTTAAGGGAAGAGGGTTTAGACTTTAGATAGAGGGAAAGACAATATTATCAGCGATTAATGTTCGAGAAAAAAGAAAGAAAAAAGAAAGAGAGGAGCAGACAAGTATAGAGCGAGAAACAAGGCGCGGAGAAGCCGTCCAAAATCAAGCACGCGGAGAGCAACTCTGTGTGTGTTTGTGGAAGAGAGAGAAAACTCTTGCCATTTTTTTTTCCTCCCCTTTCCTTCTTCGTCTTCCTCTTCCTTCCTCTGTTCTAGGGCACAATATATCATTATCTCTCCTCGATTATCGTACTGTTTTTTCATAAATATACATATACATATTCAAAGCAGCAAACAGCCAGATCAGTATAATTTCAATTTAGTCACTAAACAAATTAAAACTTTATATTAATTAGATAGATCTTGCTGCTTTGAGTCCCTTAATCGATTAGTTCAATCAAACCGATCACATTTTGTATGTGAGTGCAATTTGTGTTCGTTATCGGTAGAATTGGTTGAGCTAAGGAGATCTATCTAGAAGGTTCCGGATCTGTGGGAGATACTCAATCAGCCGTTGATGAGATTCAATCAACGATGAAATGGGCAACATTGCTTAAAGACTTCAAAGAAAAAGTCGGTCTCGCTCAGTCTCCTTCTGCTACACCTTCCCCTTCCTCTTCTGCTTCCTCTCCTTTTCGTGATAGCAATGCTTCTTTTCCCATCCATGACTTCACCTACTCCCCTTCAAGGTAAAGCATTATTTCTTCACAATTTGGAGTTCTCTATTGCTTATTTAAATTCCTGCTGCAATTCTTTTGAATCATTTTTTTTTACTTATTATATTTTTGCCTATTTCTGATATGCCGTGCAATCCGTGTGCTGAATTAACTTGTCAATGATCAGGACTATTTCCCTAGGCATTTCATTTGTACTGAGGGATAGTAACCATATATGTCTTTATAGCCAAACCCGACTAGTTTGGATTGAGATTAGTTTTTATTAAACAGTGAACCTATTTCGGTTTGAGCAAAGGGTTTCAAGTGCCAAATGAAGCTGCAGTTGGAAAGTTGGCTGGCCTGTTTGTGCGTCAAGTTTGGTTATCTAATGCACTTTAATCATGCTGCCTATCCTAATGACGATTAATGTGATTCAATGAAGGACTATTGAGAATTTTTTTTAGAAAGCTGTTGATATTGATGAGTGAAATAATTGTGTAATGATTATTGAAAAGTCTTAATTGTGCATGAGTGAATATTTACCTTTTCTTTTCTTTTGAAATCATTTAACTTTGCAGGAGTGAGAATAATATTAGAGAACTGCTTACCAAATAGTGGAAATTAAGATGAAATTGGTGTATGTTTTTTTTCTTCGTAAGTAACGAAATGCCGAAACATTGTATGATTGATGATTTTACCTAGAATTAGTTATGCTATTGGCTTTTGCCTTTGCTAACTGGAATAGAAAAGAATTACCTGGAAACATTTCGTCACTGTTGCTTACCAACTAATAGAAGGAAGTCCTAATTTACTAGTAGTAGGAAACCTATGTGGTAAAATACTACAACAACAACAACAACAACAACAACAACAAAAAACCCAGTGAAATCCCACATGTGGGGTTTGGGGAGGGTAGTGTACACGCGGTCCTTACCCCTACCTAAAGAAAGTAGAGAGGCTGTTTATGGTAGACCCTTGGCTCAGAAAAGATACGAAGGTAAAGAGGATGAAAAGGCTTGGTAAAAGTTAAAAGCAGGGAATAACAATAAGCAGCAATATGTGGTAACATACCGGAGTTTGATATCAAAACTAAAGTGAAAAAGACGTGTGCTGTTGGGGGTTATCTTACTTATGACTTGAATTTGTAGGTGTCGTTGAATTTCTCAATTTTTTTTTGTAGGTTTGGATGAATCAAATGATGGTACAGAACCAAGTAAATCTGTAAAACTAAATTATTGAGGCCTGAAATTATATGGGGTATTTTTGAGGAACATTTGCCAAGTTTCGAGGGTTTTGTAATTGAATGGTTCTGCCGACATGTCTGTCCTTGAACTATATTTTGTCTATGTAGTAAATTGGACATTTGTCGAGTGTTTGCCTGTTCCTATGCGTTATTGGGTGAAAAACTAGTATATTAATTCTATCTCCTTAGAGGTGGAATGATCTTTACCGTAACTATCTTGTCACTACACCAATGACTCCTTAGATTGTGCTATGTTTTTGTAGGTTGACTTTAAGTGAATCTTTCATATGAAATGAGCTACCTGTTGAAATAATGTTCAAGGAGTTTAATACCTAACCTTCTATTACCCTTTTTCTTCTGTTATTAAAAGCAGTGACAAACATGAATTGGAGTTGGATTTTAAGAGATATTGGGAAGAGTTCCGCTCCTCAAGCTCGGAAAAGGTTATTTTCATATAGATATGAAACAAAGTAATGCATACTGTATTCATCAAAGTAGTTAATGGGTCTACTCTTTTCTTTGTTGCAGGAGAAGGAAAAGGCCTTGAACCTGACCGTTGATGTTTTCTGTAGATTAGTGAAGCAACAGGCAAATGTAGCTCAACTGATTACTATGTATGGAAGCTGTAGTCATAGCTGTTTGTGCAATTTGTTTTTGACTTTCCTTTTCCACTCTATGCATCTCAATTTGCATTGCTGTCAACACCTCTCTTTCTCCCACACTGAAAAAAGAAATGAAAATTAATCTGCCCACAGTTATGAGGGTTGAGGCATGAATCACTTTAATCGATCATCATGGTTATTTTTGTTTTCCTTTCCATTTCCTTTTTCCTTATTATTTAGTCTAACCCCGTCAAATGCACTGAGACACGGCTTATATTTTCCGTTATGCTTTATTCTGATATCAGTGTATGGCTGTTAACCTGTAACTTGTTCCTTCTTACAGGTTAGTAGAGACGCACATATTTTCTTTTGTTGTTGGAAGAGCTTTTGTAACTGATATTGAAAAGTTGAAACTTAGTAGCAAAACAAGATCTTTGGAAGTTGAAAGAGTGTTAAACTTTTTCTCTGAAGTTTCCAAGGTTGTTTACTTTTCTTTTTATATGTGAAATTTATGTTTATTTTGAGCCCAATTTTCCTAGTTTGATTTACTATGAATGTATGTTTTGATTATATTAAGCAGGATGGCATCCGGCCTGGTGCAAATCTGTTGTACGCGATAGAGGTCCTTGTCTCTAGTGTATGTCCTCTAGCCTCTTGAAATTTTAGGTTCTTGATTACTCCTTTAGTTCATGCTATTGAATTTTCAGAGTATTTAGACTTTAGGTAATTTCGTCAAATGTCCTTGGCATGTGTTAAAAATAAATGCACTTTTATCAATGCAGTAAATTTGTAACTCAGTACTGCAGTCTATATTTCAGTCATATATGTATGGAGTGCTGCTTAAGGTTCACGAGTGGATAAAGATGAAACCTAGTTCTTTGATGTAAATCCAGTTTTCCTTATTGTAACAAGTATATATGTTTCTACAGCCCGTTGACAAACAATCTCTCCTTGATTCTGGAATCTTGTGCTGTCTCATTCATATTCTCAACTCACTTCTTGGTCCAAATGAGGGATATCTGAGGCAAAAAGTTAGCAACGAAGAGGAGCTGTTAGTAACTGAGGAAAATCAGGATAATGTGGAATCGAGCCGTCGGCTTGAGGTACCTTCCTTTAATGTTCTTTCTTCGTTATAACTTTGTGATTTTTTTTCCGGTCTATGTTGTTCAATGCAATCCTTTTATCTGCACAGAGCTGTTTTGTAAGTTACAGTTGCATATGTTGTCAAGAGTTGTGGATTTGTTTGAGGATAATCAAAGCTTCTTGAAGCCAGATTCTCAATTATTGTCACTTTATTTAATACATTTTATGAATCTTCAGAAGGCATATATTCTCATCCATGCAGGTTGAGGGAAGTGTGGTACATATCATGAAGGCATTGGCCGCCCACCCTTCGGCTGCACAAAGTCTGATAGAAGACAACTCCCTTCAGTTACTTTTTCAAATGGTTGCCAATGGTTCTTTAGTTGCTTTTTCTCAGTATAAAGAAGGTCTCGTGCCACTGCATACCATTCAGCTACACAGACATGCTATGCAGGTAAAGCGTATGTTTGCAGCTGCAGAAGAGATTCGCAATGCCAAAGCATTGGGAGTAATTTCTTTCATCTACATGATGAAATTTCAGTTTCTAATCTTGTTTCTGTTCTGTATTGTTTTCTCCCCAGATACTTGGTCTTCTCCTGGGTAATGACAATGGTAGCACTGCCAAGTATATTCGGAAGCATCATTTGGTATGCCTTTCTAACTTGTGCTCTAGATAGAAATGTGTTTAAATAGATTACTATAATCTTGTAGAGTTCTTTTTATTGCCCTTTGGTCCTTAACAAAGGTGGAAGTTTTATTTGCTTCTAGCTATGAATAACGTTACATAAGAAGTACAAGCAACTTCCTGGTCCTGCTTTTCCAGAGCACAAGCTCATCTGATTGATCTATACTATCTCTGAAGGTGGTACCATCAAACATTTTTCAAGAGCATTTACAAGCATTTTCCAGACTCTCGAATAGCTGTTTCATTATTAATGAAAATGCTGTTTAATTGATTTGTCGTTCAATATTTGAGGCGTACTTGAAATATGGAAAGACATATCCAAAGTGAACCTCAGGGGCGTCTTTAACAATCTCTTGTGAACCTAAAAACTACATGAGTTGGATATCCTTTTTTATTTTCTTTTGGATTTGGTATTTGTTTTGTTGAAAGGTAAATGCAGACCGTTTTATCAGTATGTTGGATAACAAATTGGTTCATCAATTTTAGATCTTTACATTGAAAAGCATGTTCAATTTCTCCGCAAGGGTTATTCCTCTCTTATTTGTTGATAAATTCTAGTCTCTGCGCAAGAAGGCTGAGTCCTGCAGAAGGAATTTTCATTTTAATAAGTCCTTTATAGGAATTCTTTACCCTTGGGTGCTTGGCTCAATCATCATCTGCAACCATCATTTTTGCACCCAACAGTGTAACCTAGTGGTCAATGAAGTGGCTTGAGAACCATGAAGGCTCAGATTCAAATCCCCGCGGAGGCGAAAACACGGTGATATCTTTCCATCTGTGTAAGCCTTGGTGGACAGAGTTACCTGGTACTTGTGCTGGTGGGATGTAAGAGATACCCCGTGGAATTAGTCGAGGTGCGCACAAGCTGGCCTGGACATCACAGTCAGAGGTGGACCAGTGTTTTGAGTAAAGGGGTTACCGGACCCCATTAACCTCGGCCAAAATTATAAATATATGTGTATATATATGTATAAAACGGTCATATATTTTGTTTGGAACCTTTACGATCAAAAGTTTGATGGGCGCACTGGTCGAGCAATCCGCTCATGTGCCCCCGCTACTTTCAAATCCTGGGTTTGCCTCTGAATTCACAATTATAAAAAAAACAAGTTGTCTCTAGTGTTCTCTTAGGGAAAAATGCTTCTCGGTGATAGCTTCTCGATAACCTACTTTGGGCATCTTTTTCTGGAGTTCTTTCTCGAGTTCTCGAGATTCAAGAAAGGTTGTCCCAGCATTCTACTGAAGGCTTAATATCTGGCAACAAGTGATTTTATATTCAAAAGTCCTTGTACACTCTGCATTTTCTTCAGAAAGCTTTCAAATGCTCTTCTTTGAACTTGTCAAGAGATCTAAAGCCTTTGTCGCTGAATCTTTCTGTGGGGTTTGTGTCAGAGTGTAATATCCGTAATTTAGTTGTGCCACAGTGCCCGGTTGGTTGATTATGCATTAATTTGAAACATTTAAGTCTAGGGCTCGATTGTTATTTACAAGTTGGGTGCATTAACTTGGATGTCTTATTGCCGTTGTTCAGTTTTCTCTTTTGTTCTTTCTGAATTTAGTAACTAAATAGTCACTTTGAGCTTGTTCAGCACTTGAAATTTTCTAAAAAACTTACATGAGCAATGTGCGTCCTTTTCGTTCTTTTTGAGTCTGGAATCAGTTTTGTTTCCCGGTGACTTGCTGAATATACTTTGCCATTTGATGGATGTTTGAATATTGTGGAGCAAATAGGTGTATACATCTTTATCTCTTTCATTGTTTACTGGGCTATTAGCACTGCAAAGTTTTGTACTTAGAAATGTGATATTCTTTGCACTTCTTTGCTGATGCTCATCATCTTTGGTGCCCCAGATAAAAGTTCTTCTCTTGGCTGTTAAGGATTATAACCCAGATTGTGGAGATTCTGCCTATACGATGAGCATTGTGGACTTGCTTCTTGAGTGTGTTGAATTGTCGTATAGGCCTGGTAACTCTCTTGCTTTCATCTCGTAGCCAATGTCCTTTTGTGATTATTGAGGAGTTGCAACTTCCACTTAGATGGTTGGTCAACCGTTCTGCGATTCTGCAGACTGTTGCAGACTATCTTTCTGTAAATAAACCGTTGTGTCCTTTGTCCAATTATAGGTTTTTTGACGCTATTTGTTGCTGATTCTAGAAAATTTGACTTGTAGAGGCTGGTGGTATCAGGCTTAGGGAGGATATCCACAATGCTCATGGTTATCAGTTCTTAGTTCAGTTTGCTTTAATTCTCGCAAAGGGTCAAGGTGATCAGAATTCCAATTTTAAGTTCCTTCCTGATCAAGGAACTACTTCAGATTATCCACATTTGGCTAATCATGTGGGTAAAAGCGATTTGGAGGGGAAAGGAGGGGAGACTTCATCACAAGATCTGTCCCCTACTCTGTCTAGGTTACTTGATGTACTTGTTAATCTTGCTCAAACTGGCCCTTCTGGGGCATCTGGCTTAAAAGCTTCAAAAGCTTCTCATGTTAAGCCTAGTGGGCATGGAAGAAGTCGTACCTCATCATCTGATAGAATTGTTGATGAGGTCTGGGATAAGGATAATGACAAAGTTAAAGATCTGGAAGCTGTTCAGATGTTGCAAGACATTTTTCTGAAGGCTGATAGCAGGGCACTGCAGGCTGAAGTACTTAACAGGATGTTTAAAATATTCTCAAGCCATCTTGACAATTACAAGCTTTGTCAGCAGTTACGGACTGTGCCCCTGTTGATCCTTAACATGGCTGGCTTCCCACCATCCTTGCGAGAGATAATTTTGAAGATACTTGAATATGCTGTGACAGTTGTTAATTGCATACCTGAGCAAGAGTTGCTTTCACTATGTTGTTTATTGCAGCAACCAATCACACCCGATTTAAAGCATACTATTTTGTCTTTCTTTGTCAAGCTCTTATCCTTCGATCAACAATACAAGAAAGTTCTAAGGGAAGTTGGTGTATTGGAGGTTCTGCTGGATGATCTGAAACAGCACAAGTTTTTTTGTGATTCAGAGCAGCATACCGATGACCCTAATCATTTAGAGAGGAAATCGAGCTCAAGTTCAAACAGCTTTAAGAGGCATTTGGACAGTAAGAATGCTATACTTTCTTCACCCAAACTAGCGGAATCTGATTCAGGGAAGTTCCGTCTTTTTGAAGTTGAAGGCACAGTGGCAGTTGCCTGGGACTGTATGGTCTCATTGTTGAAGAAAGCAGAAGTAAATCAAGCGTCATTCCGATCAGCAAGTGGGGTGACTATTATACTCCCTCTTTTGGCATCTGACGTTCATCGTCCAGGCGTCCTTAGGGTGTTGTCATGCTTAATCATTGAAGACGTTGCGCAGGTTCGCGAGCTTTGGTTTTCTTCTTTCATTTTGTAGCTTTTTCTTTCTTCTGCGATTAGCTTTTCGGATTAGTTTCTTTATGAGGTAATTTTCCTCCATCCCATTTAAAAAAAAAGAACCAAAATGTTCGTCCTATCAGAAGTAGGGCTGGTTACCTTAGCACATTCTTTAAATATAGTCCTCCTATCCACATTGGCTGTCCCTTTTTTGGTCTTCTAAGCAAAGAGTAAAATCTTAATTTTGTAAATTAATCACCATAAGTGCTCTTATATGTTTTGTGCCTTCCATTTAATGAAAGACTAATATACAATCTTTATAATACTTTTCTTAAAAACCCCGTTCCATAAGTTAGTACTCCAAAAGTTACCAAACTCTAAAATGCGCGACAAAAATTGATAGATCTTACTTATTTCGATGCATATGGTTTGTATTGTTTCTGAAAAACTTTTTGGTCTTCCCCAGTTGGTGGAGTAAACTGTACCGTTGCTGAAATTTCGGATCAAGTTGCTTAAGATGAAATCTTTTGGAATTTGAATTTCCTGCTGATATAACTATGTTTCTGATTGTCTATATGCTTTACACAAAGATCGTTGAACTGTTATATTAACGTACAAGTAGCAATTGTATTTTTGGAAGAACATGGCGCCGTCTGAGATAGCTGCTATCTCTTTAATTGTTAGTTTCTGGCAATCTACCTCTTTAGCAGTTAGTTGCTAGAATAGTCCTGCTCATATCTTATAAGTTCCTCCCTTGTGCTGTAGTATTGGACTATAATTCATACTGGGATGTAAATCTGTTAGGATTGGTTCGCCTACATATTTTCTGATCCTAGATCATGTCTTGCTCGAACATTTGCTGCAAAAAAGTTGATGATGTCTGTTTGTCAGGCTCATCCGGAGGAATTAGGAGCACTGGTTGACATTTCAAAAAGTGGGATGATTACAAGTGCTTTGGGAACTCAGTACACACTTCATAATGATGCTAAATGTGACACTTTCGGAGCTTTATGGCGCATCCTAGGAGTTAATAACTCAGCTCAGAGGGTCTTTGGTGAAGCAACTGGGTTCTCTCTTTTATTGACCACACTTCATGGTTTTCAAAGTGATGGAGAACCCACAAATCAGTCAAATTTGACAATTTATTTTAAAGTGTTCACATACTTGCTGCGTCTGATGACAGCAGCTGTTTGTGATAACACTATTAACAGGACAAAGTTGCACGCAGTCATATCTTCTCAGACATTCTATGATCTTCTGTCTGAATCTGGTTTGATAAGTGTTGATTGTGAACGGCAAGTTGTACAGCTATTGTTGGAGCTTGCTCTTGAGATAGTGCTTCCTCCATTCATGATATCAGAAGGTGCCATATTACCTAATGCCTCTGAAGAGGAATCAACTGGGTTTATTCTAGTTACCCCGTCTGGTACTTTTGTCCCTGACAAGGAACGTATCTATAATGCTGGTGCTGTTAGGGTGCTCTTGCGTGCTTTATTGCTGTTTACTCCGAAGCTGCAATTAGAGGTACTAAACCTTGTTGATAAGCTTGCTCGTGCTAGCGCCTATAACCAGGAAAACCTTACATCTGTAGGTAAGAAGAGATTTTACTTTGGTCAGTCTTTCGATTCTAATACCATACTAATAGTCGTTGCTTGTCAGGTTGCGTGGAACTTCTCCTTGAAACAATTTACCCCTTCCTGTCGGGGTCATCGTCGATACTTTCTCATGCTTTGAAAATCATCGAAGTTCTTGGGGCATACAGGTAATGACACTCGACTGCTGCTGACTAAATTTAATGATGTAAACTAGTATTGTGTTGGACACAGAGACAAGTTTTTTGAGTCACTGCAAAATTAGTATTAATAATAAATGAGTTTATTTTGCATGTATAATTTCTAAAATAGTCTCAACTTAACAAGGAAGAACAAATTAATGACTATCAGACCAATGGTAAATAACATATTCCATATATTTCATGTTTTTCAAGAGATACTTTAGTGAGACACCACGGTTATCAAAAAACTAAAATATAATACATATGGCCAAGTTAACCCAGTGTTATGCAATATGGAGTCATGGGTTGAAATTTCGTCTACACCATGTCAAGACAACCATCCTTTTTCTCTAATTTTCCATTTTTGCTTAAAGCAAATATGGATGAGCAATCAGATAGTGTATCGCAACAATGAATGAAGCTGAGAAAGCTGCAAGGAACTGAGGGCAGGGAGTTAGTATCTCTTTGCCATCTAGTAGAAATACGAGGGCGTTCCAAATGAGTGAGCTGATGTTATGACTTTAAAAGCATTTCAAGGACATGCCTAGTTTGTTCTCAGACACTTTCTTTTTTTGTCCTTGAATATGTAACATCTTTGCTACCTAAAGTTTTGACCATGCTTCCTACATTGCTGGCAATTGTTGTTTGCTTTAGCGTGCAGATGCATAAACTAACAATAGTCATGTGACAGGTTATCTGCATCTGAACTTCGGGTCCTTGTTAGATACATTCTGCAGATGCGACTGGCCACTTCTGGTCGTTATCTAGTTGATATGATGGAAAGGTTGATTCTTACAGAGGATATGGCCTCAGAAGATATTTCCCTAGCACCATTTGTCGAGATGAACATGAGCAAGGTTGGGAATGCTTCAATCCAAGTGCCCTTGGGAGAAAGATCTTGGCCACCTGCTGCTGGTTATTCTTTTGTTTGTTGGTTTCAGTTCCGAAACTTATACAAATCACAGGCAAAGGAGAATGATGCTACAAAAGCTGGATACATTAAGGGGCAAGGCATAGGTGGGCAGCATCATGGCCCACATGCCCTGAGGATATTTTCTGTTGGAGCAGTAGACAGTTCAAGCACTTTCTATGCAGAACTTCGTCTTCAGGAGGATGGCATTCTCACGCTTGCAACTAGCAATTCTTCCTCTTTGTCATTTTCAGGGTTAGAAATGGAGGAAGGGAGGTGGCATCACCTTGCTGTTGTGCATAGCAAACCAAATGCTCTGGCTGGCCTCTTCCAATCTAGCTTTGCTTATGTGTACCTCAATGGAAAGTTAAGACACACAGGAAGATTAGGGTATTCTCCTTCTCCAGCTGGCAAGTCTTTGCAGGTGATTGTTGGTACCCCAGTTGCTTGTGCACGGATTAGTGACTTATCATGGAAGCTTAGATCTTGCTATCTTTTTGAAGAAGTCCTTTCCCCTGGTTCAATCTGCTTTATGTATATTCTTGGACGAGGGTATAGGGGCCTCTTCCAGGACACAGATTTGCTGCAATTTGTTCCTAATCAGGCCTGTGGTGGTGGCAGCATGGCAATTTTAGATTCTTTGGATGCAGATTTGCCCCTGGCTTCCAACTCGCAAAAGCCAGATAATATAGGAAAGCCAGGGAGTGTTCAGTTTGACCGGAGTGGATTTGTTTGGGATTTGGACAAATTAGGGAACCTCTCCCTTCTACTTTCTGGTAAGAAGCTCATATTTGCATTTGATGGGACAAGTACTGAGTTACTTCGGGCTTCTGGAACATTCTCTGTGCTCAATCTGGTTGATCCAATGTCAGCTGCCGCCTCTCCTATTGGAGGTGAGTAGATTAATTTTATCTTTTATTTTGGTACTTGTTGGTGGTAAATTTTGCAAATGAAAGTGAGCAATTGAATTGCTTTCATCAGTTTTCTCTCTTCGGTGTTCCCTAAATCCTGATTATCCACAGGTATACCACGCTTTGGACGACTTATTGGGGATATCTACATTTGCAAGCATTGTGTTATCGGTGAGACAATCCGTCCCATTGGTGGAATGGCTGTTATTCTAGCTCTTGTAGAAGCAGCTGAAACGAGGGACATGCTGCACATGGCTTTGACATTACTTGCATGTGCTCTTCATCAAAATCCACAGAATGTTAGAGACATGCAGAAATACAGGGGATACCATTTGCTTGCTCTCTTTTTGCACCGGCGAATGCCATTATTTGACATGCAATCACTTGAAATCTTCTTCCAGATTGCTGCATGTGAGGCATCTTTCTCTGAACCAAAGAAGTACCATAGTTCCCAGAAGACACTGCCACATGCCACGGCCATAAATGAGGGAAGCATTGAAGACCTTACTTTGTCCAAATTCCGGGAAGAATTTTCTTCTGTTGGATCTCATGGAGACATGGATGATTTTTCTGCACCTAAAGATTCCTTGAGCCATATTTCTGAGCTTGAAAATACTGAAATGCCGACTGAAACATCTAATTGCATTGTTCTTTCAAATGCTGATATGGTTGAGCATGTCTTGCTGGACTGGACAGTTTGGGTAAGAGCCTCAATTCCAATACAGATTGCTTTACTGGGCTTTCTTGAGCATCTGGTTTCAATGCATTGGTATAGGAATCATAATCTGACAATTCTGCGCAGAATTAACCTTGTTCAACATTTACTTGTAACTTTACAAAGAGGTGATGTGGAAGTACCTGTGTTAGAAAAATTAGTTGTATTGTTAGGTGTAATATTGGAAGATGGATTCTTACCTTCTGAATTGGAGCAAGTGGTCAGATTTGTTATCATGACATTTGATCCACCAGAGTTAACATCACGACATCAAATTATGAGAGAGTCTATGGGGAAGCATGTTATTGTAAGGAACATGTTGCTTGAAATGCTGATTGATCTGCAAGTGACGATAAAATCAGAGGATTTGCTTGAGCAGTGGCACAAAATTGTTTCATCCAAATTAATAACTTATTTTCTTGATGAAGCTGTACATCCTACAAGCATGAGGTGGGTCATGACTCTTCTTGGCGTGTGCCTTGCGTCTTCTCCAACATTTGCACTTAAATTTCGCTCAAGTGGAGGCTATCAAGGTTTGGCAAGAGTGCTTCCAAGTTTCTATGATTCCCCTGATATATACTATATTCTCTTTTGTCTTCTTTTTGGCAAGCCTGTATACCCTAGACTGCCTGAAGTTCGGATGCTAGATTTTCATGCCCTGATGCCAAGTGATGGCATCTATGGAGATTTGAAATTTACCGAGCTGTTGGAGTCTGTGATTGCTATGGCGAAGTCAACTTTTGATAGGTTGTCTATGCATTCAATGCTTGCCCATCAAACTGGTAATCTTTCCCAGATCAGTGCTGGAGTTGTAGCAGAGCTGGCAGAAGACAATACAGACATAGCTGGAGAACTGCAAGGTGAAGCTCTTATGCACAAAACTTATGCTGCACGGCTTATGGGGGGCGAGGCTTCGGCACCTGCTGCTGCTACTGCTGTCCTTAGATTCATGGTTGATCTTGCAAAAATGTGTCTTCCTTTCTCAGCTGTTTGCCGAAAAGCAGAATTTCTTGAAAGTTGCATTGACCTTTATTTTTCTTGTGTCAGGTTCATTCCAAATTTTCTTCCCTGAATGCTTAAAGTTATTTATATTTGGCTATATTGAAGTGATTCTTTGCTTGCTTCTTATCTTTTTTAATCTTTTCTGACATGTAGGGCTGCACAAGCTCTGAAAATGGCTAAAAAGCTATCTGTGACTGTGGAAGAGAAGAACGTAAATGATGGTGATGAAACTTGCAGCTCCCATAATACTTTCTCTAGTTTGCCTCATGAACAAGATCAGTCAGTCAAGACCTCTATAAGTATGGGAAGCTTTCCTCAGGCACAGACTAGTACAAGTTCTGAAGATATGCCAGTGCTGCCGAACAATGTAGGTACAGCAGATATTGATGTTACTTCATCCCAGCCAGATTTTAACAAAGCAGTTCAGGAAGAAGCACAAGCTGTTGCAACAATAGACAATGATGTCGTTGACCATGTTTCTGCTGTAACATCCAGCAGCAACGACTTCCGTGATATGAAAAGCACAGTGGATCCTGTCCAGCAAACTGATTCGCAGAGTTCAGCTTCCTTTAATATGTTTGAATCTCCTATATTGTCGGAGAGATCCTACTCCAGAACTCCGCATACCTCTTCCACATCCCCAGTAGTAGCATTGACATCTTGGTTGGGAGGTTCTGTTCACAGTGAATCAAAAGTCCACCTAGCATCAACACCCTTGATGGAGTCTGCTTCATCTATCAGTGAATTGGATTCCTCTCCTGAGATGAAATCCACTTCTCAAGGACAATCTGCTGCAAACACAATGTTTACGATTGGTTCAAATTTGCTTCTTGAAGTGGATGACTGTGGGTATGGTGGAGGTCCATGCTCCGCTGGAGCTACAGCTGTTCTTGATTTTATGGCGGAAGTTCTGTCTGGTTTGGTAACTGAACAAATGAAGGCGGTACCTGTCATCGAGGGTATTTTGGAGAGTGCTCCTTTGTATGTTGATGCTGAATCTGTTTTGGTATTTCAGGGACTGTGCCTCAGTAGACTAATGAATTTCCTTGAAAGGCGTCTTTTGCGGGATGATGAGGAAGATGAGAAAAGGTTGGATAAGGGCCGTTGGTCCCTTAACTTGGATGCATTATGCTGGCTGATAGTGGATAGAGTTTATATGGGTGCTTTTCCTCGGCCTGCTGGTGTACTGAAGACTCTGGAGTTTCTGTTATCTATGCTGCAGTTGGCAAATAAGGATGGACGTGTTGAAGAAGCTGCTCCAACTGGAAAAGGGATCCTATCCATTGGTAGAGGAAGTAAGCAACTCGATGCTTATGTACATGCGATTCTGAAGAACACCAACAGAATGATTTTATTCTCTTTCCTCCCAATGTTCTTGATAACCATCGGAGAAGATGAACTACTTTCTTCTTTAGGTTTACAAGTGGAGCCAAAGAAAAGAGTGTCCTTGAACCCATCCTCGGAGGATAGTGGAATTGATGTTTGCACAGTGTTACAGTTGCTAGTTGCTAATAGAAGGATAATATTTTGTCCCAGCAACATTGACACTGATCTAAATTGCTGTCTTTGCATAAATCTAATTTCTCTTCTTCGCGATCATAGGCGTCATGCTCAGAACATGGCTATTGATATTCTCAAGTATCTCCTAGTACACCGAAGGGCTGCACTTGAAGACTTTCTTGTCTCTAAACCAAATCAAGGATCCCCTTTGGATGTTCTTCATGGTGGTTTTGACAAGCTCTTAACTGGAAACTTACCTGCATTTTTTGAGTGGCTTCATAGTTCTGAACATGAGGTTAATAAAGTGTTGGAACAGTGTGCTGCCATTATGTGGGTTCAATATATTACTGGGTCAGCTAAGTTTCCTGGGGTGAGGATTAAAGGCATGGATGGTCGACGTAAGAGAGAAATGGGTAGGAAACTAAAGGAGATCTCAAAGTTAGATGCAAGACATTGGGAGCAAATAAATGAACGAAGAATTGCTCTTGAGTTGGTTCGTGATGCAGTGGCTACTGAACTAAGAGTTATTCGCCAGGATAAGTATGGGTGGGTACTTCATGCAGAGAGCGAGTGGCAGACTCATCTCCAACAACTTGTCCATGAGCGAGGAATTTTCCCATTGTCTAAGTCCTCTCAGAGTGAAGAACCTGAGTGGCAGCTTTGCCCCATTGAAGGTCCATATAGGATGCGGAAGAAGCTTGAGCGGTGCAAATTAACCATTGACACTATACAAAATGTTCTGACTGGGCACTTTGAGTTAGGAAGACTAGAATATTCAAAGGAGAGGACTGAGAATGAAACTAATGTCTCTGATGCTGAGTCTGATATTTTTTTCAATCTCATGAATGATAATCCACAACAGGACTCTTTCAGTAGTGAACTTTATGATGGATCAACTTTCAAAGAGTCGGATGATGTCAGAGATGTAGCTTCTAGTAGAACTGGATGGAATGATGACCATGATAGTAGCATTAATGAAACAAGTCTCAGCTCTGCTCTTGAACTTGGCCCCAAGTCCAGTAGTGTTTCCATTCAAAAAGCTGAAAGTGTTCAACGGAAGTCTGATCTTGGATCTCCCAGGCAATCTTCTTCTCTAATAGCTGATGAAACACGAACGGTGGAGGACAAACCGGAGAAGGAACTAAGTGATAATGGTGAATACTTGATTAGACCATATTTGGAACCTTCTGAGAGAATAAGGTACAAATATAACTGCGAGAGAGTGGTTGGTCTTGATAAACATGATGGCATATTTCTGATTGGAGAATTATCATTGTACATCATTGAGAATTTTTACATTGATGACTCTGGGTGCATATGTGAAAAAGAATGTGAAGATGATCTATCTGTCATTGATCAGGCTTTGGGTGTAAAAAAGGACCTCTCTTGTAGCATGGACTCCCACTCAAAGTCAAGTTCCTCCTGGGCTGCAACAACAAAGGCCTATGTTGGGGGACGGGCATGGGCATATAATGGTGGTGCATGGGGAAAGGAAAAGCTCTTCACTAGTGGTAATGTGCCCCATCTTTGGCATATGTGGAAGCTTGACAGTGTTCATGAGATTTTGAAGCGTGATTATCAACTTCGCCCTGTTGCGATTGAGATTTTTAGCATGGATGGCTGCAATGATCTTCTGGTTTTCCACAAGAAGGAGAGAGAAGAGGTTTTCAAGAATTTGGTGGCCATGAATCTTCCCAGAAACTCCATGTATGTTCTAACTCTAATTTGATCATGTTTTTTGCTTCTCTCATCTAACATTTGAATTGCTGGTTCCACCTTACTTGGATATCTTGTCAATAAGTTCACCAAAGATTAATTATGCGTAGCTGCAAATCAACATGGTTCCTTTCCGGAATGCTACAATGGTATTCGTTATAATGTTGTGGCTTGTTTGCTATAGATTTGGTGTACTGGTTTGTCGGTTGCTTTTGTGATTAAAGAAGGCCAGGTTAAATCAATTTACTTCGTGCTCAATAGAGTAATCCTTTTGCTTTAATCATTCTTCATACATGCTTGTCTTTTGTTGTCTTTTAAGAGTGACAATCATTAGAGCTTCAAGGAAGTCATTGCCTATTTTACAGGTTGGACACGACAATATCCGGGTCGGTAAAAGCAGATAGCAATGAAGGAAGCCGCCTTTTCAAGGTTATGGCAAGCTCATTTTCTAAGAGATGGCAAAATGGTGAAATTAGCAATTTCCAGTACCTCATGCACCTCAACACGCTCGCAGGACGTGGATACAGTGATCTCACCCAGTATCCTGTGTTCCCCTGGATTTTAGCAGATTATGAGAGTGAGAATCTGAACTTCTCTGATCCTCGAACTTTCCGAAGGCTTGATAAACCAATGGGCTGTCAAACAACGGAGGGTGAGGAGGAGTTCAGAAAAAGGTTGGTGCTTTTACCGTTCAATTGGAAATTTTATTTTAATTTGCATTTCGTTGGAGTCAAACCTTTCTTGATCGTTTTTGGTTTCCCCATTGTTATATTTAATATTTGTCCATGTTTCAGATATGAGAGCTGGGATGATCCCGAGGTTCCCAAATTCCATTATGGTTCTCACTATTCTAGTGCTGGAATTGTCCTCTTCTACCTCATACGTCTTCCCCCTTTCAGTGCTGAGAATCAGAAGCTGCAGGGTGGTCAATTTGATCATGCTGATCGTCTTTTCAATAGTATAAAGGACACATGGTTGAGTGCTGCAGGGAAAGGCAATACTTCAGATGTTAAAGAATTAATTCCAGAGTTCTTTTACATGCCCGAGTTCCTGGAGAATATGTTCAATCTTGACCTGGGTGAGAAACAGTCAGGAGAGAAGGTTTGTCTTGCTTCTCCATATTCTATTTAGATATTCCTCCTTTTATGAGAACTAGCTTGTCTAAATAGAAGAACAACTGCCATGTTAATCCTGATAGTTTCCTAATAGCATATGGTTATTCATCAGGTTGGCGATGTTGTATTGCCTCCATGGGCTAAAGGCAGTGTTAGAGAGTTTATTAAAAAGCATAGAGAAGCACTGGAGTCTGATTATGTTTCAGAGAATCTGCATCACTGGATAGACCTGATCTTTGGTCACAAACAGAGGGGGAAAGTAAGTGTCTAGATATTCTTTTCTTCTGTCCTTGCATCTCGCTTTCATCCGTATGTGAAAATGAGTTCTTTCTACGCTTTTGTTAGAGTTTAGTTTTTATTTGCGTTGTGTTCTTTGCAATCACCAAATAACATTTCACTTTTTTTTAAAAAAAAAAAACAAATGACGTTGCTTGCAATACTGATCAATTCTTTCACTGTCAATTTATTTGTTTTTCTGTTTCAAGTGATTGCTTTTCCTGGATAAGTTACCGCATCCTTTTTACCATTTCTCACATGATTTGTAAGATTTTGAAAGTCCAATATTATTTTACCCCTTTTGATATGATTTGTAAGATTTTGAAAGTCCAATATCTTGAACGCCCCACTTGTGGGACTACACTGGGTATGTTGTTGTTGTCCTCTCTTCTTGAACAGAAAACTTAGCTGCAAATATTTTGTTGACAGGCAGCTGAAGAAGCAGTTAATGTGTTCTATCACTACACGTATGAAGGCAGTGTTGACATCGACTCTGTTAGTGATCCAGCAATGAAAGCCTCGATTCTTGCTCAAATTAATCACTTTGGGCAAACACCAAAACAATTATTCCTCAAGCCCCATGTGAAGAGGCGAACTAATCGGAAGCTTCCTCCTCACCCATTGAAGCACTCTCAGCATCTTGTCCCACACGAGATACGTAAAACCTCATCTTCTATATCTCAGATTGTCACTTCCGGTGACAAAATTCTTGTGGCAGGGGCAAACACCTTGCTGAAGCCTAGAACATTCACTAAATATGTTGCCTGGGGTTATCCTGACCGCAGTTTGAGATTTATGAGCTATGATCAAGATAGGCTTCTCTCCACTCATGAGAATCTTCATGGAGGGAACCAGATACAGTGTGCCAGTGCTAGTCACGACGGTCATATTCTAGTTACAGGGGCTGATGAGGGATTGGTTTGTGTTTGGAGGATCGGTAAGGAGGCACCCCGTTCTGTAAGGCGCTTGCAGTTGGAGAAGGCTCTCTGTGCTCATATTGGCAAAATCACATGCCTACAAGTTAGCCAGCCATACATGATGATTGTGAGTGGATCGGACGACTGCACTGTTATCTTGTGGGATTTGAGCTCCATGGTTTTTGTGAGGCAGCTTCCTGAGTTACCCGCTCCTGTTTCAGCAATTTATGTAAATGACCTGACTGGGGAAATTATTACTGCTGCCGGTGTAATGCTTGCTGTTTGGAGCATCAATGGGGAGTGCCTTGCTGTCATCAACACATCGCAGCTTCCATCAGACTTTATCCTTTCACTTGCTGGTTGCACATTCTCTGATTGGCTGGAAACTAAGTGGTATATCTCAGGCCACCAGAGTGGAGCCATTAAAATTTGGAAAATGGTACATTGCTCTTGTGAGGAGAGTGCCCAAAGTAAATCAAGTGGCAATCCTACTGGAGGGTTAGGACTCGGGGATAGAGTACCAGAGTATAGGTTGATCCTTCACAAGGTACTAAAGTTTCACAAGCATCCTGTAACTTCCCTCCACCTTACTAGTGATCTGAAACAGTTGTTGAGCGGAGATTCTGGGGGACATTTGCTTTCATGGACAGTCTCTGAAGAGAGCTTGAAAACCGCAATTAGTCGGGGGTGATTGTGGGATTAGCAAGGTGTGTTTTGTATTCAAAAAATATACATGGCTTCTTAGGGGCAATTAAAGAATGGCCTGAAAGGTTTCACTCCGCTCGGACAGAAGCATGGATTCGTTATTCCACGTTGCACAATAACCGCTGATAATATTGCTGGCTTGGAACAGATCCAAGGAAACAGGAGATCTGTATATTGGCACTTCCTGGAAGACATGAAGCATATGATCTTTCGTGTGCAAGTGCCTAGTGGCTCCAGATGTAGGACTCGGGAACGAGTTGGTCGCATATGTTGTTGTTAGTCAATGTAGAGAGCTTTGTGGGATGGGAGACTGGCAGGTCTCCTCAAGCTGTACATAGGACGGTAATTGACAGTGTATAATGAGGTTGTAAATGGCCAAGTTTTTGCCAGGAACAGCATGTTGGCTGAAATTTGATCCAGCTAACTTTAGGGGCATATGAGTGAACAGATGTAGCAGTTCGTTTTGGCTTCACTTCATTAAAATGATTTTGCAAGGGGAAGTTGCAGGCCTGTTTTTGCTTTGTAAAAAATTCTCCCAAGTTATTTATAAAAATTGAATGGGGGTCATATGCTCCTTGGTTTTCCTGTAAGAAAGGGAGTTGCTGCTTTCTCTCTTTTTCTTTTTTCTTTTTAAAAAACATTTCTTGTATTATTCTTATTTGTTCGTCGCTAGCATTTAGTCAAAATCTGCATGTCTCAAAAGCTTCGGTGTTATCGTAGGGTAAATACCACAGCGTTATTTCCGCATCAAATTTAGTACAATACCAAGTCCTGGCGAGAGTCCACATTAGAACGAAAAACTCATATGGGGACTGATAGTATTTCTGATTGAGCACTCTGTGTCTTTTCGAGTTTTTCATGTTTCTTGCATGCTAATTTGTTTCCACGAAAGGTTCTTCAGTACCCAAGGGACAAGGCCTGAATGCGGATACCCTTATTTTGCCCTTCCCTGAACTTGTGATGTCTTTGCAAATGGCGAGCATGTGTTGGGATTGTTCGGCGAGGGCATCGAATTCAACTGGTTGGGGTAGTTTGTTAGACCCTTGACAAAGCTGATCGGCATATGGCACGGCTGTGGCAAGGATTTGGCATGATGGCCTTGCCATTGGCCTATGTGCGGGGCAATCAACATGCAAGACAATGGGGGCGTTGTTAATAGCAACAAATAGTTGCAAGGCTAAGGTATGTCAGACTACACTAAAAACACGAGTGGGGTTGTGTGCAAGCAAAGGGTCTTGAGGGGGCAAGACAGGCTGGACGGAAGCTTGACAAGGCAGTGTGGGCAAAGACCTAGGCGCTAAGACAAGGCGGTTTAGCGCTAAGGAATTGGCATTGGCAATACGGTGTTGCCTTGGCTTAGGTGAGTGGACTGGCACCTAAGTATGTTGTGGGCAAACGACGGTCTCAAAACCACTAAGAACAATCAAACACGACTGATACACACGGTCAACAACAGTAGAATCACCCACGGGTGTAGACACATAGACATGTGAACTTAGAGAATCATGGGATACACCCAAATAGGGAGCAAAATAAGATGACACATAGGAATAAGTGGAGCCTGGATCAAATAAGACTGATGTATCTCTATGACAGACCCGAACAATACATGTGATAACAAAATCTGATGCAACTGCCTCTGTCCTAGCAGGAAGAGAATAGTATCTGGCCTGGCCTCCCCCTCTAGGTCGACCTCTACCCGCTTGACCTCAACCCCTAGCTCGCGGTGCAGGTGGAATGGTAGCTGGTATTGTAATCATAGCCTGAGGATCCGGTGGAGCACGCGGTACTTGAGAAATTTGTGGAGGTATACCTCCTAAGTCTGGGGAAATCCCTCACAATATGGCAAGTGTCGCCATACTCAAAACAAGCTCTCGGA
The DNA here is from genome assembly GCF_000390325.3 of Nicotiana tomentosiformis. Classification (NCBI taxonomy): domain Eukaryota; kingdom Viridiplantae; phylum Streptophyta; class Magnoliopsida; order Solanales; family Solanaceae; genus Nicotiana; species Nicotiana tomentosiformis. The sequence continues at coordinate 105,404,709 of NC_090812.1, forward strand.
GGACGTGGCTGCTGTGACTGGATCGGGCCTGATCGGCTGGACTGACCACTGAAAGCACCCCGTACAGGAGGTGCACTAGACACTGCCGGTGCATAATAGGGATCCTGGGGCCTAGGAGTGGCCGGAGCACCGCTGGTGGCTGGAAGTGCTGAATGAACATGGCGACCTATATAACCCTTACCCTGACGAGCTCCCGCTGGGGCACGAGTACCACTATAAGTGCCAGACTCTTGAGACCTCTTGGCCTCTCTCTCTCCCCCTGCTCTCTCTCTCTCTCTCTCTCTCTCAGCAAACCCCCAACCTCCTAGTAATCCCCATTACCTGTTGGTACGCAATATCCATCTCCAACTCTCGGGCCATGCTAAATCTGATTATGGGGTTGAGCCCCTCAATAAATCGATGAACCCGCTCTCGAACAGTAGCAACCAAGGCTGGTGCATGCCTAGCCAATCACTGAATCGGACCGCATACTCTGACACGGTCATGGAACCTGACGCAACTGCTCAAACTCTGCGCGTCATGCATCTATGAGATTCTGAGGGACATACTCTCTCAAGAACATATATGAGAACTGAGTCCAAGTGAGTGAAGCTGCCTCGGCCGGACTACCCAACTCATAAGCTCGCCACCACTGATAAGCCACTCCTATAAGCTAAAACATAGTGAAAGAAACCCTACTAGTCTCCGCAATATCCATAGTACGGAGGATACAGTGGCACTTCTCAAGAAAACCCTGGGCATCCTCTGATGCCAAACCACTAAAAGTAGGAGGGTGATACTTCTTGTACCTCTCGAGCCTGACCTCCTCCTCCTCAGAAACTGCTGCCCTAACCTCGGGCTGAACTGGAGCTACCGTCTGTTTCGGTATGATCTTTGGAACCTAATCGACCTGAACCCGCTGCTCTGGGGTACGGGCAGCGGGAGTCTGTGCTCCTCCCCCAGCCTGAAATGTGGCAGGAGCAAGTGGTATCAATCCTACCTAAGACAAGGTGCTAAACATGCTCAGAAATTGGGCGAGAGTCTCCTGGAGGGCCGGTGCAGTAACAAGCGTCTCAGGTGCCTACCCCCGAACTGGAGCTACTGGTGGCTCCTCTATAGCAGCTCGTGCGGGTGCTCTGGCTGCACCACGTGGACATCCTCGGCTTCTACCCCGACCCGACCTTTCGCGGCTCTAGCAAAGGGCACAAGTGTCTGGTCATTTGATCCAGTTGTACGTGTCCTCACCATCTGTGAGAGAATAGAAAGACAGAAGTTTTAGAATCCGAAGTCAAAATCTCGCACGATAAGGAATCAAAGAAGTGAAGCTTTTCCTAACAGTTACATAGCCTCCCGAAGATAAGTATAGATGTCTCCGAACCAATCCGCGAGACTCTACTAAACCTGCTTGTGACTCATAACACCTATGAACCAAGTGCTCTGATACCAACTTGTCACGACCCCAATTTCCCTCCGTAAGATGTTGTGATGGCACCTAGTCTCTAAGACTAGGTAAGCCTAACAACTTGCGGAAATACTGAATATAAAACTAAACTCAAATCTCAACATATGAAATATAAACAAGAACTGCGATTCAAATAATTACAACTCCCAAAATCCGGTATAAATAAGTCACAAGCTCTAAAGAGAAAATGTTAAGTGTCTCTATACATCAGGGTCTAAAAGAAAAATAAAGAAAGCAACATTAAGGATAGAGGGGGACTCCGAGGTTTGCGGACGCTGGCAGATATTCCTTGAAGTCTCCACGTACGGTCCAACTTACTGGTATCTGGCCTGGTAGGAAGAACCTGGATCTGCACAAAAAATATGCAGAAGAGTAGTATGAGTACACCACAACGGTACCCAGTAAGTGCCAAGCCTAACCTCGGTAGAGTAGTGACGAGGTCAGGTCAGGTCAGGGCCCTACTGGAATAAAAGGAAACAAGACAGAAGATATAACAATATAATGAAATAACGGGGAATTTAAACAATGAGAAGCTATGGAAAAGTAACAACACAGCGAATAGAGGTAAACAACATGGGCGCTCCCGAGGTACCGCCTCGTAGTCCCAAATGTAAATGCACAATAGGGGGAGCTCCCGAGGTACCGTCTCGTAGTCCCAAAAGTAAATATGCAGTAGGGTCACTCCTAAGGTACCGCCTCGTAGTCCCAAAATTAAATACACAACAATGGGAGCTCCCGAGGTACCGCCTCATAGTCCCAAAAGTAAATATGCAATAGAGGTACTCCCGAGGTACCGCCTCGTAGTCCCAAAAGTAAATACACAACACATAACCTATGGAACAACGAGTTTACAGTAAGGAATCATATAGTTAAAGACTGAATACAAGATTAAGGAAGCAGGTAATTCAACTAAGCATGTTACACAAATTACAAGTAAGAGTTAAGACACGTAGGCATGCGACATTAGGCTAAACATGATGACTACACATGTTAGAGCAACTTAGTTAAGGTATTAAAGAAAACTACTCAGCAAGAACTGAATTTTCCATATTTAGCCCGTGTACGTAATCGTCATATCACAAATTGTTACAGCAGTACCAAATTATAAGGGGATTTCCAGCACACAAGGTTAGGCAGGTCACTTACCTCAAACCAAACTCAATCAGTCACTAAGAATGCCTTTCCCTCGATTTTTCACCTCCGATCGGCTCGAATCTAGCCAAAATAATTTCATACTATAAATATAACTATAAGAAACTAATTTAAATAATAAAACTACGACTTTAGCAAAGAATCGAAAAATCGCCCCAAAAAGTCGACCCGGGCCCACATCTCGAAATCGGGTAAAAGTCACAAAATACGAACACCCATTCGATATCGATTTCACCTAAAATACCTAGCCTCAAACTCCCAAATTTCACCTTAAACACACACAAAATAGGTGGATAAATCAATGGGGAAACAATATTATTGATAAAAAATGAGCACAAAAGACTTACCTCAAGAAACCCCTCGAAATTCCTCTCAAGAATCGCCAAAACTCGAGCTCAAAATGTTTAAAATGAAGCAAAATCGCGAACCCTTTATTTCAGTGTTCTGCGAGCACTTCCGCTTATGTGGAAACTTAATCGCTTCTGCGGCGTCGCAGAAGCGACCACTCGTCCGCATCTGCGGCTTCTTCCGCTCATGCGTCCCCTCACTCCGCTTTTGCGAGCCTCCAAGTCGCTTCAGCGGTCCCAGCTTTCTTGCCCAATTCAGTATCTGCGGTCCCCCTGCTGCATCTGCGGTCATGTAGGTGAGGCAATTCCCTCGAACCTGTGGCCACCGGCACACCCCTCTCTAAAACTCGCACTTGCGATCAAAGCTCCGCAGGTGCGGTTACACCAGCAGAGCCCAGTCTTCAGCAATCTCTCAACTTCAACTTGATCCGTTAACCACCCGAAATTAATCCGAGGCCCCCCGAGTCCTCAACCAAACATACCAACAAGTCTTAAAAAATCATACAAACTTAGTAGAGCCTTTAAATCACATCAAACAATGCTAAAAATACGAATTGTACATCGATTCAAGCCTAATGAACTTTAAACTTCAAACGTCTACTTCCGACGCCGAAACCTACCAAATCAAGTCCGATTGACCTCAAATTTTTCACACAGGCCATAATTGACATTACGGACCTACTCCAATTTTCGAAATCGGAATCCGACTCTGATATTAAAAAGTTCACTCCCGATCAAACTTCCCAAAAATCATCCAAGTCTAACTTTCGATAATTAATGCCGAAATGACCTACGAACTTCCAATTCAACATCCGAACACGCTCCTAAGGCCAAAATTACCCTATGGAGCTAGTGGAACCATCGAAAATCCATTATGGAGTCGTCTTTACACAATTCGATCTACTTTCAATTCCTACGACTTAAACTTTTATTTTAAGGACTAAGTATCTCATTTCACTCCGAAACCAAAAAAAATCCTCCCGGCAAGTCACAAAACCCAAAAATAAAATAGAGAGAGCAATAAAAAGGGGTTCGGGGCTAGTACTCTCAAAACAACCGATCGGGTCGTTACATCTCCATGTACATTGCATGTGCCTTTTGTGTATAGGTGTTGCGTACAACCAAGGTTGGCATCGCGCCCAGCCTTGGCCCTTTGACATTGTGCTGTCCCAATGCCATGCCCGCAACCTGCCGCCCATAACTTAGCCGCACCCGCCCGACACTACTGCCACTCGCAGATATAATAATTAGAGAAGAGCTCATATATCACTAGGCAAATGTGGTTAGGGGTGTCAATAGTTTGGTTCAACCGGTTATTTTATAAAATTTGTTTCTTACCAATTTTTCGGTTATTCTATTATGTATAACCAAAATTAGACTTTTTAAAACCGTCCCAATCATGTCAGTTGCTCTTCGGTATCGGTACGGTTCGATTAATTTTCGGTATTTTTTAAATATCATGTAAGATTCACCAGTAGAAGTATAAGGCAATAACATATGTTCTTCTTTAGGACTTAGCAAAACTCTCTAGACATTTTACTGTTTAAAGGATGATGAATTAAAAAAAAAATGAAAGATGGCTAGAGTATAGATCCATCAACTATTCTATAACAACGTAAAAGAAATCAAGCAAAGGCAAAAAAAAAATAAAAAATCACACGAGTGGAAAGATATTAACCAAGGTGGGACTCAAGAATAAAGTTTATAGAAGATTAAATATTCAGAAAGATAAATTTAAATTATATGAAAGGAAACATATTCAATACATTGTAGATTGCTCCTCATAATCGCTAGAATATTTTGTGTCTTGCTAATGAAGATACTTGAAATAATTTAGTTTAAGTAGAAGTAGCATAATAGGTTTTAGGAATTAGTATTTTGAGTTTAATTACTTGTTGGTTTGTAACAGTTTTCATAATTCCAAGACCCAAAGAAAAATTTAATGCATTATTATTTTTAAACTTACTATATAAATATATTTTTCACATGTAAAATTTATTCGGTACGGTTTGGTATTTATTCGGTTTATTTTCATAAAATAAAAAACCTACCCTAATTATCGGTGTGGTTATAGATTTATATAAAAACCTACGATTTCTTTAAAAGAAACCTAAAAATCGATTCGGTGTGATACAATTCGGTCGGTTTAGTCAGTTTTCGAATATTCATTGACGATCCCTAAATGTGGTGTTTTAATTTCATAGGCGAATAGTATAGTATAGGGTTTGAGCCTATGACTGCAAAAAGATTTATTTAGGAATCTTTCTTTTTGCATTTCTTGGCTAATTTTACTTCCAGTAAGTAGTGTGTGACTGTGTGTAATGAGTACCTTTGGTGTACAAATGCTTGTTTTACTGTGAGCTTTAAATGAAGCATAACAAATACTACTATCATGCTTCGTTGGTTATAGTCTTTAGCTTTCGCCGTTCCATTTTTCTCGCCACCTTTATGTCTTCTTTTAATCCCTTGCTCTTCATCTTATTTCCAAGAAAAAAATAGTTAATCCAATATATACATTAAATAGCTGTTTGCAGGGGCTGCCGTATAAGGTAAAATATTATTTGTTATTGATTAAAAATAGGCTTTGAACACCCTTACATAGCCCACTGGCAAATGTTTAAACACCCTTGTTGAATTTTCTGGCTTCGCCACTGGCTGTTTGTCTCATTTCAGATAAAAATGTTTGATTTGGTAATGAATTCAAGAAATCAAATAACACATTTGTCACGTAAATTTAATATATATATATATATATATATATATATATATATATCCTTGTAAAAGAATAAAAGTAATTATAGAAAATTATGTCATTAAAAATAAAATGAGAATGTTAGGATCATTTATTTATATAAAAAACAAAACTATTATTCATGCGATAAATTTTTAAAAAATACATTTGCCAAGTAAAATACGATAGAGCATGTCAAGACCCAAATTTGAAGGCGTGATTAGCACTTAGCGAGCAACTACTCACGCCAAGCGAACCAGTATTTATCTTAGTCATGTACCAAACATATACAAATTTTGACAAGGTTTTCTCTGTAACCAGAGCATCTCAATAATTCATGTAATCAATCAATCAACAATCTAATCAGATAGAATATCCATAACCACCAACAGTATCAATATCTTCACAAAAATATGCAAAAGTATAGTATCAGTACAACTGATACAATATACTCAGCAATCATCTTGACTGACCCCAACAAAAGTAATGGCCAGGATTTTGTCAAAAAGGTTCCGGGACGGCAATGGATACACAACATGAATACGGCACCTTCCACTTTGCACTAAGTCATCAAGTTTCCTACTAAATGGAGAATATGAAAAATCTAAGGTGAATAGAGAGCTACTCGTAATGCAACTCGATATATATATATATATATATTAATATACTCGAAGAAAAATTGACAAAAGAACAAGACGAATTCGGAGAAAAAAGGGAGATTCTTTGAATTTAAGGAGACTGAAAAAACTTTCAGCAGATGAAATTTGATGATTAGTTTGTTGCTGCTGACTACACTGTTAGAGTTTACGAAAAATAATATTTTGTGGCCACAATATAATAAATCCACCGAGTGTTTTTTAATCTGACAAACTAAGATTTTCCTTAAAATATCAAATGAATTTTTTCTCCTATTGATAAAAGGAGATATGAATTCTCCTGACCAAATACATGTACACAAGATTCACCATTAAGAAATTGTATCAACAATGATATTCTCTTCCTCTGCTATAGAGTATAGACTAGTAAGCCTACTTGAATGCGACTCTTTCTCGTCGTCAACTAATGTTGGACATAAAACTCGGTCGATCCTAAAAGTCAAACCTAAAAAGAAACGTATATATCATTAAAAATTTAAAAACCACTATTAATATAACAAGTCATTGAGAAAATCACTTACCATTTATTTCGCTTCATAATCAAGTACGAGCATACATCAAGACAGGAATGGCTAAGAAATCATGAGCAATTTTTTGTAAAGTAGGAAATTTCAATCCGTTTGTCTTCTACCAACTTAAATTGTCAAATGATGGTGTACGAGGTAACATACTTTCTTCTAAATACAAATCCAACTCCGATCTAGTGTCTATGTTCAAGCTACTCGGACTTCACTAGAACTAGACGCTGGGACTCAGGTCCTCTACTCTTATGTTCTTGAAAGATATCAATATAATGGTTTTGAACTTCTTGAATTTTATCTAAAGCAGTTTCTCTTCCATAAATATGTGCAAGATAGACCTCCAACAACCTCATCTTATACCTTAGATCAAAGATAACAGCTACACCCATCAAAATATGTGCATCATCCCAATATTTTTTGACAACATTACTAATGCCATAGAGCTAATCAAAAGATTTAAGCTTATCACTCAAGTTTTCAATTTCTAGCTTAATTTCACAAACTTTGAAAAGATACACAGTTGAAGTTGGATATTGACTGTGAGAATTCCTCAGTGATATGCTAAAAGAGCAATAACTTATTGCAAGCTTCTTTTGTTGCACTCCATTGCTCTTCGGTTGGAAAATAAAGATAGTTGGTGTCATTAGGTTCAACTTCATAAACACATCTTTGAAAATTTTCTTTTGAAGGGATCTGCAAAAATTGGAGTTTATGATAACTTCAATGTGTTTCTCAGTTTCACTAATGATGAAGATTACAATTTTGTTCTGTATAAGCGGGTGATTGAAATTGAAGGTCTGCAAATGTGGTTGCAGAAGTGGACTCCAGATTTTAAGCCTGAAGCAGACCTACCAATAGTTCCTATCTGGGTCCTACTGCCCGGATTACCATTTCATATGCATAACTGGTCTTATGTCAAACAAATTCTTGAATAAACTATGAACATGCCTAGTATGGCGAAGGTAAGGGTGGAAATTGATTTACTCAAACCTTTAATCACTAATGTTTGGGTTGGAGATAAAGACGATGATTCGCCTCTTAAAGGATTCGTTCAGCGCATTGAATATGAAAACATACCAAAAATCTGCAAACATTGTAGGAAATTGGGGAACTATCTTGTTAACTGTCGAATCCTTGAAAAGAAAAGGCTGGAAGAAAAGAAGGAAGAGGAACAAAAGAGTAACATGAAAAAGGATCAAGCTGAGCCACCTGTGAAACAAAACAATGAAAAGCAGACAACCATTGAGCAGCCACAACCGCGAAGAGGTAGAGCAAGTCAAGTAAGTAAACAGGATCATAAGCACAAAAGTGAACCACCTAAAGGCTGGTATAAACCAACTGGAGCAATATTTGGAATTGACAAACCTCTACCAAACAATGAAGGAAAGAGTAAGAAGGACAAAGGAACAAACATCAATGATCAGAATACCAAGGAAGATGGTGTGGCACTTGAAAATTCCTCCAAAGAATTCGAAGCCGCAAAAGGCACATCTGCAGCAAAGCAAACAACACAGAAGGCTAAGGAGGCTTATAATATTACACAAGGAAATTCTATTATTCAAGAGGCTGCAGCAAGAAAGGCTTTGAGTACCTACAAAACAACTAAAACTATTGAGATCACTGATCCCAATCAGCTCAGGGTTGATATATATGCAGATGATTGTCAAATGGATGGAAGTAAAAAATCAAAAAAGAAGATAGGTGAAGGGGCGTCAAGCAAACAGAAAGAAAATTCAAGTCATCAAAAGATGCATAAAATTTTGGCACAAAATGCCACTATCACACAGAACAGTTTTGATGAGCTCATGAATGAAGAAAATGTTCAAACACCTGACAGACAGGCAAACAAGCTGAAGCAAGTAGTGATCAAACAAAGAGTGATGGTGAACCAGATGATAACAGTGTTGATGAATGGGCATATGAAACTTCATCAGAGGAAGAAGACACATCTGAAGAGTCATCTGATGAACAAGCTGAGCAATTGACACAAACATTTTGTGGGATCACTCACCGATAAGGATGACCTCCAAAAGGAAATAGAGGAAAATAAAATGAAAGGAGGAACATCCACAAAAAAATTTTCACAAGGGAAGAACAAATCAGATAATGAGAGATTCTCCAGTCACAAGAGGCCAAAAGCTGAATTTACAAAAAAAAAAAACTCAGACTCCTATCAATGATTAAGGTCCTCAATTGGAATATCAGGGGTATGAAGTCTCAGGCAGCTACTGAGAGATTAAAATATTTGATTAAGAATCACAACGTTTCTCTTGTAGTTATACAAGAACATTTTATCAAAGAAAGTAAGATTGATAGTTATAAGAACATCTTGGGAATGCAGGGATGCTTTGCAAACTGTAGTAATAAGGTTTGGATTTTCTAGAGTAGTAACTTGAATTGCAACATTTATGCAAGTGAAGATCAAATGGTCACTTGTAAAATTTCTGACAATCATAGAAACATTGTGTATTATTTGTCAATTGTTTATGCTAAATCAAGATCTGCCGGGAAAGAAGACTTATGGGGTTATATGAGATCTTTTGCTTCGACTATTAATTCACCCTGGGTTGTGTGCGGAGATTTTAATACCATATTATCTGCGGAAGAAAAATTGGAGGTAAAGCTCATAGGTTGAGTAAAAGCATTCCATTTATGGAATGTTTGCTAGATTGTGGCTTGAATGACATTGGGTATTCTGGTAGCAAATATACTTGGGGTAATGAAAGAAAAGAAGAGGATATTATATGGAAAAGGCTGGATATAATGGTGATCAATGATAACTGGGATGACTGCTTTTCAAATACTAATGTTCAACATCTTTCCAAGATTAGCTCAGACCATTGCCCTTTGCTGATTAGGATTGGAGATAATCAGAATGATCACATAAAATACTTCAAATTTTAAAATTTTTGGGTTGATCATGAAGACTTCCAAGAGCTTGTCCGAACAAACTGGATCTCTCCTCCTACTGGCAATATTTTTTGGGATATCCACCATAAGATGAAGAAGACCAGCAAAGCTCTTAGCGCGTGGTCTAAGAATAATATTGGTGATATCTTTGTTAAAACACAACAACTAGAAGAAAGGGTGAGACAATGTGAAGAGACTTATATGATATCTTTGAGCCAAAGTGATAGAATGAACCTTCATCAAGCCGGGGCTGATCTGATTCAACACTATAAGCAAGTTGATGCCTTCTGGAGACAAAGAGCTAATCTCAAATGGCATATTGAAGGAGATGAAAATACTAAGTTCAGTAGTGAGAGGCGGAAGGAAGTATCTACAAGTTTATAGAATTAACCACGAGAACAAATGGATAGAAGGTGATGAAGAAATTGGAAATGTTGTTGTTGAGTTTTATAAGACTTTATTTCACCAAGAGTACAACCTCCTTAACTTGAGCATACTTGATTCTATCCCAAAAATGATAGACAATTCTGATAATAATTTTCTTTTAGTAGCCCCCAGTTTACAAGAAGTGAAAGATGCAGTTTTTGACATTAATCCTAATAGTGTCACCGGTCCTGATGGATTTAATGGTCTGTTTTTTGAAAAAACTTGGGATATTGTGGCTGCTGGTATGGTTATGTAACGACCCGACCTACCGTTTTGAGATCTAGCATGTTATTCAGAGATTGAGGCCTTGAGTAGTTTCACTTCAAGTATTATGACTTGTACGTGTGGTCGGAATTGAATTTTGGAAAGCTTAGAGTTGATTCAGGTGGAAAATTTTAATTTCGGAAGCGTTGAGTTGGAAGAATTGACTAAGGTTTGACTTTTGAGTAAACGACCTTGGAATCGGGATTTGAAGGTTCCAATAGGTTCGTATGATGATTTTGGTCATATGAGCGTTTCCAGATGTTGATTTGGAGGTCTGTTGGTCATTTCAGCATCAATTGGCGAAAGTTGGAAATCAAATGATTATTGGGAAGTTTGATAGAAAGTGGAATTTTTGATATCGAGGTTGAATTCTGATTCCGGAAATGGGAGTAGGTCCGTAATGTCAATTATGACTTGTGTGCAAAATTTGAGGTCAATCGGACTTGATTTGATAGGTTTCGGCGTCAAATGTATAAGTTTCAGGTTCTAAAGCTCATTAAGCTTGCATTGGGGTGCGATTCATGATTTTAGCATTGTTTGATGTGATTTGAAGGCTCGACTAAGTTCGTATTGTGTTTTAGGACTTATTGGTATATTTGGTTGAGGCCCCGGGGGCCTCGAGTGAGTTTCGGATGGTTAACATATCAAATTTGGACTCGAGGTAAGTCACTTGTGATCATTGTTAGTCAATAATATTGAATTATCATTGAGTATTTCGACTAGATTACGTATTTTTGGAGGTAAAATTCGAGGATTTGGGTCTAGGGATTTGAAAATAAGAGTTGGGAATTTGAGTGGCGATTTGGTGACGGATTTTGGTAATTTTGGTATGGGTGAACTCGATATCGAATGGGTGCTCGTATTTTATGACTTTTATCCGATTCTGAGACGTGGGCCCGAGTCGACTTTTTGGGCCGAGTTTTCAGTTCTTTGCTAAAGTCGTGGTTTCATTATTTAAATTAGTTTCTTGTAGTTATATTTATAGTATGTAATTGATTTAGCTAGATTGGAGCCGATCAAAATTGGAAAGTCGAGAGAAAGGCATTCTTATCGACTGATTGAGCGATATTTGAGGTAAGTGACTTGTCTAACCTTGTGTGGGGGAAATCCCCTTAGGTTTTGGTACTGTTGTAATAATTCGTGATCTGTAAGTGCCGTGTATGTGAGGTGACGAGTTCGTACACAGGCTAAATATGAAAATTTCGGTTCTTGCTGAATAGTTTTCTTTTAAATTCCTTAATTGAGTTGCCTTAGCATGTGTAGTTATCATGTTTAGCCTAGTATCACATGTCTACGTGTCTTAACTCTGACTTGCAATTTGTGCAACATGCTTAGTTGAAATATCTGTTTCCTCGATTTGTATTCACTCTTTTACTGTATGATTCCTTGCTGTAAATTCGTTGTTCCATAGGTTATGAGTTGTGTATTTACTTTTGGGACTACGAGGCGGTACCTCGGGAGCTTTCCCTATTGTGTATTTACTTTTGGGACTACGAGGCGGTACCTCGGGAGATCCCCCGCTGCATATTTATTTTTGGGACTACGCGACGGTACCTCGGGAGATCCCTTGTTGCATATTTACTTTTGGGACTACGATGCGGTACCTCAAGAGATCCCCTGTTGCATATTTACTTTTGGGATTACGAGGTGGTACCTCGGGAGATCCCCTGTTGCATATTTATTTTTGGGACTACGAAGCGGTACCTCGGGAGATCCCCCTGTTGTGTATTTACGTTTGGGACTACGAGGCGGTACCTCGGGAGAGCCCCTGCTGTTTACCTCTATTTGTTGTGCTGTTACCCCTTTGTAATTTCTCCTTGTTCATTTCTCAGTCATTTTATTGTATTATTATATTTTCTGCCTTATTACCTTTTATTCCAGTATGGCCCTGACCTGACCTCATCATTACTCTACCGAGGTTAGGCTTGGCACTTACTGGGTATCGTTGTGGTATACTCATACTACACTTCTACACATCTTTTGTACAGATCCAGGTACTGCTTACCAGGCCAGGTACCAGTGAGCTAGCCGTACGTGGAGACTTCATGGTATATCTGCCAGCATCCACAGACCTCGGAGTCCCCCTCTATCCTTATTATGTTATTTTACTTACTCTCTTTAGACCCTGATGTATAGAGACACTTACTATTTTCTCTTAGAAGCTTGTGATTTATTTTTGTCGGGTTTTGGGAGTTGTAATTATCTGAATCACAGTTTTTATTTGTATTTCATATGTTGAGATTTGAGTTCAGTTTTACATTTAGTTATTCTTCAAATTGTTAGGTTTACCTAGTCTTAGAGACTAGGTGCCATCACGACATACTACAAAGGAAAAATTGGGGTCGTGACAAGTTGGTATCAAGAGTCTCGCGGATCGGTACGGAGACATCTATACTTATCTTCATGAGGCTACGGAATTGTTAGGAAAGGCTTCACTTCCTTGATTTCCTCATCGTGCGATTTCATTCCTTGAGGCCTATGCCTTTATTTCCTTCCTACTCAATCTCCTGCGACGTGAACCATTTGTTATCAATTGGGTATCGAGGAGTTGTAGTGGTACTGCAGATATGGTGTAAGATATTTTCCTTATGCGTTCGAGTGGGCTATTATCGCCGCTTTGCGGAAGGATGTTCTGTCATTTCAGTTCAGTATATGTACTTCCTATGATTTTGAGGCTATGCACGAGTTGCTATGATGTTCACTCGTTGTTATCGCACAACGTTGGCATAATGGTAGGGTGCTTGTCTATGTGTCGAGGCAGTGAATGACTTGAAAGGAGGATTTCTTAGTGCATGATTTAGAGGTTCAGAATTTAATTCCAGCAAAGGAAAGGCAATCGGACTATGGATGTTTAGGCTTTGGTCGATGAAGCGACAACACTTGATATTTTCGAATGTGGTGGAATTTTCATTTATGATACGGTGTCATCGCCCTTGTTAGAATGCATTAAGGTTCGCCAGTGTTATGGTCTTCTTCGATTTGCCTTCGGGGCAGGATGTTGGGAAGTGGCGCCTAAGAAGCGGTTGTCAGAGATAGCGGGGTGTAGCTGTCTCAGAATCGAATTAGTGTTTCTAGTGTCGATGGTTCGAGAACGAAGATCTTCTAGGAGGTTGGGAGTTGGTAGCGATTTATCAGTTTAGGTTCTATAGGTATGGATTTGATTTGAGGCAATATTTGGGTAGCTAAGTATGAGGGAGGACATGACGGGAGGTGTCTCGCGGTAGTTGAATTATTAGCAGGTCAAGTATGAAGAGCGGAGGTCGAGCAGTTACTTAAAGAAGATGGTTTAACCAAATTGAGAGCAGTTACTTGTAGATTATGTGGTAGGGTAGCCACATGCCTTGAGAAAGTTCAGAGCGATTTGGGAGTCATGGTGGAAAGTGACTAGGTCTACGGACCCTATTTGAAATAGTGGCTATTGTACTGAGGAACATTGAATATGGCAGAAAGGAGTCTGCTTGAAATGAAAAGGGGTGTGAAAACTTTTTTGTCGTGGGATGCAACATGACTTCGAGTTTGGAATGTATTGTCGGATTTTCAGTTGATGTCAAGGGGGAATGAACAGACTTGTATAGCTGGCGGATGAGCACGGGCCCAGGAGGGTTTACTGATTTTGTGGTAGTTGAACCCAGCGCAGCGTCGTTGGGGGATGTCGTCATGGAATTCCACAGGTGGGCTATCTACTGTGGACAGGTCAACGGTGGTGTGATTTCGATGAAGTCTCTACAAAGTGTTTTACTTACTACGAAGCAGAAGGTCAAATATGCGATTATGGCAGATAATTTGGAATGTTCATGAAAAGTTTAATAAGAAACTACAAGAAATTTGGCTGGTTAACGATGCGAGATCATAGTAATTGAGAAGGAGAAATCTTTGTGGGCTCTAGGTTTATAAATTGTAGCTTAAAGCTAAGTGGGGGAGCCCCACCGTCTACGATTAGATCACGTAGTTGTCTGCTTGTGCGGTTTTTGGTTATCGGTGTATTGATGGGTTATTATGACTGAGGAAAGAAAACATGAGGGGTAATTCGAGCAAATAAATTGATAAATGTGCACTACATTCCGCTTTATAAATTTCCGCTGGTTGCTTCTTTGAGAGGGTGTCCATGTGCAAGTATAGCGTTGAAGTTTGGTTATATACGGGATCAGGTTAGAGTGGGTGACTCTCAACCACGGTCCTAGTGGGTTCAAGAATTTAAGTGCAGTGCCTAAGGACTTGGAATGTTCTGTGTTATCACGGTGCAGTATTGGAGGAAATGAAGAAATAGCTTCGGATCCGTAGAAGGTCTTGCAGAATGGGTGTACCAGTTGGAGATATTGTTGTGCACTTGAGAAGGGTATGAGATGATTCATGGGTATTGAGACGATGTGATCTCGCAATTCGGGCCACTCGGGATGAGTGCGGATTGAGTTCATTATGTTGTAAATGGAGCTATTATTATTATTATTTCTTTGGCAGGTCAAGAGTAAATTGAAAGAAGTTGGGTCGATTAGTAATGATTTAACCGGTATGATTGTGGCAATGATCAGTTCCTTCGGCATGTGAAGCTATACGTGTGGTTTGTGGTTGTACATGTGGGCTTGACAGCCACCATAACTTGATTGATTTGGTAGGTATTTGATTCAGATGACCTTGTTGTGTGAATGGATTCCGGAGGAGTCACGACAGTTAAGATCACGTCTTGATGTTTGTATTTTTTCTACGGTTTGGGAATTCAGTTGCGTATTGCATTGGCTCTTCTGAAATGACCTAAGTGAAAGGTTTCTAGCCAATGTAGTGTTTATTCTACCGATAGTTCAGGGGTAATGATGAATTCGTGTATTCTCGCGTAGCGGCATGATAGGTGCAGTGAGCGGCATAGGAATGTAAAAGTTGAGGATCAAGGTTGCGGTTCAGTGTTGATAAGAATGTCATGAGCTCGGATGAGCGGGGAAGAATTCAGATGTTCAGAGTAAGCTGACATTTTCTTTAGTGTCACTTAAGAACGACGTTCGGTGTAAGAGGCTTTGTGTATTGATTTGTAGATTCTTGATTTGCTTTACACAATTAGTACGGTTGGTGGTATGGATGTGCAGACTTTGCTACCTGGGAGGAAGGTTGTGGGAGCATACCCTACGGGGAAATCTGTATACGTGTGACATGTTAGTCACTTGATTGTAAAAGATTGAAACCAAGTACGGAGATTGTTGGTACTATTGATAATGTGAGAGTTTATGCCTGGAAGGCGCTCTTTTCCCGGGTTATAAACTGCGAGAGTTGGTCCGGAGTGGACGGCTACTCGTGTGTGTCATAAATGGGGCCATTGTGGATCCTTGGTAGGTTATTGGCCTAGTATGGTATGATCAGAATCGGTTTGAGTTTCACGGGCGGGACTAATGTGAATGTGTGTTCTACATCAGGTCGGATGTGTTCATTCATCATAGCATTTCTTACGTAGGAGTCATCGGGCATATGATGTTAATCCCATCATCGGCTATTCCATGTAATACTCTATTGTGTCATGTGGGTCGTGAGACGACTTGATTATTCGCACATGTGTTGTGTCTCCGTGTAACTTGTGGTATTATATGAGCAGGATGGCTCTTGAGATGCAGGTCATTTATTGCACCTTAGTCGCGCTTGGGCTTCATAGCGTATAGCGCTATCCGTCTCCCCAGGATTTGTATTACGCACTTGGCGTGCTTGTGGACGATATTCGGTAGTCCGTAGGTATAAGCATTATGGATTGATGGGTACATCCTTATTTATTATTATGTGTGGATCGGGTTGCACGCCGCACCGAATATCATATTTGGATCGGGTTGCACGTCGCAGCGGTATCATATGTGGATTGGGTTGTACGCCACAACAGTGAGATGTTGAGTACAGTCCCCTATACTTATTTTGTGTATTTGTTTCTCATTCTTTGAGAAAGGTTCATAGCATTTCTTCAGCCGTTTTATTCGTTACGTGGGCCGGGTAGTTCTTTTTCCAGAGTTCGTTTTTTTCTTCTTATGTATCAAATTCGAGTTGTGTCTTGCTGGCACTTTGTGGGCGTCATATGAGATCTTTGGAAGTGTTTGAGATGACTTATTGCCTGAGCAACTTGTACTAGGTGAGATTAGGTTATTAGACCTGGGATCAGTGCGATCGGAGCTATGTAGGGTCTATTAAAGAGCAAATATCGTTATTAAGTTCAAAATGAGGTAATGGTCCTTCTTAGGAGGAGAGACTCCATGATTTGTTGATTCGGTAAGTGGTTATTAGTTTCTACATATCTCTTCCGTCGTGGTAGTATTTTGAGAGTTGAAACAAGACTTATATGCGTCATAAGGTGTATTGCGGGCATCAGATTCCTGAAATTCTAGCTATTGTGGTCGGGGATATTATTATGGGTAACCGACTTATGTGGTGCATGGTGTGATTTCAGCATAGATGCACGATCATGTTTTGGTACAGTGTGTGATGATTGATACAGTGTCGAATGTTAGAATCAGGTCTTGTAGAGAAATTTTGGATGTTGGAATTTGGTTCTCAAACTTGTTAGCTAAGGTTATAAGGAGGATCTTTAGTCTGGCTCGAGCTAATGTATTCAACCGGGTTGTGGTGGCGCGGGTAGGTGCATGAGGTGTTAAACAATGATTTTGGAAAACTACGGATCAGTTCTTAGCACGTTCGAGGACGAACGTATGTTTAAGTGGAGGAGAATATAACAACCCGACCGGTCATTGAATTTCGGGAAGCTACGAGTTGATTCGGGTGAAAACTTTTAATTTCGGAAGCGTTGAGTTGGAAGAATTGACTAAGGTTTGACTTTTGAGTAAACGGCCTCGGAATCGGTATTTGAAGGTTCCAACAGGTTCCTATGATGATTTTAGTCTTAGGAGCGTGTCTAGATGTTGATTTGAAGGTCTGCAGGTCATTTCGGCGTCAACTGGCGAAAGTTAGAAATTAGATGATTTTTGAAAAGTTTGACCGGGAGTGGACTTTTTGATATCGGGGTCGAATTCCGATTTCGAAAGTGAGAGTAGGTCTGTAATATCAATTATGATTTGTGTGCAAAATTTGAGGTCAATCGGACTTGATTTAATAGGTTTCGGCATCAAATGTATGAGTTTGAGGTTCTAAACTTCATTAAGCTTGCATTAGGGTGCGATTCATGGTTTTAGCATTGTTTGATATGATTTGAAGGCTCAACTAAGTTCGTATTGCGTTTTGGGACTTATTGGTATATTTGGTTGAGGCCTCGGGGGCTTCGGGTGAGTTTCGGATGGTTAACAGATCAAATTTGGACTCGAGGTAAGTCACTTGTGATCATTGTTAGTCAATAATATTGAATTATCATTGAGTATTTCGACTAGATTATGTGTTTTTGGAGGTAAAATTCGAGGATTTGGGCCTAGGGATTTGAAAATAAGAGTTGAGGATTTGATCAGTGGCAATTTGGTGACGGATTTTGGTAATTTTGATATGGGTGAACTCGATATAGAATGGGTGTTCGTATTTTGTGACTTTTACCCGATTCTGAGACGTGGGCCCGGGTCGACTTTTTGGGCCGAGTTTTCAGTTCTTTGCTAAAGTCGTCGTTTCATTATTTGAATTAGTTTCTTATAGTTATATTTATAGTATGTAATTATTTTGGCTAGATTCGAGCCGATCAGAGTCGGAAAGTCGAGGGAAAGGCATTCTTTTCGACGGATTGAGCGAGATTTGAGGTAAGTGACTTGTCTAACCTTGTGCGGGGGAAATCTCCTTAGGTTTTGGTACTGTTGTAACAATTTGTGATCCATGAGTATCGTGTACACGAGGTGACGAGTGCGTATACGGGCTAAATGTAGAAATTTTAGTTCTTGCTGAGTAGTTTTCTTTTAAATTCCTTAATTGAGTTGCCTTAGCATGTGTAGTTATCTTGTTTATCCTAGTATCACATGACTACGTGTCTTAACTCTTACTTGCAATTTGTGCAACATGCTTAGTTGAAATATCTGTTTCCTTGATTTGTATTCAGTCTTTAATTGTATGATTCTTTGCTGTAAATTCTTTGTTCCATAGGTTATGAGTTGTGTATTTATTTTTGGGACTACGAGGCGGTATCTCGGGAGCTTCCCCTGTTGTATATTTACTTTTGGGACTACAAGGCGGTACCTCTGGAGATCCCCCACTGCATATTTACCTTTGGGACTACGAGGCGGTATCTTGGGAGATCCCCTGTTGAATATTTATTTTTGGGACTACAAGGCAGTACTTCGGGAGATCCCTTGTTGCATATTTACTTTGGGACTACGAGGCGGTACCTCAAAAGATTCCTTGTTGTATATTTACTTTTGGGACTACTAGGTGGTACTTCAGGAGATCCTCCTGTTGTGTATTTACGTTTGGGACTACGAAACGGTACCTCGGGAGCGCCCCTGTTGTTTACCTCTATTTGCTTTGTTGTTACATCTCTTTAATTTCTCCTTGTTCATTTCTCAGTTATTTCATTGTATTATTATATTTTCTGCCTTATTTCCTTTAATTCTAGTAGGACCCTGATCTAACCTCGTCACTACTCTACCGAGGTTAGGCTTGACACTTACTGGGTATTGTTATGGTGTACTCATACTACACCTTTGCACATCTTTTGTGCAGATCTAGGTACTGCTTACCAGGCCAGGTACCAGTGAGCTAGCCGTACGTGGAGACTTCAAGGTATATCTGCCAGCGTCCGCAGACCTCGAAGTCCCCCTCTATCCTTATTATGTTATTTTATTTACTCTCTTTAGACCCTGATGTATAGAGACACTTAGTATTTTCTCTTAGAAGCTTGTAATTTATTTCTGCCGGGTTTTGAGAGTTGTAATTATCTGAATCGTAGTTTTTATATGTATTTCGTATGTTGAGATTTGAGTTCAGTTTTACATTCAGTTATTTCACAAATTGTTAGGCTTACCTAGTCTTAGAGATTAGGTGTCATCACGACATCCTATGGAGGAAAAATTGGGATCGTGATAGGTTAATATGATGAAGGCTATCCTCAATGGGGAACAACTTCCTAAATTCTATACTAATACTTGTCTAGTCCTCCTTCCTAAAGTTGAATCTCCTCAAACTTTTTCTGAGTTTAGACCTATTAGCTTGAGTAATGTTACTCAAAAGATTATTTCAAAGGTTCTGAACAACAAACTTTCTATTATAATTCCTAAGATTATTTCTTTGAATCAAAGTGGTTTTGTGAAAGATAGGTCGATTGGAGAAAATATATTTTTGACTCAAGAGATAGTTCATGAAGTTAAAAAACCAAACAAGTGGGGCAATGTTGTCATCAAGATTGATATGAACAAAGCCTATGACAGAATGTCCCGCCACTTTATATGCTCAGTGATGAGAAGAATGGGATTCAGTGAGAAGCGAATTTATATTATCTGGAATCTACTCTCCAAAATGTGGTATATAGTGGTGATCAAGGGTAAGAGAAATGGCTTCTTCAAATCATACAAAGGAGTGAAACAGGGGGCCCCTATATCTCCTTCTCTTTTTATTATAGCTGATGAGTCTTTATCTAGAATTCTTAATAAACTCTATGAGGATCCTAGGTTCACAAGTTTCTAGATACATCCCAATTGACCTAAGATTAATCATATTGCTTATGCTGATGATTTGATTATTTTGTGTGCAGGTAAAACTAACACATTGAAGCTTGTAATGGAGTGTATGGAGAAATATTAAGAAAAGTTAGGGCAATTGATTAACAGAGAAAAGAGTTACTTTTTAATGGGTGATGATGTCTCTAACAAAAGAATTGGAATTGTTACTAGCTTACATCAAGTACAACGCAAGGAGTTCCCTATCACCTATTTAGGGTGTCCTATATTTTCTGGAAGGAAGAAGGTTTAGTATTTTATAGATATGGCTACCAAAATTCTTAAGAGACTGAGTGCTTGGCACTGCAACATGTTATCCAAAGGGAGGAAAGTTATATTAATTAAGCATGTGTTAACAACCATGCCTGTTCACCTGCTCTCCATCTGCCAACCCCCGAAAACTATTCTCAAGCAAATAGAGAAGATCTTTGCCAACTTTTTATGAGGCAACATGGAGGGCAAATAAAAGTATCATTGGGGTGGCATGACATAGTTTATGCTTCCCTACTGAGGAATGTGAAATTGGGGTTAGATCTCTTCAAGATATCTCAGACAGCTTCAGTGCTAAATTATGGCGGCAATATAGAACCAAGAGCTATTTATGGGCATAATTTTTGAATGCAAAGTATGCAAGAAAAATTCATCTATGTGTGAGGACGCTGAATTACAATCAATCTCACTGTTGGAGAAGGCTTATGAATATCAAGAGCAAAGTATATCATCTGATTCTATGGAGAATCAATAAAGGCAACTCTGATTTTTGGTGGGATAATAGGTCTGGTTTGGAAAAATTAGCTCAGTTTGGAGGGGCTTCTACTTCTGTTAAAGGTCAAATCAATAATTATATTAATGATACAGAATGGAACACTACAAAACTCCAGCATGTTTTCCTAGGTAATGTGGTTTCTCAGATCCTTAAAGTTACTATTAATTCTTCCAACCTGGAGGATAGACCTATATGGACAGCTACGACATATGGGAAATTTAGTTGTAAATCGGAATGGAATTGTATCAGAACATTCCGAAATACTTCGTTAGTCAACAAGATGAATTGGCACAAGAAATCCCCCTTTAAAATCTCCTTTTTCTTGTGAAGACTTATCAGAAATTGAATTGCAGTGGATATCAACATGAGAAAGTTTGGGATTCCTCTTCCATCTATGTGCACTTGTTACACGGATCATAAACAAGAAGATGTAGAGCACTTGTTCATTATTAAGCATGGTCGGCAGTAGGATTTGAAAGCACTTCAACCAACAGTTTGGGATTGTACAAAGGACTACTAGTTTGAGGCACCACATCATCAACTGGTGGTTGACTAAAGGAAATAATCCTATTCAAGATGTTTGCCTATAAATTTTACCCGGTCTTATTACTTGGCATATTTGGAAATCCAGATGCAAAAGCAGGTTTAAAAATATTGTTATGTCTCATTATAGAATTATTTCCGCTATTAATCAACAACTAATTTTGATTACTCATAAGCTATTTTCGAACATCCCTCCTTATATGAATTCTGAAAAGTTTTATGAAGTCATGAACATGGCTAAGCATCATATTTCTTCAATGGTAGTTAAATGGAATCCTCCCAGGAATGGTTTTGTTAAGATAAACTCAGATGGTTGCTCTAAAGGAAACCCAGGACCTGCTGGAGGTGGTAGTATTGTTAGGAATGATCAAGGTAAAATAATCGTATCTTATGCTTCTCCTCTGAGATGCATGACCAACAATATGGCTGAAGCAATGGTCCTCAAGATTGGCATTGAATGGTGTAGAAATGTTGGCATCACTGAGCTCGAAATTGATTATGATTCTAAATTACTAGTAGACTGGATTAGCAACAACAATGATCCACCATGGACTCTTTGGTATATATTGGATAAGATAAAGTACTATCTGCAAGATTTTGACAATTGGAATATTCAATACTGTTATGGAGAAGGTAACAAAGTGGCAGAATCGCTAGCTAACTAGAGACTTAGCTGTACATAGACTACCTATATTTGCGACAGTCGCCTCCTACCCAGGGAAGCTAGGGGAAAGATGAATATGGACAGATTACAATTTCTCTTTCAGAGTTAACAAACATAGAAAGTCTTTCTTTGTGGAAAGAAACATGTACAGAATTCACCTATTAGATGTTCCTTGAGTTTGCACATTTTGTATAGGAGGGGCCTGTGAGTCTACCCTCGTCAGTGTTAAAAAATTTTGTGTCCTTAATTTGAAAATCCTACTATTCTTTATGAATGGAGCCTGTTCCATTCTAGTAGGTGCAGAGAGCTTTTTCTCCCCTGTTTTGTAAGTTTCTACATATGAATAAAAATATATTTTTTAACCAAAAAGAAAATGTAGCAGCCGTGCAATTCCTTTAAACCTTTCAATTTTGCGTGAAGACCCTATCCAATATAAGACATTGTCACACATATTATTAGTACTATCTTGTATTATCTTTAATCCTTCTTGCATAATCAAATTCAAGATATGTGCGGAACATTGCACATGAACACTCGACTCATCAATAACTCTTATACAAAGTTTCTCATCCCATTTTGGGTGGATCCATATTGATGTTCATTTTATAACAAAGTTTTCGTCATAGTATTTTTTTTGCTAGAATTATCAACAGTAACTATTGATATTCTTCTTTCAAGATTCCACTCTAACAACCAATTAAGTAACTTACTACACAAAAGTATCATGATCGCGTGGAGCAAAAACATACGCAAATATCAAAATATGGCTTTGAAACCTTCATAAATCATCAATAAAATATGTTGTAATAGCCATGAACCCTTTTTTGGTATTTTTTGAAGTTCATATATAAGTTGTTATAGCAATTCTACTTGTGATTTTTTTCAATAATATCAAAGTTTTTTATTTCAAATTGTCAAAAAAATTTAGCATATCATTCTTGATTGTGCTCCTAGACACCATTTTGAACAACGGTTGTAGACTAGTAACAGACTTCCTAAATCCTACATGATCAACAATGAACTACTCATGCAAAATGATGGCATTAGCAAGTTCTGTACGTGAAATATCTTGATCAAAATAGTATTGTTGGCTACCATCACCTCCCGAACTACCTTCATTGTCCATGTTACTTGGCGTTTTGCGACATCTACTATGAATATGATCTAATATGGACTATGTTCCACATTTTCTTGTCGATTTAATACGAGTACTACAATACTTACAAACACCAAAGCGAACACCATTAATTATCACCGGTTTAAAATACTTTTATATTTTAGAAATAAATTTTTTTCTCCAATTTCATCAACAACTTCAGTAGTAACTTCATCGGCTTGCATAGGCGTTTGACTCTCACTCTCAATAGGAAAAGTACTAGAAGATGAACCAATCGAATTCTCTTTATTTTGAGATTCTATACTTTTAAAAGAAAATTCAGCTAAATAAGCATTAAGTTGAGATAAGATACTTAAATTATTAGTTAGAGAATAAGTGATTTAAATTAAAGAAAGACAAGAGAGGTGAATAAGTGGATTTAAACAAAAGGAAACAATTTTATTTTAAGCAGAAAGCTCTCTCCCTCCTTTACCCAACCACTTCCGATGGTTGGTCAGTTTTTAAGCCACCAGCAATGTCCCCAACCCCCGACTCGTCCCACGTGAACTTTTATTTTTAAAAAAATTAAACTCGCCCGGTCACGCCTTACAAACTCTCAAAACTACCCTGCCACGTCAAACCCGTAACGCCATGTACCTGCAACACCCCGTTGTCATTCCTACATCAAATATCATTTTCACAAATAATAATAATAAGATGTCACATGTGGAAGAAAAAAATTTAGATTAGCAATATAAAAAATAATTTAAAAGCAAATAAATGACAATCTTTTAAAAAACATTCTGTCGGGGGAGGGGGATTGGTACGCGGATGTGAGTGTGGGGGTGGATGTAGGTTTAAATTTTACGTGCGACGGGGTAGATTGAAATTTTACGGGTTAAGAAAGAACTCGCCACGTACCCATAGTGCCTGTCATTCCTACTTAATTTCCAAATGGTTTGAAAAAGTAAATACATAATGGGATGAAAATGTGATTGAATATATTTTTAATTTTGAAATTTATTTTGTTTCAACTTTCAAGGCACCAAAGTAAAATAATTACTCCTATAGTACTCTGAAAGTCTGTAAAGAAAATAAAAATATTAAATTTTGTTTTTGCATATTTCATCTAGTAGAAGACCATGTATTTATACGAAATCCTATGTAAAGAAAATGTAACAGAAATAATATATTGTACACTTGGCTAATTTCTACTAGCTAACAAATACTAACAAACTAACCAGATTATTTCTTTAGAATGATTTAAATGTTTCACATATGTGAGAATTTATTCAGATTTTTAATTCAAAACAGTTGTCATTTCCTTGATCTGAATGGTTCATGTTTGATCCATCAAGTATTCTATCATTGCTGGAGATCATGCCACGTGTAAGGGCTATTTTTGCAAATATATCCTTATTTCACATAGATATTTTCGAACATTTCTTCTTTGTTTGAACCCTAGAAGTTTCTCTTCATTATATTTGATTTATTTTTTACTTATCATTTGTTTGAATGAACTATGAGATTTCTTCTTATCATACTTCTATTACACTTATTTCTTGAAATTTGGAAGGAAAAGAAATAAGTTACAGTTTGTCATAGTCTCTCTCACTCGTTTAATTTCATCTTTATGCAAAAACAGACGTCTCACTTTCTAATCAATATTTCAGTTTTAATATTCTTCTTCTTTTAAGTATTTTAAATTAATTAAGAAAGTCAGTCATCAAGTCAATAAAATTTTTGTTACAAATATCTACTACTTATACTTTGCATTGTTTTGCTTTTCTCTTTTTTCTATTTTCACTCACTCCCTCTAAACGATAAATCCTACAAGTTGAAAGCTAAAATACGAAATCTAGATTGAGATTGAAGACTTGAAGAACCCGAATAACTAAAAGGTATTTGACAACATGGGTAAGCTTCAAATATTATTTTTTAAAATCTCATTTGAATAATGGTAAACTTAAACATACTCAATTTTTTTAGAAGAAAAAAATCTCAAATTTTTTGGTGTTTACATGAGGTATTAGAGCATGTTATTCAACTAATGTTCTGATACTTTATGTAATTATTTTTATTTCTAAACTATAAAATATAAATTGATATCAGGGTATGTTTATCAACGAATGCTCTGATAACATATGTGATTATTTTTAAAGTTAAATGATAAAATATATAAACAATATATATATATTCCTACTATGAATAAGGAAGAGTGAGAGCTGCCTCCAGTTAAAGAAAGAGATGCATCTGATTATAATTCGGGTCATGGGAGTGCTTTTTGTAATTTTTGTTGGATTATCCTTTCTTATTGGTTACTGCACAAGTGTTACTATAGTTGCTTCATAAACTTTATATGTGTTTGACTGTTATGTTCTTGTGTACTTTGTGTGCTAGCCCTTTTGCGCATTTGCTGTCCTAGGTGGCCCCCAACTGAATCCCTTTTTTTCTTCTATGTGCTCTCATTAATGCATGTGTCATTATTTATCTAATTATTTCGTTTATTATTTAACAATTAATTACGTTTGCTGCTAATTTTCATATAATGTTGTTAAGCCACAGTTTATCTATTTGCCATGTAAAACTAACATGTGGTTGTGATGACCCAAAATATCATCTTTAAATTTAATAATTATTTATGTGTTCTAAGACCTCGAAAAGTACTATTTATCATTCCTCGACTTGCGTGCGCAGTCCGTAAAAATTTTTCAGAGTTTTTATGTGAAAAATAGATTAAAATATAAATTAGAGCTTTAAAACTCAACTGAGTTGACTTTGGTCAATATTTTGAGCAAACGGACTCGGATCAGTGTTTTGACAATTCTGGTAGGTCTGTATCGTGATTTGGGACTTGGGAGCGTATGCCCAGAATCAAATTCTGATGTCCCTAGCCCGAGATATGAAATTTTGATGAAAAAATAAAAGTTTAAGTTCAAATAGTGATTGGATGTTGAATTATATACAACTGACCCCAGAATAGAATTTAGATGATTCCAACAGCTCCGTATGGTGATTTTGGACTTAGGAGCGTGATCGGAATTTTATTTGGAAGTCCGAAGTGAAATTAGGCTTGAAATGGCTAAAACAAGAATTTAAGTTTGGAAGTTTGACCGGGGAATTGACTTTTTGATACCGGAGTCGAAATCCAATTCTGAAAGTTTTCATAGCTCTGTTATGTCATTTATGACTTGTGTACAAAATTTGAGGTCAATCGGAGTTGATTTGATAGGTTTCGACATCGAATGTAGAAGTTGAAAATTCTAAGTTTCATTAAGCTTGAATTGGAGCATAATTCGTGATTTTAGCGTCGTTTTAGGTGATTTGAGGTTTCAAATAAGTTCGTATGATATTTTAGGACTTGTTGGTATATTTGGTTGAGGTCCTGAGGGCCTCGGGTGAGTTTCAGATGGTTAACAGATCAAAAGTTTGACTTAAAAAGCTGCTGTAATTTTTCCTTCTGCTGGATATTTTGGGTTGTGATTGAGCCGAGATATCGAGCCCAGGGTCGACGGCCTGAGGCGAAGCCAGGGACGAGGCTCAGTATCGAAGCCATGATCGAAGGTCCAGCTCGAGGGCCATGATGGAAGGCAATGCTCGAAGGCCAGGATCGAGACCCAAGATCGAGGGTCATAATCGAAGGATGAGGCTCGATGCCATGATCGAGGCTATGATCGAAGGACCAGGCTCGATGCCATAATCGAGGTCATGATCGAGGTCCAGGCTCGAGCCTGTGATTTAATCCACGATCGAGGCCTAGGCTCGAGGGCCATGATCGAGGCCTAGTTCGAGGCCCAGTTCCGAAGGCTGTCTGGGCAGTTTATAAAAAAGAGGGCATTCGTCCCATTCGCCATTTTTAACAAATTGGAGCTTGAGCAGAGGCTATTTTGGATAAATTTTCAAGGAAAGACATTGGGGTAAGTGTTTCTAACTCGAATTTAGTCTATATACATAAATATATCATTGTTTTCATCATTTAATTACTGTTTTGAGATTGAAATTTGAGAAAGTTTTAGAAATCTCATAGAAACTAAATTTTGAGCTTTCACTATTGATTCGGAGTCGGATTTAAATGAAACTGGAATGGTTAGACTCGTAATTGAATGGGTTGTCGGATTACGTAACTTTCGCTGAATTCCGAGATGTGGGCCCCATGGACAAATTTTTAATTAATTTCTGAATTTTATTGAAAATGTAGTATTTTCTTATAGAATTGATTCCTATAAATTTTAGTGATTGTATCAAATTAATTTTGGTTAGATTCGAGCCAATCGAAGTTGGATAATCAAGGAAAAGGCGTACTAGTGGATTAAATTGAAGCAAGACGAGGTAAGTCTCTTGTCTAGTCTTGTGAGGGAGAAATTACCCCATAGGTAATTAAATTAAATAATTATTGCTAAATGTGGGGGCTACGTACGCACGATGTGATGAGAGTCCCTACGTAGCTACTATTAAATGCTAAAGTGCGGGTACTTTAGGACTCAAAAGCATGAATTACTTGTGTAAATTATAGTCTTTGTTTAATTAATATTATTTGATATATATATATATATATATATATATATATATATATATATATATATATATATATATATATATATGCGAATTGTTAGGGAAGATATTAAAGGATGAAAATCTCATATGCTTAAATTTTTTATTTAAATTAATTAATTGTTAAGAAAAATTATTTTTCCTCCTGAATTTATCTTAATAAATATATTCTCTTTCCGGAGGTACATAAGAAAATGTCCTCCTTTCTTTTGAAGCGGGCCGAACGCCTCGGCAGGATAAATGCATCTATGGATCGTGTCGCACGTCCCTCAGCAGTGTACACGAAACTCTGGATCGGGCCGAACGACCTCGGCAGAAATTGTGCTTAATAGTAATATTTATACGATACTTTGATAGTTTATTGTAGCTTGTGAAGCTAAATGATAAATTAGAAATCTTTGAAATTTAAAGAATTATTATTCCTGCTTGTTAAGGAATTATTGTTATTCCTGTAAATGAGACTAATTGATAAATTTGAAAATTTGTTGGAATTGAAGGAATTTAATTATTTCTGCTGGTTAAATAAATTATTGTTATATTCTGTGAATCATGTTGATTTAGATATTCTAGTTTTATTTCAATTATTATTATTGACCCATAGCGAGTGTCAAAGTCGGCTATCTCGTCTCTACCACTTCGAGATTAGTCTTGATACTTACTAGGCACACGTTGTTTACGTACCCATACTACACTTGGTGCACTTTTTGTGCAGGACCTGAGGCAAGTACTAGTGGGGGACCTATCTCCTTACACCCATATTATCGAGAGGCATAGTGGTGAGCTGCCTTTCTGAGCCGTTCTACAGCTACCAGTGTCTCTTCTTATATTTACATTCTGTCTATTTTTATTTCAGACAGAATTTGAGGTTTTGTATAATCTAATAGAATGCTTATACACTTGTGACACCAGGTCTTGGCACACACACATTGGTAGAATATGGTGTCTTATTATTTTTTTAGATTTAAATTTTATCAATATATGCTTAATTTATTAGTTGGCTTGCCTAGCTATAGTGTTTGACACCATCACGACCTATAGGTGAAATTGGGTCGTGACAACATGGTATCAGAGCACTAGGTTCACGTAGGTCTCACAAGTTATGAGCAGACCTAATAGAGTCTTGTGGATCGGTACGGAGACGTCTGTACTTATCTTCGAGAGGCTATAGGGTGTTAGGATACTACCTTCTTCATATTCCATCATGCAATTAATGTAGTACTAAATATCCTTCTCTTATTCTCTTACAGATGGTGAGAACGCACTCTAATGAGGTTCCAGACCAGGGAAGAGCTACTCCCCCAGTTGCTAGAGGCCG
This sequence comes from Nicotiana tomentosiformis, assembly GCF_000390325.3. Lineage (NCBI taxonomy): Eukaryota > Viridiplantae > Streptophyta > Magnoliopsida > Solanales > Solanaceae > Nicotiana > Nicotiana tomentosiformis. Next base: position 105,433,691 of record NC_090812.1, read on the forward strand.
AGGGAGGGCTACAGCCCATGGTAGAGGGCGAGATGTCCCATGACTGTTCCAGTTATGCCGCCAGTGGGTCCAGCAGAGAATCCCATTATTGAGGAACATGGTAAGGTGCTTGTGGCAGAGCCAGCTCCAGTGGATTTCACATCTACACCGGGATTTCAGAATGTCATGGGTCGTATGTTACGGTTCATAGACAATATGACTCAGGCCGGTTTATTTCTGGCAGACCCAGCCACATCTCAGGCGGGCGAGGGAGCACAGACCACTACCGCACAGGCTCATGGACAGGCAGCTGCTGTATATCAGACCCAGGGTGCACTACCCGTGGGTGGAGCCCAGCCAGTGACAGCAGCTACACCTGAGCCCAGGCCAACTGTAGTCGCTGACCCTCAGAAACTATTGGATAGATGGACTAGACTTCATCCTCCTTTTTTTGGGGGTGAGCGACATGAGGATCCTCGGGATTTCAATGATCGGTGCAAGGATAGACTGTACAACATGAGGATATTGGAGTCTCATGGGGTAGACTTTGCTACTTTTCAGCTAAAGGGCAGAGCCCGTAGATGGTGGCAGTCTTATGTTCTTGGCAGACCAGTAGATTCTCCTCCCATAACTTGGGACATGTTCACCTGTATCTTCCTGGACAAGTATATTCCACCCTCCCAGAGGGAAGAGTTGAGGTTTCAATTTGAGAAGCTCCAGCAGGGTCAAATGTCAGTGACCGATTATGAGGCGAGATTTTCTGAGTTATCTCGCCATGCACTTATGATACTCCCTACAGAGGCGAAGAGAGTGCGGAGGTTTGTTGCGGGTTTACATACTGGCATTCAGGCCACTATGGCTCGAGAGGTTAAGATGGGTACTTCTTATGAGCTAGTCGTAGAGATAGCCCACCGGATTGAGGGTGTACGTCAGTGGAGCCAAAAGCAGGTTACCAGAGATAAGCGGTTTAGGTATTCTGGAGAGTTCAGAGGTGCTCTATCTAGAGGCAGAGGTCAGTTCGTGAGAGGGCAGTCTAGCAGGCCCCCATATCCAGCACCACCGCCTCCTCTAGGTGCTCCAGTGCGACCTTATCTCAGTGCTATACCAGAGAGTTCTTATCGCCCACCAGCTATTCAGGGTCCTCCCAGTGGATATTCAGTTTCTCAGGGCCAGACTTTTGGTCAGCAGCCCATCGCACCGAAGAGTATTTACGAGTGCGGGGACCCCAGTCACATGCGGAGATTCTGCCCCAGGCTGCAGGGCAGACCAGTGCAGCAGGGTCAGCAACCTATGCTTACCGGACCAGTTGCTCCACCAGTAGTCCGACCACTAATAGGTGGATGACAGGTGGGTATGGGTTGTCCTAGAGGTGGAGGTCATCCAGGCGGAGGCCAGCCAGTTGGCGCTCCAGCTCGATTCTATGCTTTTCCGGCCAGACCAGATGTAGAGGCCTCAGATGCCGTGATTACAGGTATTATTTCTATTTACGGAAAATATGCCTCAGTATTATTTGATCCAGGATCTACGTATTCATATGTGTCATCTCTATTTGCTCCATTCCTGGGTTTTTCTCGTGAGTCCTTGAGTACTCCTGTTTATGTGTCCACTCTTGTGGGCAATTTTGTCATTGTGAACCAGATCTACCGGTCTTGTATTATTACATTCTGTGGTTATGAAACTAGAGCAAATCTTCTACTCCTTAGTTTCGAAAGAGGAAAGTTGAATTCAGAGATAAGAATATACTTAGCAGCATATTGACCAGTATCATAATTTTTGAATGTATGACGTTATTGTCAAAACTTCTATATACCATCTATGTGCTATTATATAAGCTATTTGGCGTATTTAAGTTTTTCAGTAGCATGACAGGTATTTTTTTTCTTCAAATTCAACCTATATACAATGGAAGATCAACTTTGTCAATTATTTATACGGTGACACTAACATACGTAAGAAATAATAAACTTGACAACAAACATGTATGGTAGAAGGCCGTTTGGTATTAAAGTATTTAAGTATTCTTCTTGGTTTAATTATTGGTATCATTTTCTGCTTAGTCAAAAATATATATTTTGTTTTGCTATAAAATTTTGCAATCAACCTTTTATTTAGTTGATCAACATATTCATTTCTGCTAGCTAAAAAATTCTTTTAATTCTATCATGCGATTTGCACAAATTACGTTTTAATCTAATGATAGAAATATTTCTCTTATTAGATGCATACTATTACCATTGGAATTGATAACCAAGTGTTTAGGAAGAACCAAATCATCTTTCATTAGATGCTCTTATTCGTTTCCGACACGAAGCAAGAAGACACTGAATATTTGATCTGTTCTTACTTTATATTTCTTGCCAGTTGAATCTTTTTCATTTGAGATCAGAAGTATAACTTTGGCAAGCTAGCTTTTACAGTCTCTGCTTTTGTCGATTTTGAAATTAACTTGACATAAATTACCTCCTAAACCATTAATATTTTACCAAACGGTTCATTAATATTCAATATATCTCTAGAACTTTGTTTGACACTTAGCCATAAGTGTTTCATCCCATTTTATGAATTTTGCTTTCCTTATAAATTTAGTACCATTGCTCTGCTTTGATATATATATATATATATATATATATATATATATATATATATATATATATATATATGTGATGTTTATTTAAGTTGTTTGAAGAGGTATATCAAATCTAAAGTGGGTGACCTCACAATAAAATCGTTGTTGGTACACCACTTGCTATTATTGCTAACAATATCATGCCTCTTGATATGATATTTGCAAGTAATACATGACATAGAAATATTATTTCGATTCCGCCGGAGGCATCTACAAAGAATAATCTCGTTATAGCAGAGTCGACTCTTTAAAATATAGTCTTGAAAGCTTGTTCTTGTTTAAGATTTAGCTTTGATTGTACTTACTCAGACACTTGTATAGCATTTTGATTCTTAATAATATATTAACCATTTTACTTTGTGTTCTAACGCTCTTTTTATGGAATAAATTTGTGTGCCTAAGATTTTTTTTAACTTGAATAAGAATTTTACTCATGTGATGAATTTAAAAAATAATTGAATTGGATTCTCTTGCAAAATAATTAATTAAAATATTTAATTATTTGATTTTAACATAAAAAATAATTTATTCTATGTTGATTCAGATCTTAATATTAGTTCATCTTGTTTTGAATATTTAATCTTAATTATAATTTTATCCACCATAAATTTTATTTTCAAAGTGTAAAAAATTGATATGACATTTCACTTTTAGATCTTTATGTCTGAAGAATCATTAGTGGTATTGACTCTTACTGATCATTTTTTTCTCTTTCTCACACATTGAGATGACTGATTTTGAAATTATTCTGGGCATGGACTAGTTATCTCCATATCATGCTATTCTAGATTGTCACGCCAAGACTGTTACCTTGGCTATTCCAGCATTGCCTAAGCTGGAGTGGAAGGGTTCGTCTGTTAGTTCATTTAATCGAGTTATTTCTTTTATAAAGGCTCAATACATGGTTGAGAAAGGTTGTTTGGATTATCTAGCCTATGTTCGGGTACTACTGCTGAGACTCCGACTATTGATTCAGTGACTAAAGTTCGGGAGTTCTCCGATGTATTTCCTTCATATCTTCCAGGTATGCCACCTGATCGTGATAGTGATTTCTGTAGTGACTTGGCTCCAGATACCCATCCTATATCTATCCTACCGTATCGCATGGCTCCGAAAAAATTAAAAGAACAGCTTGAGGATTTACTAGCCAAAGGGTTCGTCCGACCGAGTATATCGCCTTGGGGTGCACCGGTATTATTTGTGAAGAAGAAGGATGGAACAATGCAGATGTGTATTGATTATCGCCAATTGAACAAAGTCACTATTAAGAAGAAGTACCCATTGCCACGTATTGATGATCTATTTGACCAGTTGCAGGGTGCTAGTGTAATCTCTAAGATCGACTTGAGGTCGGGGTACCATCAGTTGAAGATTCGGGATTCAGATGTTCCGAAGACTACTTTTCGGACTAGTTATGGTCATTATGAGTTTCTGTTGATGTCCTTCGGTTTAACTAATGCCCCGGCAGTGTTTATGGATTTGATGAACATGAATTGTTAGGGAAGATATTAAAGGATGGAAATCTCATATGCTTAAATTTTCTGTTTAAATTAATTAATTGTTGAGAGAAATTGTTCTTCCTCCTGAATTTATCTTAATAAATATATTCTCTTTCCGGAGGTAAATAAGAAAATGTCCTCCTTTCTTGTGGAGTGGGCCGATCGCCTCGGCTGGATAGATGCATCTATGGATCGTGTCGCATGTCCCTCGGCAGTGTACACAAAACTCTTGATCGGGTCGAACGACCTCGGCAGAAATCGTGCTTAATAATAATAATTACACGATACTTTGATAGTTTATTGTAGCTTGTGAAGCTAATTGATAAATTAAAAATCTTTGAAATTTAAAGAATTATTATTCCTGCTTGTTAAGGAATTATTGTTATTCCAGTAAATGAGACTAATTGATAAATTTGGAAATTTGTTGGAATTGAAGGAATTTAATTATTTCTGCTGGTTAAATAAATTATTGTTATATTCTGTGAATCATGCTGATTTAGATATTCTAGTTTTATTTCAATTATTATTATTGACCCATAGTGAGTGTCAAAGTCGGCTATCTCGTCTCTACCACTTCGAGATTAGGCTTGATACTTACCGGGTACACTTTGTTTACGTACTCATACTACACTTGGTGCACTTTTTGTGCAGGACCTGAGGCAAGACCTAGTGGGGGACCTATCTCCTTACACCCACGTTATCGAGAGGCATAGTGGTGAGCTGCCTTTATGAGCCATTCTGCAGCTACCAGTGTCTCTTCTTATATTTACATTCTGTCTATTTTTATTTCAGACAGAATTTGAGGTTTTGTATAATCTAATAGAATGCTCATACACTTGTGACATCAGGTCTTGGCACACACACATTGGTAGAATACAGTGTCTTATTATTTTTTTGGATTTAAATTTTATCAATATATGCTTAATTTATTAGTTGGCTTTCCTAGCTATAGTGTTTGACACCATCACGATCTATAGGTAAAATTGGGTCGTGACAACATGGTATCAGAGCACTAGGTTCACGTAGGTCTCACAAGTTATGAGCAGACCTAATAGAGTCTTGTGGATCGGTACGGAGACGTCTGTACTTATCTTCGACATGCTATAGGGTGTTAGGATACTACCTTCTTCATATTCCATCATGCAATTAATGTAGTGCTAAATATCATTCTCTTATTCTCTCACAGATGGTGAAAATGTGCTCTAATAAGGTTCCAGACCAGGGAAGAGATATTCCCCCAGTTGCTAGAGGCCGAGGGAGGGCTCCAACCCGTGGTAGAGGGCGAGGACGTCCCAGAACTGTTCCAGTTATGCCGCCAGTGGGTCCAACAGAGAATCCCATTATTGAGGAACATGGTGAGGTGCCTGTGGCAGAGCCAGCTCCTGTGGATTTCACATCTGCACCGGAATTTCAGGATGTCATGGGTCGTATACTGCGGTTCATTTACAATATGACTCAGACCGGTTCATTTTCGGCAGACCCAGCCATATCTCAGGCGGGCGGGGGAGCACAGACCCCTACCGCACAGGCTCATGGATAGGCAGTTGCTGTATATCGGACCCAGGGTGCACTACCCGTGGGTGTAGCCCAACCAGTGGTAGCAGCTACACTGATCCTAGGCCAACTGTAGCCGCTGATCCTCAGAAACTATTGGATAGATGGACTAGACTTCATCCTCCTGTCTTTGGGGGTGAGCGACATGAGGATCCCCAGGATTTCATTGATCGGTGCAAGGATAGACTATATAACATGAGGATATTAGAGTCTTATGGGATAGACTTTGCTACTTTTCAGCTAGAGGGCAGAGCCCGTAGATGGTGGCAGTCTTATGTTCTTGGCAGACCAGCAGATTCTCCTCCCATAACTTGGGACAGGTTCACCCGTATCTTCCTGGACAGGTATATTCCTCCCTCCCAAAGGGAAGAGTTATCCCGACAAAACCTATATTGTCGGGCTCGTAAAATATTAATGGGGCTTGAAAAGCAAATAGAACAATACAAGTATTGTTATTTAATGAACTAGAATGGAAAGTGTCAAAAAGAATTTACTCCATAATAACATACACTATATACATAATTGTTCTTTGTATTTCTCATTTTTACATTTTTATAATTTTGATGTTATGTTGCTTTCAGTGTTGCAGCAATAAGTAATTCATGAAGTACAAAAATTATTTATTTATTAAAATATTATATATGACATAAAAATAAATTATTTTGGAATGTATTTTGTTATATTTATGATTATGTTAAGATTATATGTTATTTAAGGAAAGACAAATTTGATAATAAAAACATATGCAGCGGGAGAGGTTGGTAATAAATGTATGTAAAATGGGAGCTTCATAAGTGCTCTAGGAATTACAAAAAGATTGGAGAAATCATGTTGGACAAAATCATTAATGCTAAAAGCTAATACAACCTCCACGACTATTAATCATATACAACTGGAAAAAATAAAACTTCACCGTCTTAAAACAATCCAAATGCTCAAAGCCCCACAAAGAATAGAATAAGTAATAATGAACCTTACTGTTTTCAATTAAACGATGGGAAGTATTTCTTATAACCGTGATACTTTCACATCTAAAAGAATACTATTATAGTATATTCATACTTTGTATTAATGAGTTTATCTAATCTATAAATAAGTCAACTAACGTAAAGGACTATCGAATGATTGCTCACATATAATTGGGCCCGGGCGTAGCCCGGCCATAACCATATATATATATATATATATATATATATATATATATATATATATATATATATATATATATATATATAATTATTTTCTTCATAAGTTTCGTCTGTTGAAAGTTTTTTCTGAGTCTTCAGATTCAAATAATCTCTCTTTCTACTTTGAAATTATCTTGTTCTTCTATAAGTTTTTCTCCGAGTAATGGGTTGTCTTTTTAGATTTTTGCTCCTAATAATGGTAAGTACTAATTTTTTTTAAATGTGGTGGCTTGTTTTTCTTTTAAAAAAAATACATGGTGTTTTTCTATAATAGTTGGTTATAAATTTAGGTATGTTAAATTATAATTTAGTGATAAAAAATCCTAAATCCCAAATAACCCGCCACTTGAGATCTCCTTGCAGAAAGCTTTCTCCCATGGACGCTCCCGCCTCTACCCAGTCCGTCGCTGAGGACGATTTTTTAATTGCAATTCGGACGACGGAGCTACTCGATTCTAAGACTGGGTTGTTCCCGGTTCACTCTCCCTTACTATGGTAATCCTTGTAAGTTTTTTTTCTTCGCTTATTGATATGTTTAAACTCAGTAGGTAGTCCCGCCTGACCTGGAATCGCGGTAGGATTGCCTAAGCGCAAGAAGGATCAGGGAATTCAAACATTCGATAGGTTGGAGTCACGACACTACGAGAGTTAATTTTCAATCACCACTTGTCGTGACGTCCGTTGTGATGGAATCACATTTAGGATAACCGCACGCTTGAGGCGCACCAGAGGCCAGTATCCGTCCCACGATACTACCACAACTATAAGTCTGGATGCCGTGTGTGGGGGCGATATGATACGTGACACCCAGGTAGACATGCCTCGGCCTAATGGCTTTGGGCGCAACTTACATTTAAAGACTCGATGGTTCATGGGATTCGGCAATTTACACTAAGTATCACATTTTGTTGTGTTCTTCATCGATACGAGAGCCAAGATATCTGTTGTCTAGAGTCATTGATGTTTCAAAGAAGCACAAGTCCTCCCATGCGCACCGCAGGCAGGGCGCGAGATGTAGGCTTTCAATTTAGTATTCCTTGCGCTTTTCGTGCTTGGGGTTCGTTAATCACCCAGCACGTGCGTGAGCATGCAACAGGGATAAGAGGGAGCTGCAAAGAGGAAGGCCGAAGTGCCCCAGCCACACCGCTCCCCAGTGTTTAAATAAGTTTGTGGGTCATTTTGCTTTGCAGGTTTCGAAAATGATCCTTCTGCAGGTTCACCTACGAAAACTTACTACGACTTCTCCTTCCTCCAAATGATCAGATTCAATGGACTTCTCACGACGTTGCGGGCTGTGATCCGCCCACGTCATCGCGATCCAAACAATACACCGGATCATTCAATCGATACGAGTGACGAGTGGTATGTACAAAGGGCAGGGACGTAGTGAACGCAATCTGATGAATCACACTTAATAGGAATTCCTCGTTGAAGACCAATATTGCAATGATCTAACCCCATAACGATGAAATTTCAGAGATTACCCGGGCCTGTCGGCTAAGGCTATTAATCACGCCCAACTATTCCTTATAAAAAGGACTAAGCAGTCGTTGAAAATATAATCCGGTTAACAAGTCCGGAGTCGAATCCCACAGGAATTAACCTACTAAGCACAACTACTAGATTCGCACAAATTCACGCAATCAATCTTCAGAAATATTAAATAACGAATTGGATGTTTACTAACTAAAGATCAAGTAATGAAAATGCAGCAATTAATAACTAACGACGAATAGGTTGTAGACAAGATTTGGAATGATCTAAGGTTATGATTTCCCCTATTGTCGGAATCTTTTCCGCTACGTTTCTTATAAATTTGCCTAAGTTTTCTCTACCAATCATGAGCGCTTTGAGTGTCGTAATTCTCTTCCGAGTAACTACCGCAATTTACTAGACATATTCTTCTGAACTACACTAGCTGACACTAAGTCACGGCTCACTCAGATCATATCAAGGTTTCGTTATTTGTAATCCCACCTTTAAACCCTCTGTATTGATCCCTCACATACGTTAGGAGTGATATTGTTCAACAACTACCTAAATATGTATTCTCTTCTAAGAAATACAAAATAAATAGGCACAGACGATTGAGAGCTCTTCAATCAACCACAAAAGAAACGTAGTTGAACAAATAGAGAAAAAGCTACGACAAATCTATATTAAACGTAATAGAAAAATCATCCTCCAATAAGTTCCACAAAAATCCTAGATTAGAAGTTTAGCTACTCATATTCATAGTTACAATTTCTCAAGTATTTTGCATAAACAAGTTACAAAGAAAATATGAAGGAATGTAGAACTTGCTGATTCTTTCTCCCCAAAAGTTGTTCCACAATCTATTCTTGCCTCTGGTCGCTAAACTCCCTAAAAAAATGGTGTTTTATGATTATTTATATATGTAGGAAAAGACCTAAACGACACAGCCCAAGTCCAAGTCCAACAAGGAGACGAAATAGGCTTTTAAAATCCAGATCAGGCTCGCTACGGACCTCGCCCCGCGAGGCAAAATGCGAGCTTCACCTCGCCTCAAACTGTGCGGTACAAGCCCTGCCGCGTGCTCAACCTCGCCATAACCCTTGCATCGCGTGCTTCAACGCGAGCTAAAGAGCTCGCCTCGCCTGCTCTAATGCAAGCCACTGGGATTGCTTCGCCTGCTGCTTCAGTTTCCATCTGCTCAATTCTTTCTTTCTTCTTTCCTATTGTTTTCGAGCATGATTTACACTTTAAATATTCACTTTGCTCCAATTTCATCTCCAATATACCTACACATAAAATAGACTCAATTAAGTGCAAATATAGTATAGTTTAGCATTAAAGCACCTAAAACATAAGGTAAGTAATGCACTAAAAATATGAAATTATAGCCAAACATACTACCCCACACTTAAACGTTGCTCGTCCTCTAGCAATCAAACTACACTTTATAGACACGACCTTTTTAAGCAATTCTCTTAACTCGTCATACCAAGAATCTTTAACATATACTAAGTACAAAGGTGTAACATCTTTACCTCAAGATTTGACTCACAAGTACCATGCATTATTCACAACTCACTCACTTACTCTAACATAGAGGTCAATGACATTACCTTTCCATCATGAATCATGTGCCCTCACACAACAAAAGAGATTAGTTCCATACACATTAAATTTTAAGAATGTAGGAACTCAAGATAGGAAGAATTTACTCGCTCTCAGAAATAACATTCTTATGCCATAACAGATGCACCATAGGCTTGCCCGTAGTATAATACTCTACTAATCGAGCTCATTCAGTCTAGGATCAAGTAGGACTTTAATTGGTTGTAATGTAGGCTGCGGTTTGGGTAGGATACATTTGGATATAAGAGTGACTACACCTCCCTACGCACTTTACTACATATAATTTAACACTCAAGCCCATACTTATGTCAAATCAAAACTCCACCTTCACATCAATGTATATTACCCCATACTTCTTTAAGCACAATTACATCACTATCCACCACCATCAAGAAATATATTTTTATACAATACAACTATTTATTTTTTTCTTCAATCCAAGTGGCTTTTATTTATATATTTTTTTCAAAACGGTGCACCTTTCTCCTTATTTCATTTGTTCCACTCAAAAGCCGAACCACCACCCCACACTTTAACTTTTACATAATTCATAACAATTCAAGTGCTCATGAGATGCGACAAGGTTCAAATAGATGGTTAATTCAAACAAAGGGGTAAGGCTTGTAATGTGGTTACCAAAGAAACATGATTATAGGCTCAAAGGGGTTAACTACGTTACATAACATTTAGGCGGGTAAACTATACATATTTGGCTCAACAAAGAAATGCCTATATCACTTTCCAGACTGAACAAGACTACTATTTCGCTTTGCAAACACACGGGGCAAGTTCTAGACATCAACTACAATGCACAGAACACACACAAACCTCACACACACATGACACATAACTCACTCAGGATTGGTTTTATCACGACACTCTAGTCAAAGCAGTTAAGCAAATTTATGAATATATGATTTAAGGTACTTATACTAGAGTCAGAAACTGAGCCTAATCATCATAATCAGAGTACTCACTATTCTCAAGGCATAACAAAGTCAAGAGATATCACTACAATTCAATTCATAGCACAATGGCTCCTACTTCTAAAAATTAAAACTAACTACATCCGATTCAACCAAAACCCTTAGAAAAGAACCGCGGCATAAAGAAAAACGAAGGGGGAATTACTACACTACCTACAAAGAAAATCCTTTTTTTCTTTAGACTTAATTCCCTCAAGAAAATTGTCTAGGAGATCCATCGTCGGGAAGAGTCAAATGTTTCTACTCTTTTTTTTCAAAAGCTAAGATGACACTAAAAAAAAAAAAAAGACTAATATTTACAAGTTTCCATCCCACCCTTATTTTATGCAATGTCCTCATTGCATACACAAACTGACAAAACAAGAGAAAAAAAAACAAGTAGGGTGTATGAAAATTCCCTGATCAAGCCTCGACATCGCCTTCATCCTCGAAGGCTGCCCACTCCTTATCTTTCGCTTCCTCCTCCTCATCATCATCATCCGACTGCTCCGGCTGACCTCAGACTGCTCTGGTGTGTTGACATCCTCATCCTCTGGGAGTCTGTAGCCATCACCAAGTCCAACCAGCTGCTGAGCATGAGCATTGTGTGGGAAACGCTCCTCCAAGATAGCCCTCTCCTATGTAGTGGCTGACCGTCCCCCAATCCGAAGCTGCAAATCCATCATCTCATATAAATGGGCCATAAAGCTGTCATCGCGAGCATTGTGCTCGGCACCTGTCATTGATGGCATATCATTCTCCTCCTTAACCCGGACGCTTGTAATGTCCATTAGTCGTAAGGGCTGATCAATGATGTGATCGAAAGTTGTCTTCTCTTCAACCTCTTCTTATCTCAAGTACTGAATTAACATGTTTGCAAAGGGCATTCAATCAATTCTCTTGCTAGTTCTCACTAAAGTCATCTGGTAACGGATCAAGTAGCCCACATTCACCCTCTGGCCGGTCATGAGGAAATATAACACGCACGTCCTCTCACGGCTAATAAGAGTGTCATGGTTGCAAGGTAGGAGCCGTGTATTAATTAAGTTCAACCACACTTGAACCTCTGCCCTCATTTTCTTCTTAGGGAATTTCCTATGGTGATTGGTTTTCTTGTCCCGAACCCAAGCCCAAAGAATTGAAACTACAAAGAGTGTGTCTCAGTTCTCGATATGGTTGACGGGAGATAAAGTTGTCCAAGGGTTCCCGAGGAACATCCGTAGCACCTAAGAAATTGCATATTGCCAAGGCTGAAAAATCGATCAACCTTCCGCGAATAGGCACCAGCTGCTCAGGATCCTTTGGATCAAAACCGACATAAAATTCCCGAACCAGATTGACATTGATATCCTCGGTATTTTTAAACACATAACTCAACCCCAAATCATTAATACCCCTCCAGATTGCTTGAAATTTGTCTTGTAAGCGACACTCATGAACAACTGATTCCAGATGCATATGTCATGGCCGACAACGCTTATACCAGTCCTTGACATATTGGGGTAAGCTCTTGATTCCAAATTCCCGCTATCCCTGAGGTTGTGGACAAGCCACTGCTTGCAGTCCTTCAACCTGACTTGAAGTGGCTTCCCCCCCCCCCTTTTTTTCTCTTTTTCGGTAGACGGGCGGAGGGAGCCTTAGCCTTGGATGAAGCAGTGGTTGTGCCCTTGCCTTTACTGGTATCCTTCCTTGGAGGCATGTTCGTACCTACACAAGTGAGCATTAGTCAGTTTAAGACGCATTGCAACATTTCAAAACATGGTCTTGCGACCCCATACTGAAGAGTTCATCACATGATGTTCAAAAATTTTTGAGGTTACTCAGACTTCACCTCGTTATTTTAGCATGAGAATCAAGCAATGACACAAGGATGTTTTCTCCAATTTCGAAGTATCGGGATACCGGTGAGCCACCACACACTTAAAATTTTAAAGTGGTGCACGACGATATAGTACTAGTATTACAATCCCGGAGACTTGGGCTCCAATGGGGACAAAGAATTCCTTTGGGGCATTGTGACAAACACTTAGCATGCACTAGTGCCATGGGAGTGCTTGTAGGGATGAGGGATTGCTTCACCCTCCCAAATCAGCTTGGGAATTCCGTGCTACCACTTTTGCACACAACAACAACACCATTCTTATGGGGTTTATGGGCTTGGGACACACGAACACATTGTTACTATGAAGAACAACCCCAAAATGTTTATCTGATTTCATGCATTTACCCAATTCGAAATTATCAAAGAATAGAGGTAGAATCCATACCTTAGATGTTTAGGAGGAGGGATTGCCCTTGAATTAATGTTGCAAGTAAAGGAAGGAGTAGTAGAATGCTTGTCGAGGGAGGGGGTTTTGGCAGTGTATTCTTGAGGCGTGAGTTCTTGAGGCGTGAGTGTGTGAGATTGTTATGAGGTAGTGTGGTTGAGGTGTTTAGTTTAGGTTTTAAGGGAAGGGGTTAAAAGAAACAAAACAAAACAAATTAAAAGAAAACCAAAAAAATACTTACCCGGTAATGCGAGGCTAATGGCTCGCTATCCCCCTTGTGAAGCGAGCTCCAATGTGAGTTATGGGGTGTGCGGCGCGAGGGTTTTCGCGAGATGCACCTCGCTGTACCCCTTGCGAAGTGAGCTCCCACGCGAGATACAAACCTGGCGATGCGAGACTTACCGCCTGGCCAAGCGCGCTGGGGACCTGGCACCGTGAGGTCTAGTGCCCGGTCCACTGGTACTGCCTACAAACATGTTAGTGCCTACAAACAAAAAGAAAAATTCCAGTTACGCTAAAAATAAACTACGAATTGGGTTGCCTCCGAGCGCCTTAGTTAACGTCATGGCATGACGAATACAACATTACAATGGGTTGCCTCATATGAAGCGCCTGATTTAACATCGCGGCATGACGCAAACAATCGAACTTAAGGCTCGCTCAAAATTTTTGGCTCTTGCAAATGAGTCATCGATACTACTTTCGTCTCATCCATGCCCAAGTAATGTTTCAACCTATGACCATTGACTCTAAACTTGCGAGAGCCATCTTCTGATGCAATCTCTACGGCTCCGGTGGGATGAATCTCTAGCAGACGAAATGGTCCTGACCATCTTGACTTCAATTTGCCCGAAAACAACCTCAATCTCGAATTGAATAATAATACCACATATCCCGATTTAAAATTTCTCTTAAGAATGTTTTTATCATGCACCAGTTTCATTATTTCCTTATATAACCTTGTACTCTCAAAAGCATAGTAACGGAACTCGTCAAGTTCATGCAGCTCTGTGACTCTACTAGTTCCAGTGGCCTCCAAGTCCAGATTTAATTATCGTAATGCCCAGAAGGCTCTATGCTCTAACTCCACCGGTAAGTGACATGCCTTTCCAAACAGCAATTTATACGGTGACATACCAATTGGAGGTTTTAATGCAGTGCGGTAAGCCCATAGCGTGTCATCCAATTTTCTCGCCCAATCATTCCGAGTAGCATTTACAGTTTTGGTCAAAATACTCTTGATTTATCTGTTTGATACCTCCACTTGCCCACTTGTTTATGGCTCATACGAAATAGCAACTTTATGGCGAATTCCATATTTCTCCAACAACTTTGCAAAGGCTCGGTTGCAGAAGTGGGTGCCTCCATCACTGATGATCGCTCTTGGAGTACCAAATCGGGTGAAGATATTTTTTCTCAGGAAACCAATAACTGCCTTTGCATCATTTGTTGGAATTGCCACGACTTCTACCCATTTCGAGACATAGTCCACCGCTACAAGTATGTACTTGTTATTATATGAGCTGACAAATGGTCCCATAAAATCGATTCCCCATACATCGAATACGTCCACCTCTTGAATTGGGTTCATGGGCATCTCATGTCGATGGGAAATATTCCCCGTCCGCTGACACTCATCACAACTTTTCACCCAGAAGTGTGCATCTTTAAACAACGTCGGCCAATAAAAGCCCGACTCTAACACTTTAGCAATTGTCCTTACTCCTCCAAAATGACCTCCATACGATTAAGCATGACATGCCTGCAAAACAGAAAATTGGTCTATCTCGGGAATGCATCTCCTGATCATGTTATCAAGACAAATCCTAAACAAATATGGTTCATCCCAGAAATACATGCGACAATCACGAAAAAACTTTTTCTTTTGCACAGAAGACAAGTCATAGGGAACAATACCGCTTGCCAGGTAATTTGCAATATCCGCATACCATGGCGTAGCCTCAAGGCTCGTGGCTAAAAGTTGTTCATTTGGGAAAGTCTCCATGATCTCTTCCACCTCAATCTTCTTTTCCGCTTATTCAAGCCTGGACAAATGATCAGCAACTTGGTTTTCTGTTCCCTTTCGGTCATGCATTTCCAAGTCGAACTCTTGTAGCAGTAGCACCCATCGAATTAGGCGCAAATTTGACTCCTTTTTCTCAATTAGGTACCTGAGGGTAGCATGTTCAGTATAAACAATTACCTTCGAGCCTATCAGGTATGACCTAAATTTATCAAATGCGAACACCACAGCTAGCATCTCTTTCTCTGTCACTGTGTAATTCAGTTGGGCGCCGCTCAAGGTTCTGTTTGCATAGTAGATCGGATGCATGACTTTATCTTTTCGCTGCCCAAGAACTACTCCCATAGCATAGTCGCTTGCATCACACATCAGCTCGAAAGGTTGCTTCCAGTCGGGGGCTACTATGATTGGTGCAGTCACCAATTTCTTCTTTAACTCCTCAAACGCTACCATGCAGTCATGAGAAAACACAAAAGGGTGATCTCACCTTTGGAATGTGGTGGGTGTGTTGCATAGGCCGAACGACATTCTCCGAAAAGCGTAGACGCCATATGGATAGGTAAATGACGTTTTCTCTCTATCTTCCGAGGCAATAGAGATATGATTGTATCCCGAGTATCCATCTAAAAAGCAGAAGTGGGACCTCCCAGCCAATCTATCTAACATCTGATCAATGAACGACAAGGGAAAATAGTCTTTTCGGGTGGCCTTGTTCAATCTTTTGTATGGACTTGTTGAGATCAGCTCGTTGTTCTCATTTTGCACTACAGTCATTCCACCTTTTTTTGGCACACATTGAACTGGACTAACCCAGTTGCTATCGGAGATGGGGAAAATGATTCCCGCATCTAACCACTTTATCACCTCCTTTTTCATGACTTCTTTCATGTTGGGGTTCAGCCTTCTTTGATGTTCTCTGGAAGGTTTGTGCCCATCTTCCAGTAAAATCTTATGCATACAGAAGGCCGGGCTGATACCCTTAATGTCTGCAATGGTCCAACCAATTGCAGTTTTGCATTCTATTAATACCTGCAAAAGTTATTCTGCCCGCACATCTAACAAACCAGATGAGATAATAACAGGTAAAATTGAGTTAGGTCCCAATAAAGCATACCTGAGGTGAGGTGGTAGCGGTTTCATTTCCAACTGTGGTGGCTCTTCGATCGATGGCTTAGCTGGAGGAGTCTTTCTTTCTTCTAAGTGCAAAGACTCAAATTCGAGCTCTCTTTTCCATAACCCTTGGCCTTCAAGAGCTAACACCCATTCTGCCAAGTCCTCTCCATTTACTTCTTCTAAGTTCATGAGACATGCTTCTAGGGGGTCTTTAGCGTTCATAGCCTCATCTTCCTCCTCCAAAATTACATCCACAACTTCTATCAGAGAGCAGTTAGCAAATTCACTTGGTCGCCGCATAGACTTCTGTACATTGAATGTTATCTCTTCATCGTTCAGTCTCATTTTTAACTCTCCAGTTTCACAAACAATTAGAGCTCTCCCGGTGGCCAAGAATGGTCTTCCCAAAATTATGGGAATCTCCTCGTCAACCCGGCAATCCAGAATGACAAAATCTGCTGGAAACACAAACTTTCCAACCTGCATTAGTACATCATCAAGGATACCTGATGGCCTCTTCATTGTCCGATCGGCTAACTATAGTAACATGGATATGGGTCTTGCGCTTCCAATGCCTAACCTTTTATAGATAGCCAAGGACATCAAATTTATGCTTGCCCTTAAATCACACAATGCTTTAGCAAAAGCATAGTTGCCTATTGTGCATGAGATTGTGAAACTCCCTGGGTCTGACAACTTCTCAGCTATGGGTCTCATCACAACAACACTACAGGTCTGGATTAGTGTAACAGTGGCCAAGTCTTAGAAGTCGAACTTGCGATATATCAAATCATTCATCATTTTGGCATACCCAGACATCTCACTCAAGGATTCAATCAATGAAATGTTCACCTGGATTTGCTTCAACATCTCCATGAATTTCTTATACTGCTCATCCTTCTGATATTTGGCCAATCTCTGTGGGAAGGGTGCTGGAGGTCGCTTCCTTCCTGTGATTTGAGTTTGATCCTGCTCTGGCACTGCTTCTACTGTCATTTCTTGCACTACCTCAGTCTCCTTCACAACCTCTTTTTCTTTGCTTATGCTCTCTTGTGCATGTTGTATCGTTACCTAAGTTAACCCTATTGAATCATCTACCTCAATGGGTACTGGCACAAGTGTTTCAGTTGGTCAGCTTTCGCGAGCAATTTCTTGCTCTAGATCTAGATCTCTACCATTCCTTAGACTCGCCGCCATAAGCTGCTTCGGGCTCTGCTCTTTTGGATTGACATGGGTGTCTGCAGGTAACATCCCTTGGGGACGATTATTCAGAGCCATCGATATCTGTCCTAGTTGAATCTCTATGCCTTTGATAGCTGAGTCATGCGATACTACCTTTTCTTGCATCTGGTGGACCTTTTCTTCCATTTTCCCGCTGGCCCTAATGAGTTGTTGCAACATTCCTTTAATTTCAAACAACTCATCATCTTGTCACACTATCTGTTGTTGTTGAGGCTATTGATAAGCTGGCTGCTAATTTTGATGGTTGTATCCCTGTTGCCTTTGGTAAGGCACAACTTGACCTTGTGGTCGCATAGCCCCAGGATTGTTGCTATTATTCTACTGTTGTTGTGATGGTCTATATTGTTGATTCTGCTGCCTCCAATTCTGACCACCTTGCCTCTGTCCTCTATTGTTGGCCACATAGTTCATATTTTCCTGATAGTTCTGGTTGTCACTTTCAGCACTCCATGAGCATACATATGGTTGGTTAATGCATGGTGTACATAATCCCCCATTAGTCGCATCAACTATGTGTACTTGCTTCTGGCCTGATTCATCAATCTTTATGGTGAGGATACTCATTTGCGACATCAGAGTGGCCATATTCTCAACTATGGAGTTGTTTGGGTCCAAAGCTATTGAGTGAACGATAGGAGTGATTGTAGAGTCTCTTATCATCCATCCTGAGTTTTGAGCCATTTTATCAAGTAAGATCATTCTCTGAATGATTTGCTCAAAAATGCTCCACATGCTGAAGCATCAATATTAGCCTTCAAGCTGTCTGCCAATCCCATGTAGAACCTTTGCCCCAACATCTGATCTGGAATGCCATGATGTGAGCACTTAACCAGCATACCTTTGAACCTCTCTCACATTTCTTGTAGTGTTTCAGTTGGTTTCTGCCTGAAGCTCAATATCTCATCAACTTGTTTGGCAATCTTATTGGGTGGGTAAAACTTATTCAAAAATTGCTTGACTAATTCCTCCCAAGTAGTGATGGAGTTTATGTGGAATGAATTGAGCCAAGTCTGAGCCTCTCCCGTCACTGAGAATGGAAACAACAACAGCCTTATTGCTTTCGGTGTCACATTTGATTGCCTTTGCGTGACACATATCGACAGAAAATTTTTCAGATGCTGCTGAGGATCTTCAATGTAAGACCCTAAGAACAGCCCCTTGTTCTGCAACAAATGTAGCATGTTGTTTGTGATTTGAAATGATTTCGCTTGTATCTGAGGGACTGCAATTGCGGTTGCCAGATTTTCGGCGGTGGGTTGTGCCCAATCATACAAGGCTGCTTCTGGCACAAGAGGCGCCACACCCTGATTGTTCGGGTCATTCGCATTATTTCTGTTGTTTGGGTTTTCTATTACGTCATCCATGTCTAGTTTCATTCGTTCTGTTGAGTTCTGTTGTTGTTTGTCCTTCTTGTTTGCATGATTCAATGCCTTGAAAACTTTCTCAGGATCTGATAATGCTTCGAACAATTCACCAGTTCTTGAGGAGTTTCTAGGCATGCGCCTATAACACCCAAGACTACAAACGTTAGAATTTCAATGTATTTAGTTTAAAATGAAGAAAATTGACTACACTAAGAATTCTAGCACTTCTTTTAGCTGCAATTAATAACACCGTTAATTTTACAGCAACGACGCCAAAATTTGATCACGCTTTACCGATAATGAGCACTTTGAGTATCATAATTCTCTTCCGAGTAACTACCACAATTTACTAGACATATTCTTCCGAACTACGCTAGCTGACACTAAGTCACGGCTCACTCAAATCGTACCAAGGTTTCGTTATTCCTAATCTCACCTTTAAACCCTTTGTATTGATCCCCCACATACATTAGGAGTGATGTTGTTCAACAACTACCTAAATATGTATTCTCTTCCAAGCAATACACACTAAATAGGCACAGTCGATTGAGAGCTCTTCAATCAACCACAAAATAAACGTAGTTGAACAAATAGAGAAAAAGCTACGGCAAATCTATATTAAACGTAATAGGAAAATAATCCTCCAATAGGTTCCATCAAAACCCTAGATTCGAAGTTTAGCTACTCATATTTATAGTAATAATTTTTCAGGTATTTTGCATAAACAAATTACAAAGAAAATATGAAGGAATGTTGAACTCGATGATTCTTTCTCCCAAAAGTTGTTCCACAATCTATTCTTGTCTCTGGTCGCAAAACTCCCTCAAAAGTGATGTTTTATGACTATTTATATGTGTAAGAAAAGGCCTAAACGACATAGCCCAAGTCCAAGTCCAACAAGGAGACGAAATATGCTTTTAAAATCCGTACCAGGCTCGCTACAGACCTCGCCTTGCGAGGCAAAACGTGAGCTTCACCTCGCCTCAGACTGTGCGGCGCAAGCCCCGCTGCGCGCTCAACCTCGCCATAACCCTTGCGCCACGCGCTTCAACGCGAGCTAAAGAGCTCGCCTCGCCTGCTCTAACGCGAGCCACTGGGCTTGCTTCGCCTGCTGCTTCATTTTCCATCTGCTCAATTCTTTCTTTCTTCTTTCCTATTGTTTTCGAGCATGATTTACACTTTAAATATTCACTTTGCTCCAATTTCATCTCCAATGTACCTACACATAAAATAGACTCAATTAAGCGCAAATATAGTATAGTTTAGCATTAAAGCACCTAAAATGTAAGGTAAGTAATGCACTAAAAATATGAAATTATAGCCAAATATCAGTTATAAACTCGTTGAATGCATTAGTGTAGCACGCATACGGTCTAGAACATTTAACGGCATCACAAACTTGTTATTGCCTTAAACTTCCGCGGCCTAAAAGGTCGTAGTCGCTCTAAGAAGCTGGCCGCGAAGGGATAATAAATTGAACTTTTAGCTGCACTACCATTTAGTAAGTATTTATTTCATATTTGATTATTGGAAATTTCCATGCAACAGGGGCGTGACAAAAAATATGGCTGCCAGTGGGATAATCCAAAACATGTCTTTGTTTTCCTCATCACACCCCTTATCAACGAATAATCAGAAAGCTCCAACATTCAAAATCTCCCGCGTGTCTCAAAAACCCGCCATAATCCCTTCTCTCAAACAAATTTGCCGGCAAGGCAACTTCAAGGATTCATTTTTTACTCTCTCTAATTTAATTGCTCATGAAAACACATCCCAAAAATGTTTATACGAAGCTTACTCACTGCTATTCGAGATTTGTGCGTCGGAAAAAGCCTTATTACATGGCCAACAAATTCATGCCCATGTTCTCAAATTGGATTTATTATGTGCTGATTCGGTTTTCTTGAACACCAAAATTGTCTCCATGTATGGGAAATGTGGGTCAATTGGAGACGCCGAGAAGGTGTTTGATAGAATGACTGAAAGGTCCATTTTCACTTGGAATGCCATGATTGGTGCTTGTGTTGTAAATGGGGTACCTTTTAGAGCACTTGAGTTGTACAAGGATATGCGTTTCTTGGGTGTTTCGTTAGATGCCCATTCTCTTTCTAGTACAATTAAAGCAATTAGTCAGCTCGAATTTTTGTACTGTGGAAGGGAAATACATGGTCTTGCAATAAAACTTGGTCTTATTTCGAATGTGTTCGTGCTGAACTCACTAGTGACCATGTACACCAAGTGCGATGATATCAGGGCAGCAACATTCTTGTTCAATGGAATGTGCGAAAGAGAGGATACTGTGTCGTGGAATTCTATGATTTCCGCTTACGTTATGAATGGGATGAATCAGGAAGCTTTAAGTCTCTTTGTAGAAATGCTGAATGCCAGTGTCGAACCCACCACATATACTTTTGTTGGTGCTCTTCAAGCATGCGAGGATACAAAATTTGGAAAACCTGGGGTTGAGATTCATGCTGTTGTTTTAAAATTGGGTTATTCTCTTGATACATACGTAGTGAATGCTTTGCTAATGATGTACATAAAAAACAGTAGATTAGATGAAGCTGCTAAAATATTCTTCCATATGCAAGAAAAGGATAACATTTCTTGGAACTCCATGATATCAGGATATGTACAGAATGGACTTTACGATGAAGCAATTAGTTTGTTTCATGAGATGAAGAATGCAGGTCAGAAACCTGACCACGTCGCACTTATGAGTATGCTTGTTGCATCTGGAAGACAGGGAAATTTGTTAAATGGGATGGAAATCCATGCCTTTTCACTGCGAAATTGTTTGGATAGTGATTTGCAGGTTAGCAATACTCTCGTAGATATGTATGCCAAGTGTGGCAAGTTAGATTACATGGACTCTGTCTTTGACAGGATGCTGCATAGAGATAATGTCTCTTGGACAACAATTATTGCCGCTTATGCTCAGAATAATTTTCCTTGGAAGGCCGTGCAGTCATTTCGCGAGGTACAGACAGAAGGAAGCAATATTGATGATGCCCTGATGATTGGAAGTGTCCTCCTTGCTTGTACTGAGTTGAGGTGCAACTTACTTGCAAAAGAAATTCAATGTTACGTGATTAAAAGAGGGCTATATGATCCTGTTATACAAAAAACTCTTGTGAGTGTTTATGGAGATTGTGGGAATGTGGATTATGCAAATAATATTTTTAGGTTGAGTGAAGTTAAAGATGTCGTGTCCTTTACGAGCATGATGTGCAGTTATGTTCGTAATGGACTTGCCAATGAGGCTCTTGAGCTCATGCTTTATATGAATGAATTGGAAATTGAGGCAGATTCTATTGCAATCCTAAGCATGCTCACTGCTGCTGCTGATTTAGCTTCCTTAAGGAAAGGAAAAGAGATCCATGGATTTTTAGTTAGAAAAAGCCTCCTTCGGCAAGATTCCATTAGAAGCTCTCTAATAGATATGTATGCCTGCTGTGGGACTCTGGAGAACTCATATAAGGTGTTTAATTATTTAAAGAACAAAGATACCGTTTGTTGGACAAGCATGATAAATGCGTGTGGATTACATGGATGTGGTAGGGAAGCCATTGATATATTCACGATGATGGAGAAGGAAAATATTCAGCCAGATCACATAACATTCTTGGCTGTTCTTCGTGCGTGTAGCCATGCGGCACTAGTAGAAGATGGCAAAAGAATTTTCAAAATAATGCAAAGCAAGTATGCTTTGGAGCCTTGGCCAGAACACTATGCTTGTTTAGTTGATTTGCTTGGCCGTGCAAATTACTTAGAAGAGGCCTTTCAAATTGTTAAAACAATGAACTTGGAGGATATTCCGGCTGTCTGGTGTGCTATCCTTGGAGCTTGTCAGGTATACTCCAATAAAAAGTTAGGAGAAATTGCAGCAAAGAAGCTTCTTGAACTTGAGCCGAAGAATCCAGGAAATTACGTTCTTGTATCTAATGTGTATGCTGCAATAGATAGATGGGACGATGTGGAAGACGTCAGAGTTACAATGAAAGGAAAAGGGCTGAAGAAAGATCCAGCATGTAGTTGGATAGAGGTGGGAGATAAGGTTCATACATTTGTTGCCCAAGACAAGTCACACCCAGAGTGTGATAGGATTTATGAAAAGTTAGCTCATCTCACTGAGAAATTGGAGAAAGAAGCAGGTTATGTGGCTCAAACCAAATGTGTTTTGCAAAATGTGGAGGAGAAAGAAAAGGTCAAATTGCTTAAAGGACACAGTGAAAGACTAGCTATTGCATATGGTTTACTTGCTAGTACTGATAGAAACCCCATTCGAATTACAAAAAATCTTCGCGTCTGTAGTGATTGCCACGCTTTCAGCAAGCTAGCTTCAAAGTTCCTAGAGCGAGAAATTATAGTTAGAGACGCCAAAAGATTTCATCATTTCAGGGATGGGATATGTTCCTGTGGAGATTTCTGGTAAAAATCCGTTCTAGTAATTGGTTAATGGATTAAGAAGATCTTTCTGATGATAACTAACCTTACTGCTTGTGCTTGGTAAAACCTACTTATAAGTCTGCACAATATATTTTCAATAAGAAATGGAACTAGTGGACAATTTTCAGAGAATTTGAAGGTGGTTCAAGTCTAATGTCACATATTGAAAGGTTAAGCTAACTTATGCAAATACTAGTAGTTCATTTATATGTGTTGATGCAAGTTTAGAGTACAAGTTCCTAATCTTGTTATTTTAGGTCAAACTTCCCTTAGAAAATTGTTCTTGGTGTGACTATTGCCAACTTATCTGTTCCCTGTAAGCAGCAAATCTAGCTTCCTCCATATAGCTAAGTAGTTTAAAATGGGGAAAAAAGGAGGGCACGAACAAACATCTTTTTATTTTTTTTGTTTTCTTCCTTCTACACCATTCTAATTCCGTTTTCGAGTCAAATATTGTGTTCTAGAATATGTGTGACTATATTTCCCTCACGGTAGATGTAGTGCATGGGAGGATATGTATCACTCCGATTAAAAACCTGCAATCATTCAACAATTGTGAGAAAGATGCATTTGATAATGGTGATGAAGTTAGACTAATCAATACCAAGAAATTTGTTTCCACTATCCGTGGATATAATTAATTTCTTATATCCTCTTTGTCTAAGTTTCTAAAATCAGCTTATTTTGAGAAGTGTTTTTCTCAAAAGTACTTTAGTGAGAAACAATTTGTGTTTAGCTAATTAATTTAAAAAACACTTCTGAGCAACAATTAGTGTTTGTTCAAGCTTTTAAAAAGTATTTTTATGCGTATTTTTCTCAAAAGTGCTTCGGGGGAGAAGCTACTTTTTTCTGTTTCTCCAAAACTGCTTCTGTTTCTACTCAAAAGCACTTTTTTTTTCTTCTAAAAGCTTGGCCAAACACTTCAACTTTAAAAAAAAATATATTTTTGACCTTGAAAAAGCTTGGTCATACAGGCTATTAGTGAAACTCAATTCTAGTTCCTTAGGGGTCGTTTGGTATGAGGTTGTTTGGTTGGCAGTATAAATTTATCCTGGGATAAATTTATACCTCCAATCAAACAAGGTATAAATTTAATCTCAGACTTTCTGGGATTATAATCGCGGGATAATTTAGTCCGCATACCAAACGATCCTTAGGTTATTATTTCAGCATGAGGTGTTGGGTTTGGCGTAATGTGACTGGAATATCCTTCTTTCCAATTTTCTTGCGTTCGTGATTCTTGAAAACATTATCTGTTGCTACAACTGTAGGATGAATCACAACGACTACTGAGGTGGAACTATTAATGTTTCCTTTTAAAAATAAAAATAAAAACTTCTACGAGAATGTGGACGTTACCTTTTTTTCATTCTAACATTAAAACAAACTTTCTCTTGCTTTTTAAAAATTTTATGACATATTTTTTTCGAGATGTTTGAGACGGTTTTATTTTTATACAACTATCACAATGTTTAAGAGTTTAAATTCATTAAAGTATTTAAAATGAGATCGATGCAATCATTAAAAACATAGGGGCAAACTTTTCTTCGTAAAATTTTATACAGTTTTCAAACAATTCAAAATAGTGGATGGTGAGACAAAGATGGCGTTCGCTTCAAAAAATAAAATAAAAAGGTCTTTGCAACTTCTTCTTTTTTTTTTTGTAAATATAATGTTTTAACCAAGCTAAACCGGAAAAAAAAAAAAAAGAAGAGGGGTTTGAGAGTCAAACGCCAGCTATTGGACTTCAGAGCAGTCAAACATCTGTGGTTGTAGACCTGAGGTCAGGTTTGGTTTTGGTTTATGTGTGTACCTAAAAGATTATGAAATTAGCAAACCGAGGGAAAGATGCAGGTTTCTGCCTGTTCTTTCACATTCTGGAAAAAAGAATAATGATTCTAGCACATAAGAATTACTCCTATAATGCTAATGAAATAGTACTTTCTTTGTTTTAATTTATAATAAGTGTATTAAAAGGCGAAATTGAAGAAAATTATAAATATGTGAAATATATTTTCACAAAAAACTAATCAAAACAATCTATTATACGTTATTTACAAGCACAAGTAATTTAAGTCTAAAAGAAAAAAGTTTTATATATAGAGGAACAAAAACGATGATTAACCTGCAATTTGAACTTTAAACTTGCTGCTATGAAGGAAAATATAGTTCTCTTTGTATTTGTAAAAAAATTAAATATTTGTTACTTTGGGAGATATTAGCATACTAGCGGACAACATAAAAAATTGGAAAAGACCATGAATTAGGGTTTCAATCAATAAAAAAAGTCTTGACTTTTAAATTTAATACTTTTGAGTTCCTTTTTAAGCCTTTTGAGTAATTACCAAACTGACTTTTGAGAATTTGGGTATTATATGAATAACTTATTCAATAAATTTTATGTTATTTGAAAAAGTTTCTGGAACTTACTACTCACTAAAAAAATGCGTCTCGAACGCCCAGGCATACGCCCCAAATTGTTGAGCGTACACCTCTTGAGACCTTCGCCCCACATCATCGCCCCGGGATGTTTAAGTAGTGTTTATAATATATAGTTTTTTTAGTAGTATGTTTCAAGCGAATGATATATTTTTAATTTTATGTAGGCACACAATACTATGTCATGTTTAAATCATAATTTTAAATTTTCTTTTATAAGTTCAGTGTCAAATTAAATTATCTCACATATATTAAAACGGTCAGAATAATAGTGAAAGACAGAATCCTGCCCAATTGGTTTGGAGGGCGGTCATCCATGGGATCGACTCCTCCCTTGATACTTTTTGGACTGAGTATGTCGTACAGGGTTTGCCTAGTGCGGTTTACATCCCCTGTGTGGTTTGCAGGCTATTACACAGGGGGCTTTACCCAGTGCGCACAAAGTGCTTACCACGGGGTACTCACCCGAAGGCCAGAAACTGTGGCAGAGGTCGCTTTACATCCCCTGTGTGGTTTGCAGGCTATTACAAAGGGGGAGGTTTATCCAATGAGCACAAAGTGCTTACCACGAATGACAGAAGTTGTGACAAAGGTTATAAGGGATGCGGATTTCCCCTATTACCGGGAAAAAAAGGAAAGAAGTGAAAGGCAGGTTATGGACCACTCTAAGCTTAGAGTACAGCTGAGTAGTTACATGTAGAGTAGGTGTTTTTAACATTTGGAATCTCTGTTACTCCTTTCATAATTTAATTTGCTTTTTGACCCGCAGCTATCTAGTCCTGACTCCTGTGTGATTAACGAGTGCTTATCATATTCAATTTAAGTTTTAAATAAAGTAATCTTGTTCAATACAAGTACGTAAAAGATTGTTGATGAGTTGTCAACTTCCACCTATAAATAGTATCTCCTGCTTCCCTAATTTGTATAATTAAAATTTCATAATAATGTCATACTGTTTTTCCTTGGTCAAAAGGCTAGGTATAAAATTTCTTTTGTCCTTGAGGTCCAATGTTCGATTCCTCCTAGCAGCATTATTTTGTTTTCCTATTTCTTTTTCCTTTTTCCTTTTTCATTTCTTTTCATTATTTGGTTTAAGTATTTTGATATAAATACTTTAATATTTATAATTACTTTTCAATGTAATTAAAATACTTTAATATTTATTAGAAAATTATGATTTTTGAATTCATTTAAAGTAAAAAAAAAAAAAAGCCTTTTACTATTTTGTTAAAAAAATCTACCGACATTTTTAATAGTTGTTATTTTGTATTATACGTAAAACAAAATTATTTTTTTTCTCCTTTTATTTTCAAATTAGAATTATGAGTTTTATTTTATAGTTAAAATTTTCATAAGAGAATAATATATATAGTTTAATCTATTGCTTGAATTTTTTTTATTTTTTTATATCTTTCTTTTTAAATTTAGTTATTAAAATTTTAGTTATTAATCAAAATTCTAATTATATTTTTTATATTTTTTCTGAAATGTATTTTTTATTTCTCCTTTTATTCCTTGGCTATTGTAATTGTATTATCCATTTAAAAATTTTAAATAAGAATATGATTGTTCTTATAATCCATTAGGATTATTATTAGCTAAGTAATGGAATATAATTTTTTTATTCTTATTAGGAAAACTAATTAAATGGTTGTTCATAGACTAAATTTTTTCTAATAAGAATTATCCTAAACTAAACTAAATATAACCATTTAATTTATGAAAAATTACCTTCCACTTCCAACCAAGAGATTGTGAGTTCGAGTCACTCCAAGAGCAAGGTGGGGAGTTTTTGGAGGGAGAGAGTTGAGGGTCTATCGGAAACAGCCTCTCTACCCAGGGTAGGGGTAAGGTCTACGTACACATTACCCTCTCCAGACCCCACTAATGGGATTATACTGGATTATTGTTGTTGTAATTTATGAAAAACCATTTAATTAATTTTCCTATACTAAATTTTCATAAACTAAACTGTATTATAACCATTTAGTTTATGAATAATTATTTAATTAATTATCCTGATAAGAATATGAAAATCATAATCCATTACTTAGATAATAATAATTCTTCGATTATAATTTTAAAGATTAAATAGTTATAATAATTTATATTTAATAATAAGAAAAGTATAAGATTTATAATTAGAATTTTGATTAATAAAATTCATATAGTGTAAATATAACTAAAATTTTAATAACTAAATTTAAAAAGAAAGATATAAAAAAATAAAAAAATTCAAGCAATAGATTAAACTATATATATTATTCTCTTACGAAAATTTTAACTATAAAATAAAACTCATAATTCTAATTTGAAAATAAAAGGAGAAAAAAATAAATTTATTTTACGTATAATACAAAATAACAACTATTAAAAATGTCGGTAGATTTTTTAACGAAATAGTAAAAGGCTTATTTTTTTTTACTTTAAATGAATTCAAAAATCATAATTTTCTAATAAATATTAAATTATTTTAATTACATTAAAAAGTAATTATAAATATTAAAGTATTTATATCAAAATACTTAAACCAAATAATGAAAAAAATAAAAAAGAAAAAAGAAATAAAAAAACAAAATAATGCTGCTAGGAGGAATCAAACCTTGCGCCTTAAGGACAAAAACAACTTCATACCTAGCCTTTAACCATCGCACCACCCAGCACTCTACTCTTCTTTAGGTAAATTAAATTTTATTTATCTGTTTTTTCTGCGCCATGTGTATAAAAGACTTTATACATATAGCTCCCTTTAAAAGGGTGTTATACATATTTTGATCACCAAATTTTTTTCCCACACATTTTGGTTCTTTGAGTCCAAAAAAATCACATTTTGATTCCGAACTCGTGTTTTTCCTCATGTTACGGGTTACGTCCTTTGGTGTCATAGCTAGCTAGAAAATATAATTACATACAATTTGTACTTAATAATCTAGTGTTTGCTATTCTTTTTTAATTTCTCCATATTTAATTCTTGTATAAGTTATACATTTATTCATGTACATTATTTTATACCAAGACTAATATAATAAATAATACCACGATTAATTATCCATAGATAAAGCATACAAAATGGTAAAACTACCCCCGAGGGTCTCCTTATATCCTTCTCCAAGCCCTTATACAATTTTAAACCAAACATAAATTTAAGTTAATATAAATTGTATGTATAATTTTTAATACAATGAATCAAACGCCTAGTAAAAAAGTAATTTAATATTATTAATTCATGTATTATTAATCTTTTATAATCATGTATGTATACGGTCAAAATCGGTTTCGACCTTCGTATGATTAGTCAAGATTGAAACATAATGGACCGAAGATCATCTTCATAATATCGAGATAAGATCCGAAGCCAGGTTACCGAGCTCAAATTTCTGTGACCGATCGAATGCTGAGCTCGAACTCATTACCGAGCTCGAGTCCAAATCGAACTATGATGAGAGGTGATGTTATCAAGCCTAAGAGCCAGAGACCGACCAATATCGAGCCAAAGTCAATACCGGGCCCCGAGTCAATATCGAGCTCGAGCCAATATCGAGCTCTAAACTTGAAAATCGACCAATGCCAAGTCCGATCAAGATCAAGCCAAGAGACAAGAGCCATTATAGCCGCACTAAGAGAGAGAATCTCGACGAGAATTAGAGAAAAACTAATCTATCATGGATTCCCCACTATGTATTTTTAATTATATCCAAAGTAGGATCCCTCCACTATAAGAGGGATGAATATTATTTCTGTAATGGGATCCGACATCAAGGCATTCATACACTCTCATATTATTGATATTCACAGAGAAAAACATACTGATATTCATATAGAGATTATCCTTTTTTGGGTTTAGTATATTGATTTATCTTGCTTGTACATAAAATATTTTCCACTCAGTTTGGTTTGTATTTCATTCTTTATACAGTCAATACTCAATATATTTCTATTTACTTTTCGATTTGTGCCAAGTTAAACCATGTATCCTTAGAACTACGTATAAATTCAACTCTATCCATTTTTCGGGTAAACAGATTGGCGCCCACCGTGGGGCTAAGGATAACAGTGGTTATTTGGTATGAATCTCTGCAAAACACACCATTTTATACTTGCTCTTGGAAGTATCTTTGATTTCAGGTTGAAAACAACGAATCCTCAATTAATGGCCCTACCTATCGACAACGAAGCTGGCCTTCAAGATAAGAACAACAACTTAACCCCCGGGGGTGGAAGGCCACTCGTCGATCCCGTTGGAGCTCGGGTCGAAGAGCCAATAAACGTTAATTCACATGCGTCCATCGAGGCGAATCAACGTTCCGACCTTGAAAATAGCATTCATGGTGGAACTCGGTCTGCAGCTCGAAATACCCAAAACGCTGAGAAAAATGCAATCAGCTTGCGTATGATTTTTGAGATGTTGCAAGCTCAACAAGTAGCAATAGCCCAATTGCAGAGCCAAATCCAGGCACCGACTAGACTCGAGCCCAGTCCACCCCAAGAAGTCACCCACAAAACGGGACCAGCTATAGTAAGGTTAACTGTGCAAGAATCGGGGACTAATTCCGAAATTATTAATATGTTCGAAGAACTAACAAAACGAATAGAGTCAGGAGAAAAGAGGATCGAATCAAACGACAAAAAAGTGGAAATGTATAACTCCAGGGTTGATCAGATCCCAGGGGCACCGCCGATATTGAAGGGCTTAGATTCCAAAAAATTGTACAAAAGCCTTTTTCCCAAGCGCGGCTCCTAAACCAATCCTAAAGAAGTTTCTCATGCCCGAAATTTCTAAATATAATGGAACAACCAATCCCAACGAACATGTCACCTCTTACATATGTGCCATTAAATGGAACGATCTAGAGGATGATGAGATCGAATCTATATTATTGAAAGAATTCGGTGAAACTCTGTCAAAGGGAGCAATGATATGATATCATAATTTAACGTCTAACTCTATCGATTCGTTTGCTAGGCTTGCATATTCTTTCGTAAAAGCACACGCCGGAGCCATAAAGGTCGAGACCAAGAAGTCAGACTTTTTCAAGGTAAGACAGAAGGACAACAAGATGCTAAGAGAGTTCGTATCTCGTTTCCAAACGGAACGAATGGATCTACCACCGGTCACTAACGATTGGGTTGTACAAGCTTTCACTCAAGGACTGAACGAGCAAAGCTCGATGGCTTCACGACAGTTGAAGCAGAATTTGATCGAGTACCCGACTATTACTTGGGCCGATATACACATTTAATATCAATCGAAGATCAGAGTTGAAGACGACCAGTTTGGGTCTAGGTCCATTATTAAAAGGGATATCGACCGAGAACCAAGGTCAAACAAGGATCGATATTTGCCGTATCGAGGCCAAGGGTCTCGGGGGCTGATGAATAGAAATGGGTTCGACATGCATACCGGACTTAGGGGAGCACCACGGTTATCAAAGTATAACTTCAGCACCGATGCATCTGCCGTCATGTCGGCTATCGGACGCATCAGAGATACTAAATGGCTTCGACCTCTGCAGACCGATCCTGCCCAGAGGAATCCCAATCAAATGTGCGAACATCTTGGCACTCATGGCCACAGAACGGAAGATTGCAGGCAACTAAGGGAGGAGGTAGCCTAGTTATTCAATAAAGGGCACCTTCGAGAATTTCTAAGTGAAAGGACCAAAAACCATTTCAAAAATAGGAATTTCAGTCGACAAAACGAACAAGAAGTGCCACAACACATCATCCACATGATCATTAGTGGGATCGATACCCCCCGGGGGCCGGTTCTTAAATGCACTAAGATGTCGATTGTAAGATAAAAGCGATCCCGGACTCAGGATTACTCCCCTGAAGGAACCTTGTCCTTCAATAACGAAGACGCGGAAGGAATCATGCAACCACATAACGATGCACTGGTAATATATGTACTTATGAATAAAACTCAAGTTAAACGTATATTAATTGATCTAGGTAGTTCGGCCAATATCATTCGATCGAGGGTCGTAGAGCAACTCGGTCTACAGGACCAGGTCGTGCCTGAACTTTGGTACTAAACGGATTCAATATGGCATGTGAAATGACTAAGGGCGAAATAATCCTGCCAGTTAACGTGACCGGGACTATTCAAGAAACAAAGTTCCACATGATCGAAGGCGATATGAGATATAACGCCCTTTTCGGAAGACCATGGATCCACAATATGGGGGTTGTACCCTCGACCCTCCACCAGGTTTTGAAGTTCCCAACATCGGAGGGAATCAAAATGGTCTACGGGGAGCAACCGGCCGCAAAAGAAATATTTGCCATCAATGAAGTGATTCCAATATCATCATTATCATCAGCAAAAGGATCGGATTCGAAAGAGGAATGGAATACCAAATAGCAATCACAAACGTCAGCTTCGACCTGGTTAGAAAATCAGAAGACTGACGAAGAAGATGAACATGGGATCCCTCGATCCTTTATAGTTCCCGATGATTCCGACACACCCAATCAACGGTCGAAGAACTGGAGCAAGTCATACTAATCGAATTCCTTCCCGAATGAAAGGTATACCTGGGCACGGGGTTAGATCCCGAGCTCAGGAGAAAGCTTATTCAATTTCTTATAGCTAATATAGACTGTTTCGCTTGGTCCCATCTTGACCTGACAGGGATCCTACCGGGAATCATCACTCATAAGCTAAGTTTGGGCCCAAAGTTCCACCCGGTAAAACAAAAAAGAAGGCCTCAGTCCAAGGTCAAACATGCCTTCATCAAAGACGAGGTAACCAAACTTCTTAAAATAGGGTCCATTCGGGAAGTGAGATATCCCGAATGGCAAGAAAATATGGTAGTAGTCCCTAAAAAGAGGGACAAGCTTAGAATGTGTATAGATTATAAAGACCTAAATAAAGCATGCCCTAAGGATTCTTTTCCTTTGCCTAATATAGATCGTATGATCGATGCCACGGCCGGTCACGAGGTTCTCAGTTTTCTTGATGCCTATTCCGGGTACAATCAAATACAGATAAACCCAGAGGATCAGGAAAAAACCTCGTTTATCACTAAGTACGGGACTTACTGTTATAATGTAATGCCATTCGGCTTAAAAAATGCTGACGCAACTTATCAATGCCTAGTAAATAGAATGTTCGAAAAGCAAATAGGAAAATCAATGGAGGTTTATATTGATGACATGTTAGTTAAATCCCTGCGAGCAGAGGACCATTTAAATCATTTGCAGGAAACTTTCGATATACTAAGGAAGTACAATATGAAGCTGAATCCCGAAAAATGTGCTTTCGGGGTTGGTTCAGGCAAGTTTCTTGGTTTCATGGTGTCCAATAGAGAAATCGAGATTAACCCCAATAAAATCAAAGCAATCGAGGACATCACAGTGGTAGATAATGTAAAGGCCGTACAAAGGCTAACAGGACGGATAGCCACCCTGGGACGATTCATTTCAAGATCCTCAGATAGGAGCCACCGATTTTTCTCTCTTCTTAAAAAGAAAAGCAATTTTGCATGGACTCCGGAATGTCAGCAGGTTTTGGAAGAGCTAAAACGATATTTATCGAGCCCTCCGTTGCTTCATACCCCGAAGGCAGACGAATAACTTTATCTGTATCTAGCTATCTCAGAGATAGCGGTAAGTGAAGTTCTAATTCGAGAAGAACAAAGTACGTAATTCCCTATTTATTATGGAAGTCGAACTTTAGGTGAGGCCGAAACTAGATATCCACACTTAGAAAAATTAGCGCTTGCTTTAATAAGTGCCTCTAGGAAACTAAAACCATATTTCCAGTGTCATCTGATACATGTTATAATAACTTATCCTCTACGAAATATTTTATACAAACCTGAGCTTTCAAGTCGGTTGGCCAAATGGGCCATAGAGATCGGCGGGTACGACATCGAGTATCGACCTCGAACCGCTATCAAATCTCAAATCTTAGTGGACTTCGCGGCTGACTTTACGCCGGCCTTCGTACCCGAGATTGAAAAAGAATTACTAATAAAATAGGTTACCTCTTCGGGAGTCTGGACCCTCCTTACGGACGGTGCCTCGAACGCAAAGGGGTACGGACTAGGCATCATACTAAAATCACCCACAGGTAATGTAGTTAGACAGTCTATTAAAACTACAAAATTAACTAACAATGAGGCAGTGATTGCAGGTCTCGAACTAGCTAGAAGTTTGGGAGCCAAGGTCGTGGAGGCTAAATGTGATTCCCTCATCGTGGTAAATCAAGTCAATGGGACTTTTGAAGTTCAAAAAGATTGAATGTAGAGGTACTTCAAGTGACTCTACATCGATTCAAAGAATGGAATTTGCAACATATACTTTAAGAGCAGAACAATGAGGTTGACGCTCTTGTGAACTTAGGTTCGTCGGTCGAGGATGACGAACTCAACTCGGGGACTGTCGTGCAACTCATGAAATAGGTAATCGAAGAAGGTCATTCCGAGATAAACTCCACAAGTCTAACTTGGGATTGGAGAAACAAATATATAGAGTACTTCAAGAACGGGAAACTTCTATCAGATCCAAAGGAATCGAGAGCTCTACGCACAAAAGTTGCACGGTTCACCTTATCCAATGATGGAACACTGTTTAGAACGACCTTCGATGGTCCACGGGCAATATGTTTGGGATCGGGAGATACCGACTACATCATACGTGAGATTCACGAGGGCACTTGTGGGAATCATTCTGGTGCTGATTCATTAGTCTACAAAATAATCAGAGCAGGATATTATTGGATCGATATAGACAAAGATGCAAGAGAGTTCATTCGAAAATGCGACAAATGTCAAAGAAATGCACCCATGATTCATCAACCCGGGGAACTCCTCTACTCGGTCATGTCTCCATGGCCTTTCATGAAATGGGGAATGAACATTGTCGGCCCCCTCCCCTCGGCCCCAGGTAAGGCTCAGTTTATTTTGTTTATGACTGATTATTTCTCTAAATGGGTTGAAACACAGGCTTTCGAGAAAGTGAGAGAAAAGGAAGTAATAGACTTCATTTGGGACCACATCATATGTCAGTTCGGGATGCCATCCGAGATTGTATGTGACAATGGAAAGCAATTCATCGGCAGCAAAGTAACTAAATTTCTCGAAGACCACAAAATCAAAAGGATCCTATCAACACCATATCATCCCAACGGGAACGTACATGTCAAATCAACCAACAAAACCATCATCCAAAATTTTAAGAAAAGATTAACCAACGCTAAAAGAAAATGGAGAGAAATATTACCCGAAGTCCTATGGGCATACCGCACAACATCGAAATCCAGTACCGGAGCAACACCGTTCTCGTTGGTTTACGGCACAGAAACTCTTATCCCGATAGAGGTCGGAAAACCTAGCATCAAGTTTCGATATGCAACTAATAAATCGAATAACGAGACAATGAACACGAGCCTAGAATTATTTGATGAAAAATGAGAAGCAACTTTTGTCTGATTAGCCGCCCAAAAACAACGGATCGAAAGGTATTATAATAGAAGAACCAATCTTCGATATTTTAAAATCGAGGAATTAGTGCTAAGGAAATTCACCCTCAACACCCGCAATCCAAATGAAGGAAAACTGGGTACGAATTGGGAAGGACCGTATCAGGTTCTCGAAATCGTCGGAAAAGGATCCTACAAGCTCGGTGTAATAAACGGCAAACAACTACCAAGCAATTGGAACGTGTCGCACCTAAAACGATACTATTATTAAGGTACGACCCTTCTATGTTCATTTATATTTCGAAATTAAACCTTATAGGTGTTCGATCAGAAACATGGATGGATTATCCAACT
The DNA here is from genome assembly GCF_000390325.3 of Nicotiana tomentosiformis. Classification (NCBI taxonomy): domain Eukaryota; kingdom Viridiplantae; phylum Streptophyta; class Magnoliopsida; order Solanales; family Solanaceae; genus Nicotiana; species Nicotiana tomentosiformis. The sequence continues at coordinate 105,469,281 of NC_090812.1, forward strand.
CGAAGCCTTTAGGCCTGAAAGCACGTATTGCACTCTTTTTTTCTTAGACCGGTTTTGTCCCAAATGGGTTTTTCGGCAAGGTTTTTAATGAGGCAACCATTGATCGTTCTAACTTAGAACAATTCAACATTATCCGAGGCCACTTTACAATCAACCTCGAATACTGAGGGGCATTACCCTCGAATATATCGAGGTCGATTATCAAGTTCGATGCAAGGAAGTTACTTCATGACAACAGGGCTTCGATAGGAAAAATTATAAGAGCCAAATGGTCAAAACGAACCATGCTCGTGTAGTTTGCTCGATCCCAGATACAAAACATGAACACATGAATAATGACATAAAGAGAAATTTCTTATTTACCGATATCTCATATCTCAGAATCCATCCTCTACTTCGTGATCTATTATGCAAACATGCTTAAGGGCCGATCATTACCCTATAAATTGGGGACTCTCAATCGAAAAATCAACGAGATCAAGCCCCACATAAGCCTAAGGGCTACATCACTTCGAGTTCGATAAAAACTCTCACTCGACAATAAAATCCTACGGCTACTCTTACTTCGAGTTTGAGCAATCACTCACTCGACTATTAAGCCTACGGGCTACATTACTTTGAGTTCAAGCAATCACTCACTCGACTATTAAGCCTACGGGATACTCTTACTTCGAATTCGAGAAATCACTCACTCGACTATTAAGCCTATGGGATACATTACTTCGAGTTCGAGCAATCAGTCACTCGACTATTAAGCCTACGGGCTACTCTTACTTCGAGTTCGAGCAATCACTCACTCGACTATTAAGCCTACGGGCTACTATTACTTCAAGTTCGAGCAATCACTCATTCAACTATTAAGCCTACGGGCTACATTATTTCGAGTTCGAGCAATCACTCACTCGATTATTAAGCCTACGGGCTACTCTTACTTCTAGTTCGAGTAATCACTCACTCGACTATTAAGCCTAAGGGCTACTCTTACTTTGAGCTAGAGCAATCACTCAGTCGACTATTAAGCCTACGAGCTACTCTTACTTCGAGTTCGAGCAAACACTCACTCGATTAAGCCTACGGGCTAAATTACTTCGAGTTCGAGCAAACACTCACTCGACTATCAAGCCTAAGGGCTGCTCTCGCTTCGAGTAAGAGCAATCACTCACTTGACCATAAAGCCTATGGGCTACATTACTTCGAGTTCGAGCAAACACTCACTCGACTATAAAGCCTACGGGCTACATTACTCCGCGTTCGAGTAAATACTCACTCGACTACTAAGCCTACGGGATAAATTACTTTGAGTTCGAGCAATTAATCAGTCGACCATAAATCCTACGGGCTACATTACTTCGAGTTTGAGCAAACACTCACTCAACTAAGCCTACGGGCTACATTACTTCGAGTTCGAGCAAACACTCACTCGACTACTAAGCCTACGAGCTACATTACTTCGAGCAAACACTCACTCGACTACTAAGCCCAAGGGACACTCTTACCCCGAGTTCAAGCAAACAATCACTCGGTTATAAAGACTACAAGGTCCGACCTCGATCAAATTTCCTAAAGCCTCGAACTTATGAAAACTTTCACAAGGCATGAATGAAACAAAATCTTCACAAGGCAGAGAATTAAACAAAGACAAGTCGGGAAAGGAAAAGATCTTTATACATATATAAGGTATTTTCAAGGTCCGATCAGGACCCTACACAGAAAGATCAAAATGGAAAAAACCCTAAGTTTCCTGATTATCTCCGGGGGAAGTCTTTTCTCCATCAGCCCCCCTCCCCCGCTCTCAGACCCACTCTCGCTATCGTCATCATTATCATCGGAAGCCAAGGCTCCAGCATCGGCTTCAAGTTCTTTAGCCTTTAGTATCTCTTCGGTAAGGTCGAAACCTCGAGCATGGATCTCCTCGAGGGTTTCCCTCCGAGATTGGCATTTGGCGAGTTTAACAACCCAATGTGCTCGAGTTTGAGCAATCTCGGTTACCTCTCTCGCTTGTACTTGAGCGGCTTCAGCATCGGCCTGATAGACGGCCACGATTGCATCCGCATCGGCCTTTGCTTTCTTGGCCTCGGCATATTTGGAAGCCAACCGAGCTTCGAGCTCCTCTATTTTTCTTGCTTGTGCCGAGCTCTTCTCCTTCATACCTTGAAGTTGACTTTCGGACGATGATAATTGAGCTCGAGCAGTCTCTTCCGAGCTCTTCTCCTTCATACCTTGAAGTTGACTTTCGGACGATGATAATTGAGCTCGAGCAGTCTCTTTCTCTGCAATAAGACGGTTCATACCTTCTTTCCATCCCAAGGACTCCTCCTTTATCGTGCCAACCACCTCACGAAACTGCTCGATCATCTCAATCTTCTGCTATAGCTGTGAGATTGAAATGTTAGCCACCGTTCCCGAGTCGAGCCCATAAGCTTTTATAATTTTCATTACCTGCTCGATCAGGTCTGTCTGATCTTGATGAGCATTGGCCAACTCGGCTCGAAGATCTTTGATCTCTTCCTCTTTCTGCCCACTAAGAAGTTTGAGGGCATTTATCTCCTCCGAAAGCCCTCGAAAGTCGGCCTCACGATGGCTCAGCTCTGCCTGAGACTTGGAAAACTCCTCTTGATAAAGAGCTAAAGACTATACGAAAAGAGAAAAAGTTAGGCAGAAAATGGAAAAATATGACATCGACAAAGGGAATCGAGACTTACCCGATTCAGGGGTCGTTGAACCTCGAAGAAAAGACCCGACGTTACTTGGGTCAGCAGCATCCTCGATACCGGTAAACAAATCACAGAAGGGGTCCTCTCCCTCATGATACCCATCTACCTCGAGGGTCCCCAAAGCTCGGACTTCCCGAATCGCCCCTTCGGAAAAAGCAGGGAGAGCAGGCGAGTGTCCGATTACTATTGCCCCAAGCGAGTCACTTGGGGTGTTCTCCTCAGTTCAAAGAGCTTCAGATATATCAACTGTTTGTTGACTTTGGTGAGAGGCATCCTCGATTATCAATGACTCGAGGACTTTGCCCGAGTCCTGCTCCGATATTCCCTCAGTTCGAGACGGGGCCTCATCAACAGCCATCGACCCAGCTGCCTTTGGGGCATCGATGGTTTTCTTCTCTCAGGCCACTAGTATGGACCCATCATTTTCTTCTTCTTCTTCTTTGTCTTCATCCCTTGGACGCCAAACTGATTCTTCGATGAAAAGGATTGTATTCTTCCTTGGCTTATGAGCCGTCCTTGTCTTAAGTTTTGGATCCTCGGAAGTAGAAGCCCTTTTTCTCTTGTTGTCCTTCGCCGATTTCACTACCGGGGCCGAAGTCTCTTCCTTGCCAGACGGGGGCCTCATAACCGCATCTTTGCCCAAGCCTACACAATAAAATTGGTTAAGTATAAAAATAATATTTTGTTCGAATCATCAAAGACATGGGAAAGAGACTTACCATGAGTTTTAGCCTCCCATCGGCCCTTTGATAAGTCGCGCCACGAGCGCTCGGCATATGTGGAGGTCGATGCCAGGTCCCGTACCTAGCTCTTAAGGTTAGGAACAACACCGGGCATCCAAGCAACCGCTACATCATGGAAAAGGATATTGGTGAGAAAGAAACGAAGTAGCAAAATGATAGGAGCTAACTGTAAAATTATACTTACGCTTCATGTTCCATTCTTCGGGAAATGGCATCTTCTCGGCCTGGATTAGGTCGGAAGTCTTCACTCAAACAAACCTACCCATCCATCCTTTGTCCTTGTCCTCATCTATGCTCGAGAACATCACTTTGTTAATCCGGCGCTGGAGCTTTATTAACCACCTCGATAGAGGCGGGGGCTGTATAATCTGATGACGTGGTCGAGGGTGAAAGGCATCCCCTCGACTTTGTTCACAAAGAAGTAGATCAGAATAACGATTCACCAAAAAAGGGATGGATTTGGCCAAGGGTTACTCGGTATTGGCAGTAAAAATCAATGACAACTAGGTCAAAGGGGCCTAACGTGAAAAGGTAAGTATAAACACTTAAAAACCCTTTCACATGAGTAATAATATCTTCTTCGGGAGCCGAGATTATCACTTTTTTGTTCTCCCAGTTGCAATCTTTTCTTAACTGTTCAAGATGCTCCTCGGTTATCGAGCACATGTACCTCGATACTGGATCGCATCGACTGGGAATTGGTGAAGCTTTGTCGATCTTAAAATCAGAAGTAAGAACACACCCAACAGGAACACACTCCTCAGGTCATGGCTCCACTGGTGTTGTATCGCCGGCGGACCGCGAAGAGGAAGCTTTTTCTTTTTGAGGAACGGTTTTTGACGTTTTCGCAATTTGGATTTTGAAGATAGAGGAAGATGACAAGATTTGTGTTCTGAAGAAAGATTTTGCAGTGAAGATCACAGATTTACATATGAAGAACTCAGAAGATATGAAAAGGAACTTAGAAGATTTGGAAATTGGAGATGTAAAAGTAAATAATGGTAAAAAGAGGAGCTATTTATAGGGTTGGCAATGACGGTTCAATACCGGCAATGGCCAGCCATCGTCTGACACGCATTTAATGTCTTGGTAACTGAATCGACTAGACATCTATCATGTACGTCATGATCGGGCTAGATGCAAATGTCAGTGTATATCCAGTCATACCGTTGGAAAATCATGTCGTTTCTCGCCACATTCTTCCCGAGAAATGAGGGGACTATCTGTATACGGTCAAAACCGTTTTCGACATTCGTGTGGTTAGTCAAGATTGGAACATAATGGACCGAAGGTCATCTTCATAAAATCGAGATGAGATCCGAAACCAGGTTACCGAACTCAAAATTTTGTGACCGATCGAATGCCGAGCTCGAACTCATTATCGAGCTTGAGTCCAAATCGAACTATGATGAGAGGTGATGTTATCTATCCTAAGAGCCAGAGACCGACCAATATCGAGCCAAAGTCAATACCGGGCCCCGAGTCAATATCGAGCTCGAGCCAATATCGAGCTCTAAACCTGAAAATCGACCAATGCCAAGTCCGATCAAGATCGAGCCAAGAGACAAGAGCCGTTATAGTCGCACTAAGGGAGAGAATCTCGACGGAAATTAGAGAAAAACTAATCTATCATGGGTTTCCTACTATGTATTTTTAATTATATCCAAAGTAGGATCTCTCCACTATAAGAGGGATGGATATTATTTCTGTAATGGGATCCGACATCAAGGCATTAATACACTCTCATATTATTGATATTTACAGAGAAAAATATATTGATATTCATATAGAGATTATCCCTTTTTGGGCTTAGTACATTGATTCATCTTGCTTGTTCATAAAATATTTTTTACTCATTTGGTTTGTATTTCATTCCTTATACAGTCAATACTCAATATATTTCTATTTACTTTCCGATTTGTGCCAAGTTATACCCTTAGAACTATTTATAAATTCAACTCTATCCGTTTTTCGCGTAAACAATGTATATTTTTTAAAATCAAAACCGTTTCTTGTTTGGTTTCAAGTACTCACTACTGTTGGAAATAATTCAAGTGTTCACATTAACAAGATATTAAATGATGTTCGATCAATATTGTATCACATATCACACATTAAAGTAATTACTAGGTTTAATACTTACTTTGCCATTCCTCCCGCTTGTACGAAAATTTCTTTAGGCATTCCAATTTTACGAACAATCTTTTACATATCAAACGTTTTTCGATGTGCCTAAATTCTAAAACCACGGCTTCCCCCCATGATCTGGTCTTTTCCTCATTCTTCCTATTGTTTTCTCTTTTTGTATGTGTGTTTTTAAATTCTCCATTTTGGTTTATTTTTTCAGACAAACTTTTACCCTTCTTATGTGCTTAGGGGTTGTTTGGTAGCTGGTTACAGGGTAAGTTATTAATATATTAGGAGTAACATAATTAATACCATATTTGGTAGCCTTAAATTACCTTATACAAAAGTCAGCATAACTAATATTATGTTTGGTTACTTTTTCATTGGGAGTATAAGTAATATGGTTAAGTTTTTTTTTTTAGCAAACAACAATATTTATATTAATACTACATAGGGTTTAGAACATTACATACATAGCCCATTTCGCTTAGGACACATAGGTATCCTAGGCTTGCTAGTACATTATATGCATCATTAACTAAATACTTGACAAAAATACATTGTTCCTTTTGATCTTTCATTACAAAAGATTCAACACGGAGAGCCGCATAATATTTTTTTCATCCTTATTTGTGCATTAGTCTCATTTTCTAGTTGGTGGGCCATTTTTTTCCCTTGCCGGAAGACATGCCGGAGGATCACTTCCTTCTATTAACAATCTGCATGCGTTAACAATATCGTCATACATTGTATTGCCTTGATAGATAGATTGGATTACCTCAGTGGAGTCTGTTTCTACTTCCAGTGGAAACAGTTTCCATTCTTGTGTTGTTTGAAGACCTTCGAGAAGAGTCTGGAGTTATGCTTCTAATGAACCGTTTGTATGTGTAGATTTTGTTAAACCTACAACCCAGTTCCCACTTGTGTTTTTGAGGACGCCTCCCAAGCCACTTTGTTGATTGTTTTTTATGTAACTCGCATCTATGTTTAATTTATACCAGCCCTTTGGAGGTTTGTGCCAGCTTATCTTGATAGGTATTTTCTTTGTAGGGCTATGGCAACTTCCTATTAGAAGTTTGTATTCTATTGACCTTTGCTTGATGTAGTCGATATTGATAGGGTTAGCAGTGTTGTTTTAGTTGTTATTATTTCTGTTTATACAAATATTCCACAGAGAAAAGGGGTATAAAGATTGTCAGTAAATAATTTTTTTCCAAGGTTTTGATCAAAATCTCTTACCTGCATAAGCCAGTGACTGCCCAATGGTTCATAAAATTTTGACCATCCCAAGCTATCCCAAAGTTGACAAGTGGTTTTTACAGGTGAAGAATATGTGGGTGATGGACTCTTCTCCCTTTTGCATATTGGACATATGGGGTCTATGTTAATACCTATACGTGCTAAGTAAGCTCTACATGGGAGTCTATCATGTAGGCATTGCCATAAGAAAAATTTGATTTTGTTTGGACAATTTAATTTCCAAATCCACTCGAAATCCATTTGTTTTGTCTCAGGTGTTTCAATTAGATCATAGCATGACTTCGCGGTAAAAAAAACTTTAATGGTTAGGGACCATATAGAAGTGTCACAAAGGGGACCCCTAGTACGTACCCTGACCATTGAGATCTTTTCCTTAATATCATAGGGGATCACTATAGAAAGCTTTGTGAAATTTCAAGAGTGATCAGTAATGGAGAGGGGAGCCTCGATAGTGCTTCTCAGGTTATTTGTATTAGGGATCCAATTAGTTAGCCAAATATTCATATTGGATTGATAGTGAGGTGACCAAGTAATGCCTTTGGTGCAAATTTTCCACCCCTTTAGAATACTCATCCAAATGAAGGATTGAGGATTCTTGGCTTTACTAGTGACATAGGAGCTAATAATAAGCTTTGCCCATATAGTAGTTGTGTTAGTGAGGAGTCTCCAAACTATGCTAGTTACGAGGCAAATAGTTTTTGCACTAACACTTCGTATGCCTAGGCCCCCATAGGTCTTTTGTTGGCACATGGTAGACTATTTGATTAGATGGAGTTTTTTCTTATTGATAGTAGTTTCCCATATAAATTTCTTTTATACTTTATCTATTTGTTTTTAAAAAAAAAATTGGGAGAAGGGTGTATTACATATAATGGTTAGGGATTGAATTAAGGCATGCTTAGGCTAGTGTGGTTCTTCCTGCTATGTTAATAAACCTAGTCTTCTAGGTAGCCAGTCTTGCTTTCATTTTCTCTATAATAAAGTGGTAGTCAGCAGGTCTTGGATTCTTGGTTAGGATTGGGAATCCCAAATACGTTCCAAAAGAGTCACTTTTTTTAACTCTCAAGATGTTAGTAATATCCTTAACCATGTTTGGTGAGCAGTTGTTTGTGAAAAGGATTTTTGATTTTGTAGTATTTATACATTGACCTGATAGAGTACAAAAAAGGTTTAGTCCCATTTTTATGGCTTGGCATGATTTATGGTTTGCTTTGGCCATTAATATTAGGTCGTCCGCAAAAAATAGATGTGAGAAATGGGGGCTTCTTCTTCTTGGAGAAAAAATAGGGTCCCAATTATGTATATCTATTTGGTGATTAATAAATCTAGAGAACATCTCCATACAAAGTATAAAGATATATGGAGATATAGGGTCACCTTGCCTAATACCTCGACTTGGTTCAAAGAAATTGGAGATTGTACCATTAACTAGGACAACTATGGAGCTAGTAGAGATACAATTTAGTAGGAGTTTGGAGAATTTAGGGGAAAAGTTAAAGTATCTGAGTGTGCGATAGATGAATGGCCATTCAAGGCGATCAAAAGCCTTTTCAAGATCGATTTTTAATATAATTTCGCGATCTTTTCCTTTTAATTTCTTTAAATTTTAGACTAACTCCTGGATAATGATTGCATTATCAGAGGCTCTTCTATATTTCATGAATCTAGTTTGAAAAAGGACTAATAATTTGGTCTAGGAATGGCTTGAGACAATTTGCTAGGATTTTGGTAATCGTCTTATAGATAGTATTGCAAAGGCTGATAGATCTAAAAAATTCTATATTATTAGCATTTGGAATTTTTGGAATCAAGCAAAGGTAAGTTTTGATAATGTCATTAGGGATTTGTTGAGTGTTAAAAATTTTATGACAAAGGTTCTTAACTGATTGTCCAATAATATGCTAATACTTTTGGAAGAAAAATGGGTGAAGGATGTCCGGCCAAGGAACTTTAAATGGTTTAAAAGAGAAGATTGCCCTAGTAATTTCACTATCTAATAACGGTTTGTCTAAAGTTGTTAGATCATACTTATAGTGATTATAGAGGTTCATTTTTATGCTATTCCAGTCGGTTATCAAGTGAGAGGTAGTAAAAGTATCATTAAAGTAATTGCTACCATGTGACATGATCAGGTGCTGATCATTTAGCCACTTACCAGCATCGTCCTTAGAATAGGAGATTTTATTTCTCCTTCTCCTATTTGATGCCGATTTATGGGGAAAAAAATATTGCATTACCATCTCCTTCATTGATCCACATTATCCTAGACCTCATCTTCCAGAAATCCTCCCCCATTCTTAGAATGTCACTATATTCCTTTTTGAGACTATCCTCTAGTGTATGTAGAAATCCATTGTTAGGGTAATTTATAGAGTTTTGGGTTCCTTGAAGTCTTGCTAAAATTCTCTTTTTCTTACCAAAAATATCTCCAAAGGTCTTGTCTTTCCACGATTTAATGATAGCTATGAAATTCTTCCTAGCACTGCAATAGTCAAGCCCATTCCAATTCTCACTAACTAAGTTTTGAAAGTCGAAGTGTCTACACCAAAAAATTTCTAATCGAAAAGGTTGTCTATAATCTCGTATACCTCTAGGGATTAATTCTACTAAAAGAGGGTTATGGTCAGAGTGTGTTTTAGGTAGATGGATTACTAAACAATTTAAAAATAATTCAAGTCATTCCTCATTTTCTAAAATTTTATCTACTCGTTTCGTGATGAGCCCCTTTCTCCTCTTCCTATGATTTGACCACGTATATTTGCAACCCTTATAATCAATGTCTATTAGATTTCAATTACTAATTTTAGATCAAAGAAAGTTAGTTCTATTACTATTTATAAGTCTACCCCCGAATTTTTCATTCGATCCCATAATATCATTAAAATCACCTCCTACCATCTATGGGCCTTTATAGTTTTTGTAGATATTTTTTATGTTTTCCCACAAAATATTCCTAGAAACTTTGTCGGTGCTAGAATATATGGATAAAAATAACCAATATTTACGAATAGGAAGTACCTCAATTGTTGCATGTATTTTCTGGTTCCTATGGACAAAATTATGGACAGTGACCACGTTATGATTCCACATTACCACCATACCACTTGCTTGACCTTCTACAGGTACTTCGATCATTTCTGAGAAACCAAAATCATTAAGCATTTGAGCATGGTTTGACATCCTAGTTTCTAGTAGTGTAACCATGCATGGCCTATGGGTGTCACCAACTCTCTAAAATCTATCCTTAAGTCATCATTTTTTTCTTCCCTAATGTTCCAAATAATGAAGTTACTTGGACGATTCATAGTTAAATTCAGGTTTATGTTTACTGGGTTCCTATTCTCCCTCACCCCCTCTAGAAAGACATGGCTCCTCCTTAGCGAGGCAACTAGAATCATGGCTCAATTACCCACCGTTGGGTCATGGGGTGGCCTGATGTCTATTGAACACTTGTACAGTACCAGCGGGCAGTTGAGCACATGCCTCCTGTAACGACCCGACCGATTATTTTGAGAATTTAATTCCCGTCCGGTAGCATAAGGCCCTGATCAACTTCGTATTATGTGCGTGGTTGAATTCAATTACCGGGTGATTCGGAGTGATTTGGGACACTTAATCCCTAAAACAGAAGTTTAAGTCTTAAGATTTTGATCGTAGTCGGAACTGTATGAAGACGACTCTGGAATGGAGTTCCGTCGATTTCTTTAGCTCCGTAGGGTGATTTTGGATGTAGAAGCGTGTACGAATTGTGAATTTGAGGTCTGTAGCTGATTTAGACTTAAAATGGCGAAAGTTAAATTTTTGTAGATTTTGATAGGAAGTGAATTTTTTTATATTGGGGTCGGAATGCGATTCCGAGAGTTAGAACAACTCCGTTTTATTATTTGGGACTTGCCTGCAAAATTTGACGTCATTCCGGGTGGGTTTGATAGGTTTCGGCACGAGTTTTAGAAGTTGGAAGTTTTGGAAGTTCATAAGTTCTATTCGTGGTGCAATTTCTATTTTCGGCATTGTTTGATATGATTTTAGACCTCGAGCGAGTTTGTGTTAGGTTATGGAACTTGTTGGTATGTTTAGACGGGGTCCCGGGGGCCTCGGGTGAGTTTCAGATGGGCTACGAGTCATTTTCTCCTATTTTGAACTGTTGTTATCTGTCATCTTGTTTCCTTCAACACGTTCGCGTCCTTGCCTTCGCGTTCGCGTAGTGTTATTTTGGAGGGTGATATATTTCCTCTTCACGTTCGCAGTCACCCTTTCGCGTTCACGAAGTTCTTCCACCCCCTTCTTCGCGTTCGCATTCCCTATCTCGCGTTCGAGAAGTGCAAACCAGGCCCTATGCACTGTTGATCATTTTCCTCTTTGCGTTCGCGTGTCTCTTACGCGTTCGCGTGTCTCTTACGCGTTCGCGTAGCTATGCCATTCCACTCTTCGCGTTCGCATAGCTATGCCATTTCAATCTTCACGTTTGCGTACTACTTCACGCGTTCGCGAAGAGCAGTCATTGGGCCATCAGATTTTTCCTCTTCGCGTTCGTGAACGTCTTGTCGCGTTCGCGAAGAACAACTGGACAACTTTTGATTTTCTTCTTCGCGAACGCGTCCCTTTATCCGCGTTCGCGATGCTTTCAGACCTGGGCAGAGTATAGGGTTTCCAAATCGAGGGTTAGGCCATTTTTATTATATTTGGACTTGTAGAGCTCGATTTTGAGCGATTCTTTGTGTGCTTTCAGACCTAGAATTTATTATATTCCATGATTTTATCTTTACTTTATCATTTAATTTGTATTTTGAGTTGGGAAAAATGGTGATTTTTGAAAACAAATTTCAAAATAAAAAATTATGATTTGAGGGACGAATTGGCATCGAAAATTGATAATTTTAGTATGGTTGAACTCATATCGGAATGGGTGTTCGAATTTTGTAAAATTTGTCGGGTTCCGAGGTGCGGGCCCGGGGTCGACTTTTGGACCGATTTTTAGATTTTGATAAAGATTGAAGCTTTATGATCCGGAATAGCTTCTTATGAGTTTCATTTGTGCTTTGAAGTTATTTTTAATTAGATTTGAGCCGTCAGGAGGCCATTTCACCCGAGAAGTTCATTTTTGAATAACGGTTTATCTTCTTTGAGGTAAGTATCTTACCTAACCTTGTGTGGGGAATTTCTCCTTAGGATTTGAGTCTTCTATTTTGATTGTAGTCCATGTACGCGAGGTGACGAGTGCGTACTCGGACTTATTTGTAGAAAAGTTGACCCTTTAGGGCTCTTAGATCCTTATATTTACGGAGTATGAAGTTGTTCTTGATATGATTAAGTTCCTATTTACTAGTTTCACCTCTACATGCTTTAATTTGAATTAATTGCTTCAGGATTCACTCTTATTGCTTATTTGACTCTTATTTGACTTAACTGGAGATTTTACCTCTTCTATTGTCATGCTATCTTTTCATAACTTCTTATCTTTATTTGGAATTATTATTATCCAATTCTATAATTGTTCAGTCTTAATTGAGGTTATGATTATATTTCCGCTGCTTATCCTTAATTGAATTGTTGAATATCCTTCGTAATTTCTCAACCTTAAAAGAAGTTAGATATCATACATCTTAGTCAACTTGTTTTATTTGGAATTATTTGACTCGTGTTAGCTTCCCTGTTGTTGAAATGTATATTGTGGGATCGTTACTACATATTAGTTTTCCCTTGTTGAGCTGTTCTTTTTATGCCTAACATCCATTACTGTGGTTATTCCTTATGAATTGGTTCTACCGTTTCTTTGTGATTTAAAGTTCTTGAGTTGATTTACTTGTCGTACTTTGTATTATTGTCATTGTTGTTGTTGTAATTGTTGTGGTGATGCACAAGATTTCTATCGTGCGGTTATTGTTATTGTGATGCACGAGGTTTCTGTCGTGCGATTATGGTTATTGTGATGCACGAGGTTTCTGTCGTGCGGTTGTTGTTATGGGGTTTCACGAGGTTTCTGTTGTGCTATTGTTATTATTGATATTTGCACATGCGGTGAGACAAGGTGGGCTGTGTCAGGGATTGATTTGTGATGATTTGTGATGGCCTGGGGGGATTCTGTTGTTGATATTTGTGTAGTGGTATACTTACCTGTGTGAGCTTTATCTTGTGAAGGTTGTGAGGAAATATTCTACATGCTGTCCGTTTTTTTTTCTTATGCTTATTTGCTGGTATGGACTGTGTTAGAACACTTGCACAAGCATACACGTAGTTAAGCACTCTTATCGGATAAGATGTTTTCTTGATATTGTTGAGCATAGATGCTCACTCTTCTTTACTTTCTTTCTATGTGAGAATGGCTCTATTGGCACGTGAGTCGTCAGTGCGGTTATGAAGTGTAATGAGGGAACATGATGCCAAGTGTTAGGGTTCAGGTATTGAGACCCGTGAGTTATGATTTGTCCGAGGTTCGGTACCTCGTGGAGTTTGATGACTAAAACCTGATGTAAAAGCGGTTGTAGTTGCTGAGTTATTACTTTTCCTTGCTGTATTTGTGACGCCGGATTTAGGTTGTGTTCCATTCACTTTTTTGTGTCATTTTTTTTTATGGTATTCCGCTGATACCTGTTATTTCCTTTCTTATTGCCATTACTGTATTGTGAGCCATATTGCACAGTCTCTATGTAGATATCATATTTTTGTTGTTCATATACTATACTTGTTCAGTATATTAGACTAGTGGGTGTCTTGACTGTTCCTCGTCACTACTCCACCGAGGTTAGTCTTGATACTTACTGGGCGTCGCTGTGGTGTGCTCATTCTACACTTTTGCATATTTTTGTGCAGATCCAGGTATTTGTTCGTTAGTAGTTGTACGGGTCGTTGCTTTGGAGACTCAAGGTAAACCTGCTGCTGAGTTCGCAGGCTTCTGAGTCACTTTTAAATTTTCGTTTTGCACTGTTTATTCTTATTCCTGGACAGTTGTATTTAGAAGTTTTCTATTAAACACTCTATAGAGCTTATGACTTATAAATTTTAAGAAATTTCTATTTCAAATTGTTAGATGTTATTTAAATAATTTTGTTGTTTCAATTAAATTTTAGGCTTACCTAGTCCCTAAGACTAGATGCCATCACGATACCCAAACGGAGGGGAAATTGGGCCGTGACACCTCTTCTCTTGCATCTCCGTGAAGAGATAAACTTTACTTTGTCTAGGTTTGAGAACTGTCACGACCCAAAATCCCACCATAGGCGTCGTGATGATACTTAGTCTCTAAGACTAGGTAAGCCGATTACAATTTCATTTCGAGCGATTTGTTTTTGAAACATATAATTTAATACAAGTGTCAAAACCAAAAACGGAAACAAATATAACAACCTCCCAAGACTGGTAATACTAAGTCACGAACTTTAACTGAATACATGCAATGATCCCAAGGATCGAATATACAATACTGTTCGAATAAGAGTTTACAGTACAATAAAATGGAAAGACTCCAAGGGACTGTGATGACCCAACAGCTCTACCTTGAATCCTTGTATTCAACACACTAACTCTGCCCGAGTTCGATATCTCCAATACCTGGCTCTACACAAAAATATACATAAGTGTAGTATGAGTATACCACAGTCGGTACCTAGTAAGTATCAAGACTAACCTCGGTGGAGTAGTGACGAGGTATAACCAAGACATTCACTAGTCAAATAACTTATGCAATATAGCATTATATAATAGTACTGGAAAAAAACTAGCAGTGATAGCAACAAAAATCAACCAGTGATATAAACAACAAGGCTATAAGAACACCATAATTATTACTCAAACGAATAAGGAACACAAGTACAACCAATTAAACAAGTCCTTCAAATATAAATCTTTTACATATAATTCTTTCGAATAAATACCTTCCGAATATATTTCTTTCAAATAAATATCTTTTGAATACAAAATTCTTTCAAATAAATATCTTTCGAATATACTTCTTTCAAATTAATGTCTTTCGACTTAATTATTTCAAATAAATATTTTTCGAATATACTTATTTCAAATAAATGTGTTTCGAATATAAATTTTTTCAAATAAAAGTCACTCTATGACACCTCATTTCATAATTATAAAATACGGGTCTCAGCCCACTTTCATATTTTCGTAACACGGGTCCTAGCCTTCTTCATGATTCCATGGCACGTCGTGCCCATGTTTCTATCAAAAGCGCACGGACAACTCACGTGCCAATAATAAAAATCATCATATTTTTCCTGGCACCTCGTGCCAACATTTCATATATGTTACGGCGTGCAACCCGATCCCATATAACATTAATCATACTTATTGCGGCGTGCATCCCGATCTCATGTAACATTAATCATACCTGTTGCGGTGTGCAGCCCGATCCCATATAGCATAATATGCCCGGCAATAGCCACATGCTCACGATTTCAACATAGATCAGACTATTATCAAGTTTACCGAAACAACAAGACAAGTTGCACAAGATATAAGAATAAACACAAGGAAAATCACAACGATCACATGAAAATTACCAACGCTATAACCCCACATCATCACATAAAAATTACTAACACAATAAACCCACATTATCACATATTATCCCTGACAATAGCCACCATTATCTCTCATATAGCCAGCTTTATCACTCCTATAATAGCCTCCCTTATCCATCCGCCCTTACAATATCAGTAGCTACCCTTATCGCTCATATAGCCACCTTTATCGCTCCTATAGTCACCTCTATCGCTCCTATAACCACACGTATCGCTTCGTTTAATAGCCACCCTTATCACTCCGCTCAGACAATATCCCAACACATACAACCACAGTGAAATGTCACCCTTATACTCACACAGTATTAATAGTGGGATGCCACTCTTATGTCCTCGTAATAATAACTCAAATCACACAACAATTCAACCGGAACATTATAACGATAACACAACACAATAAATTCATATCACAAATTGTCCAATGGTCACAACAAATTTCAAAGATACAACAAAATCAATAAATTTTACAACAAATTGCCCAAGGCTCCACGCAACATATATAACACCTCAAAAACAACAACAACAACAACAACAATAACAACAACAACAACAACAACAACAACAACAACAACAACAACAACAACAACAACAATAATAACAAAAACAACAATAGAGATAGAAAAGTAACTCGACATAGGACAGCACTTTCTTAAATCCAAATTTTGATAAATATATTAACGCCTCAATTTAAACTTATTTAATAATTATTTACATATGAAAAACCCATAATGAAATTAATTCCAAGAAATATCAAATCAACAAACATACGGAATTCACATAAAAATCCAAGTGGCGATCACCCTAAATTATCATATAAAATACAAACTCGACAAACAAGGAATGAGGCATGGCAAATCAAGGATTTACTAAGTTCCAACAATTTTTTAATTTAATACATAAGGGTGTCTACAAATTTTAATCGATATAATTTGCACATATAAACCAAGTACGTACTCGTCACCTTGCGCACATGGCTTTCAATCACACAATTTTCACATAAGACTCAATGC